>NC_006041.1:744690-1489381 GCF_000002515.2 Kluyveromyces lactis
GAACAATAGTATAACTTGTAACAATGATTTAAAATTGAATAGGGCAGACATGTTTTTCAGAAAAGCTAGTGACCGTGAATATTCTGCCGAAGAAAATATCTACTCTGAACCTTTCAAAACAGGAACGAGATGAAACCTAAGGTTCATCAGTTATCATTCCACTGTATTGAAAAGAATAAAGGAACTTACGCTCCCCATACACTTAGCTCTTCGATCTTTAATTTTGGTGAAAAATGTTTACTCTTCACGTGATCTAAAAATTGAATGCTTCTACTTAGAAAAATTTGAAAAATCTGATCGACGATCCAAAATGAAATTATAGTGAAAAGTTGAAAAGTTCACAAATATGCTGTATGAACAGCTCCAGGACAACAAGTATTGGATCGATTGCTTGAACCTGCGAGTTTACTGAGATAGTATAGAGTAAACGGGCCATATAAACGTCAGATATAAAATGAAGGTTCAGCAAGAAGCCGTTAATGTACTAGAACGTACATCCGCCTATTTGAAGTCTGGTATTTTGAAGAAGACTCCAGCTTGGTACAATGTTATAGCGAAGGTACCACCAACAAAGAAGTTTGCTAGAACCCCACAACTGACACATCCTATGAACGGTAAATCTAGAACTGCACTACCTGATTACAGCAATTGGAAGGCCAATTCTTCAGGATTATACAAAACTAGACCAAATTCTTTGGAAAAGAAAGATGGTGCATCGAAGCTATATCAGTCCCCAAAATTAGTATATATCGAGGATAAATTGAGAAAATTGTTCTTCCAGCAACATCCATGGGAACTTTCAAGACCTAAGATTCTTGTTGAGAATACCCTAGAGACTCAAGAATATGACTGGTCTCATATCCAACAACTAGGCAAGCCATTGGATGGCGAATCAGTTGTACAAAGGACGCTTTTCCTATTAAAATCAGGAGAGAAAAAAGAACTCATTGATGCATATGATCAAGCTAGATTCGAGTTCTACCGTCTAAGAATACAACAAGAAATTCAAGATCAAGTTGCTCAAGAAGAAGCCGAAATGTTCGGTTCAGTCTTCCATACCACTTCAATAGAATACGGAATTGCTAAGGAACAAAAGGTCATTGACACATGGAAGAGAAAGGCCTTACAGCAAGCTGAGTTGATGGCTGCCAGAGCAAGTAGTCCTTCTGCTTCCTGGACAAACGAGACCGAAGAAGAACAAAAACCTATTGATCAAGATGTTGAGGAAATTCAACTATGATCTTCCACAATTAAACACAACCAATGAACACTATTCCCGTCAGAACTCTGAGTTTTACTGTCATTATTGTATAAAAATTTCATGTATATATAAGTCACTATAACTATAAAGTTACTCATAGTTAATTCACGAATTGAAAGTACTTTCATGAGCATCACAAAAAGCATAAAAGATCAAACTAAATGGGGTGTCTTTGCATTTGACAAACGTCAGTTGTCACCCTACTACTATTTTTTTATTTCTCCCTCATAAGCTGAAACAAATGAGTTCTCTGTTTCAAATATTTATCGAAGTTAATAAAATCTCGTATCTCTACAATTTTAAAGTTCTTCTTGATCTTTTGGAAGAAATGTTTGTCCGCTTTACGCCTTTTCTTGTATGCCATTAGAATAATTGGCACATTCTCCCCATCAGTTAATTCTAACAGTGTTTTTTCCAATAATGGGAAAGCAGCTTCTAAGTACACACAGTCCGCAGCTAGCACTAAATCAACCGGTTTCTTGACAAATACATCCGGCAAGGGATTCCCCCACCATAACACCTCGGCGTGAACCTTATCATCCAATCCGTTGACTTGAATATTAGATTCCATGAGACCAAGCAGCTGATCAATGTCAGAAATATAAACTTCACGATCTGAATATTCATTCGCTTGATCCATTAGACCAACACAAAGCCCAACTAGACCTGTACCACTACCCAGTTCCAAAACGCTATTGCAATTCCCATCTGGAAACAAATGACTTAGCAAATGTTCCTTGTCGGATTTTTCAAGGATATATTCGCATAGCAGTTCACCTGCTATCCACACTTTACCTCCGCATCCGGATTCACCACCATCTTCATTGATTATAAGAGGACTCGGCAGTTTTCCATTGAAAGACATATCAATTTTGCCCAGATGCTCAATTGGCCTAGCTGGCACTAGTTCCTCAAAACAACTTGAAAACGGCACATCCCCCATAATGAATGCCTTACAGGTCTCCAACACTGTTCGCTCTTTTCGATCTCTCGTCAGCACTTCTAAAAGTGACATCGACTGTTACATAATATGGAATTTGTCTACAGGTTTTCTCGGAATAGTCGTATTTTTCACTCTTTTTTTAGAGTTTACAGACTAAACTTCTTCATGATGTGAAAAAAAAGGACATCCAACGACAATATATTCCATTTACAATACGATGTACATTGTACTGAATCTGCAATTGAATATGTTCTCTCTATAGTGTATAAATAAATGAAGGCTATGAAACTTCTGCTGAGGTGTTATGCATGAAAAGTCTGTAGACTATAGGTGCGTCAGTTTTTTTATATATGTACTTTTTTGGCCGGCTTTTTCTCTTATGCTTGAGACACTAGGGACAAATTCTCATCAACTTGACACATTTCCACACCTGTAGCCAACATTTGATCTTGTAGTGCTGTCTTTATAAACGGAATGACTTTTTCCATATCACTTGCAGTGTTTTTTGTTATACCCGAATAATTCTCTGGGAAAATCAAAACTGAGTTTAAGTCTTTCAAGAAGCGATATTGAGGTGTTTTCACTAAAGTATACTTCAAGAAATCATGCACCAGAGGTTCGATATTATCTATTTGGCTTGAATCGAACACTCCGGAAATGACTATTGCATTAGGGCCCTCGTATGGGGCCGGTAAAGGTGTCTCGGATGCGGGGATATTAATTAAGGTTTTCGTGACTTTTGTTGAGTAATGTTCTTGCATTCTTTCCTTTTCTAATGTTTTAAATAGTTGATAGAGTTCTGATGCGTCCTTGAGTGTTAACTCCGGCTTCTTAGATTGTGATTGGATCTTTTTTAGGTAAACTGATCTATTTGGTTCTCGATCTTGACTTTCGGAGTAGAGAGCGTATGCAGATGCCAACTCTTTGATAAATTGACGCTGTGGTACTCTCATTGGTTTCAAATGAAGACTTAATTTTTGAGTGTCCTCTATGAATTTATCAAAAACAGCACAAATTTGATCACACCAGTTCACTTGTTTTTTGTAAACGTTCAAGACCAATTCAGAGTAAGGCATATTTAGATCATCAAATTTTTTAGCAACAAGAACAATGGATTCCAGTTGCTCTTTTGTATTTTTGGGCTTTTCATTCATCCCAAAAGCCTCCATCAATTCCATATGCCTTTGCAACTTTGCACATTCTTCATCACATGGCAATTTTTCAGTTTCTGATCTACTTTGAGTGTCGTGGGTAGCACCACACTCAACCTGTTTTGTTCGACGATTGCAGTCACAAGTGATGACGACTTTTTCATGGCATACTTTCTCCGGACATGGTGAATTACCATGACATTTTTCTTTACAAAGATGTCCACATAAACTTCTTTTCAACCCGCATGGTTTGGCACATTTGATTTCGCATTCTCCTTCAACATGACATTTCTTCTGACATTTGTGATGACATGTTGCTAATGGCAGCCCACATTCGGTACCACAGGCCACCTGAGAGTCTGGAACAAGACACAACGTACGCATATCGTGCTTTTTGTAACATCTGCATTTTTTAATCACGTTAGCCGTACAAGGAGGACAGTCTGTACCGGCAGGATGACATTTATGAGGTCCAACTCTATGTCCGCACGGAGCTGGGCCCTCAGAAATTTTTATACAAGGATTTGGACACGGAGGTAGTTTGGTACCACACCTAACAGGAGCTGGAACGACAGTCTTCCCGCACGGGCATACCAAATCATTTGGATCCGATTCCAAGCATGGTGGGCATTTGCCAGGATGGCACTTCCATGTACAATCATGTATCCCACAACTCAGTTTTAAATTACATTGTTTTAAGCAGACATGTTCAGGCTCTACTAGAGTCTCATTGTTAAGGTCTCTTTTCAGGAACAAAGTTTTCTCTCGCTTCTTAGCAGCTGGTTTCCCCGAACAACATATTTCCATGCATTTGTGTCTTCTACAGGACATATTCGATTCGCATTTGATGTTACAGCGAGGGGTATCATGAAGCTGACAAGGAGTAAGAAACGTCTTCGAGTGACATGTACATGGAGTCTTTGTAATAATTAAGCATGGGTCCATACAATCACCTGTATGACATGAAAAAGGACACGTATGTTTCCCGCACGATAACTGTTTCCCACATACATTGGAACATGTCGGAATCGTATCAGTACATTTCCTCCTGGGTTTATCCAGCTCTTTTAGCATAGTTTTTCCACAAGGACATGTCTTGAGAGTCTTGGGAGAAAATGGACAGGGTCTCGACCTATCTATACCTGCAGGCGCAAGACATTGCTCCACGTATGTATGGTGATCACAAGAATAATGTAAAGTTCGAACCTCGCCACATGAATACACACCGATCCATTTTTTGCCACTCACATCTTTAGAATAGTCCAAAACTCTAAGATCGGAACATTGAATCCCAGACTTAACATCAGAACCACAATAGCAAGGCAATTCTGTTTTTATTATACTTTCACAGGGACCACAAAATCCAGTATGGCAAGTCTTTTGGCAAGTGTGTTTTCCGCAAGGCAAAAGTAAACCACAAACATCACCGCAATTATAGGAGTTTCCTAGAACTTTAGACCTAGAACAAGGGATTTGCTTACAGTGTTTTCCACATTTGCATTTAATTTGCACAGGGATCAGGCACTCAGGATGTGGACCGAGATGACAAACCTTGGAACAACCATGTACGCATGAATATGCATTGCAAGTTTGACCACAGGAATTAGGATCTAGCTCATTAACATCTGGATTGACAACTTTTCCACACCAACAGGTACTTCTTTTCTGTTTTGGAATCTTATGGTTGATTTTGTAACAGTTGGGACACTTCCAAGACTTATCTAACGTTTTGTTTGTAGATTTTAAAGCCCATTCCCTGACACATTCGTAGTCGAAAACTCTATAACAGGAATCACACGCATACATCCGACATGTAGAATCAAGCTCCACTGTACAAATCATGCACACATACTGATCACCATCTTTGATTTCTTTAACGGTTTGCTCATAGTAAGGAATATTGGTATCTTCATCGTTATCACTGTCAAAATCCGAATCAGAGGAATAGAGCCTTGGCTCACTTTCTGGGTATATTAGCTCTTCAGCAGTCATTTCTAATTCAACTGCTGCGATCAAGTGACGCGTTTGATGGAATGGACGCTTATATTTTAGATTTAAGCTAAGAGTCGGTATGACGGGATGAGATGAGATGACTTTTACATACAAAAACGTGAAAAAAAGTGTAAAGGCAGCAAAAGAAAAAAGAGAGAATTGTACCAAAATCCGTATAACCTAAAACCTGTACTGACGACAAAATCCCATCGATATCGAACTAGCAATGCTATATGCTGCAACATCAGATCTAGAAGTCCTCCTTGATGTGTCAACATATATGTTTATGTATTACGTGAAGGCATACGGTTATCTATCGTTTAGTCACCTGACTACTTTCAAAATGCTCGAAAGGGAGTTTTCAGTTTCCCAATGAATCGCAGATAAATTCCTGTGGAAATTCGAAATTTCATCAACCAGTCATTGGGATCATTGAAAGAAATATGAGTTACAGGAAACTGAATAACCTGTAAACTATAAATACACCCCAGTGTTACGATTTGGATTGGATTGCAGCTGTAGTTGATTCTGTGAAAACCATCACATTTTACTTTGTTTTAAGGTTATCGAACTACTTGTCCCGAAGATCAAGCAGCGAATTGTTTCATTTCGCTATATAACAACCATTCAATATGATGAGAACACGTTTCATTCAATTGTCCCGTCGTGCTTACGCTTCCAATGCGAAGAATTTAACAATTGGTTTAATTCCAGGTGATGGTATTGGTAAAGAAGTTATTCCTGCTGGTAAGAAGATCTTAGAATCATTGAACCCAAAGTACGGTCTATCGTTTAAATTCATTGATTTGCAAGCTGGTTGGGAAACCTTCCAAAACACCGGTAAGGCACTCCCTGACGAAACCATTGATATCTTGAAGAACCAATGTGAAGGTGCTTTATTTGGTGCTGTGCAATCACCAACGACTAAGGTTGAAGGTTACTCTTCTCCAATCGTTGCCCTAAGAAAGAATTTGGGACTTTTCGCTAACGTTCGTCCTGTTAAATCTGTTGATGGTACTAAGGACAGAAAAGTTGACCTAGTCATCGTTAGAGAAAACACTGAAGATTTATACATTAAATTGGAAAAGTCATACATCGATGAAGCCACCGGAACCAGAGTTGCAGATGCTACCAAGAGAATTACCGAAATAGCAACCAAAAACATTGCTACTATCGCTCTACAAATCGCTCAACAGAGATTGGAACAGAACGGTCATGCCACTTTAACAGTTACTCACAAATCCAATGTTCTTTCACAATCTGATGGTCTTTTCAGAGAGGTATGCAGAGAAACTTATGAAGCTAACAAGGACAAGTACGGAGGTGTCCAATATAATGAACAAATCGTCGATTCCATGGTTTACAGAATGTTCAGAGAACCAGAATGTTTCGACGTTGTTGTTGCACCAAACTTGTACGGTGACATTCTTTCTGATGGTGCTGCTGCCCTAGTTGGCTCCTTGGGTGTTGTTCCATCTGCCAATGTTGGTCCAAACATCGTTATTGGTGAACCATGTCATGGCTCTGCCCCTGATATCGCTGGTAAAGGTATTTCTAATCCAATTGCCACCATCAGATCCACTGCATTGATGTTGGAATTTTTGGGTTACCCAGAACCGGCAAAGGATATCCACAAAGCTGTTGATGCCAACATCAGAGAGGGTAAATACTTGACACCAGATCTTGGTGGTAACTCCACCACCCAACAAGTGTTGGAGGATGTTCTATCTAAATTAGATTAATTAATTAATATATAATGAATATATTTCTACGTTTGTTACGCCAATAACTTTGCTATGATTCGATATTTATTTTATCATGGACAGTGGATATAGAACTAATGGACTTTTACTAATCTCGCTCAAAGCATACGGCGAAAAAGCCAATGCCACCATCTTCCTTCGGTAAAGCCCTGATGCACCCTTCTGCCAACTCTTTTGCTTCCTCTTTCGGAAACACCTCTTCAAATTCACTGGTCCATCCTCTTCTAGGCCATGTTGGAATTACACCGGTTCTCTTTCTTACTTTCCAACCCCATTCCTTGACCTTTGAGTCTAAGAGCAAATCAATGACAACTCTTTCGTTTTCTTCAGCATGAATAGAACAAGTACTATAGCATATTTTCTTAGCAGATGGGAAAGACATGGCGTGTTTCACAATTTGGTATTGGAAAGATGATAATTTGGCTAATCTATTCTTCAAATCTTGTTCCTTTTCAAACAATTCTTTTTCTTGCTCCACAGGTTCAACCGAGGTCTGATCTTCATCGGTGTTTGATGACCCAGTCTTGCTCAAGTTTACTTTATCAATTGCCTTACGGCCAAATATACCAGAGCCAGAACAACTTGGATCAACGATGAATCCAGTTACATTCTGGAAAAGTTCTGGTTTACCAAGTTTTGTGAAATCACCAACATGTATCTTGACCCCCTTAGCACAACCCGCGGTGGCAACCATCATCTGTAAAGTTTTTGCACGCTCAGGATCCTTCTCAAAAGCATGTATCTTGACTGAATCGACCTTGGTGTCAACGTCTCCAAAGATATGTGCCGCAACGTGTGTGGTTTTATTGCCGGGAGCCGCACATGCATCGATAACAACGTCAGTACTGTTTGGATTGAGGATGTGGGCGGGGAAACAGGATGCCCTGTCTTGAATGATAATTTTCCCCCTCTTATATTGCTCATGCGAAGTGATCTTATCACCTGGATGAATGCCAAACAAGTTTGGAATATACTCATCGTAATATATGCTCCCAGGAACGATTTGTTTCCAAGAGTTCACTCTTTGTGGGAATTTCTTGTTTAATTCAGCAAGAACATCGTCATATCTTTCCTTGACAAGGATAGGGTTAATTCTGATCCAACGAACCGGTGTAACATCTTCTCCATCATCGGTTTTGATTAACTGCGACAGACTGGTGACTTTAAGTTTAACTTTGAGCTTTGTCAACTCAGCCTTTAACCTAGTCTGATGCTTCAAAATGAAAGTTTTGATAGGATGCTTACCCATCTGAATCCGCTTCGATTTTGAAAGTAAAAGGTCGTGTACTAGGAGCCTTATGGTATCCTTATTGAACAGCGGTTTCCCTTTCTTTTTCGGTACGTCCTCCAAGATCCCGCTCTTCTTAATGATTTTATCTAGATATTCCCTATACTGCCATGTACTACTAACAATGGCATAAATGTGACGAGGATTTGTCTTCAGCTTATATCTTTTACAACTAGTAAGTACCAAGGTCTGTAACGAACCTGCAACTCTCTTGTCTTTAGAGAGCTCCTGTTCCACGAATTCCAATACCCAGGTTGCATCACGGTAGAATTCCATCTCGAATCACAATGAAGTTAAAATGAAAATCCAATGAAATAGCGCTGTATAGCTTGTACCACAGATCCAGCAAAATCAGTTCTAACACGTAACTATATTACGTCTATTCTATACCTCATCGCGATGAGCTCTTGTTACATGTTTCTTCATACGTATTATACATTTTCAATTTTCAGTACTTGAAGAGTCCGATGTTGAAAAATAATTTCTTTTCTATTGTCACCTCAGTTTGGTTTTCTGTAAATATTGGAACTTTAAAACATCAACAATTTCCTGCGCTCATGGAACCATATGTGAAACAGCTGATCTTCATACGGATCTTCTGAGTACCAGATCCTGTGCAAGACAGCTACGTCCATATAACCAAGGTCAATCAAACGATTCTGACGGTATCTGAACACAAAACAACTTTTTTGGCCAGTAAAATTTCGAGAGATAATCCGAACGAAGAGAGTTCTCTCACAGCTTTTCCGCCATTTTCAGTGGACTTTTAGCCTTTCCTCACGATTAGAAGGTAAAAAGGCGCTCTAGGGAATTAAGCGTGCATTGGAGTTACGTAATTTGTGGTTGTATCATTCATTTCTAGTAGACCGTTTCCCATTGAAAGCTAGTTACGGTATCCCTTTTGCCATTGCCTGTCATTCAACATTATCGTGGTTACCTTTCCATAATATATTCGGAACATGGAAAGTAAAAAACCGGCTGAAGAGCCGCTGGAAAGGCCCAGCATCAAGGAAATTAAAAATGAGGGTACTGCATATACTCTGCCCAGTAAAGATGAATCTCAACGGCCTGTCATTGTTCCACCAACGAAGCCAAAGATTAGATATAGTCTTTTGAAAACCGGGATCTGTTATGATGTGAGGATGCGTTATCATGCTAAGATCTTCACGTCTTACTTCGAATACATCGATCCACATCCAGAGGACCCCCGCCGTATCTACCGTGTTTACAAGATCCTAGCGGAGAATGGATTGATTCAGGACCCAACTTTGAGTGGTGCAGATTCGATCGGAGATCTAATGGTGAAGGTTCCCGTACGTGAAGCTGAAGAGGAAGAAATTTTGCAAGTCCATTCAAGACAGCATTTGGATTTCATATCACAGACAGAACAGCTCGAACGTGAAAGTTTACTCAAGGAGACTGAGGGTGGAGATTCCGTGTATTTCAATAATGACTCGTATCTTAGTGCCAAACTTTCATGCGGTGGTGCTATCGAAGCATGTAAGGCTGTCGTCGAGGGAAGAGTGAAAAACTCAATAGCTGTAGTAAGGCCACCTGGTCATCACGCTGAACCTGAAATTGCTGGTGGTTTTTGTTTGTTCAGTAACGTAGCCGTCGCTGCTGCAAATATGCTCAAATCGTATCCTGAAAGTGTTCGTAAAATCATGATCGTTGATTGGGATATCCATCATGGTAACGGAACTCAAAAGGCCTTCTATGACGATGATAGAGTTTTATATGTATCTCTTCACAGGTATCAATTAGGCAAGTATTACCCAGGTACTATCCATGGAAACTATGACCAAACCGGCGAAGGGAAAGGTGAAGGTTTCAATTGTAATATAACGTGGCCAACAGGCGGTGTTGGTGATGCTGAATACATGTGGGCTTTTGAACAAGTTATCATGCCAATGGGTCGCGAGTTTGAACCGGATTTGGTCCTTATTTCATCTGGTTTTGATGCAGCCGATGGTGACACTATCGGCCAATGCCATGTTACTCCTGCTTGTTACGGTCACATGACCCATATGCTACTTTCGTTGGCTAAAGGAAACTTGTGTGTTGTCTTAGAAGGTGGGTACAATTTGGATTCTATAGCTAAGTCGGCGCTTGGTGTTTGTAAGGTGTTGGTCGGAGAACCACCAGATGAATTGCCTGCTCCTAAAAAGCAACCAACTCCAGAGGCAAAAAAAATGATCGAAACAGTCATCAGAACGCAGTCAAAGTATTGGTCTTGCTTTAAGAACAGACATGGAAATGACGGGATCAATTTCAAGGATGCTATAACTTCAACATTGGACACAAGGAATTTCCCTTTACAAAATGCTATTAGAGAATACCAAGTTTCACAGCTCTCATCACAATTCAACTTTGTTCAACTTCCAATTCTTGATTTGAATTTACCAGCAAATACTATGCTATGCACCTCAGGTATCCAAGACTCTGAAACACTTGTGGTGATCGTGCATGACACACCAGAGATTTGGTCTGAACGTGACACACAGACAGGAATTATTGATCCTTCTAGTTCAATTATCGTCGACAATGCTTTGAAGATGATCAATTGGGCAATGGATAGAAGATATGGAATAATTGACATAAATATACCTCAAACACTCTTTGAACATGCCAACTACCCAGGTGTTGCGTCATCACAAGAGATTCTGATATATTTATGGGATAACTACTTGAAATTCTTCCAAAATCTACAAAAGGTGGCATTTATCGGCATTGGAGATGCCTACGGAGGCATTGTCCATTTATTAGGCCATAGGGATACCAGGTCAGTGGTAAAATGTGCAATATCATTTTTAGACAAAAAACCTCTTAAAGTAATGGTGCCATTAATTGACGAAACGTTAGGAGATTGGTATTTCAAGAATTCCTTGGTATTCACAAGTAGCACACATTCTTGTTGGGGTAGTACGGCCAACGAAAATAAGAAGTTAAGAAAGAAGTATGGTAGAGTTTTGAAGGCAGATTGTGACGGAATGACAAACATATTCGATGAACGTTTTGAAGAAGCAACTGATTTCATATTGGATTCTTTCGAAGAATGGAGTGAATCGGAATAATTAGAATATCATTATAAAGATATATGTAATTTTAAAAGTATTCTATAATGCACTTGGAAATCTTCTTTCAAACTCTTTCATTTCTTTTCGAGATTGGAAAGGGCTACCCACAGAATCTTGATCGGAATCCTGCTCTTTAACTTCGGATTTTGCTGGGCTTGTTCTGAAAGATTTTGCCTTTAGGTGTTTAGGCTTAGGTGGAAGATTTGGCTTCAAATGAGCTGGTTTGGGTGGCGGTGCTGGTTTGGATTTAGGAGCCTCATGCACAGGAGTGATCACTGTACTTGATTTACGATTTGCATTGGATTTATGGTGGTCAGATATATCGGTTTTCCTCCCAATATCAGTATATTTCCCGTATCCAGTGGCAGAAGAGCGATTGGGTATATCATCTGCATTGATTAGATCTTTAACGCGCTTCTGGATCGAAGATGAAGTTTTCAAGGAAGAGGATCTTCTCAGTGATGATTTTGGTTTCTCCTTTTGTATATCTTCGATCAATTCATAGTCATTATTTTCCGGAACGAAGGAAAACGAGCTGGTGGACCGCCTATGGGATTTGGTGTTAGAAGAAGTATTTTCAGGAATGGATTTGCCTGAAGTACTTCTATACTTTCTTGCTTCTAAAGATGATTTTCTGGAACTGCTATCACCAGTGAACTGCATTGAGGAAATTCCCTTTCTTAATGCGTTAAATGCGGATTTTACGCTTTCACCGGTATTTTGTGCACTTCTAATGGTTGAAAAGCCCCTCTTCTCTCCGGTGATAACTTTTTTCATCTTAGAACCTATTTTACGAGTCAAGCTACCGCCAGTTGAGGTAGCTTCCAAGGATTCCGCAGAAGACAGAGATGATGCGACTGATTTTCTAGACAGAGATCGTGAAAGACCCAGTTCTGATGGATGATCGCTGGTTTGAGTTTCAGAGTCCACATACTTTGGTCTATCTAAGGATGTTCTGTTTGATGCCAAGATACTTGAAATGGCACCTCTACCATTTCTTACTGGACTCACAGAGGCTCTAGGCACTACTGATTGCGATCTTGTCAGAAGATGAGGCTGTTGATATTCTAGTTGTGGTATTCTCATTGCCCTCGGTAGTGATTCCATTGTAGCAGAAGTAGACAAAAGAGCAGATCTATCAATTTTGGAGAATGGATCTGAACTTGTGTAGTTTGAAACCGTCTGAGGAACTGTTTTTCCTGCAGGTTGCTTTTGTGAGAGTAAATCCTGCTGTGTGACCATAGGTTGACTCTTAGACACATGCAAATAAGGCAAGTGCTGAATAGATGCAGTTTTCGATGGAGTCTGTACGTTTGATACAACTTGGGGGGGCAGATGCTGAGTTGAAACAGAAGTTGGCACAGTTGCCGGCACAGTCATCTGTGGCACATGAGGAGGTGGCGACACCCTTGGTTGTTCCTGTTTATCCATCATTCTTAACAGATAAAAGTTTTTGATTGGACATGGAATGCCTTGAATACGTGAAACCTCTTCTACCACTTGACAAATATTCGGACGTTTCAGAGGATCTACACGTAACATGACACTTATCAAATTTTTCACTCTATCAGAATAACGTGGATAGGCTGGGAACTCGAATTTAGATGCTAAGATGGCAGATTCCCCATTTTTCTCGAACGGCGTAGTATAATAGCATGTTTTGTACAGGAAGACACCCAATGCCCAAATATCAGACTTCTCGTCTATCGGTAAACCACGGTATAAGTCGATCATTTCTGGACATCTGTACTGCGCCGTTGTATTTTTCATTATATCGTACTGGACATAGTTAAACTCCTCTGTATTTCTTGGCGCTCGAATGACACCAGACACTGATCCGAAATCACAAAGCTTAAATTCATGATTTTTCGAGAGCAAGACATTCTCAATCTTAATATCTCTATGGATCAATGGTGGTTGCAGAGCATGCATAGCAGCAACACCTTGACTCACTTGACTCATGATATTGAGAATCTCAAACTCTTGAAGTCTATTCTGCAATCTGGTATTCATGAAATCGATAAGCCCACCGCCAGAACAGTATTCCATAAGCAAGTACACTTCATACATTCCTACGTTAACCGGAGACTTAGTGGCATGTGAATCGATATACGAAACAATGAATTTGTTGCCTCTAAGAGCCTTCATTGAATCCACTTCCGCCCTCAATGTGTTAAGACTTGCTTTGTCAGGAACAACAACTCTCTTTAAACATGCTACATTATCTGGGCATACCGGATCTGGCGGGCTAATTTCAACGGAATATACATGCGCGAACCCACCGCTCGCGAGATATTTCAAAACCTTCACCTGATGCGATCCAACAGGCAATATGGTACCCGATGCGTATTTCTCAATTTGCGGCTGATTCATTTTAAAGATCCATATAGATGTGAATTCAGAATGCAAAGAAAAAGAGAAAAGCCAGCAGTTAAAATACAGTAAGCGTATAACGCCAACACAAATGGGTTAACCTTCGAGAAAACTTTTGCAAATGCCGTCTTTCCTACGTGCTCTCTTGTACTGTGACCTATAGCACAAAAGTATATAAGCAAATTGATGGAAATTTGTCCAGGCAGAATGAAGTAAAAAAAAATAATGCAAAACTCACAATTGATAAAAGTGCACCACTTGGATGAACTATGAAATGCAAAAAAAATAAATGTAAGGATAAAACCCCGTAGCTTGGTGGAACTACTATGCTTCTTGTTGCCCTGCTCAACGCTGTAAACCTCATTGAATAGCACTTAATTTACCAAATCTATAATTTTTTATATGAAAAAAAAACTGACTTCCATTTTCAATGTTCAAGCCTGATTTTTTTGTCAACATTGGAAAATGTTAATAGGGGCGGGTCCCTAAAAAGAGTGATAACAACTGCAAGGAAAAAGGAACAATAGGTGAAGGCAAGTCTTGGACCCTGGTGCTTACTTGTGCCCTTATTTTTTGTGGAGAAAAGTTTCTCAGCAGGGAATAGTTACAGCGGTGGCCTTGTGGTTTTGCTAAGGCCTCCTATGCTAATAAACATTAATTTGGAATAATGTGGCTTAAAAAAAAGTGATGGAATATATGGTTCTCTTCAGCCTGTGAGATGTCAAGATGTTGATGTTTTTTATCTAACCATTTCAGTCACGTGCCACCAGATCTGGATCTTCAGAATCAGATGAATCGATATTTGTTATTAGCTGCATGTCTATGTAACATATTGCTACTTATCCGTCAATTAGATTGGTAGCTACTCGATTATTGTTCCTGAGCGGTCTCGCCACCATGCGCCATGAGTTTGGAAAAATATACGAAAAACCATAAGATCTGGTTCCTTGGCCCAGTTGGTTAAGGCACCGTGCTAATAACGCGGGGATCAGCGGTTCGATCCCGCTAGGAACCATTCTTTTTACCATTTCCTTCCACCTTCGAACATGAATCTTTCTTTTTCAGTAGTTAAAGCTATTATTTTTGATTAGAGGTAGAAAAGATTCATCTCATCCCATCGAGTAAACTAGTTTGTTAAAGTCTACTGCACTATAACCAGTCACGGTGCGAAGTCCCACAATGTCCTTCAACAAATACAAATGTCGCTACTTTGAAGAAAACAACTGGTGCTTGAAATTGCAACCTCTATATCAACATGGATTGATGACATCGATAAGTGACGGCTCAGTGCATTTATTGGATTGGGGCAACTTGAAAACCATATCCAGTATTCAATGCCATACAACCTCCATCAACGATATGAAAGTTATAAACTCCGATTTTGATACTGGTGCTGTGTTCGCTACTGCAGCAGAGGACGGTGTTAAAGTTTGGGATATTAGAGCCCGAAACAATGTTGCGTCTCTTCAAAACGATAAAGCATCTCCCTTCTTCTCATTAGATTCAAGGCACAATATGTTAGCATGTGGCACAGAACTAAAGGATTACGATGCTGAATTGCATATTTATGATATAAGAAACTGGACTAAACCTGTGCGGTCATTTGTGGACTCGCATCATGATGACATTACAGATATAAAATTCCATCCATGCGACTCAAACTTGCTGATGAGTGGGTCTACTGATGGTTACGTCAACATCTATGATTTGACTCAAGACGATGAGGAGGATGCACTACATCAAGTTATCAACTTTGCTTCCATCCATTCTTGTGGATGGCTTGGCCCGAAAAGGATTTGGAGTTTGTCGCATATGGAAACTTTTGGTATTCACGAATTGAACGATAAATCAGATGAAATGATAGAGCCTAAACCACTAGAATTTGGAGACGTAAGAGATAAGTGGGGTTGTGACTATGTTATTGATATATACCCATCTTTCATTGCAACTGGAAAAACTCATGAAAGTCAAGGTGAACTCAAGATAATACCATTCCAAAATGAACAAGTTGATGTTTCTAGTGCCCTGGTAATACCTGATGCACACGGAAATGAAGTGATAAGAGATGTGCTTATTCCAAAAAATCAAACTTCCCTCCTATACTCTTGTGGTGAAGATGGTTACGTTAATGTATGGAAGGACACTACGAACTCTTTAAACGTTCCACACAACTTTTGGGATTATACACTACCATTCACAGCATTTGAAAACTCTGTCAGAGAAATTGAAATGGATATGGGACAAGAAACAATGCAGCACGAATCATCCTCAACATCTGAACAGGATTCTACTTCTACTGGTAGTGATGATGAACATAAAGAAAAGAAAGATAAGAAGGAGAAGAAGCACAGCAAGAAGAATAAACATGGGAAAAAAGATAGGAAGAGTGATAAAAAATCCAAGTCTAAATCCAAGAAGGAGAAAGAACACCGTTATAAACCTTATTAATATTGTGTATGCTATTATCTTCTTTTACATGAACAGTCTATTTAATGCCTTCGCATATTTAAAATATACACTTATTACCCGGATATATGTCACTGTGCCTTGTTTGATTGACGAAAATATGGAATTTTGTAATAAATATGATAGTAAACATTAATATGGCGACAGTGCTATATATTTTGATGAATGCACTATTCATTAGGTAGTAGCTAACATACAACAAAGAATCTTTGAAGCTACACTACCCAGCTGACAACCATGAGTAGTGTTGTGAATAAAAGCGCCAAGCGCTTTGTTCCTAAATTAAGAGAAAGACGGATACTGAACTCCACACCGGCTCCAACTGTGGTACCACCAGTGTCCGATGACATAACCAAGTCTACTGCTGAAGATTCCCATGAAAATGAAGCCGATAACGAGGACGGACTGAATGAGTCTAGTACAGATAATACGGAGCCAAAAAGAAGTGATGAAGAATCCAAAATTAACGAAACTGTTGACGAGGACGATCCACTAAGTCAAACAACTTTAGTCAAGAATTTGAACCCATCAAGAACCAGCACTCAGATACCGGTTGTCACAGTATCAAGTGCTACCAACCGCCGTAGGTCTAGTAGACTAGACTCGCTCTCTGGAACTAAACCTACTTTCAAGTCTGGTTTCATGGGGCCTGGTTCCTTGAATACGGGAAATGTACCAGAAAGAAGCAGAAGGCTCTCCAGTATATCCACAGGGTCACTGAGAAAGAAGAGTTTAACAGTTAATTCGGAGAATGATTCTTCACTGCAAGCAATTAAGCGGAGACGAATGTCATCAAGATCCTCAACCGGAAAAGGACCGGGTAAAGTTCAAAGGATTAGTATAGTATCACGGATGAGTAGTCCAGACGACGATTCATTAACTGCAAAACCAGCTGGTGACTCTGAAAACTGCGACGATATCTTCCAAAGAACTGATGATCTTTATCAGAAATACACCATTACCAATTTGAAGATGATTCCAAAGAAAATAGCGGACAAAGATTCATCCAAATACTTGATAGACGAAGAAAACTTTACTATGGCGGACCTATGTAAACCAACGCTTCCCATAGGTGAAATATCTGAGAATTTTAGCAGGGCTAAGGAAGCTGCCAAGCTAAAGATTGAAAGGAGAAGAAAACGCAGGGAACTACGAGAAATGGCTAGAAAAGAGTTCAAGTCCTTGAATGAACTAGTAACGGAAGAAGAAAAACAATTGAAAGAGGAAAGAAAGAAAGCCGCCCAGGATCTTTTTGATACGGAAGTGCCAGATGAGAAACCCCATCAAGGTATTCAATTGAAGATGGCCGCAGATGGATCTATGGTTGTTGATGAGGAATCTATGGTTGTCGACAGACATAAGAACGCGTCTCTTGAAAATTCATCTAAAGAAAAAATTCAGAACAATCCATTCGAAAATTTATACAATTCTGCTACGTACGGTCGTCAGCAGTTTACAGATCCATGGACTATTGAAGAAATGATCAAGTTTTATCAGGCGTTATCAATGTGGGGGACAGATTTCAATCTAATATCTCAACTGTTTCCTTATAGGTCAAGGCGGCAAATCAAATCAAAATTTGTGAACGAAGAAAAAAAGCATCCTGTCATGATAGAACTTGCATTGAGATCTAAGCTTCCGCCAAACTTTGAACAGTATTGCAAAGAAACAAGAAAAAATATCGGCACGGTTACTGAGTTCAACAAGCGCTTAGATCAACTACAAGTGGAACATGAAGAGCATCTAAAGCAAATTGAAGTAGAACGTCAAAATGCTAGAGAGCAAGACATCAAGCAACAAACTGTTAAAGAGCATGAAAGATCACAAAAAGGTAAACATGGAGGTAGGTACGATCAACTCAAAGGATACAGAAAATCGGAAATCGTTCTTGGATCTATCGATGACCTCAAAAAGAAGAGAGCTGAGGAAGCAGCTATTGAAGCTCAAACTTAGTATAATATTAAGTATGTATCTCTAAAATATTTGATCTGTCTTAAGAAAGGACTCTTTCAACCTGAATTCATATTCATGGAGTTGTGCAGACTCTAACATGTTGTCATTTTCTTAAAATTCAAGACGAAAAACACGAAAGTTTATTCAAAAAACCCTTTGCATGATTAAAGGTAGTGATTAATTAAGAGAAGTAACCTCTGACTGGCTTTTACTTGGTACGACAAGTATGACTGTCACCACAATAGAGCATAATAATAATGTTGCTATTAAATTTGTCTCGACAAACAGATCAGTTAGCCGTATCATCTCAAGACAACAATCTATTATCTTTCTCTATGTTATATTATCAATTATCAGACTATCATACGCAGATACATGGCCGGCTCTAAAATATGTGAATCCAATTTGTCTCCTCCTTTTCATTAGAGTACCAATTATAGATTCAGTACAGTCTATTGCCAACCAGGGCATTCAAATATCATGTTCGGGAGGGCTTTTGTTGTTCCCCAGGGATTGGAATTATGCATTATTCACAAGTATCAAATTCATCCCTCAGGATGAGATAGAAGACATTTTCATCAACGAAGCCTTCAGAGGATTACAAGTCATATACTATCTTGCAGTGTTGGTCAAGAACCAGAAGAAGCTACAGGTACTATTTGAGGTATGTCACGTGATTTAATAATAACCATCATTTATAGTAGTAATTCATCTGTGAGATGCAACTATCAACTAGTGGCAACATTCCGACTTTTTGCTGGAAAATACCATACTAACCAATTACATTGACTGTTAAAATCAGAGAACCTTACCTAGACTGCAAGATTTAGTGCCAGTTTACAGTAAAATCCATGCAAACCTTTTTGTAGATAGTGATTTCAAAAGAAAACATCAACATAATAATTCCATAAACAGATTTTCGAAGAGATGAGGTGAATGAAGTCTCTAAGTATACAAGGCAGACAGGTGGAAATAGTCTCTGTCAACAGTTTCACTAAGTTCTCTATCAACTAACTTTATCAAATTTTTTGCTGGCAAACTAAAATGGCACGGAAATTGAAGGGGAAGATATCATCCAAAGGACTTAAAGGTGCTTTGTTAAATCATCAAGCTAGAGAAGAAAGGGCCAAAAAGATTCAGCAACGAGAGAAACATGTGGCAGCTAAGGGTAAGCCGACTAAACAACCTTTAAGACAAAAGGAACAACAACAAGTGAGAGGGTCAGGATTTTTACCATTTTCTTCAGATTCAACTCTGTTCTTGGTTGGTGAGGGTGATTTTTCATTCGCGAAGAGCATTATTGAACAGCAATACATTCAACCAGAAAATCTTATTATAACCAGTTTTGACAGTGGAATCAAAGAGTTAAAGCTAAAGTATCCACATAGCTTCGAAGAAAACTACAATTTCCTTAAAGAGAATGAAGTCGTCATGCTGTTCGGGATCGATGCAACAAACTTAAAAAAATCTTTGAAGATCACGAAAAAGACTCCATGGCAGAAAGTAGTGGGGAATTCATGGACTACAAAGAAACTGGATTTCATCTTATTCAATTTTCCACATACAGGTCGTGGAATAAAAGATCAAGGCAGAAATATTCACGAACATCAACAATTGGTGTACAAATACTTTGATAGTTGTAAGCAGCTGTTCAGACTCGTAAACAGTAGCCAGATTATGTTAAACTCAAGCATTTCTATGGGTGGATACTCACTAAATAATGAAACTCGAGTTGATGATGAAGGTTATGGAAAAGTGGTTCTTTCTCTATTTAGTGGCGAACCATACGATTCATGGCAAATAAAAATACTAGCGAAAGATAACGGTTGGAAAGTGGATAGATCAGGGAAATTCGACTGGTCCAAGTTTCCAGGGTATCATCACAAGCGTACCAATAGTGAAATGGATACTACCAAACCAGCTGAGGAAAGAGATGCCAGAATGTACGTTTTCGAAATGTTCAATAAACGTAAACATTCCAAAAAACCTTTGAAAGACGACAGCGATGATGAATAAGAAAATACATATTCTCTATTATATCTAAGTAGGATACATTTTGATAAAGTCTGTTGTAGCATATATTGATTTATCAATAGGGTCCATCACTTGGTTTTCTTTAAGTTTAGTGTACCCCATTTTGTTTAGTTTTCGAGATAATGATATTAGCTTTTCAGAGTCGTAAATATTGCCATTTGGCAACATTACTGGATTTTCAAATAAACTCGATTGGATATGATGGGCAAATGGTAAGTTTTCAGATAGAGGGAATATGTCATGATTGCATACGGGACAATCTGTATTGACAACGTTAGATTTAATGTATTCATTTACTTCCGGATTTTCATGAGGGATTAGTTGCGCGGAAATGGTGTGACCACAATCCTTTGTTTTTAACGAAGAGATTCCTAAGGATATATATATTAATAGTGGATCGTGGTAAGATATTTTGTAGAGTGAGTAAAATTCATGTAGGAACATTTTATTCAAACTTTCCCATCTCTCGTGGTCCAATAATGGACCATATCGACATAATTCAGCATTGTGAACAACGTTACTAGAAGAAATTGATGACAACGGATGTGGTCGATACATTTGTTTTCTAAAATAGGCATGAAACAACTTTTGTTCGTTTGTTACTTCGTCGTCACGACCATTGTTGAGGCAGCTTTTGAAGAAAGCAAGAATACCCGCTGCCAGTTTTAGTTCTTTGGGATATATATTTGCGAAATGGGCAAGGTGTGTTTGGAAGCACCTGATTGCTGCTTTATAATCGGAACATCGTACTAATTCAATGTACTCCTGCAATAACGCTTGGAACTGTAAATGCGAACCTTTTTCTGTCAAGTGCGCAGAGTTATTTTCAATCCACTCTAATAGAGGACGAAGGTTTTTATTTTCTATAAGTTCCATAGATATCTGATTAGCTTCTATGAGAACTTCGTAATCAATCAAATCCTCTAATCCCCTAGTCTTTATAAACTCTATGCCAGAGTTTGATGCAATCTTGTTTTTATGATCTATAGAATTCGAACCATGCCTTACCAAATAATCGGCAATTAACAAATCCGTGTATGACCTGTACCATTTTAGAAGCTTGTCAGTGTTAGAATCATATTTGAATCTTTCAAACTGCTTGAAGTATTCTACTCTCTTCTCAATCCTTTCTAAAATTGTTAACTCATTATCATGTAGTTGCGATAGTCTCTTCTGCAAAATGTTCACTGTGTTGATTATATCATTCAATTTTTCTATTGATTGCTCATCCTTATTTGGATCTTCAAGTAAAGTGTTCAAAGTAGCGAATTGTCCCTGTAGCTCTACTGAATAGCTTGTATATAGGTTGTTGAATTTATCCCAGTTTCGCTTTAACAATTCGGAAGGAATGTTAAACTGCTGCTGGTTTAATTTTAGGTGAAAATCGACATTAGGTTCGTTTAACGAAGTCATAATGACATCTAAAGGCTTTTTGGTAGATTTACCGTCACCAGTATTACACTGATTGATCCAGTTTGTCAGTTATTTGGTTCATCCCTAAAGATTAAGGTATATTGTGAAAACCCCTTTCAATTTTCTTATGCAATTTGATGCAGAAATACAAAGATATAGTTACCATGAATGAAATACATCAACCGGTACGCTGGAAAAAAAAAATTGCTAAAGTCGAGTTGATGCAGTACCAACTGGAGGGTAGGAATATCAGGCGAAACATTACAGACGTTTGTTTATACACTGTTAGTGAAAAGATAAATACCAATGGCTAAGTGTTGCGCCTAAAGTTTAAGACCCAGAAAGCATCAAACAGACGAGGACAGAATATATTACATTTTAATAATTTTATTTAGAAAGCTCCTTGCTCATAATCTAGCCAAGAAAGAATGATTGGAACCATTGAATGATTTAACTGCGAGATGCTGAACTGGTCATACAAAAAGTGTGATATACACACAACTTACCATAATAATAAGACCGTACCAGACTAATGCCAGACTTCCATATCTGTGAGCTTTATCCCATCCTCCGATTCTCTCACCGTTCATCAAAGATTCAGTACCAATTAACTTCCACCCAAATAATCCTGGCAACGTGAATGAAATGGCTGTAGAACCAGTTGCACCAACAAGTGCAAGAACTAAAGCGAATGACTCAACGTTTAGCGCTAGAACGTATAGTACAGCAAGTAAGAAGAAAGTGACAGTCAAAAATCTGGAATCAGGGAATGGGACTGCTTCAGTGCGTTCATCAACCTGATCATCATTATCATCGTCGGTTGCCCTCGGTAGTGATTGGTACGTGTGGACAAATGAAGTGTCATGGGAGGAGCCTAGCTCTTGTTCGAGGTATTCTCTATCAGTATCATCCTCAATTTCCAGGGTAATAGGCCCTATCGTTTCATCTATTTCAGACTTTGTTCCATAGTTCAATTGTAACCAATGGACCATATTGTTCGCCGATATACGGCAAGGATGGAACAACAAGGGAAATGACAAAACAACCATCAGGCCAAGATTGAACCTAGCAAATCTGACAGAGAGCTTATCAGCATCATAGTTTAGTATGACATTTCCCAGAGTTTCTTTTCCGAAAGTCAAATATCCGAACAGCCCCAAGATTATGAAACAGGCGGATGATACTACGATGGAATTGTTTATGATCTTTTTGATATTTGTCATTGAATTTTCCTTCAATTCATTTATTATCGAAAATAGATTCATTGAACCAGTAAATGCAAATACAATAATACTAAATGTCGTCAAGACTCCAGATCTATCCGATATAGAGAACCAATCAACTTTGGGTTTTGGGTAATTTCCGAAGGAATAGCTTCCAATAATCAATAAACCAATGTAACCCAATGCCAACAGACCAATAACACTAGTATATTTCAAGCTATCAAAATGTCTTAATAAAGATAACGGAACGATAATGATTGCTGACAACAATATCCAGTTTGTCCTCGTGCCGCCAAATAACGCTGGGAATAAGTCACCAATTAAGATCAAATAAGAAAGAGCAACCCCAAAACATTGTATGAACATAGCAAAATCAAACAGCAAAGACAGATTAGGATATGTAATAGAACATAAAGTGAAAAAAGAAGAGTGACGTGGATTTAACAATGTCTTTGAGCATTTTGCTAGGATAAATAAGCCGTACCCTGATGTGAATGCAGCCATCAGTATCAAACTAACAGCAAAAAAAACCCCATCACAACGGAAAGCATATGGAATAGCTAATAGGCCTGCGCCGACAATAGTCTTTATAAGGTTTATAGTAGATGATGCAACAGTTCCAGTTGCTGACATAGCTCTTTTAAGGTATATCAACAACTACTTATTATTTTTGTATTCAAAGTGTGAGAGAACAAAACCTAAATTATGATATGATAGTTCTCACCAGTCTAGAAGAAACCCGAACAGCAGTTACAGGTTTGAAGTGACTGTGAATCAACTCTGTAAGCAAATGAATTTATCAATCACAGGCTCCAGCTTTACTCCTTTCAAATTTCTGGATGTCCCAAATTACCTTTACATATCACCCAGTGACTTGGAATTTATTATTTGAATTTCAGTTCCTTTTTCATGTTCCAAAATGCTGAAAAGTAAGACAATTCGAGGAACAAGAATATCAAGATTGTACAAAGGAACCACATGCTTTGAGCTTTATCTGCATAAAAAAAGCCAGCAGCAGGTCTGACTACGGACCTTAAAACTTCTGAATTCGCAAAATTGATCAATTTACTGTTCCAAATTACGAACCTGGGGTTTGACGTGCGAGAAGAACTGTATATTTATGGTTATATCCGTCGTACTGTGAACAAGAAATCTCTCGAAGCACAAATGAGTAATGAAAACGGGAGGCCGAAGGCCCACAGATTGAGAAAACACGGAGGGGATGAGACAGATGCGGACCTTGATTCTGAATTGGAGATGATGGATAAACTCAATATGGCGTCCAGACTAGCCGAGAACAATTTAGCCAAGCTTTTAGATAACGATAAAGACTTATTAAACCGAGTAGAAGAGATAAAAGCGCAATTCCAAGACAGGGCCAAAACACCTTTCAGCGCTGAAGAAGATGTTGATGATATATATGATGCAGATGAGCATGGGGCACGGAGCCGGCAAATCATGTCTGCGCGTTCCGGGACAGGGAACAAGGAAGTAATACCGCCAGAGAATTTTAGTCATGTCTGTGGAGAAATATATCGATCGAGTTTCCCCAGACCAGAAAACTTCGAATTCTTAAGGGACAGACTAAAGTTGAAGAGCATATTGGTGCTTATTCCAGAGGAGTATCCTGCCGAAAATATGAAATTTATGGAAGAGACTGGTATAAAATTGTTTCAAGTTGGAATGAGTGGTAACAAAGAGCCATTTGTAAATATTCCAAGTGATTTATTGACAAAGGCTCTCGAAGTAGTTTTAAACCCAGAAAATCACCCAATTCTAATACACTGCAACAGAGGGAAACATAGAACTGGTTGTTTAGTCGGATGTATTAGAAAGTTACAGAATTGGTCATTGACCATGATCTTTGACGAATACCGTAGATTCGCCTTTCCGAAAGTACGAGCTTTGGATCAACAATTTATAGAGTTGTACGATGATACTGGGATCATAAAGCTGGCCACGGAAAACAACTGGCTATCTGTTGAATGGTGAATTGAATCTCCTCATTGCTGGACCTTTTTTTTTTTTTTTTTGAACAGTGGGTGAATCAATTGAGTCTTCATATCTAAAAGACCAAAATTCCTTATTAACAACTAGAATTGATGTCAACATTCTAGTGTGTGAATATTATGTTCCGAGTTTACTATGTAGTATCATATAACTAAAAAATCCTCATTCTTAAAAAAAAAAGCGTCATGGTGCGCTTTTTGATATGTCTGATTCCGTCTATTGGAATCCCGATGCAACAAACCTTTCTACCATACAATGCAGCGCTACTGGCAGAAACGGTCGTCAACAGCAAAGGCCAAACCTTACCATAACGCAATGCCTTAACAGATCCACGGCCACCAACTAACAAGTATAAAGAGTTCCATGCAGCCAAGAAACCAGTTCCTGATTCTAAGTCCCCATCGTAAATCATAAATCCACCGATGGCATTAGCTAAACCAAACATTAAGGAAAGCGTCTTTGTAGGTCCAAAGTATCTAGGTCTAGTGAAAGCTGAAAACATCGATTGTTTCTGAGCCATAACGGACACTGGTGTTTGAGTGGCCGGAGACACTACTGGAGTAGTTATCAACATGGCACCATTAAGCCATGCTAAATAGGGTGTTTGAGACCATTGGTATATATCGCTCAGTTCAGTGCCAGACATTAGTAGATATTCGTTCGTTGGTTTCGGTCAGGACTATAGTATCTATGACCCTGAAATTACCAAGTAAATGTGAAAGCTATAGATTCCACAAGTACTAGAATAGAGTTATCTTTATATGCTATATCTGCTATATATCCTTGTATTTTTTTTTTTATCGTAATTGCATTAAAGTTAAGTAGAGGTCTTTAATTTCATACAGACTTAAATTTCGAAGTTCCACAACAATAGCAAACTTCGCACAACTCAAGAGTTTCTCTGCAGAGAGAGAAAAGTAAAGGATTGAAATGAAAACCCTTCTACTACTGCCGCAGCTAATGCAATTTCTAAGAATAACGCTCGTTTGAATCTTTTTATTTCATATATTTGATCTGTTTAATGTTACATGGTTAGCCGTGAAAAGCCTGGATAAAGACTAAGTATACAATACTCTCTAAATAATAAAAAAAGTGAAACCTGGTAGCGGAAGAAGAGGAGAGGATAATGATAAAATTATGATCTTTCACCTCTCAATCTTCTAGCCAACTTGATGTCCTTCTTTTGAATAGTGACTCTCTTAGCATGAATAGCAGCCAAGTTAGTGTCTTCGAACAAAGAGACCAAGTAGGCTTCGACGGATTCCTGCAAAGCACCGATAGCAGAAGATTGGAATCTCAAGTCAGTCTTGAAATCTTGAGCAATTTCTCTGACCAATCTTTGGAATGGCAACTTTCTGATCAAAAGTTCAGTAGATTTTTGGAATCTTCTAATTTCTCTCAAGGCAACGGTACCTGGCTTATATCTGTGAGGCTTCTTGACACCACCAGTTGATGGTGCGGACTTTCTGGCAGCCTTGGAGGCTAATTGCTTTCTTGGTGCTTTACCACCAGTGGACTTTCTTGCTGTTTGCTTGGTTCTGGCCATTGTGTTTGGTTTGTGTTGGTTATGAGTACAACAACTGTAATATGAAACAATATAATGAATAAGATAATTTACTACAAAGATAGCACTCTGTATATAGGATTTATTTTTAACAAACTTCATAAATCAGAGAACTAACACAGAGGAAAAAACAACTCTTTATATAAGAAATATGAAATACAGCAACAGTATGATAAGGCAAGAATTAACAACTGCATCCAGTTGGCCCAAAACCCCACGATAACAGTTGTAACCCGCCAAAAAAAAAAGAAAAAAATAGTATGAGAGATATAGTCATTCTCACCGTTTCTCAACGGAGCACAAAACGTTTACAAATCAGGAGGTGAAATGACTTGAATCAGACCGGTACAGCAATTTCGTCATATGCTGCGAAATTATCAGAATGGCTATAGTCTGTCTTTTTCTCCGTTTACGATTACTTCACTGCATAGAAATTCAGTAGGCGACCACAGCGAAGCTGTGGTCACAGTTTCAGTCCAAATTTCCCTTACCACGAACTTTTGGCTTAGTGGGTTAGAATCACGGTAACACAGACACAACAACCTTAACGTTCGTGCCTCTGTCCGTGTGCTAAAAAGCTTACATAGGATCTGCATAAAGAACCATAATGGGAAATTTTCACTCAATCGTCGTGCTGAAAGCTGCGCCCGAACGTAACAGCACGGCATACGCGAAAAGGAAATTTTGGTTTTCGTTTTTCATTTTTTTTGTTCGCTGTTGGCAATGTGCATAACGTGCCCGCGACACCATACTGAAATGTAGGTGGTATTGGCTCGGGAAACGGTGCGAAATTTACGGTCGACACTTTGCGATTCCAGTGCGGTCATGCCAGCACCTACTCTCCCAGAAACACCTCCCTATCGGATCTTTTTTTTTTTTGCTAACTTTTCTTTACTGATTTCTCTCCTGCCTGTCTCCAAGCACAATGTTATGCCGTCATCTATTTAATATATAAAGGATACACTTCTACTATATTAATTCTCATCCTCTTGTGGGTTATTTTCTTGAACTGTTTTCTGTATGTTTCCTTATTTCTTATTCCCTTGTTGTTATTTATTTCTTGTCTGTTCATATATTCATTATAGGAATCGTCAAACAAACATATATACAACAATCAAACAATGTCCGGTAGAGGTAAAGGTGGTAAAGGTCTAGGTAAAGGTGGTGCCAAGCGTCACAGAAAGATTCTTAGAGATAACATTCAAGGTATCACTAAGCCAGCTATCAGAAGATTAGCAAGAAGAGGTGGTGTTAAGCGTATCTCCGGTTTAATCTACGAAGAAGTCCGTAACGTTTTAAAGACTTTCTTGGAATCTGTCATCAGAGATGCTGTCACTTACACTGAACACGCCAAGAGAAAGACTGTCACTTCTTTGGATGTCGTCTACGCCTTGAAGAGACAAGGTAGAACCTTGTATGGTTTCGGTGGTTAATCAACTTAAAGGGAAAAACGGAATATTGTGGCTATCGTGTATATTCATTCGGTCACGTGCATTCGATATCTTCTCTTTTTAAGTCTGTTTTCTTTCATCAAAAAAATAAAAGCTGTTCCGCTCTCACAGTGACACAATTTTTCTGAGCATGGAATGAATCTTCCATCCGATGATCAGTTCGAACAGGGGTTCACTTATGTATACTCTTTTTATTAATGCGTTCTTGATATGACAGGGACTGTTAATCAGAAACATCTTCCTGTTTTTACCTAAAGTATCTAACGCGTGTGTGTATTATTACTAAATAAATATAATTTCTTATTGAAATATAAATTCGAATCAATTGGTATTTTTCAAAAGTTTATGGAACTGCAAATGTAGGATGCAGCTCAATTTTAATGCATATGCTCTTCTGGTACCTTTAATAGATATTAACGTATATATCTATTAATTATTATTCTTCGCAAAATGTCTTTTGTAGTCATTAGCGAGTGCTACTTTTAATTCTGCTGCATTAAACGGTAGTAGGGATTCTTCTCGCGATGGAGAATCGCTCACTAGGTCGAACCATTGCATGAGGCATTGGTGCGATGTATCCTCCACATCTATAATATCGGGGCATTGGCATCTGCATCCACTTCCTGTATCCCAACCATCGTCTATTTTGCCAGTCTTGAAATATTGTAACGCTTTCTCTTTTACACTCATCCTAGATGACTCTCTTTCGAATATTTCTGTGTATTTTGACGATTCCACATATGGTAATTGCTTTCCCTCTTTGTTGTTGGGGCAGTGTACGATTGTAGTATGTTGATATCCGATATCTCTGAAATAATGGATGTCTTCTGCATTCAATGTTAAGGCCAAACCTAACGAATGCACAGGCGCATCCCCCCATCTTTCTTGCCAGAATCCACCCCACGACTCAAGGTATTCGAAATACTTGTTGTATACTTCATTATCAAATACATCAACTCTAGCAATTTCGAAATTGGACCAAAAATGACATAAATTGTACTCTTCTTGGTCAAATTTGTCTTCAACGACAGGAACTTTCCTCCTGACCCTATGAGCAATTTCTTGTATTAGCTCGTCATCTATGACTTTTTCTCTTGCCCAATTCTTCTTCAAATAGTCAATCAGAAATTCGTGGGTCATTTCTTCGTTCAATTCTTCTAGTTCATTGACAAAGGAATTTAAATAATCATCTCCGAGTAAAACGTTTCTATTCTTAATAAAGGCTTTCCACAGTGATCCGAGTTTGATATCGTTTTGCTTGATGAAACTTCTGGTTGCTCTAAATAAGTTCGGCACAGTCCAATATATTTCTTTGATAAAAATTGTGAAACCGTATTTCTTTCCTGCCTTCTTCATTTCAAAGAATGGATCATAAGTTAGATCACAGAAGAATTCCACATCTGGTTCAATACGCCAGTACCACTCGTATTGCCTAACTGCAGGGTGTTTATAGAAGAGTCCGGAATAAAATCTGCACATCTTATGGTATGAAACCATATTCCCATACATAATTCCACGATCACCCTGGGATTCAACGTAATGCTGAAATAGTGGAGTGTTCTCCTTAGGGAAATTCCATGAGGACTCATCTACAAGGGCAAACGTTATGTTGGCAGTTGTTAATGATCGGACTCTTTCTTGAAATTCATCAGTGAATGGTTCGTTGTTCATAAAAACGTACGGATATTGGAACCATTGATTGAATCTTCTTTCCACAGATCTCATAGTGTGAATTACCCCATCCAGCTCCTCGTTTCTTGTTAACATCACAAATGTGGCATTCTGTCGTTCATATTTTTTGTGATTTAGATATTCTGCAGTATCCACACACCCTTCAAAGAAGGGATGTTCCTTCTTAGAGGCGCGATCCGCTGAGGAGTAGACTACAGCATCTTCCCATATTGCAGCTTCTTCCGTTCGCACAATATGGTGTACACCAACACAAATTAGAAGTGCAATTGTTATCACTATCAGTAGCTTTCTGGTTCTATTCCTCATGAGATAAGATGGAAACTATCAGTAATCATGCAAAAAAAAGTGGAAAAGATGAATGTGTACGTCCCAATAGTTGAAGATGAAAGAATGAGGTTTTATACTAATATTCTTGGTACTTTAATCGACTGTTGAGTTTATGTTTATAAATGGATCGCGTATTGCGCATAAATCATCGTCAATAGATAACTGAAATATCAAAATTCAGATTCTGTTCACTTTTTTGTGCATACATTAAAAAATACGCAGTATTATAAAGTAGTAGTATTACACATGAGATACACTAAAAATACAAGGTATAAGACTGACAATAACGGATAGTATTTGGGACCTAAGCAGTTTGGGAAATATTGGATGACAGAAAAAAAAAACTGGTAACATTTTAGTTTCTTCACTTGTACCCCAGACCAGATTTACAAGATAAATCCAACTATTGATATTCATTTGAATGGGGCTGGTACTTGGCCCGTTAGCTTTCTTATCAAAGATATATCATCAGTAACCTCATCCGGAGTTAAAGATTGAAGAATAGGAGCGCTTTTTGTCGAAAGTCTTTGGTGACCTCGACCCATCTTCTTTTCCTTTTCCTTTTCCTTTCCGAACAATAAAGCCTGTAATTCTGATGAATCGCTCAGATATTGCATCGACTCTGCATCGCTATTAGTATTGCTTGATTTCCCGCTTCCGTTTGCAGGTGTAATGTTTGCAGGAGTTTGAGCTCTATTCTGATTAGTAGCAGCACGCCTACGCAATGACCTCCTATCGGTAGTATTACCAGTCTCATTGCCACTTTCTGTTTGGCTGACATCGTTCGGTGACGAATCCCAAGCCGAAAAATTGGCTGAATTTTGAGTTGAGCTTCTAGTCTGCTTCTGGAATTTCCCTCGAGAATAATCCATCGAATAAGACTGTGTGTTTGCTACATCCAGAAGTAGCCGTTCCTCTTGCAATTTCTTGATAGTTTTCTGTAGGGATTCATACAACATCTCTTTGCACAATTTGATCATCCTTTCATGTTCTTGCTTGGCTTTTTCAATATCTTCTTGGAACTCTACTTTGGACCTGTAAATCCGGTACTCTTCGAAAAGCCTGAGCCTAACTAATTCCAAATCCCTATCTTCTTCAAGATCCCTCAATTTCCTCAGAAATTCAGGGTTATTCCCCTGATGCAGCGTCGTTAAATCTGTCTGTAACAGAGTCAACCTATCCCTATAATGCACATCTTTATCCTTTGCAAACGACGTTCTTATCTTTCCCACTTTCCCTTCAAACTGTAATCGCTTCTTATCCTTCCTACTCAAATCCTGCCCAACACCTGCGGGAATAGCACCCCCATTCTGTTTCGCTCCTTGACCTTTCTTCACACCGCTGCTCATCATAGAATATTGTACTTCATCCATGTTCCTCGGGGGGAGAAGCTGTATTTACTGCAAAAGCTGATATAATTGTTAAAGTGAAACCAGAAAAACTCTCCGGTATCGTTTCTTACCAATTATCCTGTGAAATTACTAACACAGAATAAAAAATTACAATTGAAAACGTTAACACAACGAGTTAATGTGCTGCTCGTTACATGTATCGTGCAACGTATGAGCTGGGTACAAATTATGTACAAATTATGTATAAAGTATGTACAAAGTACAACTGCTTAAGCTGCTCTGATTTAAAAAAAAAAAAAAAAAAATAATAATAATCAAATGAGACAAACAAGAAAATGCCATGCTTCTGCCGTTCGAACCTCAATGCTCCCATAACACTGATTTATTCATTGCAAGTATCACCATTTTCTTTTTTAAATTTTTTATGTTCCGTTTTCCATCTCATTTCCCCGCAGAAAAGTCGCAGCTTCAGATAAGAAAAGCTTAAAGCTGGCCGGTATAAGTGCAGGCTTTAAGTGTGTTGAAAGTTTTTAAAGGCTTTGAACTTTTGGCAATTTTGGTAAAGAAAAGGGAAAATTCCCAAAAAAAAAAAAAGTAAGTTAAGTTATAATATAATGACGATGTGATTTTTTTTTTGTTAGGTGAATAGAAGTGAAATAGTGAGACTAATTCAGAGATAAAACAGTGGTACGCAGCCTGTGATACACATCAGTGTTGTGTGTTATTAGTACAGATAAATCGCTGAATTTTGCGGTGCTTTGAACTACCCCTAATATTCTAATACTTTAAATTTCGACGTTATAAGTGTGTCGATTTTATAAAGCTCTTCTTTTCAGTCTTTCCAGTTCATAGGAAAGAAAGAACAGAGAACAGAGTTTTCGAAAAACATATTGGTTTCCCCTTTGGATATAATATTACCTGACTTTGAGACTTGTATTCCGAGTTGTTTTTGTTGTTTTTTTTTTTGACTGAGAGAACAGTATGGATATTGACGATTATTTGAATGTCGATAGTCCCAGTGACATCGGTGCGAATGTACTGTTAAATCCGGAAGATTCTGACAATTCTCGAGGGTCGAAGGTTGCGCCTGGTTTCAATGCGATGAATAATAGTAGGAAATGTGGTGTCAAGCTGTCTGACTTCGGTGGTGATATACTGTCAGGTTTTAAGGAGTTTGGGTTCAGTGTCGCGAATTCCTTTTCGAAAGAAACTGGTGATAATAACAAAAACGCACCTTCAATCCCTAGTCTTAGTATAAATGGTGTCCTGGCTCACGATATGCTTAATCGCAGTGTGAAAAGTAACGCCCAGCTTCAGCAGCCACCTAGCGTCAACCGTAACAACGGTAGAAATGCTAATAAATATGTGTCACATGAATTGAATATACCAAACACAGATCCATCTTTTTTGTTCCCTGCCTTGTCCACTAATGAGACTGACAATTTGGATACTGTGTCGTCGGCATCTAACTCACCATATATTTACCCATCAGATGCAATCTCACCAAGTACTGGGTACCTTGCTCTGGATAGCGATGTGGATGAGTTGCTTAGCGTTCATTCAGACTTATCCGATGTTTCCAAAGAGTACCAGTACATTTCAAATTTATCGGAATTACAAGAATTGACAGGCAACGTTAATGATCCTTTGCCTGATTATGTTGATAGTCAATTCAGCCAGTTGCAAGAATTGACTAACCTGGCGGGTCAATCTAATCATAATACTCAGGTGGAAGATTTACCGATGCCACGGATAAGAGTCGATAATACCAATGTGACTCCACCAAGAATCAAAATTGAACAGTTTGAAAGCGCGTCGAACTCTTCCAGACCTGTACCCACTGTAGGTACAGTGACAAGTACTTTTGATACTACTCATTCAGAGCTGTCGACTCCTTCCACTGCATCATTTGGGTTCAATAATTCTCATCAGATGTTCTTAGATGCTACAAAAAACAATGATAGCCACAATAATAATGCACAGGATACTCAGTCTACGTTAGATATGTCAGAACAAGTATCTCTACAGAATGCACTGTCATTGCAACATGATTTACTTTCGGTTACTACACTTCAAGGCAGACTCCCGTTAGAAAATGACAATATTTCAGATACCTTTGATAAGATGCTTGAAGGACGAAGAAATAGAAATAGATCGCATTCTAGGTCACACTCTAGATCACGTTCGACATCGAGAAAGTCTATTTCTACAAGGTCCTTGTCTCCAGATGAACGTGCCCGTTCTCTTAGTAGAGATCGGGAACATCTTTTGAAACTTGGAGGCAAAGTTCCTAATACTGAGGATAAACCAAAAGATAATGGCGAGTCAACTTTGAACTTGATTGGGACTACAAAGAAAAAACAAGCTCAAAAACATCCGGCAGTTTATGCATGTGATATCTGCGATAAAAAATTCACCAGGCCTTATAATCTCAAGTCACATCTACGATCACATACGGACGAGAGACCTTATGTGTGTTCCGTTTGCGGTAAAGCATTTGCTAGAATGCATGACAAAAATCGTCATGAGGATCTTCATACAGGTAAAAGAAGATATGTCTGTGGAGGTATATTGAAGAACGGTAATTCCTGGGGCTGTGGTAAGAAGTTTGCCAGAAGTGATGCCCTAGGTAGACATTTCAAGACAGAACTGGGTAAAAAGTGTATTTTACCGTTGTATGAAGAAGCCGAATTGGAAAAGAAGGCTAATGAAGCTTCACAAACAGCAGATGCCGGCGGTTCAGGTAAGAGCAGAACTGATGGAAGCATATGACATTCCAATAGTGTCCGCTTACTCTAATAATACAAATGCCATTCTTTCGCTTAAACTGTGTCATTAAATGTGCTTTTTTGCCACTAATTCGAATCTTTTCCCAAGTTATACATAGGTACTCTCATTAGTGTCTCCTACTTGTTTTCTAATAGCACAAATTGCGCATATATAATGCATTGTAATATCTTTTGTAACATTATTATCTACTTTTTTTGTTTTCATTTACAGAATATATTATGAGAGAGTTCTTAATGAAAAATGTAAACTTTACACCATTGAACAAAGCAGATATATTTGCAGTTGATACTACTGAAAAAGAAGAACCATCCGGTTTGACCAGTTACTCTAATTTGTTAGCAATTGACCTCAATGGAAAACCTAATTCATGAGCCATCAGGCTTGGAAGACAGGGTTCATAATGGCGATAATGGGAAGGATTTGATCACCGCCGAAGAGCAGTTCTTACAAAATCAGCAGGAAAATTACTTACTAGATCTATTCCAAAAGAATAAGCACACACCTATCCATGTGTCCCAAGTTGTTCTCAATGGGGCAGAACAAGTCCGAGATGATGTTATACAGAGTTACCTTTCTGAGACAATTAATAAAGCAGATACTTTTGAACAATTGTGCAAGTATTCGGATTGGTTTCATTATAAAATGGTCGGTAACGGAATGGTAGAATCAGTATCGCAAAGTTTGGATAGCAGGGGTAGTTATCCTGTTCAGATATCACAAAGGGACTATGGAAACCTAAATTTTCCTTCTTCTGGACCAGAAACATTATCGGTAATTGACGTAGTTCCAATTATCCAATTACATCCAATAAAAAGATTCAGTGCGAAAACAGGAACAAACATTGGTAATGGGGAAGGTGACGGTTATATTCAATTCCAGTTAAGGAATATGTTCAATGCTGGTGAAAAACTAACGTTTGATGCTACCAAAGGTACAAAGACACATTCGTCTTATTTATTGAATTATTTCCAGCCTTTACAATCACCATGGTGGGTTAGTGATACAACTGTGTTCAAAAACGCACGTCAGTTGGGACATTGTGAATTATTTCTCAGAGGTATTGCTAGTGGTATTAAAAGTGGATACTTGCATGATGGCGCCGTAAACCATGAATGGCGTTGGGAAAGCTTACTCAGGAGCTGTGACGTGAGATCCGATTTTGCATCGTCCCATTTACTGTTTTCTGCAGGAGATGACGTTAAGCATTCGGTAGTTCACTCAATAACCAGAGATACGAGAGATAATATCATTGCTCCAAGCAGTGGCCAAATGTGGAAGTTTATCAACGAAGTGAGCTTAGGGAAATTTTGGAAGACAAACTTGGAGTACAATTTCACCAAGAGCTGGTTCAACAGGAACTTTATAACCATGAGTTCCACCGTGAAAGCAGGATATATACACAATTTTCATGCCAAGACATATCCCTTGCACCTCGCTGATAAATTCTATAATGGAGGGAGTAACGATGTTAGAAGTTTCCAGTTGATGGGATTGGGGCCAAAGGACATCTATGATTATGTTGGTGGTGACACATCTCTATCATATGGATTAAGCCTGTTTAGTCGACTACCCTTTAAGAGGTTTTATGATTCAAATTTCAGACTGCATTTGTTCTTTAATGGTGGAAGACTCATAAACCGTAACAATGCAAATACAACAGATACGCTAATGCAAATGCTTTCACAGCACTCATTGTCGACTGGTTTTGGTTTAGTATTCAGACATCCGGTTGCAAGGTTCGAACTTAACTTCACGGTACCAATTACTGCACATACATCCGACGCTACTAGAAAGGGTTTCCAGTATGGTATCGGAATCTCTTTCCTATAACTTTACCGATAATTAATGATCCATAAATCATGAAATATAAAATTAGTTAAAAGGAATACAGGTTACAATGTAAACCCCATATTAATGACTACATAACGGTATGGTAAAATAATACGTAAAAATGAGAACTTTTCATTGTTTCCCAGTTTTCCTCCATGCATCATGTCTCTTGACGATTTCTTGTACGATCAGCTTTTCAATGTTTTTATGATCATCAGTGATTCTTATCCAGTCACCATCGCGGTTTTGTTCCGAAACGAAAACCACTTCTTTGTTTCTTGTTTGCAATAGATTACCTATCACTAACTGGTGGTTATAACGGTCCAAAGCCTGATGAGCTTTATGAATTAAAAGGTTGTTATCCGTTTCTAGTTTAAAAGAGATTATCATTGCTTGAGTGGCCCAAGATTCAACCAATCTCCTTAAAAATTTGGGCACAGGATCAAGATTTACTATTAATTTCCCGCCAACTGTTGTAGAGCTTTGGTTTCCGTCATTCAGTGATTGGTTAGCTTCTTGCGATTGAATCTTGTGTTGTGGTAACCTTGAATATGGAACGAAAAAGTCCGACACGGCAGCCGCAAGGTAGAACAAACATCCGCTGTTATTCATCAAAGCGGCAATTGTCTTCAAAGACCACAAGTACTGGTTCACCGTTGTAAACGGCAACATCAACAACTTCTTTTCCTTGTATATGAACTGGTCATAGTCACGTTTATTTTGAAGTATCAAGTCCTTATACTTTGGTGAAATACTCCCATCCTCATCAAAATAATCCAAGAAACAAGTTTCTGTATTATGAATGAAAGGCCTGTTGAATGGAGTCAAAGAAAACTCCCTATGGAGGAATATCACAGAGTACCCATTGAATAAGAACTGCTCTGCACTAGATGCACCACGAGTTCCTGCCGAAAAATTATCGATGAAGCGAACTGTATTGTTTTCTAAGGGAACCGTAGTACCACCAGACGTCACCAGAACAATTTTCTCGCGACCTTGAGACTTCTGATACTCTATGAACTGTGTAGCCTCCGTTAACAAATCGTCCATGTACACAGGTCTGGGATTTGTTCTGAAATAGTTGTCCTCATCGCTCAGATGAGCAATTGGCAAAGCAGTTTCATCGACGGTACGGTCAATGGCCTTTGAAACCTCTGTAATCGATGTATGAATCCTTCTTCCAGTCATTATTCTAACGGCTCAATGCATACACAGTCTCAGTATATATCCCAGTATATAAACACTTTTTACTTCCATCAAGTGTTCATTACTTGTAACATTCCTATAGTAATGTAAGTGACTAATATATGATCATTTCAGTTTCTCCAAAGTTGACATGACATGAGTAGGTAGCTCAGGATTAAGGTTTTCCAACGTCCTGATACTAGCAAATTTTCGACAGTAAAATCAAATTTTCATTTTTCTATGCCGTAATGGCTTACCGGTCAACAAAACGCTATCCACTGTTCTGGTGGCTCCCCAATTCGAATCTCGTCAGTACCATACCAGTTCACCTCCAAAAGCATTCACCAATTTGCTTTTCTTATCACTATATACGAACCCAATACATCGCTCTCTTGTAAATAACAAGAAAAAAGCCAGGAAAAAAAAAACAAAACGCATCTTTCAGGTCGAACCTACACCGCGTTCTGAGTACTGTTAGAAATAAACGCTCTAGAAATTTTTCCTGCGTTTTCCTGTCCTGTTTTCCATTCGATTTCACAGAAACTCACAGTCGTGAAAATATGAAATGCTGGCGAAAACCCAGATTTTTTCACAGATTTGGAAATTGATATTTGGAAGGAAAAAAGATTCGAAGGTTTTCATTTCAATTAACATTTTGAGACACCCATTGGTAGAATTCGTGTTTATGATCTCAATTTGATATAAACCCTCTGTGTACTATTACTTGGAAGGCGATTTCAGAGTCATTAATAGCTTAAGTTTATACCCGAGGTGCCAGAAAGGATAGAGTTCTATTCTACATTGCAATTGTAACCTTTTTTATTGTTTTATTCTTTTAATCTAAGTGTGTTAAAGAAGAGATCTACATTCACTCACTCACGTATACCAGTTTATTCACTCGAGGAAGATATTGATTTATATCAGAATAGAGTTTTTTTGTTTTACGTTAAATTTGCCAACATAGAATAGCAATGTCTGCTGAAGAATCACAACAAGCACAAACTGAGACTGCAGCACCAGTTCCGGTTCCAGCTCCAGCTGTCGAACAGGATCATTCCAATGAAGCTACTACAACCGTCGAAGAGAAATCACCTGGAGCTGCTACCACTGCTCCTGCTACTGAGGAGGCACCGGCATCTGAAAAGCCTGCTTCTCAGGATAACAACGGTGACGGGGAAAAACAACAAGAAGAAGGAGATGAGGAAGATGACTCTGCCGCGCCTGTTTTGGCTACTCAAGGTGGTAGAGAAAAGTCAGATAAAATCTTATACGTTGGTAACCTACCAAAGAGCATTGATGATGATCTATTGAAACAATATTTCCAAATTGGTGGGTCCATTTCCAGCGTTAAAATTATTCCAGATAAGAACAGTCAAGAGTGTAACTATGCGTTTGTTGAATATTTCGAACCACACGATGCTAACGTCGCATACCAAACTCTAAATGGTAAGGAAGTAGAAGGGAAGGTCCTTAAGATCAATTGGGCGTTCCAATCTCAACAGGTTAACAGCGATGAAACTTTCAATTTGTTCGTCGGTGATTTAAACGTCGATGTCGATGACGCCACTTTGGCCGGCACTTTTAAAGAGTTCCCATCCTTCATTCAAGCTCACGTGATGTGGGATATGCAATCTGGTAGATCTAGAGGGTACGGTTTTGTATCATTTGGTGAACAAGATCAAGCGCAAGTGGCTATGGAAACTAAACAAGGGTTCGAATTGAACGGCAGAGCCTTAAGAATCAACTGGGCTTCCAAACGTGAACCCCAACAAAGTCAACAAGGTCAAAGAAGATTCAATGGTCCTGCCAGTGGCCGTGGTGGATTCCGTAATAACAACAATCAGAACCAAAATCACCACAATCACAACGGTATCAACAGACATGCTGGTCCACCACCACATCACCAAATGCAATCTCACCTACCCCCACAATTGCAACAGCAACCCCCAATTGGAATTCCTCCAATTCATCAAGCTCCTTTGGTTCCTCCTCCAGTGGATCCAGAAGCCGTTGAAGATATGATGAGAAGAGCTCCTCCAAGAGTTACCACTGCGTACATCGGTAACATCCCACATTTCGCTCAAGAACACGACTTGATTCCATTACTACAAAACTTTGGTTTCATCATCGACTTCAAGCATTACCCAGAAAAGGGTTGTTGTTTCATCAAATATGATACTCATGAACAAGCTGCGTTGTGTATTGTGGCTCTAACAAATTTCCCATTCCAAGGAAGAAACTTGAGAACCGGTTGGGGTAAGGAAAAACCAACTTTCATTCGTCCACAACAACAAATGGGTCCAATTCCTGGTCAACTTCCACTAGAAGAACAACAGCAACAGTTTGAAAATGCCCCTCAGCAGCATGATCAACAGCAACCTCAGCAACAAGAGCAATGAGTTCATTAAAACAAAAAAAATATTAATTGTTCCAACACTAGACATTTTTCTTCCATCCGAAATTGTCTGATTCTACATGTGATGATGACCCATTATTAACTTCCTATATATAATGATATAAACCGTTATTATTTTTTTTGTCCCCTAGATTTCTAGATCTGTCCATCATGTCCATGCATTATTATTAGATATATAGAAATTATCGTTGCCTTATGATTCTTTAGTGTGTACAAAGAGGAACGGACCTTAACGCTTACTGTCAAGTAAATTAATCCAAGTAGTACATCCTCATCTTTCTTATATAGTTTTGTTGTTAACTCTCGTAATCTTCTTTACCAGTGAACCCAAACCCATAGGCCTATACATTACATACGTCTGTGGTTCTTAAACCAAAAAAATGAAAAAAAAAAAGTTCAAAAATGTAACGAATGAAAGCTATATAACTCTGAAATTATTATAGGTTTTGCCATTGATAGGAACATACATGCCTGGAAAAGTATCAATTTTGCTGTGATAATCTGATACTGTTATTGTCAATCTGATATTCAAAGTTATCATAATCTTTTTACTGGAAATATTTTCCAATAACTGAATAGCAATAGATATTTTAAAGATCATCAAAGAGTAGGATTGTTATACGGATTAAGCTTTTTACAAATACAAAAGTGTGAAGAGAACTAGGTTTATGAAAAACCATAATCAGTTATAAAGATCCTATCAATTAATCGCTAGTCGTTTCGTTCAATTATACATTATTGTTTGTATGCTAACCACGATTTTAGAGAAGTTAGGCTTTGAAGAAAAGAGAGTTTTAAAAGCGGTACTAATTGGATTAATTGCTTCGCTATACTTCCTGTACAAGAACGAATTTGATATCACAAGAGTGGCTGTTTCTGTTGTAAGTACCACGAAAGAAATTACACAAGCAGTAAGGGATAAAATAATGCTTGGTCGATGGGCTCCAAGAAATGCGGAGCAAGAGGAGACTATTGTCAGAAGAGGTGGTTATGTTGGAGGTTTAGTGAATGACGGTAACACATGCTTTATGAATTCAGTGCTCCAATGTTTGGCCTCGTCCAAAGAGTTGCATAAATTCATGGACACTATTATCCTAGATTCTAATGATGACAGTCAAAATACAATTGATGAGAATGGAGAAGAATCAGATTTGCCTAATGAGCAATCTACTGTTGAGAAGAAGCCTAAAGCAACAAAGAATAAGACATATGGAAAGAGGAAAAAGATCGCTGTACGTCAAGCAGACAACGAGCTCTTAAAAAACTCAACAGAACCTAATATGCATTTCACATTGGCTCTTCAGGATCTATTCTCAAAGTTGAATGCGAAACATTACCGTAACAGACCATGGTTTAAGACCAACAAACTTTTGAAAACTATGTCAAAAGCTCCAAATAGGAACATCATCCTAGGTTATGATCAAGAAGATGCTCAAGAGTTTTTCCAAACTATCCTTTCAGAGCTGGAGAAGAATGTTGAAAGCATATATGGAAAACCAGAAAAGGATCCAAAGCCAGTACCACAAGATGATTTGCCTGAAGATGCAATTGTTGGACAAGAACACCTCGGCGAGATTGGTGATGTCTATATCCCAACGGAACAGATCGACCCAAACTCCGTGCTTGCATCTGGTAGGAAATTCTATTCTCCATATAAAATTGTTACTCCCTTAGATGGTATCACTGCCGAAAGAATTGGATGTTTGCAATGTGGTGAGAATGGTGGGATAAGATATTCAGTCTTCTCAGGTCTATCTTTGAATTTACCCAGTGATAACATCGGTTCCCCAATCAAACTGTCACAACTTCTTGACGAGTGGTCGAAACCTGAGATCATCGAAGGAGTTGACTGTAATCGTTGTGCATTGAACGCTGTTTTGGAACATTTAGTAGAACAACTGAACACCATCCAATCACAGCCAGATGTCAATCAAAAACTAGTAACCTTGATGGAGGATAGGATCAATGAAGTTAAATCAGTGTTGTCAAAGCTTGCCATCGATGATGATGACTATAAGAGGATGCATACTGAGAACATGGTTCGCAAATCCTCAAAGTCAAAACAAATTTTGATTTCTAGACCTCCACCATTGTTATCTGTTCACATCAACCGGTCCGTTTTTGACCCTCGCACTTATATGATCAGGAAAAATAACTCAAGAGTTATATTCAAAAGCAAATTGAATCTATCACCTTGGTGTTGCAATTATGATAAGATTAATCTTGATGCACGTCTTCCGATGTCCAAGAAGCAAGAGAACTGGCACGAATCATCCGAAGATGACAATAATGGAACTGAATACTACAATAAGTTGCATCGCAGATTTGAAAAAGAATTTGAAGACAGCGATGAAGAGGAGGATGGAAGTGATAATGGTCAAGGAATGTTCAATGGATCTTCAAGAATGGTGGAAGAGCATGATGTTTTGAATGGTGAATTAAGTTCGGCATCGTTGTCATCATCCGAAGACGATATTGCTGAAGTCGAAGAGGTGGAGTTAGATGCCCTTGGAAATACAATCGTAAAAAAGACTGCCAAAAAACCATTATTAGGTGGCAATCAAGATGTGTCTATCTCCAGAGGAAACCTCGATATAGTAGATGCCGAAGGCAACTCTGAGCAAGAAGATGATCCTGAAGATGATGATGAGGATGAAGCTTATGAAGAAGACGAAGCTGAAGAAGACGAGGAAAACTCCGAAGAAGAATCAGATGACTCCTTGCCAACACCTCCGCTTCCTCCTACACAACCAATTGTGTCCAGCGTTCCTGCCGGGCCTTTGACATATGTTTTAAGATCTGTTATTGTACATTATGGTACTCATAACTATGGTCATTACATTGCATTTAGAAGGTTCCGTGGTTGCTGGTGGAGAATTAGTGACGAAAGTGTTTACATTGTCGACGAACAAGAAGTGCTTTCTACCCCCGGTGTTTTCATGTTGTTCTACGAGTACGATTATGATACAGAAACAGGGAAGATGAAAGACGATACTGAATACGAGAATGAATTCAACGTAGAGATTGAAGGTGAACCTGCTGTTGATCAAGTAACTCATTGAATTTTATTTTGCAATTTCACGCATCTAGTTACATAGATACATAAATATCACAAATCCCCTAATATAATAGCATGTTACAATCAGAGTTTTGGAGGAGTTTGAAACGCTGTACGTAAACCTCTTTACTTGTGAGAACAAAAAGGCTCACACAAGATTTTCCTGTGTCTCATTTTCTTTACCCAAATACTGGGCATACCTTGCAGCTTCCTCTTGTTGTTGCTCTCTTAAATCCTCCGCGATCAACTCATCAACATCATAATCAAATTCAGCTTCGTCCTCATTGTATTTACCAATGACACGCTTCTTCAACCCTGTTTTCCCATCGATTTCGAACTTCCGAGTCCCAAATCCCTCACCTTCTTGTGATGAACTAACTTTAAACTTCACAGGTGCATCCTCTTTCTTCAATTTTGCATATTTTGCAAGGGATCCAGCCTTTTCCGAATCTTTGGCATCACCACTGCGTCTGGTAGTCTTCTTGTCCACTGAATATGAACCAATTCCTCCAATTAGCGGTAGTAATACAACGAAAGCTACCACTAAAAGAAACACAATTAAATATACAAATGGGTTCATTGCGAAAGGCAGTACTGACGTCTAGTTGGCACTTTTCGTCAAGAAGTTGATATTATATCTTAAGAAACAGTTGTTTCCCTTTGTATGCATAGCCATTAGCCATATAGTGTGAGTGTCGGCTCATCGATCTTTTTTTTTCAATATAGATTGTGGAAATTAGATATAAACTTAAAAGACTTGAAGGACCTTTTCAGTTGAAGTAGGTTGAGAAATCACAGTTTAGGTACGTTATTCTCTATCACGTTGAGTTCAGCATACAACATATTGAGGTGCGAAAACTGAATCAGTCCTAGTTGCTATTAGCTTGAATTAGTAAATTTACCTTGAGGCTTGCGGGAACAGACAACGTTCAAAGGAATTATTCGGAGTATTGAATTGATACAGTAGGAAAGAAATTAGAAGATAAGGAATAAATGCTAGTGAAAAATAGCTCCAGGGTCATTAGAAGCGTCATTTCCAGACGTAGTATTGTTACCAAAGCGATACCTAGCATAGGTCTCGCAAGAACTGCACCAACTAGGGCTCCTGTGTTGTCAAAACTCGGGATTTTGAATCAACATAATCTACCCTTTGTTACAGTACAGCGGATGCATAACAGTATAGCAGCATCAACAGATGGGAAAACTATCCCAGAAGAGATTCTGGATATGCCTATCGAAGTGTATCACGAAATTTCTGATGAGTTTATGGATAGCTTACTGGATCAGCTCGAAATTCTCTGTGATTATCATCCAGAAGTCGTGCAGGATGTTGAGATGTCACAAGGTGTGATGAGTATAGAAGTTCCTTCCGTTGGTACATATGTAATCAACAAGCAGCCCCCAAATAAACAAATATGGTTGGCTTCTCCGGTGTCTGGGCCCAACCGATTCGATTACTATCAAAAGGAGTGGGTTTCGTTGAGAGACGGTACGAAGTTACTGGATATCCTAAACAAAGAGCTCAGTGACCGACTAGAAGGCGACGAAATTGACCTACATTACTGAACGATGTAAATATGATCTTGCTGCTCACAAACTGCCTTACAACTATGGCATGTCCGCAGTTCACCGTTAAGGACCCAATTTCGCAGAAACAATTCAGAGATCACAATCAACCAATTTTACTCTTATTTATGTATATACTTTTGTTTGTTTCATTTATTTATACCTATAACGTCCAAAATATACCTTACTGACGCGATTGCACTTACACAGTCCCTGACTTCTTTTGTTCTTTATAGTCTATACTTTGTTGCTATATAAATGAAATCTGTTTGACTCAGTAACTTTCTCTTCTATAAATGAAATCTGTTTGACTCAGTAACTTTCTCTTCTATAAACCACATTTGATAGTCTCGGTAAAGAAGGGGTCATTCTGAGCCAGAAGCAAACAACCCCAATCATAACAATCATGACATTCAAATCGTTCATTATCACATTCAAAGACAGCGTTCCAGAAGCCGACGCTTCAAAGATCAAAAACTCCATTTCTTCTCTGGGTGGTACTATTGTCCATGACTATTCCTTAATTAAGGGATTTGCTGTCAAGTTGCCAGAGTCTCTAAAGATTGATAAATTGAAGGATTTGCACGGTGATGCTTTCGAAACTATCGAGGAAGATAAAGAGGTCAAAGCTTTATAAGCAGGGGATCATATTGAGAACGTCCGAGTCATACATGATGGTTGTTCCTTTTTTGTCCCTTTACTCAAGATCTTTGATCACTCGAAATATCGGGCAGGGCCCTTTATTCGCAAGAACAACTTTTAGATTATTACAACAAGAATAGAAAACCGGTACTGTCGAATGTCAATTAGATAACGTCTATATATTTGCATTCATATCTGTAATCTTATAACCACTTCTGGTATTCATATCAACGTCCTCTTCTACGGGATATCTCTTTTCATCTAACTGTGCTTATGTTCACCTTTTCTATTATAATGGAAAATGATATCTAAGAACATATTAAGTGCGAATCTCCAGTTAGAAAGATCGATTAAGACGGAGGATAAGACAACCAAATAGGGAATTAGAGGTGAACGGATGCTATATTTCGGATGCAAGGAGTGATGGATGATAAAAATGTGGCAAAACACATAAAATTTTGTCAAAGACATTTGCAATTGTTGCCGTCTCATCGCCTGGATATAGATCCCAATAGGTTAGCCATTGCGTTCTATTCGTTGACAGCGATTGAGCTATTGGGCAAGCCAGTGCGCAAGGACTTCCAATACAGTTTGGATTGGATTAGATCGTGCTATATTGAACTTGCTGATTACTCTGGCTTTGCCATCCCGTCTTTTAGACACGCTAAGCAATTGACTACTATAAATTTACCAAATACATTATTTGGACTAATATGTCTTATGTTGTTGGGGGATCACGAATTCTTTGATGAGAAGTTGAACCGTGATACGTTGGGCAAATTCATCTCATCTTGTCAGTTACCTGATGGGTCATTTACCTCTTTTCTGGATAATGCTGGATATCCATCGAAGTTCGATTCCCATGATCTGAGGTTCTGTTATATTGCAGTATCGATCCTATATCTTATCGGATGTCGATCAGAATCGGATTTCTCTCGGTATATTAACGTTTCTAAGCTGCTACAATATATCATGTCACGTCAGTGCACAATGGGGGGATTTGGTGACTGGAACGAGCCACACGGTGGATACACATCATGCGCGTTATCTGCTCTATCTCTACTAAATCAACTACAAAACATTCCTGCCTCGTTTAGGCAGGATACTCTTCATTGGTTGGTGAACAGACAGGTTTCTGCTATTGGTGTCTTTGTTGAACAGGATTTAAACGACGATTACGATCCGGATGACTCAGGTGGGTTTAACGGGAGAGAAAATAAACTTGCGGATACGTGCTACGCGTTTTGGTGTTTAAATTCTTTAAGAATCTTAGAGCCCCAACGTTGGAGTCAGCTTATTGATGTTCCACTGATACGAGATTATTTACTGAATCAAACTCAGAATAAGATGGTGGGTGGATTTGCCAAGAATGATCAAGATGACCCTGATATATATCATAGCATGATGGGAATATCCGCTCTAAAATTGATAGATGATGAGATAAATGGGGTGCTCTGTATCCCGAAACTAATAATGGATAACTTCAACCTGCGTTGAGTTATTGAATTTGTAACTTTTAGTATGTATCTGTACATATTTATTAGCATTAACCCATTGGAGAAGAAAGAATACAGTGGCTAATTCAAGCTTCTATTTACAGGTTTCTTCTTATTTCTTTCCAACTAGGTGTTATTGTGCTCATTTGTTTATACGAACTTCTTGACGATCTCTTCATAAATACCCCAAGCGATTCCTGCACTAAATGCTTTTCTTGTAAGTCTAAGGCTGATACCGGCGAAAAGGTTCCTGACGCTCTCCTTCGTTGCAATATGCCAAAAAGTTGATGTAAAACTGTGAAATTTAGCTGGTTCCAATTGCATTCTTGTTTTCACAGTATCGAAGGGAGCTGTTATAGAAGTTGCTATCACTGCAGCAGAAAAAGCACTTGACCCATTTATTAACGTCGAGGCATAAGTCGAGTATCTATTATCTGAGTTGAGTTTTACAACATTGCTAGGCAACAGTGTAGGAACCAAAACCTTCATCCGATCGTAAAATAACATGTATAACCCTGCATATGGAGCATCTCTTAGGGCAGTAGCTCCAAAACCTCTAAAGAACCCACGTAACCCTTCGGTTCGGAAAATATGTGATGTGGCATATCTTAATGATGTATACTGATACAACGTCGACTCATACCGCACTTTAATAACGGTGATAGGCATTGTAATCAAGCCAGTCAAAGCTCTGGTTACCGCACCAGAAAACATGTTCTCATACATGTTTAACTGCGGTAAATAACTACTCCCCGTGCTGCCGGTATTCTTCCCTTTGCTAATCGCTTGTCTTATACTATTTAACATTGTCAAATACATCGCACTACCAACAGAAGTTCGTATACAAGACGGCAATGCACCTCTCCATAGCTGAGACGGGGTCTCGATGCTTTTCAAGGTTTTCCATAGTGTACTTGTCTTATCCTGTTGAAGTCTGGTCTTTAGCAAGTCAAATGGCTGAAGGATAATCGCTGACACTAACCCTCCAGAAAACCCTCCAATTAAATGGGTAGTGGCCCTTCGTTGCTCAGACATATGTTAACCTCAAACGAAACAGTTTGTATGAAATCCTAAACAGTCTTAATACCGGATAGTGAACCCACATACCACTTCTTACAATCAAAGCTACCCTCTGCCCCTGCAAATTTACATACATTAACTATTAATCACAAAATTTCAAATTGAGGTTGAATCTTTGCCCTTTTGCTCTATATTTGAGGGTTCATCTGTTTAAGAAAAACGGAAAGCATGCAACTCCATAGCGTGTATTTATTGGTGTGGGTGATCATCTTGCCGTAATGACAAGTATTCAATCAACTGTTTTGTATCCACACTTTCCGCATTGTAAGAATCAAAAGGTGTCTGTGGCAGAAGGAAAGTCGAAGTAGTAACAATTTCATGTTTATTGATCCATCTGGAAATGAACATTATGTGTCTCCCGTTGATCTTTTTCTCTACAGATCGCACCTCAAGTTCCTGTAACGGTTCTGGGATTTCACCGATATCGATCGCTTTTATATTAGTGTTCAGTCCTGTGCCAATAAGTTTCATGTACGACTCTTTCATAGACCAGTATAGAGTGAAAAGCTCATCGCGATGCGATGAGCTTTCCTTTAGAGTTTTAAACTCTTGGTCTGTAAATATATCTTGAAAAGTATCAAGATATTCAGCATCCCAATGGTTGCAATCAATTGTGCTGGCAATATCTATTCCCACTTCGGTTTCTTGAACCGCCATGACACATGACTGCTCTCCATTTGACATACTAAATTCGATGCCGTTATGGCCCAGTAGCATTGGCTTACCGAACGGTCCATTACCGAATATCAAGTGGTTAAAGTTTTCACCTGTTACTATGCTGCATCCGTACAGCTGTAGCAATCGGTTTGTCAAAGCCATCCGTTGCAGTTTATCTGACCGTTTCCGAAGTACCTTATCTTGCGCTTCAAACGGCAGTAGCCTCATCGCCATTTCAAAGTTAAAAGAATCTTTCAAATATCCATCTTCGAAATCACATATAAAAATATGTGACATATGTTGATCATGTTTATCCCCTGGCATAATTTAGGAGGTGATACTGGGGTTGATAGCCTTCTTAGCGCCTCAATCTTATGATGATTCACCGGTTCTTTTCCATATTCTGTGTTTATCTTAAGTATAGAAAAGATGAAATTTGATCGATAAGGCAATTCAATCATTAAGGAAACTTTTATATAATTGAGACAAAGCGAAAGGAGCAAGCCGGGTTCGTTTGTTTTCGTGCTGCCTGAGTATACCATCATGTCTGGAGAGATTCCTCAAGATAGACGGGAGCTATACGATTCCGCTATTTCCTTCTTAAAGGATCCTAATGTCGTCTCGGCTCCTTTAACTCAAAAGATTGAGTTTTTGCAAGGGAAAGGGTTGACGCAAGATGAGATTCAGCTTGCTTTGAAAGATGCCACTGGTGGCTCCAAAGATGAATCTAAACCAGTGGTTAATTCAGACAATACAGTGTCCAGGGAATCCAGTAATAGCCACTTCCATTACGAAGCGGTGCCACCGGCTATTCCAAACCGTGATTGGAAGGATTATTTCATAATGGCCACGGCCAGTGTTGGTTTATTCTACGGTGTATACCAACTTACAAAGAGGTACATTGTACCACAGTTGCTCCCAGAACCTAAATCGAAGTTGGAGAAGGACAAGGAATTGATTTTGGAGCAATTCGATAAAGTCGAAAAGCTATTATCACAAATAGAACAAGAACATGAAGAGTTTAAGACAAAGGAGGAGAACAAACTAGAAGAGTTAGATAGGACCATCATTCAATTGCAATCCACTTTAGATGACACCACTAAATTGAAACAACATATGGAAAGTGAATTCAGTTCCATTAAAACTGAATTCAACAACATGCAAAATTCCATTGATTCGTTCACTAAGAAGGCAGGCAATGAAAAAGAATTAGAAAAAGTTCAAGAAGAACTTCAGTCTCTCAAGAGTTTGATCAAATCCAGTTTCAATCCAGCCTCTGCCATGAACAACGGTAACACTGGTGGGAACAGTTTGATCTCACCGAATAGCACCGGAATGATCCCTGGAGCCGACTCTATTCCATCGGCTGCCGATATATTAGCGAACATGGACCTGCAAAAGAAGTCAGCATCACCACCAGCTGGTTCGCTAACTAATGGCACTGATACTAAAGCCGTACCTGCTTGGAAGAAGGCAAGAGAAGAGAATGGATCGAAATCTGCAACTCCGACTTCCTCAATACCTGAATGGCAAAAGACCATGAACACTGGTAACAGTTACGAATCCAATTGAGGTGGCTCAAAATTTAATGTCTGATCACATTCAGGAGCAGCTGAGCACTATCGAGCTCAGCTTGATGACTCTCTATATGATTTTTGTATGAGTACCATATATGTATGTAAGGCCGATTAATTCCGGGTAATGATGTCTTTCTATTCATTTTCTATGGTTCTGCATGATTTCAAAATCATCATTCCAAGCAGAAATAAATCTTAAAATCCACAGGTACTACAATTCCTATTACTATTGAAACGAGAAATAATTTCCTTAGAGGGGCTGCGAAGCTAACTTAACACATATCACTGGATCTCAATGGAATCTGTGAGTCAATTGGTAAGTAATTGTGCCAGTAGAGGTATTCCTGCGCAACAATTTCTCAACTTTTATCATGAACTTATCAATGAAAAATACGGTGCTAGCCTAAATGCCGGTAACGAAGAGCGTGAGTCGGAGTCCAGAAAGCAGGTGTTTGAGGATGTCTCTCGAGAACTTGTCCAAGCGTTTCATTCTAGTGAAGATGCTATACTTTTAGCGGAGTATATGGTACATTTATTATTCATAAATTATGATACATATTTGAGTTCGGCGCTCTTACCACAGGTTTACTCGATCCAATCGGAGACTCTTTTAATGCATTTCCATAGTCTTGCAGCATCTTTCATTGGAAAACTAGAAGACAAGTTGATCAAAGAACAAATGAGGCAAGATTTATCTACATTCATCTTATCATCATGTCTTCAGTGCGACATGAGTACTTTCAATAACCAGCTCTTTATCTCTATTGTCAAGTATTTGCAGGCACTCTTGACTTTGATAGATGATAGTATTGACATCGAAATGGACAAAGATAATTTAAAGCTAGCTGTAACTTCTTTGTTAACAAGGACTACTAAATTGAATAGAATCTTAGGGAAGCGTATTGGACGAGAATTTGAGACAAAATTAAACCTTTCACTGAGTGCAAAGCTCGCTATGGTGAATTCACCTCAAATATTCTCTCCTTCAAGTGGTGCTACCCGCTTTGCAGGAACTCCTGGCTCTACCAAGCCGATGGATCTCGCCCTTTCTGCTACATCTTCAACCTCCAATAAGATACAAGATTTGAAACTGATACGATTTTACAAAAACTTATGGCTCAACAATAAGATTCATCATTTCAACACTTCAGATTCTCAATTGCTCGAGAAATTCAGCTCAATAAATTCTCGGTTGTCGTCTTCCCTAGCGGAAGAGCACTTGATTCAAGAGCAAATCACTGATCTAATTGAAACCACATATACGTCATTCGCTCAGTTGGTTAATAATAAATTATATCATCAAACCAACACAAATTTCAACCTTCTTGAAAGAAAATACGTTCATTTCATTACAAAAAGATTACCATTGATTATCAAAGACTTCTTACCACAAAATCCATCGGTAATTGTCAACTCACTACAAAACATCGATGAAAAGGTTAAAAAAGCTATTAAATCTTATTATTCGAATAAAAATGATTCCCCTGAGAGAAATGAGGACTTATTTGATGATTATTCCGGGAACAATTTTGATATTAGACATGATTTCTTGAAAAATCTGATAATGTTGAATCTAAGGCCGCCCAGTGTATTGAACGAGTTCTTGCGAGAAGATCAAATGGTGGATGTCAAAACATTGAAAACGGATGACTCGTTGGTCATTGTGAACTCACAGGGCGTGCAAGAAAAAGTGAGCGACGTCCAAGAAGCTTTAAAGTCACTAATCGCAGATTTGGACATAGAAAACCAATACGTTGCAAATGGCAATAACTACCGTTTCTCTCCAGATAACGCACTCCTGAAGCTTCTTATGTCATTCGACACTATAGCACCCACCAAGCAGGTTGAAATCGCAAACGCCTTTCTTCAGATACTACAAAAGGCTACAGACACCTCGGACTTAAAAACACTAGGAAAAGTTCTTTGGATACTAACGTCAAATGTGGGACATTCTACCACTTCAATGCTCTGCTGCATCTCGCCAGGTCCATTTATCAATGCAGTAGTTAAGTTCCTAGAAAAGCAACAAAGGAATTCCACAGTATCGAGCTCTGATGAACCAGATTTTGATTCTCTTCATAGTTATGTCACATATGGGATGGCTCTATCATTTGTTGTTTTTCTGAAGACTACATATGACTTTGATATTGAACCTTTTATTCAAAATTTCGAAGAATCATACACTTTGAAGTTCCTTTCTTCAATTGAAGACATTTCGGATATCTTTGTGTTACAGAATGAATCGGCAGAAGGATCCAAATTATATCTTCAAAACTGGTTACGAGACCTTTTCATTAATGGATCAATCAGTGACTCTCAAATGAAGAACACCAATGTTAAAGATCTCATCAATCTTATTCCATTTATCTTTAAACAAAGCGTAATTGCTGTCCAGGCAGGTGTTGTGTCAAATATTCTGAATTTGACTAGCGGCTTTGAATATTTCTTACAACCGTTCCTTATGCCAGGATTGATAAAAATTATGTTCTGGTTAGAGTACTATCTACATTCTTTGAAAAATAATAATCCGCCTTCTCAGATATTGAGTTCCTGTTGGGAGCTTATCAACATATTGATATGTCCGCCTTCATTAGACGATGATGCAAAAGGTTTGCATTTCATGATCTTGAAACTTAATTGCGTCAGACTGCTCAACGTTTTGTACTTATTCAGGAATGATGAAAGTAACTCCAGTCAGTATGGTGTATACGCAGCACATGAGTCGATTGATCCTAAGTTGGAGGCAGTGATATCCAAGTTGGAATACATTGCCTCAATTTCTAACATTTATGACGTTGACACTAAATGCTATGAAACCACAAAAGAAGTATACTCGCATGGTACTCTGTTCTCCAATAAAATACCAGTTACTAATGAACACCCCATTGATATTATAATGACGAACCAACTTAATTCATTTTGGAATCTACACAGTAGTACGTACTATAACTATGATTATCTGCTGGAGTTGATAAAACTTATTACGCCGGAGAAGTTTTTAGTGGATTCGATAAGAACATTGACCTATAAGGTGGCAGCATATGGTATTCCTGGTGTTCAAGGGAAACTAAACACATCAGCTATTGAACAGGTAGCAAACTTCCTCGCTTACTTCATGATTTTGCATGATGTTCAAACGGAAGAACAAAGACTTGCCCTTCTTAATTACATAGAATCTGGTGTCATTGTCTCAAAGGAAACTGAAACTAAACAAGAACCAGAAACTAAGTTAGATGATGACTTTGACATGTTGTTCGGTGAACCGTTCAACAATACCTTGGATGAAACGTCCTTAGTGTTTTCGCAAAACGAGCAACCAAAGTCCTACAGCTCATCAGTCTTTCCTGTGTTGCATGACACTTTTGGTGTGGTAATAGCAGAAATGAAAAAGAGATATGATACTAGTAAAAACAATGGACTCCTCTCCGAAGCAGCGTATGAAAATGCAACGACATTTATAAGAAAATATGTAGAGAATTTGAAAAATTCGGTTGTATAAGTATTAAAGTAACTGAAAATAGTATTATATAGTACAATTTTTCATGCAGATTCTGAGTGCTCTTTTTCAACCTCTATTATTTTCTGTTTGTTTTCTTTTGCTTTACCTTCCATCACAACTTGTTGAACGTGTTCCTTCTGTTTTGCTCTATCTCTCATCCGCTCCTCAATTGTGCCGCGAATTAGTAACCTGTACACAGTGACTTGTCTGGTTTGACCCAATCTATGAGCACGATCCATGGCTTGGGAGTCGATAGTTGGATTCCAGTCTGAATCATAAAAGATGACCGTGTCGGCAGCTGTAAGATTGATACCTAAACCACCAGCTCTTGTACTTAACAAAAAGATAAAAATGTCAGGTTTAGTTTGCCAATCGTGAACTAAATCACGTCGATCATCCAACTTCGAAGAACCATCCAATCTAATATGAGTATATTGTCTGTAAGTCAAATATTCTTCCATGAGATCCATCATTTTCGTCATCTGGAAGTAAATTAGCACACGATGATCTTCTTCCTTTAACTTCACAAGCAATTCATCTAGTTTCTTTAATTTCGCTGATTCTGTTATGAATCTATCCATCGATGGCATTTCGATATAGGATGTAAACGAATTGTTGAAAGCTTTTGGAGCCATTTCGGTCACAGGCAGTTCTTCTATTGGTATACCTTTTTCAACTATTAACTTATGCTGCACGGAAGATGGGATTGAGCTCAAAGCGGAAGATATACTAGGATTAAACATCTCGTACTGTTTCTTCTGCACGAAGTTGTTTGATGCAAGTACATCAATATTGATTGGTGGTGCAGATGCAGCGGGATGATAGGCCGGCGAAATAGAATTGAAATATTCGTTTTCATAAACTGATGATGGTATCTCCAAAAGGTTCTTAAGAACGGAGCCTGAAGTCGAGTTCTTCAAAAGATGTAGATATTTTAATTTGTCATTAATCAACAGGTTTGAGGAGAATATCTTTTCTCCTTCGTCATAAGCAATTGAATATTTTGCCGTATTGAAATACCCATCATTTTGTAGATCAATCGCCCTATTGATAACATTTTGTTCTAAGAGAGTCGCAAACTTGTTCGGAGAAGTGTCAGTAAGTTTTGACAAGATGAAGCACAATTGAAAAGAATTTGCTGGGTGGAATATGTTCATAGTATGATACAAAAGCTTTGCTCTGACATCAACATCATTATTATAGTTCGGAACAACGAGTTCGTCATATATTAGTCGTGGAAGGTTATAATTTATTAGATTCTTGGCCGAATAATTTACTTCAACAAAGTCACCCTCACGAGATAGTGATGCGCTTTCACCAAATGAAACAAAAGAGAATGGAGACATAACATCAGCTCTTTCGAATAAGTCAGGGTGGTTACAAACTTTTCTGAACTCCATGACAAGATTTACCAATTTCTGATCCGAAGTAACATCATCATTACCGGCAGCATTCTCGATGGCATCATATCCTCCAGATACTTGAGATTTCAAAACTTGATACAGCTTCGCTTGTCTAAAGGTTAAATCACATAGGACATCAATTTCAATCTTATCACCAAGTTCGGATTGAACATTCTTCTTGATACGTCTTAACATGAAAGGCTTCAAAACCATGTGCAAACGACGAAGCTGTTCTTGATTAAGCTCTGTATTAGATTCAGCATGTGATTCGATATCTTTTGAGAACCAATCGCTGAACTCATCATGAGAATCGAATAACGATGGCATAATGAAATGTAGTAGAGCCCATAATTCTTGCATGTTGTTCTGGATTGGAGTACCAGTCAATAACAAGCGATTACGACAGTGGAAACTCAAGAGAGTTTTCCATCGAGATGATTGCGATGATTTGATTGCCTGAGCTTCATCCAAAATCATGTATTGCCATTTCATCTTCTGTAGATAGCTTGCATCTGAAACAACCATCTGGTATGAAGTTACCATAACATGGAATGGGGCGTCTCTGCCATATCTTAAATGCTTCCTATCCCAGAACTTTCTAAGTGTTTTACGGTCATTAGCATTACCCCAGTATGGTAAAATCTTAAACTGCGGAACAAACCTACTAATTTCGTTAACCCAATTGTGCAAGGTGGAAGCAGGTGTGACAACAATGAAAGGACCCCAGATATTATAGCGATCTGCTAAATGAGCGAGGACGGAGATAGATTGAACAGTTTTTCCTAAACCCATCTCATCTGCTAGGATACCATTGATACCTTGATCGTATAGATTTGCTAACCAGTTTAAACCTTTGAGTTGGTATTCCTTTAAGGTACAAGCTAACATCTTTGGTTGATCAATAGTAATTTCCCCTAAGGAAGTTGGATTTTGGAAGTTCAATTCACCATCTTCTTCGTCCTCTTCGTCGAATTTCCTTGCTTTATCCTGAGTTTCCTTCAAAGCGTTGGAAGCATTTTGAGCAGCCATCAATCTAAGTTTTTCATCATCTTCAGTTGCGAAGTCAATAGATTCTACATTTGTCTTAGAGGCAGCAGTCTTAGTAAGGTCTACTACCTTATTCTTGTTATTCGACATAGATGTCAGTGAATCATCAGTCATCGTACCTTCCAATTCGTTAGTTTTAATCTTACTACCAATGAAATGGGAGTACAACTCAGTTTGAGTTAACAAGAAATTCAACTTCTTTGCAGCTCTTAAATTTTCTCTTTGTTCTTCTTCCTTCTTTGCTTGTTCAATAGCTTCTTTTTCAGCCTTCTTCTTCATTTCTCTTTCTTCACGTTCATTCTTCTTCCAGAAACTAGACATCTCTCTTATACCTCTACGAGCCCTAGTTTGGAAATCTTTAACTTGTCTGAAATTTCTCATTTGCCATCTTCTTGCTTCCTTGGCACATAGTGAAGAAGTTTTCCTGAAATTCTGACCTCTTATTGACTGAATTTGTTGTAACTGTCTTGATATCCTACCAGAATCTCTTCTAGCCATGTCTTTCCATATGGTAATATAGGTTTGATCGTAATGCCTTTGGATAGCACGAGCCTCTTTCAACGTGATCTTCATACCATAAGTAGGTAAGTCGTGTTCCACTCTTCTAACTTGTTGTGGAGGTGGAGGAGGAGGAGGAGCAAGTTTCCGTTTCTTTGCTTCCTCTTCTGCCTTTATCAGAGCCTCTTCGGCCTTCCTCTTACGTTCTTCTTCAGCAAGGTGTCTCTTGTACTTACGAATATGCAATTGTTTTAGGGTGATCTTGATCTCTAACTGTGATTCAGGAGAATAGGATATAACTTTACAGTTGGTAAATTTTCTCTTCATAGCCTTTGCAACTGAGCTCTTGATTGCCATTTTTCGTAATTCCTTTTGGATAGCAGGCATTGGTGAATCAATGTTAACTTTCTTATTAACTTTAACCTTGCTGATGGCAGAATAAGATGGTGCGAAATCATCATCTCCATCATCCTCTGGTGCTCCAAGATCGTCAATATCGTCTTCTACTTCGGCTTCATCATTTTCATCCTCAGCTTCTTCGTCAACATTTTCGTCATCAGCTTCTTCTTGTTCATCGTTTGGATTGTCATCAGATCCGATAGCAGAGTCATCAGCGTCAAGCACTGAATCATGATCCATATCTTCATTCCCCTCTGTGACGCCGTTTACGTTTTCTTTTTCTCTGGCAGAATCTGGAGTCAATGGAGATGATTTGGTTGGTTTATTAGATTTATTACGAGATAATAATGACGTTGAAGAAACAGGTCTTTTCCTTGGTGCATTCTCGGAATCATTGATCGATTCATCCACGATATCTTTATCTAAATCAGCGGCAGATCCGCTGGCATCTTTTTCTGTATGTATATCGTCTTCTTCCTCCGCATCAACATCCTTGGACACATTACTGACCAGTATTTTTTTAGGCCTAGATCTTCTTTTCGGCGTGGTACCACCGTTCTCTATGTTTTCATTTCCATTTTCATCACCATCAGTTGCATTTCGGCTCCTGACGGTTTTGGAAAGATTGGAGGGCCTTTTGACCCTGCGATTACCTCCAGCACCCCTTCTTCTACCGTTAGTGGCCGGAGATTTGGTTGGACTTTTACCGCTAGTCTTAATGCCGTTAATTGCTGGTGATTTCTTAGAATTTGCTGTAGTCTCTGAATCCTGTATTTGTTCCGTATCAGAGGATACTACTGAATTGGCATCAGCACCAGATGGAATTGAAGGTTCTTGCTTTATAATTTGAATTGATTCCTTCAATTCTGCTATTATCGCGTCCTTCTGTTCTTTAAACTTCTGGTACTCAACCCATTCCTTATGAGTTTTATCCATATTAACAAGTAGTCTTTCACAGTTGTCCTTTGTTAGTTCTTTCCCTTGTTGATTCCATTCGTTTATTAACTCGAATTCTTGATATGAAAGGAACTTCCAATTCTGATAATCCATCTCACGATCATCCCGTTCACAGATCTTGGACATTTTCAAATACCATCGTCCCATAAAATCAGTTCGTTTTGAACTGTCGTTCTCTTCACGGTTCAATAACTTTTCGAGAGACATTCATCCAATGGTATTGTAATCTTTAATGTGTATTTAAAAGAAGCCGCCACTCACAACAAACGAGCCTTTATCTCTAATAAAAGATTGCGTTTCACACAAGATCGGTTCTTTCTTTCGTTTCGTTTCACGTATTCAAGAAAGACGCGTCCTTTAACAATTGGCACAATCAAAACGGGAACCCACTTTTAACCAAAACTTTTCTTTGCGTCTTGCTTCCGTATCTCTCTCTCTATCTCTTGCGATACAGTTTTCTTCACTTCTCCTTTCGACAGATATATATATACCCGTGTGTTTTGTGCACTGCGTATAATATTTCAATATACCAGATCGTTTCACAAGAGAGAAATTTCAAGCTGATTTACATATAATATACGGTCTATAGAATTAGTCTGATTAACAAGTATTAGAGTAAGGAACAAAGACCAGTAACACTCCTCATCCTTTTCTTGAAAGAGAAAAAAATTTCTTTGAAAGTTGATCACAAGGATTACAAAACAAACGAAACTCCTTTTTTCTTTCACCAAGTAAACTGTACCCAATTGGTATTGGGCAACTTTCACTGTTTGTCGATTTGAAAAATAGCTAATTTTAATAAAGAAAGAGGCAGACAAGGGACAGACAGACAGGAATCGTTGAGACAACTAGATCTAAACATTTTGCAGTTAAGTATGAATACGAGAATAAGTGAGTCTGGAACTTGAGAATTAAGCAAATTAGACACACTGCTCCGGCTGTTTTATATGTGAATGTTGTCACATCCTATAATATGTTACATTAGTTGATCTTGGTAATCATCAGTAAAGGTTTGGCGATATCATTATACACGAACTTGAATTTCTTTTGCACCATGGTACATGGTGCTGTGAGATTGTATAGCATATTTACATTGAGGTGGGACTACGATCCAATCACTTGTTGGTGCATGTCATAGCGTCCCTATCTACTATTTGGAACTAGTGACCCTATCTTGGTGTCTCATTATGTTCCTCCATCAGCATTTGAAGTTTTTAAGTGAAATGTTAGCTTTGGAGATAGCCATTTTTTAGAGCTGCCCAAATCATTTTGGACAGCTCTCTCCCGAAAAAAAAATAACCGAGCAACACTTCGCAGTCATGTGACTGTGAATTGTATTCTGCTTTACCCGGATATCCTTGCCACCACATCGTCCCTCGTCGACACTCAGCTCCCAAACTTTTGCGGTTCAAAGCAATACCAGAAGGCATCGTAGGGAATTTCTTTCCGTTCTTGATGGCTTTTCCTTAGCTCCACCTGTACACTCTTCTCTCAACACTCGGCAAAACCTATCGGAAAAACTGCAAATCCAACAACCATTTTTTTTTTTTTTACCAATAGCATTTGTCTGAAAGAGAATAGCTTGCAAAACAATTGAAAAGGAAAAACGTCATTCGGGAAGGGGGAAGCGATGTTCGAAAACCGATAGTATATACACACCAATCTATTATGAGATTATCTGGAGAAACCAAGTTATACTATCAGTACAGTGATGAATATTACCACTTCAGCTGAAACTTAGTGAGACAAGTGATCTCCAGAATTTTTTTTATCTCCTCAGACATTTGTGTGCCCATTTCCGTTCTTCCTGTCGTTTTTCCCGATTATATTAATGAAACGCAAGAATGCAAACTAATCTATCATCAGTTTTTCCTACTACTACAGAGCAAAAGTATTCATGAAACATTGGTGGTGGGAAGAGATCAGTGAGGGGTGCAGTGTTTACTGTGGAGATTGGCTTGTGTTACTGTATGTTCTGCGTACGTAAAATTAATCCGGGGTGAAACAAATTACATTATTCCTCCGCGACTTGACTTCTTTTTTTTTTTCGGTTAATTTATTTTTCGTGCCAATTTAATTATGTACCCATTTGGCACGGCTTTTTGTGAACGCAAAATTATCAATATCGGTAACCCCACTCACCTTTTTCTTTCCTATTTCTTCCAGGTATTATTCCTCATGTAATGCAAAGATAGGTTACTCCCCTCTATCCGGTTGGGGTTGGAGAGCCAGTAGTACACATGATTCAACTCAACAGAAACGTCCCCCGTAAAAAAAAAAACATTATGACTTTTTCCTTTTGGAAAAACTTCATCTCGAAAGGAACTTAATCTAGATCGATAAAGATTTTTTTCAGTTTTTACTGCGGTTGTTTCTGGACTTAGTTTTTCCCCATGTCTTTTAATTTCTCCAGTCAGTTCCTGAGGCCCAGCCAGTTTCTGTGGTTTTTTCCCCGGATCTTTTACTGGTGACTACAAAGGCAATTTTTTTTCCTTCCGCTTTTCGTTTTTAGCGTGGAGTAAGCAATAGATAGGGCTTTCTTATGGTATTGATCCGCTAATTCAAACTGGACCTATCTCGTCGACAAATTTGTATATAATACGAAGAGAATTCGCTTACTTTCGTCCAAATTATCCAACCCCATTGTCAAATAAGAATATATTTGTGTACTTCTACTCTCGTATTTACTAGATCAAAAAATTAGAAAGCTACAGTATTAATAGCATATTGGTCCGCTAAGTTAAAGCTATTAGAGCGTAGAGGTTGTTGATATTAAAAAGGTTAAGAAACAATGTCTAGTAATCTGTCTGAAAAAGCAGTTGACCAGCAAAAAGAATTCGGCTTGCTTAAGAGTACGAGTTCTGTTGACTCGGTACACGAAGTTGAAGCCGGTGTGAAAGTCGGTGAAGATGACGACAATTATTTTTTCAGTGAAGATCAAATCTTAACACAGATTAAGGTGTACGAAGATGAAATTGCAAATACTCCAGTTACTAAGACGCTAAGACAACGTATGAGAAGAATGGAATTTTGTGAAGTGAACTTCTCAAATAAAACGTATATGGTTATTATGCTTGGTTTTTTCGCATCATTTGCAGGTATTTTGTCAGGTGTGGATCAATCGACCATTTCAGGTGCCAGTTATGGTATGAAGGCATCGTTGAAATTGACTTCCGATGAAGATTCCTTGATTTCCTCTTTAATGCCTTTGGGTGCGGTCGGTGGTTCTATCTTGTTAACTCCATTAAGTGAATATTTCGGTAGAAAAGTTGCCTTAGTGATCTCATGTATTTTTTATACCATTGGTGGTATTTTGTGTGCCGCTGCTCAGGATGTTCATACAATGTATGCAGGCAGATTCTTGATCGGTGTTGGTGTCGGTATTGAAGGTGGTGGTGTTGGTGTTTATATTGCTGAATCTGTCCCATCTACCGTGCGTGGTTCCTTAGTTTCGTTGTATCAATTCAATATTGCCCTTGGTGAGTTGGTTGGTTATGTCATTGGTGTCATTTTCTTCGATGTCAAAGGTGGTTGGAGATATATGTTAGGTTCCTCTTTGGTATTTTCTACCATCTTATTTGTTGGTTTATTCTTCTTACCTGAATCCCCTCGTTGGTTGATCCACAAGGGTTATGATGTAGAAGCTTATAAGGTCTGGCGTAGATTGAGAGACACATCGGATCTAGGCAATAAAAGAGAATTCTTGGAAATGAAACATGCAGCTGAACAAGATAGACAATTGAAAGAACAAGAATCTCGCTTCAAGAGTATGTTTGACTTGATCTTAATCCCAAGAAATCGTCGTGCATTGTTATACTCCATTATGATGGTCTCTTTGGGTCAATTGACTGGTATTAACGCAATCATGTATTATATGTCCACGTTGATGGGACAGATCGGTTTCTCTCCAAAACAAGCCGTCGCTATGTCTATGGTTGGTGGTGCTGCTTTGTTAATAGGTACCATTCCAGCAATCCTATATATGGATAAATTTGGTAGACGTCCATGGTCTATGACCATTATCGGTTTCTCCGTAGGTCTAGTTCTCGTCGGTGTTGGTTATCAGATCGATTTGAATACCAACTTGGCTGCTGCTGAAGGGGTTTACTTAACCGGCCAGATTTTGTATAACATCTTCTTTGGTACTTATGCCACTTTGACCTGGGTTGTTCCTTCTGAGTCTTTCTCTTTGGCTACAAGATCGATCGGTATGACGATTTGCTCTGCTTTCTTATACTTATGGGCCTTCACTGTTACTTATAACTTCAACAAAATGAAGGACGCTTTCACATACACTGGTTTGACTTTAGGTTTCTATGGTGGTATTGCTATTGTTATTGGTATTCCATACCAATTGTTGTTTATGCCAGAAACCAAAGATAAAACTTTGGAAGAAATCGATGATATCTTTGAGATGCCAACTAGACAATTGGTCAAACAAAATTTGAAGAACTTAAAAGATTACGTTTCTGGTAACCGTAAATCTATTTAATTCTCTGTCTTATGCTAATAAAACTGAATGAAGTAAGGAGTTCACTTTGAAATCGATCAGGGGACTTTGGGAACAAGACATTCTACATCTCTAAAATAATAGTCATCTCTTTTTTAGTATCTAATAATGATTACTCATGAACCTCGCATTTATCTCTGAAATTAGTCCTACTTTTGCTCTTGTCATCGCGTTACCCAAGTTCATTTGTATTGACGGGATGTTAGTATTATTTTCTCTTCAATTTCACGCTTTTCACTGTTTTCTAGGTTACGTTTCTATGTCACGATTTTTATAATAATATCAACAATAAAACCCAATGCATTAGAACCAAGGATATGAACTCATTCGAACATATCTTAAACGCATTTGATAATCCAACAGAATAGTTTTTACTGAGAATAAAGCCTCTTGATGCAATATCTATATATATCATTAATTTATTAATTGGTCTATATTCGAGATTAGTTATGACTGTGTCCGTCGATTGCAGAACACAGACAGGCAAGTGAAAAGGGAACTAAAGTATTATATTTGGAGAATTCATTATCTACTCTCCCATTGCGCAAATTCACACCATCCAGATCCAGCATCGGAGATTATCATAGCATTCCATCTACCCGTTTCGTTAATCTCAATAGAAGCACTCCAGGTTCCAAAAGGCAGATGAGGATCATTCTTGATCACTTTGTAGCGCTTACCTGTTGGAGATAGGATAAGCATAGCACGACTCAAATTCCGGTCCATGGATTGATGGATGATCCCATCAGTTGGATTCTGAATCATTTCAAATTTGTACTTCCTCTTGTTCGATAAAAATTTGTTTTGAGGTTCTTTAATGTACACTTCCACTCTTTGAACTGCTTCTGATGGAATCCTAGATACAAATTCAAAATTACCAGGATTTCCAGATGCAGTTAATGGCAAAATCATTGAAATTGGATGAATATTCTCAATGGAGCACTGTGTACCTTTGATACCAGAGTGTATGTAAAGGGTCCCCTTTGAAGCACCGGGAGGAAGAACAGCCTTTATTACTGCGTTGCGTTTATTTTGAGATAACACCTGCACCAAAGATAAATTCATTGTCTTGTATTGCAAGGAATTTTCTTCATCCACAACAACGTTTGAAAAGACCTCAATATCGTTGGGGATTCTCAAAGTGCACTCGAAAATTTCATTATCTTCAAGATCACATAACCCATTGCTGAACCGATAAAGTCTTAGCCTATTTTTGAAGAAAGAAGGGAAAACCACGGGCAAACTCAGAACAATGTTCAGATCCAGTTCTGGAACAATATGTTGTTTTGAATATTCTCTTGGAACGTGAGTATTGATCAAAGTCATTGGAGAGGCCAAAAAATAGAACGGTTCGCATTTCTTAGCTGGTTTGTTATTCAAATATTCATGAATGGGGTTTGTTATGTTGCCAAGGATGACATCGACAAATCTCCATTCCTCATAAAAACAGACCTGCAACCAGCAGTGGTTTAACTTGAAAGTAGAGTTGTCTGCATTTGGTGTTTTCAAGAAACCAAAAACTATTTCACTTTTAATGTTCAGTGCAGTGGACATTCTTTTGAACAGCCACGTTAGTTCATATGGCGTACAGTATCTCCTTTCTAGCGCCTTCTCCAAGTTCTCAGGGGAACGGTTGAAATCTGTTTTACCATTATCGTCTATCAATCTGAAGAGTTCGGTACAGAATATAAATAATCCCCGAAGTTGTTCCAATGGTGTGAAATATTGTGAAGGAAAGCTATATTGGGCAAATGACTCAACGGAAAGTTGAACGGGCAACTTTTCAAAGAAGAGCTGTCTAGCGGACTTATCGACTCTTTTGAAATCAGCGCTGTAGAGGAATTCATCCACAATCCCTGGCTGACGCGTATGCAATACTTCATTGGAATACAAGTCCTTGTTGACCACTGAATGAGGATACAGTAAAAGATCAACATTTTTCGCGGTTGCCCTCATACCTCTTTCTCTTCTTTCATTTGAAGAGATGGTAAGCGCTCTTCTTAGTTGAGCCTCAGCTTCCATCCAACTATTTGCGTCATGATTATCCGCCGAAATGTTCAGTGATTCTATATTAGGCAATTTAGGATAATCATTTGCTCCGGGGTTATACTCCTTCGTATTTCCTGGTAACCATTTCTTGAATATATCAAATTTGCTCTCTTTCATGCTTTGACTGCCTAACTTAGATGTTGTATCTTTTTGTTCTGCTACCATTGAGCGATCTGTAGAATCCTTGAAAGATCTAGCAAAGTTATGACGGGCAAAACTGCCAGCACTGGTAGCACTAAAGTCGCTCATGATAGCAAAACTTTCTTCACTGCTAGCTAACGAGTCCTCCATGTATCTTGTGTGGGAAAACCGACCAAACGAATCCGTAGATTTTAATGGTTGATTCATTCCATTGGTATAGCCTCCTGTTTGTGAGATATGATTGAATAATGGTGTCGAAGGAGACTTTGGAATTGGAGGCAGAGGAGGTTGGTTCGGTATTTCTCGGCTTGAGGAATATTTATCTTGAAATTTCCCTGTCCTTTTAGCAATATTGGATGCGGAATGCGACTGCGGAATGGTATATTTGTCTTTGCTACCAAAACTTCTGCTATACTGTTTTCCCTGTGAGTATCCAGCAAGTTCCTCGTTGGTATGGTTCTTTCTCAAAGAAAATTGGTCTCTCTTTCGAAATTCAGGTGATGATGTTGCATGCTCTTTATAACGTTGTGGAGATCTTGGCAAGTTACTTTGATGCTTAGTCGGAAGATATGTATTGTATTGTTCTTCGAGAATTGACACGTAGTTACTTGGGAAATAGCCTTGTTTCTTGTTCCTTATCAGTTTACCAAAATACCAATCTCCTGTTACTCTGGTCACTTCAATGAAATCACCCTCCAAGAAACCTAAATCATCCTTCTTTTCACCAGACCAGGCGAAATTAGTCTTAACCTTGAAAGTTACTGGTCCAGACTGAGACATAAAGAAGTGCTAATCAGTAGCGAACGGATAGTAATAAAATGCGAAAACAATTAATGAATGTGTGAATGAACAAATGAATGACAGGTAATTAATACCCCAATTATTCCAGTTAAATAGCCGAAATAAATGTATGCAAGGATCAAATCCAAGTGAGAGTTGACGACTGATCAAGCAGTTAACAGGTCACTCTATAACTTGAGATCTGATATGAAATCCAGTTTTGCACCAATTGGTCTAGAACGTGGTTATGCTGGGAGCAGTTGAAAACGAAAGAAGAAAATCGCTAATAGTAAACAGTAACTGGCCAGTTAGAAAAGAATTTAATATAAATTACCAACGAAATTTACTTCAATTGTGTAAGATCAATGTTTTTAGATCAACGTTTCAGATCAATGCTTACCTTTTTCGGTTTCAATGAGGATATATATTTTTTCTGTTTGGCTTTCCAATAATGTAAATAGCTAAAAAAAACAGATCGCCCCAAGATTAGATGATAACCTATCAGAAAGAGAAACAAGAGGTCAGTATTGCTAGCTACAGTGAGGGATCTTTGGCCAAATTATTAAAATATAGCTAGGATACTGATTTATTCTTTCAATTATTTGGTGGAAGTCAGCAAACAGAAAGTAGAATTTACGATAAATTATACATGATAAACCATTACTCTAATTATGCGAAATAAGATTCTATGACGTTGTATTTTGAAGTGCAAAAGCTTTTTACATTGAGATATTCTAAGAGACAATTGAGATTGCGGCTTCTCTTGACTTTTGGATTAGTACAGCATCAGCCAAGACAAGGGCAGCCATTGCTTCCACAATTGGGGTGGCTCTTGGGGTGACAGAAGGGTCGTGTCTACCTTTAGCAGCTAGAATACCAGATTTACCGTCGTAGGTAGCAGTAGCTTGTTCTTGAGAAATAGTAGCTGCAGATTTGAAAGGTACAGAGAAGTAGATGTTTTCTCCATTTGAGATACCACCTTGAATACCACCAGAGTTGTTCGTCTTTGTTCTTAGTCTTCCGGTGTCCTCATCGAAGTAGAAGGGATCGTTATGCTTAGAACCTGGCAAACAAACGCCATCGAATCCGGAACCAATCTCGAAACCCTTGGAAGCTGGGATTGAGAGCATAGCATGTGCTAGCAAGGCTTCTAATTTATCGAAACAAGGTTCACCAAGGCCCGCAGGTAGATTTCTGATGACACACGTGACAACACCACCAATGGAATCCTTTTCACCTCTGTATCTTTCAATTTCCTTCACCATAGCATCAGCGACAGATGAATCCGGGCATCTAATTGGGCCAGCGGCATCAACTTTTTCTCTTGTGATGGTATTCAGAACCTGTTGGAATTTTGGATCCTGTGGATCTCTGTTCATCTTGACAGCACCGATTTGGGTGACAAAGGCAACAATTTCAACGTTGGATAACTGTTTTAGGAACTTTTCAGCAATGGCACCAGCAGCAACACGACCAATTGTCTCTCTTGCTGATGATCTTCCACCACCAGAAGAAGCTTTGATGCCATACTTGCTGCTGTAAGTGAAATCAGCATGCGAAGGTCTTGGGTAATTGTCCATATCACTGTAATCGTGAGGTCTTTGATCCTCGTTTTTCACAAGCATACCGATTGGAGTACCAAGTGTCTTACCGAATTCAGTACCGGATTGAATCTCAACGCGATCCTTTTCATTTCTTGGGGTAGATAGTTTCGATTGACCTGGTCTTCTTCTAGTCAATTGAGGTTGAATGTCATCTTCGGTTAGAGACATTCCAGGTGGAACACCATCAACAATACAACCAACAGATTTACAGTGTGATTCACCGTAAGTGGTTACACGGAAAATTTGACCGAATGTAGACATTTGTGTTTTGTTAACGGTTTACTATTTCTCAGCGTTTCAAAAACAAATGTATCGGATGTATAATCTCAGAATTCGACTATAATGATGTCGTAACACTATTCTAGTGTACTGGATTGTGGGAAATTTTCAACAAAGGACACACAAGGCTTTTGAGTAATCCTTTTGACGTAGCTTGCTGCTCTGTCTGCTCCGCTCATCATGTTAATCATTCCATCAATTTTGTTCAAACTTTTCAATATTGTCGAAGATGTGATGAATCATAGGAATGAAGAGCAGGAGAAAAAGAGAAACTCGTGGTTACCCGGAAATCATTAAGATCTATACATGATAATAAGGTAAGAAACGGCAGCTGAACGTGAAAACAGAAGTAAAGCTTGCATGTATATAGGATAATTGACCGTCAAATCGTTACTTTCTGCAAGTATATGAGTACCAATATTCTTTCAGTGCAAGGCAGTACCGTTTTAAGTATGCTTTGAGCAAACGCTGCTTGCTTATGTTCACTTCACCAGTAAATATGTGTCCTAGATCATCTAAGACGAATGTTGATTTCTTAATATCGATTTCATCAAAATACTTAGCTAACCATATAATGGTATTCACTGTTTACGATTCACTCATCGTGGATATGTTAAAAGCTGGTATAAAATTGAGCAGGCGGTGCATAGAAGGGAATCCGAACTGCGAACTTCGGCAATAAAACGAGATGGACGTTGACTTCAACCGTTCCCAGGAAACTCACCTGAAGTTCGGACAAATCTTGAAGGAATATCAGGCAAGAGTGTTGAGCGATGAAGCGTCTCTTGACCCGTTCTCTATAGTGCAAGACTTCAGGTCCATTGCCGGAGAAGAGGCATTGGAAATTGCAGAATCTGGAGAGGAGAATGATAATGAACAGTTCCAGAACTGGGAACTAGAGGCCAAGTTTTGGGATCTTGTTGGCTTGTTAGTGGAATATCGAACATCAGAGACAGTTGACAAAGATATTAACGTTCATTCATACAATTCGAACGTAGTATTCCAAAAACAGTTGTTGCAATCAAATAAGGGGATATATGAAATCTGGTTAATAAAGTCATGGCTTGAGGCTAACATTGGCATCCCAGAGAGACCATCTAGTTTATGTACTACAAAATGGTCGAGTTCCATGATAGCAGGCACTGTGAAAAGCATGGATTCGGATTCGATCTTAAGAGATCCAACAACGAATCTTCAGCCTGATGATCGTCAAAATGATCATGCTTTCTTCGTATATGCGTTCCGCCTTCTCTTGGCTGGTCAATTTGAGAAATTGACAGAAGAGTGTGAATTTACAGATAATTTAACTCTTAATCTTATACTGAGAGGAATGGAATCCTATGTGGATCCAAACGTCGATACGGATATGACCGACGAATATGCAAGTCAACAAGGGATTAAAAAACATGCCTTGTGGAGAAGAAGTGTATATGCCTTATCTCAGGATCCCTTACTGGATCCTTATGAAGCCGCTATATATACCTATCTTTCGGGCGATTCTCCTACAAATTTGAGGATAGACGGGCTGGACTGGGAAACTGAATTGCTAATATACGTAAATCAAATTTGGAATGTTACCATGGAAAACTATTTGATAGAACATGGAAGAGTTGACAATGATGAGTTGATCACTGATATGGATACCGCTTGTCCAAGTTTATCCCAGGTTTTGAATATTCTTGCTGCAAAATATCCAGATGAGAGCGAGCATCCGATTAGGGTGTTGACTGCATCAGTACTTTTGAACACCATAGAACCGGTCATGAAATCATCGACAGATATGCTATTGGATGTTATTAAAGGGCGAGATGAAGACAACGCGCTATTCAACGAATCGTACTTGCTAAGAATTCTCACAAATTTAACCATATTCCTTGATATTGTGTCACCAGATACCATAGACATTTCAAATAAGTCGAAATTATTAACATCATACATCTCACTACTATCCTACTATGGGTTATACGATGTTATACCAGTCTTTGTTAGTTTCTTATCACAAGAGGAAATTGTAGAAACTTATTCATTCTTCCTCACCAATCTCATTGATCCTAATCTCAGACAAAAACAAATGGAAATCTCCAAATATTTGGGTTTACCGATTGCTAATATACTCAGAAGAACCGCTCAGCGAATTTTTGAAGAAACGGATCAATATTACATTGTTGATAGTGACATAGAGTTGACTAACGAAGTTAGTGAAGTGGATCAAAGGTTAATGAATGGTGTTGAATGGCTAATTGAGAACGGACTCTATACTGATAGTATTGATACTATAATTGCGTTATCGAGGCGCTTCTTGATAAACGGTAAAGTAAAAGCGCTTGAGTTATTTGTTGACAACCATGATGTACCCAATTTGTTAAAAGAATATCAGTTAGAAAGGCTATCTTCACAGGAAGAGGATCATGATTTGAAAACTACGGAACTCTTACAATATACATCGTTATTATCTACCTTCAAAAAGCAAGAAGAGTGGGTAAAATCATCGCAACTTTTCAATACCGAGTCGAACTTGCGATCCCTAATTAAGCAATTCAAAGGTTTCTCGAACACAATCATAAAGTTAGTAACGACATTTTTGGTAGACCTGATAGACAATGAAGAAGTGAATGATTCAGACGTTCTGTATGAAATACGGGCCTTATACACTCCATTTTTGATTATGGAGTTGCACAACAATTTGATTTCCGCATCGGAGAACTTGAAGGTATCTACATTCGTTCAAGAAGCCATTGACCTCTCCATTTTGGTTGCCAACGAAACTGATAAGATATATCTGTTATTCCAAAGTAACGGCAAACTTACTACATATCTACAGATGGTTGCAAAGGCATCCGCATTATTTGGAAGGTAACTTAGAAACAGAAGTTGGAGTTTTTAAGCAGTACATATAATATTAATTATGTATATATAAACATATATGTAAGCGAAACCAATCGAAAAAAAATAATAGCAACGACATTAATTAATTGTAATTGAGATTAGTTTATTCTTCTTCCTCGATTAGACCCTTTTCGGAAACGTAGATACCATCCAAGAACTTACGGATATCCTTGTTTCTGACACGACAGATTTGTTGGATGTCAGCAGCGTTTTGGGAAACGTTTTCGACGGAGTTACCAGACAAGACAATTTCGTCCTTTTGGTTGGTGGAGAAGTCAACAGAAACACCATCTCTGACTGGAACTTCTCTGACCTTCTTGTCACCCAAGAAGTTTCTGATTTCGATGAACTTAGCACCGTCCTTTTCAATGACGTTAACGTTGATTGGGAAATGCGCGTAAACGTATCTCAACTTGTACTTGTAACCCTTGGTAACACCAGTGATCAAGTTGGAAATCAAAGACTTGACAGTTCTCAAAGCAGCAACGTGCTTTCTGTCACCGTTGTGAACGGTGATCTTGATTTGTCTGTTAGAGACCTTGGTGAAGGTAACATCGATGTGCTTCAAGTTCTTAGTCAAAACACCTCTTGGACCAGTAACCTTGATGTTTCTGGATCTGATTTGGACGGTAACACCTTCTGGGACATCTAGGACTTGGTCAGTTTGAATGTACTTCATCTTGTCTTGTTGTATTCGCTCACAGCCTATCTGAAAACCAAAACCAAAACAAAGCAAATGCACTCAACTGTAATACTGTAATACTGTAATTAACGCCTGTTTCAACAAACAATGCAGGAGCCAAGTATAACTGGGAATGCTTGCACATCATCTTTGTTAACCTAGAGCTTTGCAATTGGTGAAAGTTGGTCAATCTTGCAGACGCAGGAAATGAGACTTCAGAAATTTTTCACCAAACACCCAGACATTTCACAGTATCAACGACTTTTTCTGTGGAACCTAGCGGTTGTAGTTCTCATCTCAAAAAAAAAAAAACCGCAAAAATTCCTCTTTGGAACACCTGTACATAATAGAATAACAGTCCCGCAGTTTTTCAATGATCCATTCCCCATCCCAAAGAATATCTGACTCACAACAAGGGAATTGTGTCAGACATCCAAAACGACCAAATTAATCACACTTTATCTATCATCTTTTGCAGCTTGCCGAATATACGATCTCTGTGTATAGCATCTTCATCGTCTTTGTCAGTTGGGAAGAAGTAATTTCTCTTGAATGTCTGATCATCTACGTCCATTCCAGTATCGTGATCGTCATCAGCCTCTGGCTTCAAATTGACAAAGTCACCGTCGTATTTACCGTTGTCATTATCACTATCGGCATGGTCATCGTCGTCGTAGTCAAAGTCGACGTAATTATTGGCATTCAACGAGCTCAAAAGATTGGAAGATTCTCCGTAATTTTGAAATAATGCATCAAACTCATCACCATTATCATTGGTGGTTTCGTTAGCCTGCTCACCGTCCACATTATAATTTTGATCCAGTTCATCATTTAATTCGTCAAGGTATACTATATCTTCTGAATCCGTCCTATCTTCGTCACTTCCAATAAAAATTGATCTGTCATCGTCTTCATCTTCCGGATAATCGTTCTGATAATAATCTTCCTCATTTGAATCCTCATCGTCAGTCAACATTGTTTTCTCTGGATCTACTTCTTCTTCTGGGATCATGTCCCCATTATGCTCAACGATTCTGATGTATCCGATAGTACTCTTATCGAAAACGAACTCCTCCTCATCTTCTGGTATGGTTTGTTTCACATACACATCGTAAACGTAATCTGTAGGAGGCAAGATCGGAGCTGTATATGATTTTGAATGTTTTCGACTTGCCTTGCGTTTCTTGTGCTCTGGTGAGTCCTTCTCCTTTATCTTAAGATAGTCATTTAGCATTTCCGCAATGCTATCCGGTAGCTCTTCTTGCAATTCTGACGCTGCCTGGCGCTCCCGTTCCCTTTCAAGAACGTAAACCATTTTTTTATCATTGTTCTCATTACTCAATTTCAATAGTGGACTGTTAACATCGGGAGTCTCAAGCTCTACAGTCTTAGATAGCTTGAACACGAACTTCCCTTTTTTTGCGTTTCTCTCCTCTTCTAAGAGCAAAGCCTGTACGGAATCCTCATCCCGACGTCTTTTCACTCTGATGTACTCCACGCCAGATATGCTTTTACTCATGTCAGATATATTTGCTTCTGTAGGTAGAACAGAGTCGTTTCTGCTATGTGATTCCCTCATTAATCCATTGGTCTTGGATCAAATGATTCTTATTCTAAGTTGAAAAGGTAAATTTGGTTTTCCTAGACAAAATGATTCTGAGCAAAACATGAAGAAAGTTGGAAAATTGACGCTAAGAACGTCAATTAGTGACAGTAAAGAAAACGATGGCAATTAGAGTTGGTATAACTTTCATTGGTCATAGTATAGAATAGTTTTTATCAGAGAAAGGGTCTCTGATTGTAGCTATGTTTTGGAATAGCTTAAACTATTTTGCGTTGGATCAAAAAGGTACTCAATATGTTAGAGTTCTTGAAGATTTAGTTACCTCTTTTGTGGGTATACCATTGTGTCCACAAAAGGACATTGTTGTAGTTGCTGGGGGCTCGAGAGGTATTGGGTCACATCTCGTTACAATGTTTGATTCCTTGGGCTATAAGACTATTCTCATTGATAAAAGATACCCATTAAATCTTATTGAACCTCATCGAGTGTCATTTTACAAGTGCGATATTTCTGACTTTGAATATACAAGATTAATCTTGGATGATATCTCAGTAAGATTTGGTCAAATCACTGTATTTATCAATGCGGTTTCCTTGAAAAGTTTTACTGACGCCGAAGTGGGGAAAGGTGTGAGTTTGAGAAAGTTAATGAGAACAGTGTATGCGGGCAGCATGCATATTATTCAGCATATTTTACCTAAAATGATAGCGTACGATCGCGGTTATATAATTGACATTGCTTCAACGGAAGGCTTATACACTACGGAAAATAAGTCTTCTTATGGTGCCATACAAGCAACGAAGTTTCAATTACTCCAACTGATTGAACAGACGTTGAAAGAGCAATATAAGAAGAATTTTTTGATCAGCAACGGCCGAGTTCGCTGCTTACTTTTGATTTTTGGTAAAGCTCTTAATTCTAAACCGCACCAGGATATGACGACGGCTAAAACTGTTTTCAGTGCTATCTTTCATAATAGACAAGGTGTTCAGGGATACTCGATGAGGACGAATTTCAAATTAGCTCTAAGAGAATTGGATTGGCAATGGTATCAGATGTTCAAATATTTATCCCCCTTCCTATAAAACTTTTGCCGTTTATGAATATCCGTTCCTTAATGCCGCTCTTGTTGAGAATCTAAACGCGGGAGGGTGGAATTCATATATGTAAAATGTATATATTCAAAAAAATCTGTTAATTCAAAAGCTGATTATGCTTCCTGAATGCGATTATGTAGCTCTTTCCATATTTCAAGATTTCTAGTGGCATTCTCCTTCATATATTTCGCATAATTCTTAAAGATTTGAGTCAATTCTTCGTCACGTTCTTTAATGAAGTTTGGTAATTCAGTATTCTTTAGAGTTTCAGAAATAACGACGAGATCACTAGTAGCAACTTTCAATGTTTCATCTAGTTGTATCAACTCTTTCTCTAAGGATCTTGCAGCTGCTGCAGGATCTTGTTCCTGATAACTGACAGAGTCCTTAATTATGATTGCAAGTTGGGTAAACTTATTTATGAATTTTCCAGAGTAGCTTTGTGGTCCTGCAGGGTTTTCTAGATTCACTGCTCCATTTGTACCAAGCTCTTCCTTTACCATATTGTCTATTTGCTTGTGGTCGTTTTCTTGCTGTTGGAACTTGATGAGTTGACCTCGCTTGTAAAGTATTGTCCTTTCTAAGATATCTTTTTGGATCAACTTTAACCTTCTATAATGAATTAAATCCCGCACAGCAGTGGCCATGTGGGCACATTCACTAAGAGGCTCATTAATGTTGTAATGCAAATTTCCGACAAGAGTTTCCAGAATTTCTTGCAGAGTCCCATATGCATCACTGGAGTGTGAAAGTAATTCTGCTAGTCCACTCTCGTTCTTTGTTTCGTCAGTTGACAATTGTGCAAACTCAGAGCTGATTCCTTTCAAATCTTCCCGTAAATAGTTCACCTCCTTGGTAGTAGCTCTTGAGTATTTATACAAACCAGAATGTATCAATTGTTCGTAATTTTTGAATTCCGCTTCAATTTTAGTGAACTCATCAGCGTCCGAAGCTGAATGATTGTCCTTTGATGCCAGCAGTTGTGTTGATGATGACGGTACTGGCAAATATGAATGTGCTTTTGTAGTGTTTGTAGGGTCTATTGGATTGCACTGAAGAACACTTTTCGGTAATGATGAGATAGTAAGAGAGCTTGTGATTAGATCGTTCCAATTTTTATTGTTCGGATCCAAAAAGTCGTACACGATAGAAGTCTTTGTTATTTCCTGGTTTTTCAAGAGTCTGTTCAAGAAACTTGTAAGCATCCTGATTCTGTGCCGTATGAGCTTCTCATCATTCGTGGTAACCGGTCCGTTAATTACTGATAGCGAAAGATCTACTGAGTCTCCGCTTTCCGTTGGTAATAGGTAACTTGATTTAGAATATGTCATTGCTTTTCCGTAACTCTTGAGTGATTGCTTTTCAGGAATTGGCGGGATCAAACTTATTGGAAATAACTTAACTAACACTTTCCGCAAACTCTCAAAATCGCTGTAACGCCGCTTCACAATTGAATCACCATATTTGATAGCGTAAGCGATATATGTTCTTCCCTGTCCTTCGGATACTTTACTTGCCTCGAGTATTTGGGCCCTTTTCTTACCTTCTTTTGTCATCCCGCTCGCGTTATGGTTTAAGGTATTATATGGCACATCTGGCGAACTATCCTTACTCGTAGCTACTGAGCTCCTACGCCGTTCCTTACTATTTTTTCTTCTGTTTGGCTGAAGAAGCTGGTCCTCGTTATCATCACTTCCGGCGTTTTTGGCATTCTCATCATCGTCATCATTCTTTCCATTCTCATCACTTCCGTCCACGTTATCCTGCATATAGTTGAAAAATGGGTTGTCCTTTTTGATAATCTGGGTATGTATTACATTCTCATGAGGTTGATCACCGTTCTGGTTCGTGACTGCAGTGTCTTTGGGAGATCCGTTGCTTTCCCTTCTCATCTCGCTCTGCGTCTGTAAATCAGGTTCATGCTCCTTATGCTCCTCAACAGTCTTATTGTTTTTAAGTCTTGAAGGACTGTTATTTTCTAAATGCGTTACTGAATTCGGCATTGGTTCAAAATTTATCTGCATAAGGTCACTAAATAGCTCTTCATATGCTCCTAATTCAACCCTTTATCTACTCATATTGAAGTTCGTGTCAATTCATAAGGGGCGTTTTACATGTCAACAAGTTGTAACTTAACTGCCATGTTCGGGTAACAGTCTTCTCGATTTCTAATACGTGTTTCGGGGCCCAAAGTTTTTCTGGCGCAGCCCAATTGTTCATCATCAACATGCATCTTGAAAAATCATTTATACCATTACGGTTAGTTAAATCGATCTGACCAGATGAGATGCGATGAGACCAGATAAACTTAATTACATGTTATGGGAATGTATATAGTTTTAGAACCTGATTTCAACGTAAGGATTTTTATATCAGATAATGAGCCACTCAAGGCAAATCTTGGGTAGGTATATCTCGCCCTCAGTACAAGAAGAGATTCTTTCCTCACTCATTGAAACTGAAGATTATGAAGGTATTAGTTCGGTGCTAAGTTCGGTTGAACTAACAGAAGATGTCTCCATTAACACTGGCAATAGACTATCTATCACTCTTGGAGAAGTAATCGCTAAACATGTCAATGATGACGATGGTTTGCGAGTTGAAAAAGATCAACAACTAATTGCATTGCTTAAGCTTTGTCCCAAGCTAAAGCAAAGCAATAAATTTATGCATGATTTTCTAAGTTCCCATTTGAGCTCATTCATCCTTTCGCATATAACAATGCTATTTGATGTTGAATGTCAACAACTGATTAGAATATCTGGGTTTATTCAAGTTAACTCGCTCGATGACGGATTGATCTTAGATGGAACAAAACTGCTAGACATTCTTGAAGTGTTGGTTCAAGGGTCCGCTTCAGGATCATATAACGACCTCATCGCCAACAGTGTCAACATTGGAAAGCTACTCTTTTTACTTTCGTTATCGAAGGATGAGAAACTTTCAAATGCGGCGACTTCTTTGTTCAAATGGTGGATCCCATCGTTCGCTACAGCCTGCAAAGAGGATGAGAAACTAGATATAACCGTATGGTCTCTTTTACGTAACTTGCTTACCGAAAGCGCACCAATCACAGTTGCAAAAAATGGCTATATCTTTTGTTTAAGGATGTTAATGGAGGATGGATTCTCAACAACAAGTCAAAGTTTCGCCCAATCAAAAGATTACTGGAATTTAATACAATCCGGACTAAACCAGGAGGTTCATGAAATCAAGAAAATTGTGCTCTCTATCATGAAGTTGAGTCTCCAATTACTTGCTCAAAATAACTTACCCATCCTAACCGATATTATCCAATTCAGTGGAAGTAGGTCTGAGATTGAATCATGGAAAAAGTTTACCACCTTATATGAGATTGTCGGGATTGATACCGCTTTGAATCAGTGTGAGGCGGCTGCGCCAGATATCCTTGATATTTTTGGAGATCCAAATGTTCATGCTAGTTGGGGTTTAATCATTCTATCCACCGGTTTAAGAGCAACTATGGAATCGGTCAGAAAATTCACGCTTAGACTGATGCTACAAATCAAGCACAAAGCTGTATTCAATGCCAATACCCGGTTATTATGCGATGTGTTCTTACCTGCTACAATGCAAGCTTCTTTCTTCAACGTTGCTGACGAACATTGTGAATATGGAGAAAGTGTTGCAAATTTTGTTGCGGAGATACTACTAACGTCAGATGATAAAGGGACCATTCTCGAGCTGCTTTTGAATGCCTTATACGACTTCAGGAACATGTTTGACGCAGGAAGGATTTACATTGCTTATGGAGTTCTCTGTGGTGTAGAAAAATTGAAAGAAAGAGTTTTTGAAACTAGACACATTGAAATAATCAGGATGCTGTTCCTGTGCCGGTGTGAAGAGAATATCTTACAAACTACTATTCAAAGCATTTACTTGAAATATATGCTATTTTCCAACTTATCTGCTCCTGAATTTCTTCAAACATTAGCCATGCATGTCAAGAGTGATAACGGCTATGAATACATATCCAGAACAATAGGCAGTTTCCGTGACTTTTGTATTGTCAACTATAATCAATCTTTAGAAGGATATGAAGTTCCACAAGACGCATTGTACCAAGTACTTGCCTATGAATTATTTGATTGTGAGCCTTATGAAATCTCGGATCAATTTTTGATTGAGATCGTCAAAGCAGATTGTAACTATTCCGATTTATCAGAAGAATATTATGCTTTCTTAACTGAGTTAGTGACAATGGAAAGTAATAACTACAAGGAAGCTAAAGTCATTTTGGACCTACCACAGTTTACGCCAGCTGTCTACGGTGCCATTAATCCTCTGCCAATTTTTAAGAGCTTGTTCTCCGAGTTTTTACCTGATAAATTCGACTTTTTTGTATCATTGTTTGATAAGGTTATGCAAAGTCCTTCTCAGATCACCATATCCTTTGAAAATTTGCTTAATTTATACCGCATAATTGGGGAGTACATAAGATCAGAAAACAATCTTCCTTTCAAGCTAAAAGATGAAATTTATGCAAATTTCTTCAAGTTGCTAAGAATTTGCATCAAATCATCTCCCCTGACTGAAGAACAGCTGAATACATTATTGGATCTCTTGCAAGAAAATGCCGAAAGGGATAATGGAAATTATTTGGGAAATCTTGAAATCAGCTATCTTTGTCAATCAATATTAGATGTCTACATTCTCCCAACACTGCATGAGCTTACTGATATGGAGAAACATGTTTTGAATAGTGCAATGGGTTTACAGTGCAGAATATGGGATTCTTTAATAGAAGAGAGGTTGGTACTCAATCAACAACCATTGCATTTGGCTCTCATAAGAGGCATCTTCCATTATACGACATTCTTATCTGCCCTCAATGATCAGGCTATTTTCAAGATCATGCTTCATTACGCAACTGCCATTTTAGATCAATCTTTTTCGAGGAGAACATTGAAACCAGTTCTCAGCCAGCAAATCTTAGGGTTTATGGAAGTGTATGGAAGTTCACTACCAAACCAGCAATATTCGGACTTTGCTAGGTTGCTATCTGATGTTTTCACTCATGAAAGTATGAATCTCAACATCTACAATTTAAAACCTGCAATTGCCAAGCTATTTGATTCCAAGCTTGGTTTATATATTGACGGAGGATTATACAAGTTTGTTTATGGTGCAACAGAAGTGGTTACGAAATCACGCATAATTAAAGCTCTTTTATATTCAAGCAAGGAGTTTAGACGTCAATTTTTGCAGGTGATGCTCCAAGAAGACCCTAACATGTTAAAAGCGAAGAAAAAAACTGATGGACCAGAAGAAATTCAACGATTACAAAAATGGCAACTGTGCCTTCTATCGATCAAATCAGTCGATAAAGATGTTCTAACAGGTTTGTGTTCTGATTATATCATTCCTTCTCTTGTGGAAGAATCGTCTCCGTTAGTAAGAGTTTATTCAGAATGGTTCATTGCATATGACCTATGGGTTACAGCGACAGATAATCATAAAAATCCAAATGAGGACTTTCTGTTCAAACTTTTAGAAGACACCTCTCGTCCTGTTTTACAAGCAAGTGTTGAACGTTTGTTATTCTTATCTTTGAAGGCAGCGAAGGAGACAGGTCATTTTTTCAGGCCAATGGAAAGATTTGTCGCACAACTGATAACTAATTGCTCCTCAAACAAACCATTAATTAGACATTTCTCTAATTCCCTCATTCTTTTGTTTTGGCCAACCTTTGAAGATGACATCAAAGATAATATTTTGCGATCCATTATTTCTAAGCTATACAGCGATGCTAAGAAGATCCAAGTACAAGGTCAATTCAGAGCCGGTGACGCAAACACTTGGAGCATCAATAACGACCTTAAGTTAACAAGTATATTTGGCGGCGTATTATTGAAAATTATGGATCATAAAGTTCCATATATAAATAGTAAGATATTCAAAGCCATTAACATCGATGACGGTGAATTTGAAATAGGATCGGAAGAGAGTGAACTATGGTTGACCAAAAGAAGTAGTAATCTAGTAAATTCAACTGAGTTAGCAAAAAACTCGCCCCTACAAACGAAGAGTGGTGCTTGGGAAGCTGTCTTGGATTTCGATAATCAAAAATCCATTGAGTCTGTTGCACGATCTGAATTAATTGTCGTAGCTTCATTAGTGGATAAAGCACCCAATCTCGGAGGTATTTGTAGACTCTGTGACGTGTTGGGTGTCGGTACTATGACAATTCATGATATTAGAGTCAAACAGCATCCTCAATTCAAAAATGTTGCGGTTACAGCGGACCGCTGGATGCCTATTGAAGAAGTTCCTGTCGATGGTATAATATCTTACATGAATGCAAAGAAGTTGGAAGGATATACGTTAATTGGATTGGAGCAGACTGATTCTTCCATTCAACTGAATTCTGAATTTAAATTTCCATCAAAATCTGTCATTTTACTAGGAACAGAAGCTCATGGTATTCCAGGGCATTTGTTAAAGGAGTTGGATTTATGCTTAGAAATCAAACAATCTGGGGTAATAAGATCCATGAATATCCAAACTGCAACAGCTGTTATCGTTCATTCGTACTCGATCCAGCATTTATAGATATGCATTTATAATAAACACCCTGAAAAGTACCTATTTACTATTTAAATGTTCCTTAATCTGAAGCATCCAAAGCTTTTTCAATATGTGGTGCGTATTGACGAATTAACTTGAACGCTTGTTCTAAATGATGCTGACTGAACCCTTTGATATTATCGTTATTCAAGCCAACAGATCTTATCGGAGAAGTAACCTTATCTTTGTACCACGTAATTAGAAGGCCATTGTTCGATACTATGCTCTCTTCAAAAGTTGGATCCACAAAAACACCGTCTCCTACAATTGCGAACGTAAACAATAAAGGAGCATCTGCCTCTAGCTTAACCATATCGTAATCATGGAATGTGGGTAGCTCCTCCACTTCTAAGTCATCGTCGTTCGATATTAGTTTCGGTAGCCATGTGTTTTTCAAAGCGCTGAAAATGGCGAAAGATATCATTGAGATCGGGTATGATTTGGAGGCAAGCACCAAAACGTCAATGTAAAGTTTGAAACTGTACCTTTTCGTGAGCATTAGCTTTTTCTGATCAATAGTTTGTTTGAGCAATTTGGATAATAGTGAAGACATGCTGGTAACCAATGGAGAGTCATCTCTGTGGCCTTGGATGTCGACATCAGCAACAAGCAATTCTTGTTCTACCGTATGGTCCACGACTTTAGTTTTTACACTCACTATACACTCGCTTCCTCCGCTTAATATCACACGGCTGGATCCATTAGAATTGGGAAGGAAATCAGTAGATACTTCCAATGGTCTAAATTGATGTGGACCTCTTCCATCCGGTCTTAATGGGGGATCTAATGTTAGAGAATCGTATAGGAACGATTTTTCAGTTAACGAAAGTCCCATTATCTTCTTATATTATTTGATTTTTTTTTTAACGAGATGGGTCTGCTTCGTGAGAAGATAACTCGCTTTAAACTCAGATGTTTCTATTGCTGTTGATAGAAGGGAAATAAGCCTTTTCTCATCATCTCATTGCATCTCATCTCAAGCTCATATAAGTCAATACTGAAATTAGTTCAGATTTTTCATTTCTTCTTTTCGCTAATGCACATTAATATTCGGTGTTACCCGGATATAATTGGCCATTAGTGAGATGTTCTGTCAGGTGTCAGTCACGGTTCGAAGTACTAACATACGATGAATGCTGACTGACTGATATTGAAGTTGTACTGATACAGGGTGCTGATGTTTAATATATATACAAATACATCAACTGTTTTATGGACATAATTATTCCTTATCTTTTGATTTTATTTTTGTTCTTGGTCGGTTGCCCTTTGCTAACGATTCTATACAGTAAGATTGGAAATACCAGCAAATGACATACTCCAATGATGCAGAATAATATTGTGACTTTTGCCAGTAGATAAGAGAACGTTGATTCGTTGAGATTTCTATGATCGACATCTAAAGCATGCAATTCCTGGCCAGAATCCGCACTGACCAACGAAAACAGGTCATCTCTACCCTGGGATAACAAATTGAGATCATCATCAGTAATCAAATCCCACTTCTGTTTCTGAATCAGATCATTAGACGTGATGCTAATTGCTACTTGCTTCACACTATCTATGGCATTCCATGAGGAGTCTAATGAAAAGTTGATAAGGCATATTTGGAAATTCTGATGTTCGTATACGCTCACGTAAAGCACAGTTTCCCCATTCTCTAAACCATGTCTTGACTGTACCAAATTTTGGTCTTCGTCATAAATATCCATGTTGACAACCTGTTTTCCCTTTGAACTCGTAGTTGGACCAAACCTATCCACATTAACTTTCCATTTAGTAAATTCTTCAATTTCAATGAGGAATTGTAAATCCTTGGCCTTAATATTCGTATTCATTTCGAAACAAGTTTGATAACTAGACGCGTCACTCGAGCCGTCAACTTCCCATTTTTTATATGGCCACAAATCGAATTCTAATCGATTTGGGTTTATCGGCAGTTTAAGGGTCTCCGAGACAACTGAACATATCAGTAAAAGGACATATATCAACGATATCACCATTTAAACAAAAAGAACAAAAAAATTACTAGCTGGAACGAAATGAACTGGGTATAATAACAAACGAAAAGACCACAATCTAATTACTGAAGCGAAAGCTGTGGATTAGACCCAAAAAAAAAATTTTGTCTGGCCGAATAAGAACACAAAAAGATATTGACAACACGTATGAAGCACTGAGAAACAACCTTAAAGGGAAAAAAAGAATTGTTTCGATTTGAATTGAACCTGATGCTTTATAGATGGAGACCAATCATTAACCCAGGCAGTTCCCACTTTTCCAACCGAATAATTGCTGTCAAAACGACTCTCTGTATGTTTTTCTCCAAAAGTGTTCTTAACATTTTCATGCCATGGCACAGTATATATGTCGATCATATCAAAATGAAATGAAATGTTAACGTGAACCTGATAGACTTTTTTCGCATCGACGTTTACAGATGGAAGAAAATGAATGCCACAGAGAACGGCCCAGCCTGCTGGAAACAGAAAAAGCTAAATGTTAAGAATGGTCTGTAGCAGATTCATTCCAGGGTTTTTCCCAGCAGATTACCAGCCCGAAACTAAGAGAAAGAAACCAGAACGGGTGCGTTTATTCATCTCTGAAAGTATACAGTTTTCCGAGGTCATACCAGCCCACACTTTTAAACATGCATTTTTGCTTTCATTCATTTTTTTTTTACTATACTTCAATATATGAGTACATTATATATATTTTGTTTGGAATGGGTTCATAAGTTAATGCTATTGGAACCAGTGGCATCAGCAGTATTATCTGAATCCACGCCAACGGTTCTCCGGCCTTGAGATTGCAAAGATCTTTTTAATTTTGTGGACGCCGATTGGATGTCACCGGAAGATACAGTGCTAGCCCTGTGCTGTTCTTCTAGGTCCAAAGCTTGTAGCCTTTCGTTATAATTATCCAATACTTTTCCATTTTCCGCTAATGAGTCTTGGAATACTTGCAAATCCTTCTCATCAATATCATCATCGGAAAAATTCCCTTCCGCGTCCAATTCTTGTCTGTTCAATACCTCTTCACCCTTAAGCTTGGCAACGTACGCTTCTAACCTTCTGTTAGATCTTTGTAAATGCTTCACTGCATTATTGATCTCTTTTCTGATCTCTTGTAATTCATGCTCAGACGATTCTCTAATAGCAATCACGAACTCTTGAATCTGAATTGGTCTACGAATACCAGAAGAATGTGCCATATTTCTATGTTAAGTCTATCCTTAGCTATGTATGTTTTTTCACTTTTTAGTCTTGTTTCGGTTGGAAAGTACGAGATGAATTAAGATCGGTATCCTTAACTATATATTCAAGCTAGCCTTTTATAACAATAATTTAAGCCAGAGTTTATTCTCTTACTATTTATACCCAACGGTAAGATATCACGCCCCACATATGACACCCACCCCTCCGAGGCACCATCATTGCAAATCAGAGTGTATGATGCGCACGTTACTATGCTGACTTTTTCCAGCTCCAAAGCAACACTACTTGTTAAAAATCACATCAGCTTTTCTGCTTTCCTTTCTCCTGGGCTGGATTTCCCCGCCTAAGTCCTTCTCTGGGAACTGAACTTTGTCCCTTTCAGCAAAGAGTTGAGAAACTCACGAGGAACACAAAAACAACGAGAATTAGGGGCCGCTTATGTAATTCTTTTCATCCCATAAAACAGAAAAATTGTGCTGTTTTGGCTTCCACCCATACACTACGCACAATCAGGGGTTGGTGCAATTTCGGATATATTACCCGGGCATGGTGAATTTCATCATAGGCGTTACAGAGTGAAGATGTGATTCAGATTCTATATGAGAGAGAGTTCATTGCGATGCTAGAGAAGAGATGGACAAAAGACAAATGGTGATGTGTAATAGTAACTACGGATTGTCTGGAATAATCGGCCCTTTGTACAAAAATCATATCATCATATAATGGGCAATGATAATAATACTAATAGAGGGTTAAATCGGAAATTGCATTCTGCATTGAGTGTTGAGAATGTCAATTTATTGAGATTTCAAGGTAGACGTTGTGGAAACCCATACTTGCAAGACGTACAGGCTCATGGTTTTGAGCCAAAGGCAAGAGTATCGTCTCATTGGTATGAACCGGGAGAGGTTGTCCAGCATGCTGCAAAATTAAGACAAGAGAACCGTGAAAAGTCTGAAGAAGAAAGAATACGATGGGAAGCTGAACTGGAGAAACAGCAGGAAATCGAACGGAAAATAGAAATAGGGGAACTACCTGATAAGCATGAAGAAGTTTATTTTACCGATTTATCGGACGTTCCTGATGTGGAATGGTGGGATGTTCCATATATCAAAGATGGTAGCATCCATGAGAAATATAGTTTGGATTATTCCACATTGAATTCGGACGATGAAAGTGATGATGAAGAGGAAGAGGAAGAGGAAGGTGCACAAGATAAATTCCCAAGTATTAGGTATATTCAACATCCGGTACCGATTGAAAGGCCTAGGGCAGCTGTTCCAGTGGCAGAGATTTTCTTAACGAAAAACGAACGGAAAAAGGCCAGAAGGAATACGAGGAAGTTGGTACGACAGGAGAAGGAGGAGAAAATCAAGCTTGGTATAGAACCAAAACCAGAGCCCAAGGTTAAATTATCGAATATGATGAATGTGTATGAGAATGATGCCAATATTGCGGATCCAACTCAATGGGAATCCATCGTACGGAGACAAGTGGCAGAGAGGAAAAGGAAACATTTCGAAGAAAATGAAATAAGGCATCAAGAAAGCCTGAAACGAAGGAAGGAATCCCAGTTACAAGCACACAGCAATGATAGTCCTCTAGAATACACGTGTGTTGTTTACATGTTTGACGAAATACAGAATCCTAGTATCAGATACAAAATCAAAACCAACGGTAAGCAATTGAAGTTGAAAGGATGCTGTCTACACATTCAAAATGGCAAAGGTATAATTGTAGCTTTTGGAGATGAAAAATCTATCCGCTTTTTCGATAAGTTGGTGACAAAGCGAATCAATTGGTCGGAACCATACAAAGATAGAGATACCGAAGAGACAGTACCTTGCGACGGTAAAATTACAAAGGTTTGGCAAGGATTAATTGGTGATTGTAGATTCAAGGGCTGGTTCATGCTCGATTGTAAAGATAAAAACCAGTTAAATAATATCTTAGAGCAGCACGATGCATTGACTTTTGTACCATTAGGTAAGTTTTAACAAACAATTACGTACTGAAAATGAAATCCAAGTTCGAAATCATCAAAATTTTGGAATAAAAGTAATAGTGTATGTTAAAAAAAATAAAACCGGAGTAAATCCAACGACCTACTTAGAACATTTATTTACATGGGGTGAGTAGGCAGTCCAAGTGACGCACAATGGTCAACATTATTGAGTTTTATCACTACCAACATCAAAAAAAAGTCATATTTATATAAATAATATCTCCCTTCGTCTCTCAAAATTCAATCATCAATAACAGAGAAAGATACTGGCTCATAACATCGTTCTTTAAATTTAATTCTGGTGTAACGTTCGAGACCTTTATTCGACGACCTTGGCCAAGATTTCAGAGTCTCTGAATAAAACGACTTCATCATCCTTGCCCAACTTGATTGTGGATCCACCGAATTGTGGGATCAAAACTTGGTCACCTGGTTGGACAGATGGTGTAATCTTGTTACCGTTGGAATCGGTGAAACCTGGACCAGCAGCCAACACAGTAGCTTGGTTTAATTTCTCAACGTTCTTTTCTGGCAAGTATAAACCAGAAGCAGTCTTGGCTTCGGCCTTGATTCTTTGCACCAGAACACGGTCCAACAATGGAACAATAGATTTAGCAGACTTCAATAGAGTGGACATTTTGACCTATTATTATAGTGATTACTTCTTAGGGGAAGAATATCAATCGAGGAGGATCAAGGATCTTGTACAAACGCTGACTTTGATATAATCTTGGCACTCTATTGTTGAAAAAATGTCGAATCCTTCATTTTGTAAAGTGTGTAAGCTTTATAGCCTTTTATAAATTTCAACTTTCATGTCAGAAAGGTTCCCGTTTTCGGTGATGCTAGAAAATTCCATGTGGACAGTAAACTACAAACTACTGAACATGGCAATGATGCGGGCTAAATGACTAGCTGGTAGTGGGCGCCGCTTTGGAGTTGTCAAAACAATATATAGAGCTTAAACAATGGTGGTTCACAGCATGTTGAAGTCACAATTCATAGGGCCTTATGTTGCCGGAAGGGGGCAGTAAGGGAGGAAAGGAAAATAAAATGTTGTCCACGTGACTTACAATTTTTTTTCATGAAATTTAATCACTCCGAACGTCTTTTGGCCCAAGTTTTCGAGGTGAAATTCGAAGGGATCACACAGAAGATGTCGCAGAATTTCACTCTTTTCGCATAAAGACACTGACCTTCCTCGAATGAGCTTTTAAGAATTAAAGGATTTCGTTCCAAGGTTAGCAAGTGTTATACTTGGTTTATGTGAATTTTTTTAACCCTTCAACACCGGTTAGGGCTGATTCCATTTCAATCATAAAAACTGTACCAAACACTACAATTTCATACATATTAATAATGGGTGCTGCTTACAAGATTTTCGGTATGACTGTTCAACCACATATTTTAGCCATAGCTACCTTGGGCTCTGTTTTCGGTGGTGCAGCTTACGCCATGTCTGGTTCTAAGGATGCTGAAAAGGCCAAGCCAGCTGTTGCTACTCCAGCTGCTCCAGCTGCTGGTGGTTCCGACGAATTTGACGTTGAAAAGTTGTTGGGTGATTTCTTGAAGGAAGAATCCAAATAAATTCAATAAAGATCAGGTATTTGAACTACCCCCCTTCTATAGATGACGATTTTTTAACGATATTCAAAATGAAACACGACCTCCTACACAGTCTCAGTATTAAAACAGTTTCCCTTTTTTTCATATACATATGTACATGTAATCTGATAATTATAGGATACTTAAAAGTTATTACATTGATTTGTGTTTATCTCAGAATAGATCGTCTAGACTTTGCTCGGAATCTTTTTTGATTAATTGGAGCATCCCTTCCGGTAGAATCGGCTGGCCATCAGAGTTGAATACATATCTGAATGGCATTTCGGTAGCTTCGTTCTTATTGAATCTGAATTCTGGGTAATCGATGAACTTAACGTCTTCAAATTTAGTTTGTTTCTCAATGATGATTTGGGTGGTTCTGATGGCCGTGTCTGTAGTCATTTGTTTGTCCCCTAGTCTTTTTCCGACGAGTAAGTTTGGGTATTGCTCCATAAGTTCTCTGGTACGGTCTCTTGGTGGATGATCTCCAAGAATACCTCCGAAGACGAAATAATCATAATTTTGAGCATCGGATGGAATCAAATCGGTCTTTGCCCTTGGATCTAATAGACAGACTCTTTGAGATTTTAGCTCTGGTAATTCTGGGAACGCTTCATTGATTTTATCAAGGTTCGCAGTGGTCCACTGCAATCCCATTTCCCTGAGCTTCTTTGGAATATCGGACTCAACGGTATCTTCTGGTAATGACGAAAGAATTAAGTTATCCTTGCCAATATCACGAATGATTTGAGCATACTCTAAAGTAACCCACTCACTGAATCCTTGCTCCATGTGCTCAATAATGTACTTCATACTTAATTTGCTTGCTCCTGTATTGGGTCAGCTTCTTGATCTTTCTGCTGTGCTCATCGCAATAATCTGTCGAAGGTTCTATAAAATCGCATTTGATTTTCCATTTTTGTTTCGATTTGGCAACAGTGCATTTAAATTTATGAGCTACGCTGAAAATGAAAAAGCGACAGATCAACTGCTCGCCATTAGTGTTAGTTCTCAACAAGACTATACATATTTTATACAATGTTTTTTATAATGCTCTATTTTGTCTTCTTTGTCTCTACTTTGGTTGATTTTAATTTAGTTATTTCATGAGTTTTAGGTTTAACGTGTTTCTTCAATATTTCCTTCAGCAAAAATCCTGCAGTATCCATGTCTTCAAAATAACTGACATGAGATTTTATAGCACTCCAGACATCCACGTCTAATAAATTGGGTTGGAAAGAATAGTCAACACGCCCGTTGCTGTTAAAGCGCAACAAATTCGAAAGTAATCGTTGGGTCATGAGTTCTTTCTCTTTTAGATTTTTATCTGACATCAAATTCTTCACGGTGTCAGCAATGAAGTCGTACCCGGTCGCATGCGGAATCCATTCTGCTTCATAATTAGCAGTGACTTTGTCTATTAGTGGTTCAACTCGATAGGAAATCGGATCACAGGGATGAAATAGGTTGTAAAAGTTGTTGCATGCGGGAGTTTGCTGTCTTGTAGAGGAATCAGATTCGCCAATTTTGGTTCTTTGTATAAGTTTGAATACACCTATTGGCGAACCAATAGCGAAGAAGTTATCAACTTCAAAATTCAACGGAAACTTAGACTGTTGAGAAAGAATATCAAACAAGATGACGGATCCGAGAGAGTGACCCAGTAAACTGACTTTGCCATCGAATTCAGGATTGTGTTCACGATACTTCTCATATACATCGTTCAATTCATTTGTGACGTGCTTTAGGATTCTATCTAGGTAAAAATCATCACCGTATAGCAAAATGTCCAAGCCAACGTCACCCAACAACTTTCTTAAAGGTCTAATGCCGTCTACCGTCAAATCTGCTAATGTTGGCAAATCCTCATTGTCACGATTCGTATTAGTCTCGTCTGTATTGAATCCTATTGCATGCCTCCACGTAATTGGAAGAACTTGTGTTCCACTATTGGTTTTATAATCAGGGAACTTTCTTGCGGAATTGAACTCCTGTAAGGAAGGATTCGATTTATACAAGTACTTGATGTTGTTCCGTAATAGGTTTACAGTATGCGCAAAGTTAACGTACTGATACTTCTTACCCAAATTTTGACCGATACCATGAACACAGAGAACGAGATGGTTAGTTGGTCTGTAATGACTCTTTTCACTTGAATCACCATTGTCATAATCCTTTGACATTTCATCTTTCATCATATCTTCTTCTTGTTTACTGTTATTTTCTTCGTTTGGGAACTTCACAAGGTCGCTAAATTCCCAAGAGATCATATCGGATATCTTACCTAACCCCATCGCATGTTCGATAACTTGACCCTCGATCTCTTTCGCTCTTTCTGTTAGAGAAGATGGTTCCTCATAGCCCTTGGTAAGCTTGGATGCACCCAATTGAATCAGTTGAGCCACTGAGCTCCGTAGGATAGTAAGCTGTAAATGTCCACCGTAGATATCTGGCAACAAAAAAGCGGTCCTATCGTCTTCAAAAAACATAACGTATTTCCATTTCGAATCTTTTGGTAATCGGAAAATATCACGAAGTTCAGTGGTTTTAGATTTCTCTTTGTCCCTAGAGAGCCACTGCTGATGTAATTCTTCAATAGCCTTGGTTAAGTCATGACTCAACGGCCTATTCTGGTCATCAAACCAGATACCTCTTCGTATTTCATAGGATGGTCCGTCCCAATAGATTGGATTCATAGAAAACTTTTCCAGATCAACCTCGAAAAGATGATCCTCATTAACATCAAGTTTCCTACTGAAATTCTTCTGGGTATAGAGGTCCTCAATCCGTTTGGAGTCGACCTTGGAGAACGGTTGAAATTTTAAAGGTGCCGTTTTTGGTACATACTCTGATTCAAAAGGTTTGGTTTTAGGAATGTCAATTGCATAAAACCACCTAGATGAGAAATAGCGCCTATTTTCTTTCCACATAGCCCGCACCTTCATCAAGCTTCCCCATATATTTTCCTTTATAACAAGCACTTTACCACAATCCTGTACGGATTGTAGGCCAGCGTCAAGGTACTATTTCATTCTAGTTTATTTTTCAAAATATTATCTTTTTGCATGACAATAGGGGAAAACTTTTTAAGTTACGGATGACTGAATAGATAAAACATTCGACCTAAGTGATTGCATTAAACATTGCTGGCAACGCAATCCGCTGGAGTCAATTAAAGTTCTTTAATTTATATGGTTACATAGTGTTTTCGTTCCTTAAATATTGAATTTCGTTCAGTCATCACGATTGAAAGACCTAAGCTTTGACTTAGCACGAAGATTATAATGTCTAGAACGTTTTTCTTCCTCAGGAATGTGATTCTCGGTGACATGTATGACATCTGGTCTTGCTTTCTTTTCGGCAGGCTTATTCCGTTCATTGAGCATACTCCTTTTTCTAGGTTTCGGTTTTGCTTCTTCTTCTGAAGCGGTTCCTAAACCCTCCTCATCCTCATATTTCATTATCGTTTCAAGATCATTCTTTGCGTCCTTGACGTAGTTGATTATATCCTTGAAATCGTCCTTGCCATACATTTTCTGAAGATGGGTCGTTGATTTCGTTAGGGCGGATTCTTCAGCTACCGAGGTTGCCTTCGGCGTGTCTTTCGTAATTTTTTTGTCATTATGTTGTAAGGGTATCGGCGAAGCCAAATAGCTATCCTTTGGAGTTTTCTTTAACTCTTTGAACTTCGCTAGGATCTCTGGATCCTGCTTTTCATCCGGAAGTATAACCTGGTTACTGAGCACCGCTAAGGGTTGTGACTGATAGTGGAGAAAATGTTTTAGCCTCATATGATTGACAATACCTTGCGCAGATGTGAAACCTTCCCTTCCACATTGAGAGCATGTAATTATTATGAGTATTCCATCAGGTCTTCTGAATATAGGCTGACCCAAGTCAGTGGTTCCGATCATACCACTGTTGCTAGTAGCGCATGTGCTACTGAAGTTTCGTTGGTGATTATGGTGAGGCATCTTCGAAATTATTGCCTCTGATTTCTGTACCTCAGTGGCTGAAGTTTGTTGAGGAACAGTCTTTATGCCACGCATACGAATGTCAATAACGTTTTCATTAGCAAGCCGTAGCCCACTAACTTTCGATCCGCCTTTACTTCTTGTATGGTAGTAATAGATTCCCTCGCGGGTTTCCACATTTGAGCATCCCGCCTTGATGCTTTCCTCCACCTCTTTAGTTCTCGTCTCTTGGTACTTTGAGATCTTATCCGTTAGTTCAGGGTCATCATGCATTATCTTTAACACTTCCAACTGCCCGGATACCTTATCATTCTCTTCTATTATATGCTCCATTTCTTTATGTGTCAACATGATCTGCAAGTTTAGTTGGTCCAGTATTTCTCTTCTTGTGGACATAAACTTTAACCTTTCAGCATCTTCATGTGGGTGTGACGAGTGTATAGAGTCATTATCCTCATTATCCGCTATAGAAGAGAGTTCATGTGGTGATTTTGGAGTTGCCACTTGGTAATATGATATCGTGTGGTTTGATCTGGAAATGCTATCTACATCATCTTCATCCATGAAAAGTACCTGATGACTATTTCTATGATCCACAGAATGCATTAGAATATGTTTAGCAACAAATATAGGGTGACGGACGTCTATTAATGTACAAATTTGCTCAGTCTTTACGCCCTTTTCTTCCAAAATCTTTCTATTGTTAATAATCCGTTATGTACAATTTTTTTTTTTTTTGTTACTACTTATATGGAAAATGAGAATGAAGAGAAAGGCTCTAGCTGTTTAAAACCGTAAACACATTGGATAAATTATGCCTATTTTGAAATGGGTCGAGGAAACAGCGCGACAAGAAAGCTGGTGTCTGTAAACCAATCAACATGACCACTTAGTGAGGGACAAATATTGAGAATCTTTTGAGCCGTGATGAGCTCAGGTAGAGAGTCCGTTGTTATCAGTATTTCTTTGTATTTATCCTTTTTTAAAGTTTTCCAAAAGTCATTTTAGATAGATCTTCCAGACTTTAATAAACTGGGCAATACTTAAATTGAGAACACATGAGTGAGCCACTTCCCCTTGACTACCGGTATGTCTGCATATATCTTATGACAGGAAGAGTATGAGCAAAATTATTACGGATCTTGATACAATTGCCGGAAAGATCGAGGAGTACGCAGGAGATACGTTGTTAAGACTTCGAATCTTCGCACAATTTCAGGACATTTCTCATTCACATGAAAGAACCGATGGGATTTATCTTCATTTTAGCAACGTTCCAGATTTCAATGCAGAAACGAATAGAGAAAGATCATATTATTTCTTGATTGATGAGACAATCTATGACGAAGCGTTCATCAATACCAAATCAGGTGAAAGACCACATAAGGGCGATATCTTAGATATGAGATGTTGTTATAGGAAGTACGATAAAGTCGTTGAAATTATGCATCTGAAAGTGATATCGATCGCAGATTTGGATTCATTACGAGAATTCTTGGCGAAGGCGGACGATGACTCAGAGATTAGATCTTTTCTTCGATGAAAGAGGAGAAATGTTACTTGTATTTCTTTGTTAAAATCTATTAACGATTGTAATGTACATAAAGAGACAGCACACATGCATCTATATGAATATATAAATAAAGCTATGCTTCTCAGAGAGGTGAAGTTAAATATATCGATGCTCCGGGTTTAGAATCTGTGATAATTTGAATCTTAATCATGAAGGTAAAATAAAAAGTAAGTAAATTAAGCTGAGCGAATCCCTTTGAAAAAAGGTATTTGCTATCCAAGAAAGAGAGGTAGAAAGAAGTCTTTGATGTTTTCTCTTTTCATGATTATTCAAAACGCAATCCTCTTGGAGTTCTTTCTCTTGTTTTTCAATAGAATCTTTTGTTTTTGTAGTTGTTCTTCAGCTTCGGATTCGGATTCAACTTCGGATTCAGCTTCAGATTCGATATCCATCTCCTCGTCACTAGCCTGTTCAATGGCTTCTTCCTTAGCAGCTTGTCTAGCCAACTCCACTTCTCTCAATCTCAATAACTCTGGGTTAGATTCCACCAAAGCCTTATCTCTCAAGAAGTCCCTTTCGTTGTTACCCTTCATTCTGTTCTTATAGAAAGCTCTCTCACGTCTTTGTCTAATCTCTTCGATTCTACTCATGGCCTTCAAAGTCGTAGCTACAAGCTCTCTGTTGTACCTCACTGGAACGTTTCTTCTCTGTGCAAACGTTAGGGTAGAATCAACAGCCAATTCCTTACCGGCAGCCTTTCTGAACGCTTTAGTCCATCTCAACTTACGTGGATTTCTACGTTGCTTGAAAGCCTTGTGACATTTAGAACGACAGAAACGGAACTCTTTGGCATCGTTTCTAACAAACATAATACCATGGCCCGGATAACAAGGCGATGAACAGAAATGACATGCGTAAACTCTCATCTTATATTATTATTTCTCTATCTTCTCACCAGGATAGATAGTAGCACCAAACTTGAACAAAATCTTCCGTAAACCACAAGAATGAATTCCCGTTCAGTAACTTCCCAGATAACCGTATCAAAGTGTCAAGGTAATGGATCGTAGCCCTTCTTGATTCAGAATCAAATAATGATACTTTTGAAAGCTCATCTCTGTATAAGTTGAATTGTAATTTTTTTTTCGAAATATTTCATTCTCAAATAACCCACTGAAACTACCGCACCATGAAAGAAGAAATTCACATACAAAAGAAAAATCTGCGATGAGATGAGATGAGCTGAAAAGGGAATAGAAGTGAGAAAAAGAAATAAAGAAGGAAAGAGCAAAAAGATCAAATCCGTGAAAGATGATTTATATGAATTTCAGATCACGTGGTTACGAGGAACCCCACAGCTACATTATCATGTCACACGGATACTGAGATTTTCGGATATTGGGAAGTAGGATCTTTGTTGTAAGTTTTCCATCGATGTAAAAAATATGACAATAGTGATTAATGAATGATGATTTAGTGAATGAATTAATGAATGAATGAATCGGAGAAATAAAGAAATACATATAAGGTTTTAATATCTACTCAAAATATTTATTACAGAGGTTCGCTCCATTTTAAAGCAACTCTGATCTCGTTGTTATCTGTTTTCTTACCGTCTGTGATCCAAGTGTTGAAACGAAATGGCACAACAAAATATTGAAGTTCCTCAGCTGCCCATTCCTGGCGAAGATAATTCCAACAGGGTACCAGAGCAAGTAGTAATTGGACATCCTGCTGCTGGCGTTCCTCCTATTCCTCAGCAGAAATCCGGTATGGATTTATATTTCGATCAAGCATTGGATTATATGGGAGATCATCCAGTGCTCACCGGTGTAGGTGGGTTCTTTGCGTTGTATTTTGCTGCCGGAGCTTATAAGTCTGTGTCTAAGAGACTTGGAGGATCCTCTCAAGGTGTGAAATATTTGAAAGGTGGGTTTGATCCAAAAATGAACGCTAAGGAAGCACTAGCGATTTTAAATTTGAATGAGACCAATTTGAGTAAGAAGAAATTGAAGGAAGTTCATAGAAGAATCATGCTGGCAAACCATCCGGACAAAGGTGGTTCTCCTTATCTGGCCACTAAGATTAATGAAGCAAAAGATTTCTTGGAGAAGAAAGTGGTAAGAAAGTGATTTTTATTGTTTCTACAGTAGTGCGCCGAAGGGGATACTATCAGAAACAGTAGGGATTATTACTACTACGTTGCATTATTCTCGGGCTAGAAAGAAAAGCAAAAACAACAACTTGTAAATACCATAAATATAATACTTTCGTGTTTTTAATTTATGTTCTTCCCGGCGGAAGCTGAATAACTCGCTGGAAATGATCATCCAATGGCGTATGCGCCAGCTTCCTGGAAAGTCTTATCACTTCCTGGACACTTATCGCTAACATGTTTCACATAGTGTTCTAAACATCCGACGTGTAGTCCATAGTTATGCTCTTCTCTGGCTTCTAGACAGATGATGCCTTGAAGTACAACTTCGTTACAATGGACACATAATGGGACGTCAAAATTCTCGACTAAATAATCTTTCATTTCAATCAAGAACCTAACGTCTAATCCAATTTTCCCTTCGGGAGAACGATAGAGCCATTTGCGCTCAGACAACTCAAACAAGAGCTCTTCTGCTCTTGTTTGTGTTATTTCGTTTGTTTGCATGAGCTCCCCAGAACCAATCCGATACGAGACAAAATGTTTTAGCCCTGCATAGTGTTCATCACCGTATTTTTCACGTAATATATTATCCACCTCATCTATCACATCACTGGATTCTTCTTCCCTTTCAAACTGCTGTACGTAACTGCTTTCAGTTAGTATCTTCTCGATACTCCACTTCAAAAACCCTATATCTGCTGCTGAGAATGATGTCGCCATTTTCATTTGGGAATCGTACTTGAGATTGGTATACACGTAAAATCTGGCATTGGGAGGCCAATTAGCATCCACTAGATCTGTTATGAAATTTTCAAACCTCCGGCTCACGTATGACTTGCCCATTGGATGGTTTACCATCGTTATCCTATAGTTCAAGGGACTTAGTTGCAAATTAAGTTTACTGACATGATCTGTTAGTTTCAGCCTCCAAGCTGTCAACGATAATGGTTCATCTTTCAGAAACCTTCCAGCGTCATTCTCTAGCGTTAAGTAGCATGAAAGTAGTGAGTTCTCACTCACTATCCCTTTGCATTGTAGAATAAACTGCAGTAGATATCGCCTTACATCGAGATCTGTAAGATATGGCGATGCCTCGACGACTCTATCTGTTCCCGTTTCGTCACTTCCAGTATCAGTCATTCTTTTGACGGTCTAATTCTAAAGATCAAACCTATAATCCCTCACAAGAGATGAATCCAATACTTCAGGTACAGGACGGTTCGTACGATCGCTGTTTTTTTGCACAGCTCTTGCTTCATGAACACCATGCACAAGTCTACTTGATATTTACAATCTTAGTTGATTTCAATAACAAGACAAAATAAAACATACTGAGGTGGGAGAAACACCTATATGCTTCATTATTATTCGATGAACCGGGTGTATCGCGTTAAGAAGCAACCGGTTAACAAGTGGCTAAGAATAAGTTCCTAACCTGCCAACACATCCGGGGTTATCTTTATATTGAATTAGCCTTTATTGTCACGTGAATGACCCTCTTTTTCAGGCATAATTGCCGTGGCAAAAACCGCCGTAGATGTCGGACAGAGCAATCTTGATCCTAAATTATTGAAAGAAATGTCGATATAGTGACGATTTAACACACATGAAATGAGTATTTAGAAGGACAAAACACTAGCCCCACTATAACAAACCGTATTTTTTCAACTTCAGCAAGAGTTTCATTATTTGATATATCCGGTGCGCACTTGTGTCATAATACTACCAATACTTACCTGGCTTTGCTAGGGAACCAGAAATAGAAACATAACGGATCTTGCTAACAACAATTCAAAGAAAAGCCCTGTTGGAATAATTGCAGAAAAACAAGCTCGGAAGACGTCACGAACAAGGCTAATAACGCACATTGATGCAAGAACCGATGAACAGGATACGGCCGTCTTCACCGTTGAGTGGGCAGCGGACTGTTACCTCAGGAAGTACCCGGCGAATTTGGTTACAATTAGACACACCATGCGATAGCTTTCGCGGCGAGAATCCTATTGAGGATACTTTATACAATCAACCAACTAGTGTCGACATTGAAGTGAGAGATATGATAGATGATGTGAAAAGTAAGGTATTGAACAAGTTGAGTAATACGAGATGGTTCAGATTCAAAGATAACACGAATATAAGTCTTGGGTTTTATTATTACAGTGCGGAACTACTAGAGCCATCGCACTCTCATTCAGTTGGACCAGAGAAAGCAAATTCCAATACATTCGTAATAACATACTCTGAGTATCAAAATCTGATAAAAAGGAATCAGATTCGTGTTGGACGATGGTCCCAACTGCATAACTCATTTAATAGGTTGTTACACAGGTCCACATCTCAAAGTCCTTCTTTGGATACCGCATTCAATGATGACAATGGTCTTAGGATGTTATCTTCTCAGCATACACGACAGCAATCTCAATCCCCTGATGATAACCTGAAATATGCGTACAAAGTCATCATAGAACCGGATACGCCCGTTATGACGGTATACAGGGAGTTATATGGGGGTTTACAGAAAAGTGAAGATGCTTTAACAGTGTTTTATCCTCCGATGTCTTCAAGTTCTCCTACCTCTCCTGAAGTATTGACTCCTGCTGAACTTTTAGATCCAATACGTATATTCACCAAGGACGCTATAGGACAGGAAAAAGAGATCCTACTCTCAGATATTAGCCAGGGAACTGAAATCGATTCTGTTGTTGAAAGACCCGATCAAAGACGGCCAAGTCTTTTTGGAAGTTTCTCAAGCTCGCGTAATAACACTGGAATACTACTATTACCAAAAGGTGTATCCCCTGAGGATATTGAAGGTAGCAATGATTCTCCGTATGAGGAAGCGAATATTTCCTTGGATAATATTGAAACTTCACCGCCACATCCAGAGAGTTACGCGTTGACAGCCCAGAAACCATTAACAGAAGAGGAAGTGGGTATATCATTAACAAAGACAATATCGTCTCCAGAATTACCTCGTCCACTATCCAGAAGGACCACACCCTCATTAGATAAGCAAGGCAACCTTCCAAAATATAAAGTGTTTCCTCGTATCAACGTGCTTATTGTAGAAGATAACGCTATAAACCAAGCCATTCTAGCATTATTTTTAAGAAAGAACGGAATTTCTTACAAAGTTGCCAAAGACGGAGTGGAAGCAATAGAAAAGTGGAAAGAAGGCGATAGTCATCTTATCCTTATGGATTTGCAATTGCCCCTGCTATCAGGGCTCGAAGCAACAAAAAAAATAAGAGAACTGGAACGAATTAACAATATTGGGAATTTCTCTCAAAAGAGTGTTTCTAAGAAGCCCAATCTGAAAAAAAATGCTAATTCTAAGGAAGAAGGAGGTACAACTGCTGCAAAGACAAGTGATCAGCAAAATGAAGTCGAGAAATCGAATCAGCAGAATATGGTGTTGGACAAATCGAAGTTTAGGTCACCTGTTATAATCGTTGCACTTACCGCATCTTACTCACAAATTGATAGAACAGAGGCCCTATTAGCTGGCTGTAATGATTATTTGACCAAACCAGTCAATTTGGACTGGTTAAGCAAAAAAATAACTGAATGGGGATGTATGCAAGCATTAATCGATTTTGATGGCTGGACTGAAGGACAAAGAAGGATGACTGATGATGTACTTTTGAGACCTCAAATTGTAACGGCAAGAAAATCACAAGCAACTTCTACTAGATCTGTACCGAGAGTTTCTTCTGTCTCAACGACACTTGAATGCGATGATTCTAAATATACAAAATCGAATGACTGTTGTCCGTGAATGAAACCATGGAATAATTGAATTACTTTGAGTTTTCTCAAGTTGTAACAATCATACATTAGCGTTTTACTATAATGGTCATCAGATGTCTTTCTCCGGCAAGAATATTTCAACATTCTTCCCACCTATTACAGTCCACAATCTACCGATAGCATCACTAATTCAACATCTTTTAGGTTTTGGAAAAGTATAATAATTATGACCAGAAATCATGCTATGTAACATTAACAAGAAACTATATTAGTATTGAGCATATATCTTAGTAAATATGACATTATTGAGGTAGCAAACTGTTTCGGACGGTACTGAAGCAGCCATGTCATATTAACCAGCCTTGGATTTAGAACAAATTCTTTGTCCGGGTAATAATAACACCAATCTCTGACTTTTTGTTTGATTTCAAGAACATGTCAAAAGTAACAAACACTAAATTAAAGTACGGTTTATAATGAAACTATCTTATATTTCCCTCAAGAGACAACTGTTACATAAACAACCATATTGCACGAACTGGATTGAGCTGTGTTGATACTATAAATATAAACTCTAATATCATTTCAGTCAGTACGATATTAATTATGTCGGAAAGCAAAATATTCTACAAGTATAAGGCACATGAAATAAGAGGGGAGTTGGTTTCGGATTCTGGTAAGGCCAGAGGTAGTTCGAAGAGGAAACTATGTCTTCGAAAGATTATAGCGAATTTGATCATGGGAAATTATCATGAAATGGCACAATTATTCGTTGACGTTCTACAAATATGGAATAGTGAAAATGATTTAGAGATAAAACGAATGTGTCATCAATATTTTTGCACTTTGACTCCATCAAAGCCTGATCAGTTAAGAATGGCTCTCCCAATTATCCTACAAGACCTTCTATCCAATTCTGAAGAGCTGTGCATTTTATCATTGCGCACAATAACGTCGATAGATGAACCGGAGTATATTCAAGAAGGCTTCCAGCATGTGAAGAAGCTAATCATGACAACTTCAAAAATATCTATTCCACTAAGGAAGGCAGCTATCCATTCTCTGATCAAAATGGATCAATTAGATCATACGAAAGTTTTAGAACTATATTATTTTCTCATGGATATGTTGGACTACGGTAAAGAAGAACCCACAATATTGGTTGCCGCTGTCACAGTACTTCATGAAATTCATGTTAGCAATCCTGATATGAACCCACTCCAACTAACGCAGAACATATGCTTCAATCTCTTAGAGGTATTAGGAAAAATCAATGAATGGGATATTGCGATTCTATTCGATATACTTACTACTGCATACTTACCAAAAACGCATTCTGAAGCTCACCATCTTATCGATCTTTCTGTACCGAAATTGCATAATTTGAATTCATCTGTCGTGCTCAATGCTCTAAAATTTATTATCTATCTAACAAATTACGTTGATTACATTGAAGAGAGGCTTGTGAGAAAGTTCTCAAGCTCCTTGACTTCTTTATTGAATAAGCCTCCTGAAATTCAATTTCTGGTATTGAGAAATGTAATCTTACTTTTACTATCGCGTGACTCTCCACTGATACACCTTGAACCTAATAACTTCTTCATTGAATATTCTGACCCGACTTATATCAAAGATACAAAATTAGAGATTTTATATCTCTTAGCGAATGAAGAAAACACTTCTCAAATTCTTGACGAATTAAAGGGTCAAGCAACAGATATCGATATCCAAATGTCCAAAAAGTCAATCAGAGCAATTGGTAATTTGGCAGTTAAGTATCCACATTCAGCAAGATATAGTGTTGACGTCTTGCTCGAACTTCTAGAATTTGGCGTCGATTACATTGTGCAGGAAGTCGTTTCCATGCTCAAAAATGTTCTAAGGAAATACCCTAATCAGTTTGACTTCGTAGTTCCACTTTTACCGCAATATTCTGATTCCATCCAAGATTCTGAATCGAAATGTGCAATGATATGGATCGTCACCAACCATTCAAATCAATTGGAAGACCCAATAGGTGTATTCCGCAAATATTCTGATAACTTCAATACTGAAGGTCTAGAAGTTCAATTATTGCTTCTCAACTCGGCAGTGAAATTTTTCTGCAGAGCGCAATCAAAAGAAACTGAACAGTTGTGTCTTAAATTATTGTCAGGAGCCACAGAAATTAACGATAATCCCGATCTTAGAGATAATGCATATATGTATTGGAGATTATTGTCATTGGCAGGAAACTCTTCTGAGCCACTATTTAACAACGATGTGGTACGGGACATGATAGATGGTGAACTTCCTGTCATTGAAATCAACACAAAATTGGATCCAATTGTTAGAGAAGAGTTGGAGTTAAACATTGGTAGCATTTTATCGGTATATTTGAAGCCTGTTTCCCAAGTTTTCCGGGGTGTAAGCCCTAAGAAGTTGCCGGAAAGTCCAGCACTTAATCATGAAAAATCATCCTTGTCTATAATTAATGACTCTATCAGTAACAATTCTACTGGAAGTTTCCACGGTTCTGATACTACTCGGAGATCCAGTTCTCCAATTAAGAAAATGACAGATTTCGATAGACCAGCTGAAACAGTAAACCAACTGAAAGACAAAAGAAAATCCAGCATATCTCTTTCAGCGACAAAACTAGCAAGAAAGCCATCGATGCTCGCAAGAAAATTGTCGATGCGGAAGCCTTTCCAATGAACAAAATTAAAACTAGCCACGCATGTCACGAACTTTAAACTAAACATATATATATATATATTCAATCAATATATTTAAAACAGTAAAATCTTTACAGAAGATTTATTCTTCAAAAACTCCTTGAGTACTTTATAGAGAACAGCGGAATCATCTGATGTGAAAATTGTGTTATTTTTTGGATCAAGGTAACTCGCATCAATGAATATATCTAATTTTTCTTTGCCTTGGAAGAAAAGATCGGTGCTCTCTATGATTTTTTGAATACGTGTTGGAGTTGATATGAAATATTTTACAGTTTCTGAGGAAAAGTTTTTACCCTTCATCTTCTTATTGGACTTCTTGTTTTTCTTCTCTGGTTTGGATTCCTTTTTAGATCCAAGCAGTTCCTCCACCTTAGTTATATCATCTTTAAGTTTATTCTTTGAGAACAATTTTACCGCTGTTTGATGGCCGTTAACACTTCTATATACATCTGCAACGCGGATGTTGGATTGAGAAAGAATTATAGATCTAGGTGACTTTGAAAATGTGTGAATGAAATCTTGGAAATTATTCAAACTGCGATCCTTTTCATATTTTTCCGTCGATAAGAAGTCCTGTTTCTTAAAGTACAACTCATCTAATTCTAAAGCACTTAAATCAGGGTTTTTGTCACGGATTGATGTGGCTAAGTACTCAATAATTTTATCAACTGATGCCTTAGGGAGGTTCTCCTTTTGAGCTTTTTCATACGCCATGCGTTCTAGTTTTTTTTGATGGAGAGAAGAATTAGCCAGTTTCTTTTGTCTTTTACTTAAAGGTTTTTCAGACTCTTCAGTGGATAAAGTGTTTCCATTATCTTCCGTATCCAATGCTCTTTTATTCTCTGAAACTTCATCTGCAGTATTACTATCATTGTCCTTATCTAGTTCGACTAGTTCACCATCGGATACCACATCATCGTCTTGGGCATCGTTAACCTCATAAACTAGACCATCATCTAAATCATCTGCGTGTACCATTATGAAACACAGATAAACTGGCAAGGTACTAAACTGTGCTACTTACTAGAAAAGAAATTTCTTAATGTTGGCACTACTCAATCATAGGAACCTCTGTTGAAGCCAATATCAAATGATCAGTTCCATGCGATGAGCTTCAATTTTACACTTTTTCTCTAACCTTGAAGATTCACGGCTTTTCCAACTAGATGGAAAAAGAAAACTGTTAAAAATGTTACCCGTATTTGCGACAGGTTCAAAAACATATTATATCAGTTAAAAAAGCATTAGACAATTGCTTAAGCATACATAGCACACTTTCAACAGGAAAGATGTGGCATTAAGATCAAAACGTATGTTAGTTATTAGTATTATTATTGTTATTATTTGTTTGGTTCAATAAATGTACCTGAAATTCCTGTTCTCAATATCTGTCTTATCTAAGAATTGATACTGTTCTGGTTTAGTTTCGGACTCAGCTTGTTCTTTGTCTCTTCTTCTGTTCTCTGTGTAAGAAGTGTAACCAATGTACAGTTGCAATGGAACACAAACACATTGAGTAACTAGCAATGCGATCTTGGCAGGAATGTATCTTGGGTATGAGTAAGCACGGAACATTTGTGGTGCAACGATACATGCGATATTGTAGACAATCATAGTTAACCCGTTTCTTGCTAGCCTTTTGGTATACCCAGAAGTGTTACAAGTATTCCAGATATAAATGTTCGTAATGGTACATGAACCACTGTATAATAGGTACAACGATAATAGGTTACCGATTTTATTTGTTAACGGTAAACAAATCATGACAATGCAACCAATGATTGCAGGAATGTACATAGATGTCGTGATTAAAGTGAATTGGGAAAATCTTCCTATCAATTGGGTTGTGATTAGAATAATCATGATGGTAACGCATCCGATAGGAAGTTGCAAAAGGGATGTCTGGTAGCTATCAAAACCAAATGTACCTGTGATGGTCACTGAAAAGGTTCCAATGGATCCAGTTGAAATTTGAGAACAACCAGTCAATAATAACATTGGCCATGTCAATTTATCCTTGAGTAACAATTCTTTCACTTGGTGCATCTTGATTTTCTTTGTTTCAAGACCAGTTTGGTTTGATCTGATATGTTCAATGACTTGGACTTTCTCCTTCTCGTTAAGGAACCATGCCTTAGGAACGTTATCTGGTAAATAGAAATAGGTTACTATACCGAATCCCACGGTCACTAAACCGACAACAAGGAACATGATTTGCCACGAGGTAAATTCAGTTCCGTGGTAATGTAAAAACCCAAATGACATTAAACCACCAATGATATAACCGGTTCCTGCTTGAGCAGCCCAGTAACCAATTCTTTGCGTTTGTTCCGATTTCGTATAATACATACCGTTGACTGTAATGCATCCTACAGCACTACACGACTCGAACAACCCTAATAGAACACGTACAATCATCAAACTTGCATATGTCTTACAAACACAATGACAAACGACAACGACACCCCAACATATGATGAACGAGCCCAACACTCGAGACACGGGAAACCTTTGGAGCAAATACACCGCAAACGGTTCTGCAAAGATATACGATGCAGAGAAAATAGTACCCAAATTAGAAAACTCATCACCAACCAAATTGTCCTTGATCCCCATCGATGCGGCATAATTTAACAATGCCTTGTCCAAAAACATCAATAGGTACGTACAGCATAAAAATGGCAAAACAAATATGTCAAGCTTTCTCAACACCTTCTTATCTAACACATGGTTCCCAAAGAAAGTTGTCTTCTCTGTAATATCTTCCTGTTCGATGCTCTTATCGTCCTTCAACTCGGCCGCTGCGGAACTTAGAAGGAACTTTCTAGCTACATCTTCCTCATCGCTTACGGAATAAACAGACTCACTGAGATCTTCTTTATCTGGCATCTTTTCTGGTTTGCCTATCTTGTTGACTTCGTTCTATTATTTTTAAATTGGGGACATATCTTCAAATTTACCAGGGAGGTAATTCGATTCATACTTCGATCCGATGAGGTTCTTTTATACTTCTCGATCCGTCCAAAGATTCATTCCGATTCCTAAACCACTAAAGGTAACTACAAGAACTGAAAGAATTGAAAAAAAGTCTTGCCAACAGAAACAGGCAAGTGCAAGAGAAAAGGACCATCTGGCCCATCTGGCACCTTTTTTCCATTCATTTCACCTCATTTCATGCAATATGCATGTATGTAGCTCAATGCAAGATGCGGTTACGTTGATCTGGCTAAAGCAGGTAACGTGACTAGCAAAGGGTCCTACTATCTTAGATAAGCTGATAATGTGATTGTGTCAGAATAAAAATAGAACTAGAGAAAAAGAAAAGGAAAAACGTGCGCGACGAGGCTCGAGAGAAGCGTCAGATTAAATTGTTAACGACAGAATGCAGGATTATAAAAAAAACATAAAGGGTTTAGTGGACATACTAGATCTGTTGTCTCTTAGCTTCTTGGCATTTAGTCCTTTTTGAAAGAGCACATTTTAAGACACACAAGAAACGGATATCTGTGAATAACGTAGTTTCTGCCAAGTAGGAACGATGTGGAAATTGACATTGTTCTTGGCGATATGGGTACCGATAAGCTTCTGTTTTGTGATTTTAGAGGACGAGTTTTTATATCTTCATAAAAATGGTATTTGCAATAAGCCACAATTTCACTATGAAGCAGATAATTCAGAGGAAGAGTTCGCGGTGTTTTACAACAACTGGGATGGATTGCAGTTACCAGAAACGAGATTCGGAGACCAGTTCACCAGTAAATATAGTTTTTTGAAATGGGTTGACGTATTCTATGGTACCCTGGGTGGGCATATGTTCTCCGGGACTGCTGTTCCCTTTGGTATGTGTAAGATGGGTGTAGATGTGATCAATTCGAAAAAGGGCGACGCGTACTCTGGGTTTCAACCCGATGGTGAGGTTGTTGGAGTTTCGTTATTGCATGAATCTGGTACCGGTGGTGCTCCCACTTATGGGGTTGTTTCGCAGCTTCCAATGATAGCTTCGAGTGCAAGTTCAGTTGATGTAACGAGGCAAATTTCTTTCAAGAGGAAATCGCCTGACGTTGCGCACATTGGCTATTATAAAGTAGAACTCGATAACGGTGTTGATATAGAATTTTCATCTAAGGATAGGTCTGGGTTGTATGAATATACTTTCCCCGAACTGAAAGACAACGGGAAACCAATTATCATGGTGAACGTGTCTCAGCATTTGCATTCTTTTGGCCGTCCGTGGTGGACTCAGAATTTTAGATCGGGCCAAATCAAAGTCTCTTCAGATTTGAAGTCTTATCAAGGTAAAGTGACGATAAATGGAGGTTGGACTGATCCCGGTGAATGGACCGTTAGCTTCTTTGGGAAGTTTGACAAGCCTGCACGTAAAGTTGCTACGTTCAGGAATGGGAGGACTCTACCGTTCCTCAGAAGAATGCAATCTTACTCTGGTGAATCTGATATTGGTGTATTATTTGAATTTGATGAGGATACTACCGTGTTGAAATCGCATGTTGGAATCAGCTTCAACAAGAACGAAGGTGTCAAAGTTGCTGCGCAGAATTTGTTAGACGATTATCCCGAAGACTCACAGTTTGATTTGACATGGTCTGTAGCGTCTGCTCTAGAATCTTGGAATGATAAATTGTTCAAGAAGTTCGAGATGAACGTTAATGAAGAGGACCCTTTGATCATAAGTAAACTATACAATTCATTGTATGGTACTCATTTGATGCCAACCAATAAATCAGGTGCAGAAGCACCGTGGGATAATGGTGAGCCATATTACGATGATTGGTTCACACTTTGGGATACGTTCAGATGTCTTCACCCCTTGATTAATATCATATCACAAGACCATGGTGCAGAAATGGTACGTTCTTTAATTGATATCTGGGAGGTTGAAGGTTTCATGCCGGATGGCAGATCTGGTGACAGATCTGGAAGAACACAAGGGGGTAGCAACTCAGATATCATGTTGGCGGATGCTTTCATTAAGAACGTTCATCAAGGGATCGATTGGGAGAAGGGCTTCCAAGCTATGTATACCAATGCAGAAGTGGAGCCGCCTTACATTGAGGACCCTATGGCTAACGACTCGACAAACAAATTTGGGAGAGGCGCTTTAAAAGAATGGCTTGAATTGGGGTACATAACAAGAAATTACTCAAGAAGTGTCACCAGAACTATGGAGTATTCGTATAACGATTTTGCCCTTTATATCGTTGCCAAAGGTCTCGGTAAAAAAGATTTAGCAAAGACATACCTTGAAAGATCGAAAAACTGGCGTAACATTTGGAACCCAAATGCTAAAAGTGTGAATATACACTATGACTACACCGGATTCGTACAACCTAGGAATTCTGACGGTACGTTTGCTCAACATAGATATGATCCGTTTACATGCTTTGGTTGCTATTGGAGAGACGATGAATATGAAGGAAAACCCGTGGAATATGGGTGGACGGTGCCTTTTGATATGAAGACTTTATTAGAATACATTGGTTCGAAAGCAATGTTTGAAAAACGTTTAGATGATATGTATGCGTTCTGTGGCCATGAGAACGTGGTTGATATTGGCAATGAACCAAGTTTTTTGACACCTTATCTTTACGCGTACATTAACAGACAAGATAAAACGTCAGCATTAGTGGATTGGATCATAAATACAAAGTTTAAGACGGGACCGCGTGGTTTGCCAGGGAATTCTGATGCAGGAGCCATGCAAGCGTGGCTAACCTTTGCCCTTCTAGGTTTTTATCCCGTGGCTGGTACTGATATTTATTTATTAACAAGTCCGAAAGTTAATTATTTGAAACTTAAAAGCATGCCTAACGTTCCAGATATTGAAATTTTTGCACATAACTTATATTCAGAATTTGGTGTCAGAAACAACTTCATTGAGAAAGTTGTTATCAATGACAAAGAACTCGATAAGAACTGGTTTAGACATTCCGAGCTATTCGAACACGGTGGTACCATCGAATACTACATGAGTGAAAAACCATTGGACTGGGATTCAGATAAAGAGTGTCCACCACAAGAATTCAGCGTTTAAGATTCAAGTATAATGGTGTAGTTCGTTAAATAAAATCAGTGATTATTAGGTTTTACATACAACCCTCGCTATTTTGTGTTGAAACTTTTTGATCATATGATCACATGATCAAAATCATGTAAGAAAATTTAGTGAATTTATAACAAGTGAAGCAAGATTTGAAGGTTAAAGAGTAACGCTACACCAATTTGGCTGAATAGACGTAGAGCTCCAGGCATTAGTCGATTTTTTAATTGGACTACATTTGGCTGTACTCTGGTCAAATTTTATTAATCGTTTTTGATTACGATAATGCCTCCTATTATAGATAGTGAATCAGACGATGAACGGATCATTGGAATCACTAACAAGAGACATAGACAAGATGGTCAGACCAAAGTGCTGAAAAACAAAGTGAAGAAGCATGTTAGAACAAAAGAAACTGCAGATTCGGATGGTGCAGGCAATGGGAATTCTAGTGATGATGAAGAGGATGAACGAGTTCATTCACAACTATCAAAGAGAAGTCGTGATCCAAGAAAAATGAAGAAGAAAAAGAAGAAGAAGCTGTCCAACAAGAACTTACAAGGTGTCAATGGTGGTTATGCCTGGGAAGATGACATTCAAAGAAGTTGGGACCTTGTCAAAGTTGATGATGAAGGCAATATCGCTGCTATTGTGGCAAGCATAGTTGAAGCAAGAAAAAAAAGGGCAGCAGAGAAGACGGTTACTCCGTATCAAAGAGGTATTATCAGAACCCTTATCTTGGTATTGGATTGTAGCGAAGCAATGATGGAAAAAGATTTGCGACCTAATAGATATGCAATGACAGTACAATATGCTGTAGACTTTATTCATGAGTATTTTGATCAAAATCCTATTTCTCAAATTGGTGTAGTTGTTATGCGTGATGGTTTAGCTCAGCTAATATCGCAGGTCAGTGGTAACCCTCAAGAACATATCGATGCTTTAAAGATGCTTCGTAGGCAAGAACCAAAGGGGAACGCTTCTTTACAAAATGCTTTAGAGATGGCTAGAGGTCTCTTACTTCATGTTCCAGCGCATTGTACTAGAGAAGTACTCATCGTTTTCGGTGCATTATCAACTACAGATCCAGGTGATATTCATCAAACGATTGGCTCATTGGTACATGAGAATATTAGAGCAAAAGTTATTGGTCTATCTGCTCAAGTCTCCGTTTGCAAAGAGTTGTGTAAGCAGACGAATTATGGAGATAACTCATATTATGGGATTATATTGAACGATCATCATTTTAAGGAACTATTCACAAGTGCAGTGACACCGTTACCGGTGAGCAAAGTGAACAAAGGGTTCACCTTGGTTAAGATGGGATTCCCTACCAGAGTATTTGAGGACACACCATCATTTTGTGCTTGCCATTCGACTCTAGTCCATGGTGGTTACGTCTGTCCCAATTGCAAAACTAAGGTTTGCTCTCTACCGACAGTATGTCCGAGTTGTGATTTGATGTTGATACTCTCAACACATTTAGCAAGATCGTATCATCATTTGATGCCTCTTAAGACTTTCCAAGAAGTCCCAGTGTCAGATAGCTTCCCTACAGACTATTGCTTCGGCTGCCAAAAGCGATTCCCCACCTTAAGAAATAACAAAACAGGCGAACTATTAACAAGCAGCAGGTACAGATGTGAAGAGTGTGATCAAGATTTTTGTATAGATTGTGATGTATTCATTCATGAAACGTTACACAACTGCCCTGGGTGTGAGTCCAAACCAATCAATGTAAATATCAAATGAATTTAACCCGCTAATCATTTTCTCGGTAGTTCCAAGAAGAAAATATCACAAGAACGACTTTTAAACATTGACTCAAATTGTATATAACATTGAATGGTTACTAAAAAAAAGGCACTCACATCCTTTACATCTATTTACAATGTACTCCCCCTGGGTTGGCTGGATACCGCTTTCCCTACAATTGTATAAATCTCATCTCCTAATCATTATCTGCTTGTTTAGTGCATCTCAGATTGTGACAAAATAAAAAGTAACGATTATTTTCAAAATTTTTCAGCTCATCGGAGAAATTGCAAAATGAAACCTCGAATAGAAAAGGCAACAAGATACCAACCGATTTTTCAACGACCTCACAAAAAAAAAATACTGTACTGAATAAACTTCCTGTTACCATCAAGTTTGTGCTATATCTCTAGGACAGGTAGGTTCTTTCAAACTTGAGATTCACAGGGAGTTCAACCGTACGTCTCTTTACATTTGCATTGGCTTCTTACTGTTGATTTTTCCAATCACTTTAGTCTGCTGTCAATCCGGTTTAACTGATTTCACTAATTAAATCGGACTCATCCTCTTCACAATTAAACATTTCTGTTAAGTGGTTGAATATACAGCAGAGATTGTTGCATTATTTTATTTATTTTGATATTTGACATCCTTCCTGAAAGAGTTCATACCAACTCGAAATTATCACAATCACAATTACATTGATACTATACAACTTTGGATATCCATTGCTGTGACATTTCCACTATCATCATTTTTTTTTGGACCAATATTGAGGCACAGGTTTAATGGATAAGTACACGAACAGACACCATCCTGATTTCATTCCTGGTACTTTCAATATCTATCATTCTAAATTATTGGAAAATGGATTAATCCATGGTTCAAGATTGAAAAAGGATAGTAATGGTGTTATTTTAATTCCACAACCTTCGGACTCTCCCAATGATCCTTTGAACTGGTCAGTCATTAGGAAATTGGCACATTTTGCCTTGATGGCATTTATCACTGCCTTCACTGCCGCTACTAGTAATGACGCGGGTGCAGCACAAGATTCTTTGAACGAAATTTATGGAATCAGTTACGATGCCATGAACACTGGTGCAGGTGTCTTATTTTTAGGTATTGGATGGGCCACCTTGTTCTTGGCTCCCTTTGCTAATTTGTACGGAAGAAAGATTACCTATCTAATCTGTATCACATTGGGTTTATTAGGCGCATTATGGTTTGCGTTAGCAAGCAGTACCAAGGATACCATTTGGTCGCAATTATTTGTCGGGATTAGTGAGTCCTGTGCTGAAGCTCAAGTTCAGTTGTCCTTGACTGATATTTATTTCCAACATCAACTTGGATCTGTGCTTACCGTCTACATTTTAGCAACATCTATCGGTACCTTCTTGGGACCTTTAATTGCTGGTTACATTGCTTCTTTGACTAGCTTCCGCTGGGTAGGCTGGTGTGCAGTCATCATATCTGGGGGTTTATTGGTATGGATTGTCTTTGGCTGTGAAGAAACCTATTTCGACAGAAAACAATATCGTACTCCGTTGACCTCGCAGAAGGGATATAGTGGTGTTGAAGATGGTTCTAGTTACCAAAACTCTTCAAACCTTTTGGAGAAGAAGACCATGTTGATTGAACAATTTGCAGATAGTAAGAATAACGACTCTAAGATGAACGAGGACTCGAATGAAGTCACCAACAGATATGCCGATTATCCAGAGGCTTATGAAAACGTTGAAGAATTGATCGATGGTTCGAAAGAAAAAATGAAACCGTATTACAAAAGAATTCAACTTATCACCAAGTCTGGTAACCTTAGAGGGTATGGTTTCAAGCAATACTTCAAATATATTGGTTTCAACTTGAGAATGTTTTTATTCCCACCTGTCTGGCTATCTGGTATGTTTTGGGGTATTCAAGATGTTTTTCTTTCCTTCTATTTGACTACCGAGGATACCGTGTTCTATGAAGCGCCTTGGAACTACTCGGACTATGGGGTTGCAATTATGAATGTACCCACGTTGATCGGGGCGGTCATCGGATGTTTCTACGCTGGTGTTATTAGCGATTATTTTGTTTTATGGATGGCACGTAAAAATAATGGTATCCTTGAAGCCGAATACAGATTATATTTTGCTGCTGCCACTGCTATCATCTGTCCAGCGGGTTTATTGATGTTTGGTATTGGTACAGATAGAAACCTACCATGGCAAGTTATTTATGTTGGTTTGGGCTTTATCGGTTTTGGATGGGGTTGCTCAGGTGATATTGCCATGTCTTATCTAATGGACTGCTATCCGGAGATGGTGCTAGAAGGTATGGTTTGTACCGCTATCATCAACAACACAATATCTTGCATTTTCACGTTTGTTTGTTCTTACTGGCTAGACGCATCGGGGACTGAAAATACTTACATCGCTCTTGCCGTTATAAATTTCGCAGTCACACTTTTGGCCCTTCCTATGTATATCTACGGAAAGAGAATTCGAATGTGGACCAAAAAGTGGTACAATGCTTCCATTGATCTTAGAGATGGTATTTAAGATCAGGCAGCCTCGTCTTTCTGTCCTGTTGGCTGTTATAGCCTACTTCACGCCATATCCGTTTTACATATTTTCGTAATTTTGTCTCTTTCTTCTAAATAATAGATCAATGATATTGAACGATCATAAGGCCCAATGATATTTATTTTGGTTATCCATTCAGGCAATGAAGGATTTGCCGTACTTTCTTTTCACAATTAAAGCTTAGAAAGTTTTGGTTTATTTACAAGTTTTTACTCAAGATACTGATTTCAATGTCAGAATTTCATTGATATTGTTTAACTTTTAAAGTTAGTAGAAAATTTATACACTAATTCCTCATATTAAATATGGCGAATTGTGGTGCTTTTTACTTAACTGAATAGAAAAGATACGAGACACTTTTGCTAGTTTGCTTGAAATATGTTCTAATGATTTGTTATTGTTATTAATGTCGTGTGCCATAGGTCAATTAATAATATGCCAGCAATGTTGAAACGGTTCATAAACTATGATCGGGTAACTATCAATGTAATAGGCGGTTAAGTATCAAGATGATACATAAGGATAAACACTATGGATTCATCAGATACCAAAGATCTTGAAATAACAACACATGACTGGAAATACCAGTATCACCAACAAGCAACAACTAAGATAGTACCTCTGCAATCCTTTGTAAGAAACAAAGAGCCTTGCTGGCGCAATCGGTAGCGCGTGTGACTCTTAATCACAAGGTTGGGGGTTCGAGCCCCCCGCAGGGCTTTGTTTTTTACGATCTTCACCAATTAATATATACTATTGTTATTTTAGTTTCAATTTCAAAGTTCAGATGAAAATAACAATGCATCACATCGAACATGGTATCCAATCAATCGAGTGATGTATTAACAAATATAACTGACATTGTTCTAATTTTCTCAGTCTACTTTTTCCAATCTAGAATGCGGTAAAAGAGTATTATTTTGGGACTGCCATCATCTTTCATTTGTGCCTCATGAGAAGCGATATTCTAGATTGTTTCCATTGCAGGTTATATCTTAATGGTTGAAGAAATTCTTATGTACCGCTCGCTACTCATCATTCGAATGAATAAAACACACAACGGTGATTTGAATTCAGAATCAAACAATTCCTCCAAGTTACACAATGAGACACTTATTTGACTGGTCGGGATTCCAATTTTCGCCCGTTGATTCAGCAATTGATTATCCCTTAAAACAACTGTCTGCAAGCAAACCAACACAATACTAGAACCTAGCACTTGCATCAAATGTTCCCATTGATCCCATATCGGGCGTTTTTGAACTGAATTTCGATACTTGACGTCTTTCCTATTTAGTCAATGAAAGGTCTATTAAAATTAAAACTTCATCTACATTATAAGCCGTAAAGGGAAACTGCGCTATAGGACAAACATAATATCTCTAAATGAGAGTCCATCATTCAAAAGGTAGGGACGTCTTGTTAATTAAGTTTAATAGAGGGACTACGGCAATATTGTGGGCCAGGTATTCTTCGCATTGCTACATTCTTCGAAACGAAATATGTCTGGTTGATTGATGTTTGGTTCGATAGCCAGCGAAGATCTATAGAAGGTAGAATAGGGTCTAACCTTGTTTTATGAAACGACATTGAAATCTTATATTGGCTAAAAAATACATCACGTCTGTCTGTTAATGAGGTTTTTCATGCACTGGTTCTCAGGAGTTTGAATACTTGTATAGTAATCTTGCATGCAATTCGTTAATCCCCAACACATGGGTAACGTGTTCAATGCGTATTTTAGGTTTGAACTTGAAACTATGACACAACTTAACTATATGTCATTGCCTATCAGAAATCAAGATGGAATTCGTATAAATTGCTGGTAGAATTCGGAACTAACTTGACACATCTGAATTAAGGACCTTTACACATCTTAAATTGTTGGTTGTGTAAACCATCAAACTGAGCATTCCGAAAAAACACAACAGGCGTAGCTAGTAAAATCTGAACCTCAACGCTCCTTTTGTTCAAACTTTACACCATGTTTACATTCGCTTACATCCCAATTATCGTTTTTTCAGCACTTATTTCGACTTCCCTCGGGAAGGAACTTACCACGGTGAAGCTTTCGAACCCTTCAGTAGTTGCTGCTTCAGGTTCCAACTCCTTTCCTCACCAAGGTTGGATTGCTTCACTTGACTGGGCCTTTGAAGACACTTCAAATGCAAAGACAGGGGATTATTTCACTATCACAATGCCCCATGTCTACAAGGTTAAGTTTAACGAGGGGGACACCTCATTTAAGGTAAACTTGGATGATAACACCGAAGTTTTTGAATGCTATGCTCCCCAGCAAGCTGCATATAAATACGAGGACACAATACTCAAATGCTATGCTGTAACTGATATTTCTGCTTATGAATCTATATCGGGTTCTCTTACCGCGACGTTGGTTCTCTCTAACGGCGGTTCTGCATATCCACCAGAGCTTTCTAATGCGAACTATTTTTCATCTGGAGAGAATACATTGTATTTTAACGATATTGAAGCATCTTTTCAAGCCAATGCCAAATCTGAAACCAATGACTTCTATTTTTCGGGTCGTTCTACTGCTTATCAATCCCTGGAATCGTACTTCTTAGGTTTTAATTGCCCAAATGGTTATATTACTGGTGCATCCCAGCAGATAATTTATGATGTTAGTAATGAGGGATACGGCATCGACTGCTCAGCAATTCAGGTTTATCAATCGAAAAATTTTAATGATTGGATATTTCCCATCGACTATGAGACATTGGATGGTTCCGTTTCATGTGGAGAGAACTCTGTAGAAATAACTGTCGAAGAACTTAAACCGGATTATCGTATTTGGGTAAATGCGTTGCAAAATCTTGATAGTGAGGTTGCAACAGTAAGAAATTCAATCTTTTTTGATTATACTTGCACCAACACCGTTGAAAATTCAACATACAGGACTACTACCCATTACGAACCAGTTTACGTAATAACTGAAGCCATCTACTCTGGAGTTGCTTTCACGACTGTAGATGCTGAGGGACAAGAGACGACTCTAACATCTACCATCAGCTGTTCGAGATGCGAGGAAACGTCTTCAACTGAATCCACCAGTGAGGTATCGTCAGAATCTACTACAGAATCTACTACAGAATCTACTACCGAGATCACCACTGAACCTTCTTCTGAATCTAGTTCCGAAATTACAACTGAACCAACTTCCGAAGTTACTACCGACCGTACGACTCTAACGTCCACTGTCAATTGTTCTGAATGCGAGGAAACCTCTACTACTGAGACGCCCAGTGTGGTGACATCAGAGTCAACAATAGAGTCAACAACACACTCGATAACAGACTCTACGGTAGAAAGCACTACTGATACCACACCCGAGAGCTCCACCGAGGTATCCTTTGAATCAACACCGGTGAGTACCAATGAGCTCACAACAGAGACTTCTTTTGAATATACTACAGAAAGTACAATCGAATCATCTTCTGAATCTACCAGTGACTTCACAACCGAAAGCTCCACCGAACTCAGTTCTGAATCCAGTACGGAATCTTCGACGGAATCCTCTTCCGTGCCAAGCACAGTACCAACTACATCACCTTATACTGAGTCAAGCTCTGAATCTACGACGGAGTCTGACATTTCCACTGAAATAACTTCAGAGCAACCTTCAGAAACGTCATCTGAGACCTTTTCAGAATTCTCATCAACCACTGATGTTGAAAGTTCACCGGGAACAACCACAACCGCCACAAGTACGGAAATTTCATCTTCGGTCAGCACCGTATGCACCGAATGCTCGGAGGATACAACTTCACTTGATATTTCGACAGAAACCTTTGACTCAAGTACAGAAGGTAGCACAACTTTGGAAACGTCATCTACAGAGACTACGCTTGAGACCAGATTATTTAGTTCTGATGTTGAAACATCAGAACTGGTAGTGGAAACGGACAGTTCAGAGATCACAATTGAAACTGAGACGTTGGTTTCCGATTCAACAACAGCAGTTAACACAACTGAGAGCTCTAGTGTACCTCCTACGCACTCCACCGACACATCAATTACCACAGATACTATCGAAGAAACAGAAGGGACATCTGCTGAAGTATTAACTTCCGCACCAATTTTCTCGGGAACCATTGAACCAAAAGGGTCCACGGACACTCCGCAAGGAACAGCATCGATCACTTCAAACACTTTCCCTGCCATAAGAACTTTTTCAATTCCATCTAACTTCCAAAAACCACCGCCATCTTCATCCACAACATCTCTATTGACATTCCAAGGGCACGGAAATCACGTTGGAAGATCAACACTCGCTGGCTTGTTGCCCATTTTAATTTCATATATTTTCCTCTAGACTATGTGTCATAGTTATCCTGTCAGTTCTTATCTAATCTACCCCAGTTCAGTTCTATTGTATACTGGATAATCTCATCAACTAGTTCTTTCCTATGTACCACGCCTAAACAAACTCTTACAATTTGGAATATTTCTCTGCATTGCCTTATATACACATTACTTGATTCGTCTTTCGGAGAAGAGGAGTAGACTTACCTTCATCTTGACGAGAACAATAATAGTAGAGTAACTGTACAACAAACTAAAAGCTTTTCTTGAATATTCCTTATACTATTATTTATAGCTAAGATTTTGCACCTGAAGTTCTTAGAACAAATTCAAAGGCTGCTAGGGCAGCCGCATTTGCAGGGAAACTTCTTAGGAAACTTGGCACAAAACCTTTGAAGAATCCATTGATACCCTTTGATTGATAAATGTCTTTGACGGCAGTTCTCCACGATTTGAAAGAACCGTCGTACTTGTCATTGCATAAAACAACTTGCTTGACAACATCACTTGGGTAGGCAGTGGTCCAGAAACCGAACGAGGCACTAAAACCACCGGCCCAGAAATTAATAGCAGCTTCACTCATTTTTGTATTCTCTCTGAACCACCTTGTTAGTAATTCGTATGATCCCCACCAGTAAACGAAATGTGTTCTAAAGATCAATGTTGAAATTAGACCTTTATAGAGCCCTCTGATACCTTGAGCAGAATAAATCTTTTTGATCACATCCAATGGTCCTTTGTATCTGGTAGTAGTTTTATCATATTGAACTTGTAATTTTGCCTTTGCCAATTCAATTGGTGGTGCTATAAATGAAACAGACCAGCCTGCTAACACACCACTTATAATACACCCACTCAAGGGAAGTTTCTCGTCATTTGGATAAACATATTTATGCATTAACATTCTGTAGTTATGCAAGCATCCTAACATAACAGAATCCATTAAGATCCAGCCTACCAATGGTGGTGTAAATCCAAGATAGAACCCTCTTATACCTTGGTTTCTGAACGTCTTGTACACACAATCTAAAGGTCCTTTGAATCTAGTTTCATTTTGTGAAGTTTGTAACCGCACCTTAATGGTATCGAATGGATGCCCAACTGCATTCTTAGCAACACCACTGAACACACCAGCAACGAAACCCATAATTCTAGAGTAAGTTTCATTCGAGATCAACGAATTGACTGGCTCTGTAATTGCGTTGGAAGATTTCGACATTTTGCACGTTGACACTAAGAGTTGATACTTAACGAATGGTAGTATTACACACTTGCCTCAACCCAACACCAAGATGAAATCGTAAATTTGAGTGGTTGTTGGACCTGATTTTCGAAACGTATTCAATTATAAACTACAACTATGTCTTGCAAGCTCGAGAAGTCGCTGAGTCTTGATTTTGATGCTGCAACTTTCCGGCGATGACTGAGTATAATTTTTCACCGATTCAGGCGAACAGAGAGATACGTTAGGTAGAGATATAGAAGCGAGTTCTACCTAGCCCATTCTTCGGGGAATGATTACAACTTCAAGCTGAGGTACCAGCCCTGTCATTGGTATGAGTCGCTTCTAACATATATACCATTCATGTGTTGGTGTCATCACGTGACTGGAGTCATAAAAGATGCCACTGTCGGTGGTCACATAGATTGTATGTAGCACTACCCATCCTTTAACTCTAGTCAACAGCAGCATCTATTTACATCTGTTCTCTGGGTGGTGTTTGAACAGTATACGTAGCGTTAACCCTCTTTTCTTATATTAATCAGATGAGATATCAATTGAGAAGCGACTTTAAACATGGAAAATGCCGACTTAACCTGGTCTGAATCAGACTAATGCTGCAACACATCAGCCGATACCAATGGCTAGACAAACACGACCCGCTGTAACACGAGAACTATGCGAACAGTGCATTGGAAACACAAAGAATGCTCAACGTATGGTTCTTTTGATGGCTCAAATGGCAGCCGCATATGAGAAATTAGGCAATTTACGCCATAGCGATGAGGACAAGAAACAATCAGAAATCATAATTTCTAACCTAGAGTCACATGTAATTGTAACGACTCTCACCTTAAGAAAACTTTCACAACGATCGGAACAAGAGGATTTGCAGCTACTCGTTTTGTACAACTCTACAAAGAACGCATGGACAAGGACCCAATACTACGAAATTTACCAGCTAAAGCAGTTTCTAGAAGAGGCAATCATTTCCAACCAAGATTACGATATTCTTCCGCAAGCTGAAAATGTATTGAATGGATTCTTATTTAATGAAGACTATGTAAAAAACCTACCAGCGTTGAACGAAGATGTCAAGCTCTCGCAATGGGAGATATTCGCAAGAGAAGTTACGCAAATAAACAAGACATACAGGATCCAATTGGATCACTTTGGGAATTCAGTACAAAGAGTAATGAACCGTGCCAAACTGAACACCAACTATCCACATATCGAGGCTCTCAATATCATGCTAAATGACCTTAATTCTTACTGATCGACTACTGTATATGTACGGGAAATAGCCAAAATGTATAATATACAATATTCAACATGTAAGAAAAAACAGAAAATGAAAGTGAGACTCAGTAGTAAAGCACTAATAATTACCGAACTATAGACCCCACAGACCCGGCAAACACACGCAGCTCATCACACAACATGGAGGTACTACAAGATTTAGGACGCCAGCTCGTTTTCCCAATTGACTTTGAGTCTCAAAGTTACACAGAATCAATATCTAACAAGGCACTCTATTTGATCACTTTCTTCAGCTTCATCTCAGGATATTTAACAGAATCGATCAAAGTCTCAGGAATAGTATTTGTTTTGGGGCTAATAGTGGTACTAGTAATTGTGTTACCACCGTACTCTGCCTACAACAAACATAGACCTCAATGGGCAAACTCAGGACCCACTGTAGTCGAACCTAAATAGAGATTTCGATCAGATTTACCTTAATTATCACTTTTCTGATTTTATATCTATATAGTAATGAGACAAACCCATATACAACACACTTTCAAGTACAGATTAGCATCCCCATCCTGGTGTAAATGCAGGTGCATTCAGTTGAATCTCTGCCTGGCGTGCGGTTGACTAAAGAATGTACACTTCTCTCAGAGTATCTACGATTTCTCTTGTATGTCGTTCATTTTTCTTCATAAACCCAGAATAGTTTCAATAGATTTTGAACGAGCTTTGATAAAAGTAAACTAGAATAGAAGAAAGCTTCAATTTACACACTACCTCATTTCATTCTGTTAATAGGTACAAGTCATTTTAATTGAATCTTGGATTTTTGGAGTTCTTGAAATGAACCAAATTATAGATTAGAATTGGAAATGAGTGAATCAGGTTATTATTTAGGGTTCGACCTTTCTACGCAACAGTTGAAGTGTCTTGCAATTGACGACCAGTTAAACATTGTAACTACTGCAGCTATAGAGTTTGATAAAGATTTTCCACATTACAATACCAGAAAGGGTGTTTACATTAAGGATGAGGGGGTCATTGATGCGCCAGTTGCTATGTGGCTTGAAGCTATCGATCTTTGTTTCGAGAGATTGGGCAAATGTATTGATTTGAAAAAAGTTAAATCTATGTCCGGGTCCTGCCAGCAACACGGCACCGTGTTTTGGAATTGTGATCATTTACCGAAGGATTTACAACCCAGTTCCAATTTGGTAAAACAGTTGGCTAGTTGTTTCAGTCGTGATGTTGCCCCTAATTGGCAAGACCACAGTACAAGAAAGCAATGCGATGAATTGACAGATAAAGTTGGAGGACCACAGGAATTAGCCAGAATAACTGGATCCAGCTCTCATTACAGATTTTCTGGTTCACAAATTGCTAAGGTTCATGAGACGGAGCCGGAAGTGTACGCCAATACTAAAAAGATTTCTTTGGTATCTTCGTTTTTAGCTTCGGTGCTTGTAGGTGACATCGTCCCACTAGAAGAAGCTGATGCGTGTGGTATGAATTTATATGGTATAGAAAAGCACGAATTCAACGAGGACTTACTCTCGGTAGTTGATGAAGACATCGCCTCAATCAAAAGGAAATTGTTCGATCCACCGACATCTAGCGACGAACCAAAGAGTTTGGGACCAGTGTCGACTTATTTCCAGGAGAAATACGGCGTAAATCCGGATTGTCAGATCTACCCTTTCACTGGTGACAATTTGGCTACCATCTGTTCGTTACCACTACAAAAAAACGATGTATTAATATCGCTGGGTACCTCAACTACGATCCTCTTGATAACGGATCAGTACCATTCGTCACCAAATTACCATTTGTTCATCCATCCAACGGTGCCAAATCATTACATGGGTATGATCTGTTATTGTAACGGATCTCTGGCAAGAGAAAAGATAAGAGACGATATCAATGGAGAATCACAAACACATGATTGGACTAAATTTAACGAGGCATTGCTGGATAACTCATTATCTAACGATAATGAAATTGGATTATATTTCCCATTAGGCGAAATTGTTCCAAACATGGATGCTGTCACTAAAAGATGTTATTTCAAGTACATAGACAATAAAGTCGTATTGACAAATGTCAATATGTTCCCTGATAAGAGACTTGATGCAAAGAACATTGTAGAATCACAAGCGCTAAGTTGCAGAGTGAGAATTTCCCCGTTGTTATCCGAAGAGGCCAATGCGATCAACGAAACACAAGTGCTAAAATCAGAATTAAAGGTGAAGTTCGACTATGATTTCTTCCCCTTAGCGTCTTACGCCAAGAGACCTAATAGAGCCTTTTTCGTCGGTGGTGCATCAAAGAACGAAGCCATCATCAAAACGATGGCTAATGTCATTGGAGCCAAGAATGGTAACTACAGACTAGAAACTGCAAATTCGTGTGCTCTAGGCGGTTGCTACAAGGCGCTATGGTCCTTGCTCAAGGAGCAAAACCCCGAAACCCCATCGTTCGACCGATGGTTGAACGCATTCTTTAACTGGGAAAGAGATTGTGAGTTTGTTTGTAACTCGGACGCTGCCAAATGGGAAAACTACAACAACAAGATTCGAACTCTAAGTGAGATTGAAAGAGAAGCGTCATCACACTAAATCAAAAACGCTGTTAGATGAACCTCCAATTGACCGTGACGCATCAATAGCCATGATGCAAGTAAGTAAGTAAGTAAGTAAGTAGGCAATCAATCTTTGTACACATGATGAACCTCTCAAAGACATTACCCGGAAATCGTTATCCACTGTTTGTGAAAAAAAAAAAAAGTGTTATCCCACTAGAGACGACACAGTCCCCCACCCGACGGTTTTATACCGTTGAGATGAGACTATGGGAAAGGTTTAGAAATAAAGTATATATGTGAAAGATTGAATTGTCCAAGTACACAGAGCTTTGAACAAAGTTCAATTGAATACTTTTGTTGTCAATTGTTTCTGGGAGAAAGACGATTTTATCGACAATCTATTGGTAGAAAAAACGAAGTCTGTAAATTGGAAACCTATATTCGTCATTCAGCGAAAGAAGGTGGTAATTAAAAGTATCATTTACAATAGATAAGGACGACACAGATCAGAAAAGAAGCAAAACCATCCTTTGTTAGGCCTGTACGGAAGATATAGGAGAGAGACTGTAGTGTGTTTGTTGAAAAAACCTGTATTCAATAATGTTCCGTTTAGCAATTAAAAACAGGGCGTGTCTCCGTCAATTACACCAATGTAGAACTATGTTGAAGGCCCAAGCCTTTGGGATGCCTGCCATGTCACCAACCATGGAAAGGGGCGGTGTCGTTGATTGGAAGTTCAAAGCTGGTGATACTTTCTCTGCCGGTGATGTGCTCTTGGAGGTTGAAACCGACAAGGCAACCATTGACGTGGAGGCACAAGATGACGGTAAGCTTGCCAAAATTTTGAAGGAGAACGGTGCCAAGGATATTCCTGTCGGGGAACCCATTGCATACATCGCTGATGTGGACGATGATTTGGCCACTTTGGAGTTCCCAAAGCCCGTTGAAGCCAAGAAAGAATCAAAGCCAGTTGAAACTAAAAAGGAGGAGGCCAAACCAGTGGAAAAAACTGACAAGAAGAAGCAAACCAGTGCTTCAAAAACACCTTCTAAGAACGGCAGTGTTCAGGCTAATGCATCTCAAACATTATTCCCATCTGTGCTATCACTACTAGAGGAAAACAATATTTCAACTGCAGATGCGTTGGACAAAATCAAGGCCACTGGTCCAAACGGTAGAATCTTAAAAGGTGATGTGCTAGCCTATTTGGGTAAGATTTCCCAAGATTCGTTGAACAAGGTAACCGAGTACATCAAATCCCATGAGAAATTGGATCTAACCAACATCGAATTAAGACCTGCTAGAGAAACTGCAGCAGCAGCAGCAGCAGCACAAGCTGCTAAACCCGCTAAACCATTACCTCTAGTACTAAGCGAACAGATCACACTCCATGTCCCAGAAAACGTCACTTACTCCCAACTATCTGCTGCGATAGCATCGTACGTCAAGGAATGTTCATTCTTGGCACACGACGAACCATTGACCAATGACGCATCCGAACTATACGACCCATTATTCGAAGAGTTACTAGTACAAGAACCAACAAAACCTCGTTTCAAGGTCACTTATAACATAGTAGACTTGGAACCTACACCAAGACACCGTACCTCTTCACCACAACCAGATATCTTTGATTTATTATCTGGTACAACAACGCAAGAACTACAACAAGAGGCATCCGCAGTATCCAAACAACAACAAACACGTCACGAATACGCGTTGAACGTTTCCGTCGCCGTTGACGAATCGTTAACGGATGCCAAGCAAAGAGCAGAAAATTTCGTTGCCCAACTATCTAACTTGGAATTGTTCCAATGAGTAAAATTACGACAAGACATAAAGAGGAAAAAAAAACTAGAAGAAGCCGAAGCCAAATCTTCTTCGAAATATTCATGCCCCGTCCGCAAGCTGTATAGACTGGACTTAAGAGCCGGCAGATATATATCTATATTATCAGTATAATAGACAAAAAAACGACAACTCAAGAATTCAACCAAACAGGCACTTCAGACTTCTTTATGGTCTTGGCACAGTAAAGAAGATCAAAAAGTAACATCAAAAATTACTGCATCATATTTTCGCAGAATACCAACCTGGCACCAGTGCCCTATTCAGACTAAGCAGCTTTCCATTCCAAAAATACCAGTAGCCTAACTAAGCGAGATGCAAGCGAAATGCGAGATGAAATGAAACCCAAATAAAAAAAAAAAGACACAAACAAACAGGAACAAAATTGCGCGTTTTTCCCCACAGAACAGCACGTAATGTGTACCGTTTTTTGTTTTTCGTTTCAAGTACAAAAAAAACAAAAAACGGTACGCTGTTCACGTGTCTGAAAAACCAGGAACCGTAAAAGGATATTCCGTTAGCCAACAAAAAAATAGGTAAAAAGGGAAAAAAAAATCCAAGGCACTGTATTCTGTATATGTTAACTCTGCAAATCCAAATTCAATCTAAATTGGGAAAAACGTGCCTGTATTTTTGTCCTGGTGATGCCCGTTTTAATATCGCACGTTGTCAAGATATACGCTGTGAGATTTTCTTTTCCTTCACTATTATATATCAGGAAAATACGAAAAAAATCACAGGTATGTTCCTATCGCAGTTTAAGGGGATTCATTTCTCAAATGGTTTCGTGAGCATTTAAATACTGGGTTATGTTTTCTCATGTATGGAGCTATTCTATTATTCTAGTTATGAGGCTATGATTTTGTGCAACTTTTTTTTTTTTTAGATCTTCTTATTATGTGATTTATTAACATACATATATATTTATATATAATTAGCATCAGCAATTTTTTTCGGACTGTCAGAAGGAAATCTTTAACTGAAGCCTTAGGAGGTAACCCAGCGTGCCATTACCGTATTTGCCGCCGTTTGAAATACTCAATATTCATGATGGTTGTAAGGCGTTTTTTATCAGCTTCGCGATATAATATGCCATCTTTTAGGTCCAGGCCCGTTCTCTTAGCTATCTTTGGTGTCTGTGCTACCGTGATATGGTACCTATTCTTTTTCCAGTCTAATCTGAAGATGGCAGATTTGAAAAAGGTAGCAACTTCAAGGTATCTTTCACAAGAACCGTCGTTATCAGAACTTATGTCAAATGTGAAGATCAAGCCTATTGAAGAAACCCCGGTTTCGCCATTGGAGTTGATTCCAGATATCGAAATATCGACTAGAAAGAAATACGATGCGTCGTGGGATCTGTTGTTCCGTGGTAGAAAATATAAATCGTTCAACGATTATGATCTTCATACGAAATGTGAGTTTTATTTCCAGAATTTATACAATTTGAACGAGGATTGGACCAATAATATTCGGACGTTCACTTTCGATATTAACGATGTAGACACGTCTACGAAAATTGACGCTCTTAAAGATTCCGATGGGGTTCAATTGGTGGACGAGAAGGCTATACGTTTATACAAGAGAACGCATAACGTTGCCTTGGCTACGGAAAGGTTACGTCTTTATGATAAATGTTTTGTCAATAGTCCAGGTTCAAACCCATTGAAAATGGATCACCTTTTCAGATCGAACAAGAAGAGTAAGACTACGGCTTTGGATGACGAAGTCACTGGGAACCGTGATACTTTTACCAAGACGAAGAAAACTTCGTTCTTAAGCGATATGGACACGAGTAGTTTCCAGAAGTACGATCAATGGGATTTCGAACATAGAATGTTCCCCATGATCCCATATTTCGAGGAACACAATTTCACCAACGTGATGCCTATTTTCACCGGCTCAAACGGTGGGGAACCTTTACCTCAAGGGAAATTCCCGGTATTAGATCCAAAATCCGGTGAATTGTTACGTGTAGAGACTTTCAGATATGATAAATCGAAATCGCTTTGGAAGAACTGGAATGATATGTCCTCTGCTTCTGGTAAACGTGGTATTATCTTGGCTGCTGGCGACGGCCAAGTGGACCAATGCATCCGTCTTATTGCTACGTTGAGAGCTCAAGGAAACGCTCTACCTATTCAAATTATCCACAACAACCAATTGAATGAGAAATCTGTGAAACTGTTATCGGAGGCCGCTAAATCTACCGAATTCTCATCCGGTAGAGCTCAATCTCTTTGGTTAGTGAATGTGGGCCCCACGTTGGAATCTTCAATGAAGAGCAATTTTGGGAGATTTAAGAATAAGTGGTTGTCAGTTATTTTCAACACTTTTGAAGAATTTATATTCATAGATACAGATGCCATCTCCTACATTAATATGGCTGATTATTTCAACTTCAAGGAGTACAAATCTACTGGAACACTCTTCTTTAAGGATAGGTCTTTGGCAATTGGAACTGAACAGAAATGTGGTCCTTTGTTCGAAACTCTTGAACCAAGAATTCTTGAAATGTACTATTTCAATACTTTACCTATGATCAATGGTGATTACGTGGAACAGCAATGTATGGGCATGCTCACCCCAGAGGAAAAAGTTTACAAACGTTTCTTTGAAGTTGGTCATCAACACAACTTGGAAAGTGGATTATTGGCCATCAACAAAAACGAACACATCATGGGATTGGTTACTGCAACAGTCTTAAATATCGCACCAAAGGTCGGAGGTTGCGGTTGGGGTGACAAAGAGTTTTTCTGGCTTGGTTTGTTGGTTGCTGGCCAACGCTACTCGATCTATGATATAGATGCAAGTGCAATTGGTGTTCCTCAACAGAAGCAATCTATCGCTAACGGAGACGAATTTGATGAATATAGGATTTGTTCTTTACAAGTGGCACATACTTCATACGACGGACATTTACTATGGATAAATGGTGGCTCTCAGTACTGTAAGAAACCAGAGACTTTTGAAGGTGATTGGACCAACATTAAGGAGCTTCGTGAATCGTATTCTGATGATAAAGAAAAGGCTCTGAAGGCTTATAGTGATACAGTTAAGGTGGAAGCAGCAATCGTGCCAGATTCCAGAAGTAATGGTTGGGGTAGAGACGATCAAAGATGTAAAGGCTACTTCTGGTGCGGCAAATTTACTTCAAAGCTGAAACCGTATACTTATAACACGGTGGTAACTAAAGGTGATTTGATCCGTTTCGGAGACGAGGAAATCGAAAGTATCTCCAAGATTAATAAGATCTGGAATGATGCTATTATTCCAGACGGAGCTTAATTTCACGGTTTAAGGATATAGTCGCAAGAAACGTTTTAAATTTCCCTTTTTTTTTCTGTTCGTTTATATTTCCGTCGCCCTATCTTTCCACAATCGAGCTTGATAACACACCTCCCTCGAACACTGCATAAAGTCTGCTCGTACAACTCAAATCGCAATACCCCCGAGCATACGGTTACATCAGGTCATTCTTTTGGTCTACATGTAGCCATTATTTTTATGAGCTGTCGTAAGTATTTACTGCGAACTAGTATCTCAACATTCAAATGTTAGCTTTGATCTTTAGAAAGCATTTTTGTAATATTAAAACATACATGTATAGTACCAAGAGGTATTATTAATCTGAATCACTACACAATACCATGGGTAGCACTCAGCATATTTTCAATATTACATGGCTTTTACCTAGTAGCCTGAATCTTCAAATCGATGTGTTTCTTGATATTTTGGTTGGGTAATTTTGTTCTGTACATTAAAACATATATAGATATATGATTGAATTAAAGTTCGTCATTTTACAGAGATCAGAATTGGAAAAAGCCTTGGTCTTCCAAGAACAAGACCACTCTTTGTACAATGTGTAAGATGTTCTTGTCTTCAGTTTCCAGTGGAATATCGGATCCCGATTCTTCACCTATCTTGAACACGTTAGTGCCCTTCAAAGAGGAAGCATTTTGTAAGATTAGACCGGTTCCACTTCTAACGAAATCAGGGACAAGAGCTAGAATTTCTTCATTGTTGCCATGTTCCAAAACCTTGTAGTGTCTACCACCACCATATTGTAAGAAAGTAGACAATAAAGCAGTCTTTAGTTGAGCCGGTAAAGTTTCTGACAAGACAAGAGCGAAACCTTGTTTAGGTCTTGAAGGGTTTGATTCCCTCAAAATCTTGACGACTTCTGGATAAGAGAACCATGCTGGAATTTCACCACCATCTCTCAATCTGTTTCTCAATTCAGTTCCACTGATATTCAAAGTTCTTGTCTTGTCAGTATCAATTTCATCAATTGGAGCATATCTGTCTTCATCTGGTAGGTATGTAACCATTCTGAATGGAACAACTTCGATATCCAATTCGTTTTTGTAGGATTCGACTAATTCTTGAGCGTCGTATGGACCATAGAAGTCAACACCCTTGGAGTTCTTACCAGGACCGGCATGGTCTCTACCAACGATGAAATGTGAAGCACCATAATTCTTTCTAATAATTGCATGCCAAACAGCTTCTCTGTCACCACCCATTCTCATAGCAAGTGGCAACAGGGACAATTGAGCCATGCCGTTAGGGTATCTTTTGATGATTTCTTGGTAGACCCTAACTCTTGTATGGTGGTCAATGTCACCTGGTTTCGTTAGACCCACCACTGGGTGAATTAGGATCTTAGAGTTGTTTGATCTAGCAGCACGCACAGTCAATTCTCTGTGTGCTCTATGCATTGGGTTTCTTGTTTGGAAAGCCACGACACGATCCCATTGCTTGGATTCGAATTCAAGTCTCAATTGAGCTGGGGTCTTTCTCCAACCTGGATAATCATAATGAACAGGCAATTGAATAGCCTCTAAAGAACCACCGACATAAAATTCGCCAGCTTGTTCGAATAAATATTTCACGGCTGGATGTTCTGGATCACCTCTGAACACCTTCTTGGCTTCAACGGCTTTATCAGGTTGATAAACATCACTGACCGTTAAGATTGCCAATGGGAACTCATTGTCCTGGAGCAAGACAATACGTTGGTCTGGACTCAATTGAGAAGCAAATTCAGCATCCACGTCCAATGTGATTGGAATGGTCCAAACTAAACCGTTTTGAAGACGAGATTTTTCAACGACAGATTGATAATCTTGTTGGTTAAGGAACCCATCCAAAGGAGAAAACCCACCATTCAAGATCAATTCCAAATCGCAAATTTGTCTGGCAGTCAAAGACCAAGAGGTCAAATCACCGCTTTGAGCAATTTCTAACAATTCGGCTTTTTTTGAAGCATCTCTTGCAACTAAATCTTGCAAAACACCACCATGAGGAGAAGGCATGGTATGAATTCTAATTGATTATAATTCTTCAGTTATTCACTTCCAACTTTGCCAAGAGAATGCAGCTATCCAACCATTAATAAATGGGCAGATGGTCAATTGACATGACTGTTTCATCACACATGTTCATATTTATATATAAATATTTACATGCTCAGTGGAAAGTAACCTGTGGAGTTGACTTGCAATGAATTAGTCGAAGGTCTGAAGATGTGTGTGTTGTGTAAAATTGCATTGACGTCTAAAAAAAGCCATACCGGAAGACCGATCAGTAATGATGCTACTAATCTATCCGCTTGGCTGCGCCTGATGTCATGGTTGTTTCTATATATCATGAGGTATTACATTGAACGCTGGCACAGAAACTGCAAGGGTCAGTGCTGATGTGGATGCTGCGTGTGTGGAAAAACACAATATCACGTGATATATCACGTGATATTGAATTATTGTGGTTTTGTAAGACTTTTGCTCTGGTTTCCGTTGACCTTTAGTGGTCACGTGGTGGTTATTGAAAGACAGAGATAATAATTTGACGTTAGAAGAGGCGAGGCTGTCACTAGTGAACCCTGGATAAAGGGTATACGAGATTGTAGGGAACTTACAGCGAGTTTTAGAGCATGGTTAAGGCCAGGCGTTACTGGGTTGATTAGATAGCTAGATCAAGAAGTTATACAAATTGAAATGCCTTAGTAAGGCGGACAACACTAATGCTACCTTATTCGCTGAAAACCGTATCTAGTATTCTACGAAAGATCCAAGATGGAGTATAGTAGGAAAAATATGCATATAGTTTGGCCTTTCCTGGGGTGTAACGACTCTTAGGGTTTTCGGTTTTGATAACTTTCAACACTTCTTTGGCAATGACTTCTGGCTCATCAGAATTTTCGAGGCTTTGCTTGAGCATTCTTTCCGACACTTTACCCTTGATTGAATCATATACGGCCATTTCTTCATCTGCAGGAGAATTTGAATTAGCCATACCTGTTTTGATAATATGTGGATCTATAGTACTGACGTGAATTCCGAACTTTTTCACCTCGTAATCAAGAGACTCAGTGTACCCTTCTAAAGCATGTTTAGACGAACAGTAAAGAGCACCGTATGGGATTGGCATAATACCACCCATTGAACTTATATTGATTATTTTACCGTGTCTTTGCTCTCTCATATGAGGTAACACAGCACGGGTCATCCGATGGACACCAAAGAAATTCGTTTCGAAAATGGTTTTTGCTAGATCAGTTGAACATTCTTCTACTGCTGCCCATTTAAACGCAATGCCAGCATTGTTAACTAGAACATCAATTCTTCCAGCTTTTTCGATAACTTCGTTCACAGCACTTTTGACCGATTCCTCGTCGGTAATATCTAGCTTGATCATCTTGAAGGAGTATTCCTTCCCAGGAATGGACCCTTTTCTAGAGGTACCGAAAACTTCATAACCTGCACTCCGTAACGTTTCTGCTATTGACAGCCCGATTCCAGTTGATGCACCGGTAATTAAGATCACTTGCTTTTTCATCTGGTTTTAACGTATGCTGTCACCGATTTTCGACAGCGATATTTCGATATTGGTTTAACTTGTAGGCAGTGCTAACTGCAAGCTCAACCGACAGCTCCATGTATACATATATACATATATACATATATATATATATACATATGTATATATATTGCTGACGATTGGTAATTTCTTGCTATGCTAATCATGATCACATGGAGTTTAATTGTCATGCCAGTACATCTTTCATATGGTACTGCCAGCTGATGTGGCAAGATTACAAAACCCTAAAAATTAACATTAGCTTGCTGGGCGAACGTCACTACAGGACATTATGGAGACCATTAACAAATTATTTATTATTCATATTTTAAATCAATCCTTCAACAGATTACACAAACGTACCTCGAAATAATAAGATGGGTATATTAAACAGTGGTCCCTTGTTTGAATTCCGGGATAGATGGTAAACCATCATGTTCTTCTTGTGCAACTTTCTTTTCTGTTTCGACCCTCCTATTAGATGAGAGGCATGCACAAAAGAAGGCCAGAGCTGAAAAAGCATAACACATCCAAAAGACGTACGTAACAGCAGCACTAAATATCTCTGCAGCTTCAGTGGATTTTCCGTCGAAGTTTTGTAATCTATATTTCACAAGTTCATTAATCTTCTTACCGTAATAGCCCTCTAATTTTGCCTTGTTGATCTTTCGCCATAAAGCGCTGATAAAGGTGGTTGTGGATAAAACTGCTCCAATACTGGAACCCAAAGATTTACAGAAACTATTAAACGCTGTGATTTCTACTAGCTCAGTTTTAGCATCAGGGCTGTTTTTATCAATTTGCAACTGAGAACTGATAAGGGCACATTGTAAAGTAGCACCTAAACCAAAACCTGGTAGAATCCATACACCGATCTGCATAGAATTGTTTGAATAATTGTCTAATAAAGTGCACACCCCACTGCCAATTAATAGTAGCGCTATGTTTGCGATCATCACATATTTAACGTGACCAGTCTTCTTAGTAAAACCACCACAGAAAATAGCAGATAATAGGGAAGCGATAACTAGGGGGATTAAATGCAAGCCTGCATTCCATGCGGTGTAACCTAAAACTAACTGGAAAAATTGCACGGAATAAACCATGTACCCAGCAAACACCACAGCTGCTGCACACGTTACGGTATTAGCAAGTAAGAAATATTTGTGACCGATCAAAGTCCTAACCATTAAAGGTCTATAAGAAGCATTTGCTGGTTCTGGATTAATCCGATCAAAGATGTAGAAGTCATACACAACCGAACATACGACAAGTAAGCCACCAATGACGAGGAAACATACGACGAAAGCTCTTTTCCATGAATTATCCTCAGAACCAAACGTTAAACCAAGTAAGAACAAACAAATACCAGTACAGTTTAGGGTAAACCCAATGAGATCAAATCTGAAAACCAAATTCCTGACAATAGTCTTATAGGTTTCAACGTATTGGAATTGTTTTAACGGAATTGCTTTAACTAGTTTCAAGCAACGTACTAATCTTGCTGTTATTGATAACCTCTCAGGGTTGTAAGTAAAGAAAAATAAAAATGCAGCAGAACCTCCGACGGGCAAACTAATCCAAAAGCACCACCTCCAAGTAGCATGTGTTGTGAAAGCACCACCGATGAAGGGTCCGATTAACGACGAAACTGCAAACGCAGACATAATGACCGCTATGACTATGGTACGGTTTCTTTCTTCAACTAACGAGCAACCAATAATCATACTCACAGTTTGAAGACCACTACCACCGATACCAGCCACGACTCTCCCGACGACAAGGTTATTCATCGAAGTAGCAGTAGCTGAAACGATCGATCCGACTTCGAAGATAAAGATTGAGATCAACATGCTCGATTGAAACCCCAATAAAGAGGTGGCCCTTCCCCATATCAAACTTAACAACGAATTAGGCAAACTGTAACCAGTAATCAGCCAACCACTCTTGGCGTAACCTCCCAAATTCTTGGAAACAACGTCAATAACTGTATTGACAATGAAAACATCCAAAGCAACGATCAATTGGGCCAATACAAGTGCGAAAAGACATACGTACAACCTCATCCCAGCCATTATACTTGACTGAGTTTTCTCATTATCGCTAGTAAAGACATTTTTCAGATCAACTGGAACGTCTTCCGCATCCTCACCTGCTTTCTTGTCCTCGTACTTCTTACTGACAGGTTCACTCTCTCTTTTAACCAACGAAAATATAATGTTAACGGTGCTGTTTTTGTCAAGACTGGTACTGCTTACCTGCTTCGCCAACGATGACATCTCTTCCTTATATCACATATGACTGGGGAACATCAAAAACATTATCAACCTTTTGAGAAACCACCAATACCATCAAATTCCATGCCGTTCAAAACATATCCTTTATACGTACACATAAATTGTAGAAAATAAAACGGCTGTTAAATTGCTATCTTTTAGTTTATTACCTTTCATAGAGATGTTGCTTCATTGAACCCTATTTCTGTTCACCACTGAATGCACGGCTACAGTCTTACACCCAAACCAAAGAAAAGAAAAGTAAAAAGCACAATTAACCCAATTGAATCAACATTTGCAACACCTAACTGACTCAAAAACTAACCATAGACACCTGCTAATGAAGAATTTGCCAAAAGGTCTAAGAAGCACTTTTCACCACCATTCTAGTGAACAAAAACAGTTCAAAAGTGCACATGAATTGAGAAGACTTCAAAGTAACTGCTGGAAAATCTCAGAAAATGTTGCCACGGGCATGAGAACACATACTACAGTTCTTGGCTCTAGGCTACGTACATGCGTCTCTACATCTCCAACTAAATGGCCTCTAATCGCATTTCCGTGTTAAACGGATTTGTATGATATTTCCGTTACAATCATGGAAAATCTGATAATCAAAAACTAATGCAGAGCTACGCAGATAAAAGAACATTTTCCGTGGAAAACTTGGAACTGAGAATTTGACCAGCGATAGATAGATTCCTGACAGTGTAAGTGGCTCCCCCACAAACGATAAAGGAGTAGAAACCACAAGGAAGCCGCATATCTAAATACAAAACATACCTTAAGGAGCTTTCCTCGGGAGGAAGTGTCGTTTTGTGTATGTTTTTGTTGTGCTGTGATACGCATTTCCTCGGGCTTGTAATCCTATGCTTTCTATCAGATCTGTTCATTTTCATGCAACATTATGCAGGAAAAAAAAATGAAAATGTCGTTTAGAACCTAAATAGTCTTTTCAGAACTAATAGCACCGCCCGAACGAGCCGCTGCGATCGCCGCATAGAGGTTTTCAAGTGGTTGTAGTGTGCATTACCACAAATTGTAACATCAACTAAATCCTATCGCGTGAATATGAGAGACGGAGTAAGGACGGGAGAATAGGATCGGCAATTTATCATTATTGCAGGCCAGCTTTCCTTATTGTACCCTAGTTTTTGACATAAACAGACGGAATTTTTTTCTGTTCCGAGCTAGTTGACTCGGTTGCTACTAATACTGATCACACTCGTACCAGCGATAGCCTCTCATTGAAGTCACAAATATAAATAATATGATAAATTAACATGCACGAGGCGGGAAAAATAAATATACAATAACAAAATAACTGTTCAAGATTGAATGACTATGGTTCAAGAAATCAGGTGAAACGTGAGTTCAGTCTTCTTCTTCTCCCTCTTCTTCTTTTTCTTCATCATCATCTTCATCATCATCATCATCATCGTATAAAAGCCAGTCTTCAAAACCGTCTTGGAACAACTCCGACAATCTTCTTTCTACTTTTAATAAGTTATGCTCTTTCAGTGAGCAATCAACAAATTGTTTATATTCATCTTCGGTCAACAAACAGTCATCCAAAATTTGTTTCAGCTTGACGCTGTCAATACCAGTACCAATAAAGACTAACTCGTTCCGTCTGTCCCCAAATGGTCCTTGAAAATCCCTTTTAATCAAAGTCAATGCTTCAGGTGGGATATCTTCTTGTTTGTCTAAGCCGGCGACATGGAACCACGGTATACCGCCTTTCAATGTTAGCATTGGTCCTGCAGAGGACCATTCACCTCTTAATAAATATCTGGTAGCTAACCAGAAGAAACCTTTCGAACGAAGCAATGGTCCAAATGGAGAGTTTTTCTTGTTTCTAATCAATTCTCTCTCGCTTAATTCCTCTTCGTCATCGTCATCACCTTCTGATTCCGATTCAGCTTCGTCCTCGGATTGTAATAATTCGTGGACCTTGGAAGTATCAGGAGTTGCAGCTAAACTTCTTTCTTCTTCTTTTTCCTCTTCATCCACTTCGTACAAGTCAACGTGTTCTTGTTCAGCTAACGCTTGTTGTTCAATTATGTAAAATTTATCCTTCAAAGCATCATATAGACGTTTTGGGTGGAAAGGCTTTCTGGACTTGTAAACGAAGCTATTAACACCATATTCTACAGTTTCAGGAGTTGGTGACAAGACACTCTTAGTCTTGTCTCCGTAACCTTCTTTCAGAGTCATTTCGTTGATACTCTTCAACCAACCGGCAGAAGAGGCAGCCTTCTCAAAGTTGTAAAGACCAGTGTTTAAAATTTCACTCATTGGAACTTTACAGTAGCTGGTCTTAATGATCTTGGCAACAAGATTCAAGCTCTTAATGATTTTTTGAATCTTTGTCAACCTCTTTTTTTTGATACGGTCAGTTTTGTTGATTATGATGACATCCGCAAATTCGATTTGATCTATCATTAAATCGGTAACGGTACGATCTGCCTCACCTTGGCCACTATCACCCCATCTGTTGGCCAAGAAATCAGTGGTTTCAATATTTGCAAGGAAATTCATGGCATCAATAACTGTAACTGTGGTATCAATCTTGGTCAATTTTTCTAGACCACCAAGATCCAAGACTTTTTGTAACAAGACTCTTTCATCAGAAGTAACAGAATCCGGAGTGTCCAACAAAGTTTGAGAAAATTCACTAGAGAATGTTTCCGCAACTTGCATCGGTTCAGCGATACCGGTAGATTCAATAAGAATGTAGTCGAACTCGTTGTTTTGGTGCAAATTGATCAATTCCTCCAACAAATCACCACGCAAAGTACAACAAATACAACCATTCTGTAATTGAATCAGTTTTTCTTCCTTATTAGCGACTTTATGATCCTTAATCAACGCAGCGTCAACATTTAACTCCGACATATCGTTGATAATCACGGCAACTTTCATGCCATGGTTGCTGGTAAGAATTCTTTCTAGCAGAGTGGTTTTACCAGAACCTAAGAAACCAGATAAGATTGTTACTGGAATGGGACCAGAGTGAGCCTTAAAGGGAGCAGATTTTTTAGTGATAGACGGCATGTTTCAGGACGATCTTCGATTATCTTTTGCCTTTTTATGAGATAATTATGCACATATATCAAGAATAAGACTGAAGCCAACAAGATATAATGAGACAAGACGGAGCAGACCATAGACCTTCAGAAGTGGACAACCTTTAAATACAATTTTTTTTTTTTACTTCATGTCCTCATCGCTGACACTGAAGAGATGTCAGGAAAATCTGTTCTCTGAGTAATTCTCTGCGCTCTATATTCGGGACTTCAACCGCTAACCCTCGGCGTATTTCCTTTAAAAAAGAAAGAGCTCCTACACAGAACACAGGCCATCTCAACTTATCTCAGTACTGTTAAGTTACAACCTTTCTCTTTTTTTAACTCTTCCCATTAAGGTCATCGCCAAATAAAATTGGCTAAAATCAAACTATGACCGGCATTACGTATCAAAATGCTCACTAATCAAAACCATTCACGCGCGAAACAAAATTTTTATCGGGAATTTTACTGGTGCTTATGGAACTCGTCAGCTCATCGCCGATGTGCCCACACTCTGGACCATATGTTACCGCTTCCATTAACCTTTAAGGTACCCTTAAAGTAAAAGTTGAAGGTGATGAGAAAAAACTCGATAAGCACAGGCTTCGAATCAACTGCTCACGTGATTTGAAAGAAAAACGAAAATCCACAACATGCTGCCTGCCCAATGCTAAAAAGGACGGCAGTTTGAATTCAATTCAGGAACTCTTACTACGTTAAGACTAAGAAAGAGAATTCTGCCGGTTCATACCAGCCGATACCGCCCAAAAAAAGTCTATCTTTTGATAAGTACACTTTATACTTTAGACAGCCTTCTTTGCAATGTCGAAAACGTCCCATACCTGACAGCTCTCCCATATATTTCTTACTTCACACTCATTTTTTGTATTTTTTACCACAGAAATTCGCCAAGACAGATCGTCTACTGCTAGTGCATAATAGGAGGGAGATCTTATAGCGTGCTGATCTTTATATTCATTTTGAGAAATTAAACCTTAGCGATGCGTAATTTAAGTTCAGCTAATACAATAAAAAGTTGTTCCTTCACCGAAATATGCAACGAAGGCTACTTTGTTCTTATCAGAGGAAAAAAACCTTTAGATATTGTCGTCTAGACCAACAATGCCTTTTTTAGATCTATCTATGACGTAGAATGTCGTCGAAAATAGGGAATTCCCATGTTCTAGAAGCACATTTGTTCCTTCAAGGAACTGGCTACCGACATATCAAACTTACTTAGTAAAACCCCACAATCACGTTTGTAGATAATTTTTTTAGGCTTTACGAGTCAATTCATTATTGTTTTGTTTTGCTTTGTTTTGTTTTCATCGATTTCGTGCATTTTCTGTCTACTCCACATCATTGTACCAGTCTGAATCTCTGCTTGTTTTTTTAACGGTCTGCAGATCTTCTGGAAATTCGGAATCTTTCCTAATCGGGAAAACCGTTCCAAGCTTATCCCTCGAAGAGGAAAACAGAACATGCAGAAAAGACCGCACAAAAGCGGTTTTGAAGGCTCCAAGGTGTTTCAAATATGACTGACTGTTTTTGGTTCAGCCAGGTGGCTGCAAAATTTGTACCGTGGAGGCTCTCTCGTCAGTTCATTTTTTTATCCACTTTTTATCCTCGAACTGCTACGATGTTTTCAATCGGGAGATCTACTACGCGAACGCTTGTTTATGCGCGTCCTCTATTTCATATTTTTTCCCATTTATTAAGCGCAATATAGCAGATATTACATAGTTTCCTAAGTAGGTCTTTTTCCTTCGAATGATCGGAATTGCAGTCAACGATTCGTAAATTTACCTTGTTTCGAGAAAGTGCGCAATCTGAAACACCCGTATTCAATAACAACAGAAGCATTCAGTTATATTTATGGGCTCAATTAGACACTTGATATAACACAGGAATTAGGCATTGTACGCATTTTTGAAAGTAGGGGAGATTCTAGTCGCGGTGTACCGAGTAGTATTGTCCGTTTTCTGTGTTCGAGAGTCTTTGAAATTTTTTTTTTTTTTATCTTTACGATCGAGGAGATGGCGCCATCTATGTAAACAAAACATCTTAATAGTAGACCGGATATCTATGGCCTGCATCTTTGACTTACTGCCATCCATTAACCTTCTTATATAAGCATAAACAATCAAACAAACTCTCACATACATATATATTTGTTTACATATAGCAAGTACTATTTGTTTTGACCAGGAACTGCCAAACTATAGCAGTTGTAAGTGTTTGGTAACTTTAATCCAATAACTAATAAGGCTGGAATAAGAGGAAGGATAAGTTCAGTTTTGCACCGATTGGCATCGAACAGCTAATAAAGGAGCTATTGAGTAAAGGAAAACACTAGCTGAGATATCATTCCGGCTTGCCATAAATTGAAGACTTTCAAAACTACTCTTTATTCTTAGTTTAGATAATAACAGAAAAGGAAGTACTGGCTTGCACCTATTCTGTTTGAATTATTAGAATAATTCATTTTCTGGAAGCAGCGTTCTCGGACTCATTGGTGAAGTACATTTCAATATTCGCATAACTGACATCATTTTCAGTTCCTCAGTCTGAGTAACTCATCACAATTGAATCTGATTGTTTTATGCTTTATGTTTTTGGCATCTCAATGACAAATATTCCAAAGTCACTAAACATAACTACCACGGCAGACAGCTTCATTTCTCCTGGTAGTAGTAAATCATTCATCCCATCTTCAGTATCAAGCAGTGAACTCCCACATTCACGGCCAGCAGCAACTCATTGCATCTTTTACAACGTTATACAGGACTATTTGCCTGTAGATGAAAGTCAATGGACACCTAGTAACGTTCCAGCTCCATTAAATGTGCGAAAGGGAGAAGTAGTACAATTTGTCTGTACTCATGAGAATAATACAGTGGTTGTGAAATCGAGAAATAAATTGGGGCACGGATTAGTTCCACTGAGGTGCTTATCAATAAATTTGGAATTGACATCAATATCAAATATGCCATCCCCAAAGACATCACATTCACCAATATTCGAGTCTCAAATAAGCCAACGACTAAGTTCAGAGGACTTAGCTCAAGACCCGCCATCTAAATCGTATTCATTGTCGAATTCCAGATTATCATCCGAATCATCCATCTCAAACGTGTCGGATTCCACGAACCCAATGCCAAAATCTTTTCTAGCTAATGATTGTAAAGTGGTATCTGTTGCAATAAAAGACAACAGGATGTGGTACAGAGTGGAAACAACAACTTCGTCGCAACATAAAAGGTTTCTTTGCAGATATTATCAGGATTTTTATCAGTTGCATTGCCAGCTGCTTGACGAATTCCGTAGACTTTCTCTGGATCGAAAACATTTACCTAACTTACCAAAACCAATGGCAAATTCAAAGAGCAATGAATCAGTTCATAGTCGTTTAAACAGTTTCACGGCTTATCTTGAAGTGCTTCTATCATCCGAACATATACCGACTGATTTTAAACAATCAATATTTTATGACCAGTGGTTGTGCCCTAAATCTGGAGATTTGGTACAGACACCTAGAGGATCTCTATACAAAAGCATAATAATTGATGAGAAGGGGGTCAGTTGGAATAAAATATTAATTACTGATAAGAATGATTCCCAGGATCTTGTCACAGAGCTTCTTCACCCAGACTCAACTGTTAACCGTTCTATCTCGAGGTCCTCGACACCATTAGGTTTATCAATATCGACACCATCGTCCCCCAACATATCTCAACCATTACAATACACATTCTCGTCGAAATCAATGTCACAACCCAGCTCACCGCTTCTAAATAAGATCTCATCTTATAGTCAGATCAATAACATCATTAAGATGAAGATAAATTTCGGCAGTGATTGTTATGCAATGAAATGTCAAATCAGTGACATTGAGACTTGGGATAAGTTCGAACGTATTATTCGTACTCGACTGATAAAAGACCTTCCGGATCCCCTATGTCCATTCACTGTGAAAGTGAAAGATTCAACTGCAGAAGACAAATTGATCGGGCTGGATGCTGCCAATTTCGATATCGACAACGTTATGTTCATGACTCAAAACCAATCAAACAGCAACACTAATTCTTATACCCAATACAACACAACGATACCATTTGCCAACGCTGATTCAAGAAGGCAGTTCCTTAAACTGAACCTAGAGGTCAGTATTTGATCATCTTTGTGATCAAAGTATTCCTGTCAGTTTCCCATAATATTCTGTTTTTCTGCTGATATATTTTATTCTAATAGTTTAAACACACTTTCGAGTAGCCATATACTCTTAAGCAATCCTAGTACCACCTTATATAATGTCATAATTTTACGTGTTGTTTTGTTTCTGTTTTTTCAAATCTGATGGTTGTTACAATTCTTGCCTTAACGTGCAACTCTACTTATAGTACTATGAAAGGGTGTATAAAAGAAAAACACTGCTGGTGTAAGACAGTAAGCACAAAGACAGCAAGCACAACTACTACCATGAACTTGAATGTTTGCTCAATTGGAATCAATATATGAAACATCTATTTTAAAAAGAACATATGCAATTACAGTAACAGTTAGCTGAGTTTAAAACTGAGGTGCAAAGGTTAAAATCTAGAACAATGATACATACAAGCGTGTTATATATGCATACTCAATCAGAACGAACCCACTAAAGCAAGCTCAAAAAGTCGTTACGTATTGCTTCCACCTGAAGTCGTTCATTCACGGATTCAATCACTATCTTCTTCCAATTCACGTCTCTCTTTGTCCTTGTAGTACATAGCAACAGAATAGGAGTTGATCCAGCTTTCATTGGCATCGTTCAAATTTTCATTAATCTCTTCACAACGGTCACTGAGATCGTTCATGCGTTGCTCTAGATTTGGTGTAGGTTTCTTCTTCCATTCATCAGCAACTTTAAGGTACTCCTTTTCGGCTGCATCTGCCTCTCTCTCAAGAGCAAACCTTTCCTGCAAATGGCTGTCTGCCTCCTTTTCATAGATCCTTTGATAAACTTGGGTTGGATGGGTGATTGGTTCACCGTCACTGGAATCATCACTCTCGTAAGACATATTGTGTATTAAGTATTGATTAGACAGTGCTTTTTGTTTGCCCTTTCTTCTTATACTTCCCGTGATTTACTTGGTGTTTTGTATCCCTTTGTGTGTGTCATTTCATGATTTTAAGGTATTTCAATATTTCAGAATCATCATTTCATACACATTCATACTGAACAGAACTATAGACCTGTTAATACAGGAAAAGTACCACCCCCCCAAAAAAACAGCACAAGATTAAGCTCCAGTATTACTTGCAGTTGCTGCTAACAGGCTATCAGTGCTATATTTAGGAAGCTTCAGACGATAATGAGCCAAGGCAAGAAGGAGCAAAAGGTGAGAAGCGTTGTTCCATTGGAATCGAATCCCCAAGTGTTTACCAATTTTGCTAACAGTCTCGGGTTATCTAGTGATTGGGCATTAATGGATATTTACTCGTTAACAGATCCAGATCTATTAGCATTTATTCCAAGACCAGTGAAGGCCGTTATTCTCCTCTTCCCCTTAAACGAGACGATAGATTCTTTGACTGATTCGTTCAAAAGTGATGTACCAGAATCGAAAAATGGTTCTAGTGCGCCAATTTGGTTCAAACAGAACGTAAGGAATGCATGTGGACTTTATGCTTTGTTACACTCGTTATCCAATAATGCAAACTTGCTAACTGATGGTTCTATCTTGAAACAATTTTTGACAGAGAACCCGGCAAGTGATGGTCAGTATTCTGATGACGATGCAGTCGATGACTTCTTGGTATCAATTAGCGAGATATATAACGAAAATAGTCAGCAAGGTGATACTGCTGCTCCTTCTGCAGAAGAGGATGTTGAGTTACATTTCATAACATTCATTGAAAAGGACGGCTTACTATACGAACTTGATGGAAGGAGTAAAACAGGACCAAGATGCTTGGGTAAAATTAGTCCCGATTCAGATTTATTGACTGAACCACTGGTAAAACAGAGATTCGAATGGTATCACGGTAATGCTTCCGAGTCTATGAAATTGCAGTTCTCATTGTTAGGGCTAGGGCCATCTCTAGATTAGCATCAATATGACTTTGCAATTAATAAACTGCCGAGGTTCATGTGAACCATGGTTTGAACGTCATTAATATAAACATATGTAGTAGTGAATGGTATTTAGCCGAATCATACGAGATATTCTTCGAAACAACTTAAATTTGTCCCTTGATGTCAATTCTTCTAGCATCGCCGAAATGTTTAATGATTGTAGAACGGCAGCTTTTACAATCGAGATAGATCTCGTTGGGGTCGCTTTCCGGCACAACCATAAACTGGATTAGCTCAAGTTCCGTTAGAAATTCGAAGGCTTCTGTTGCATCATTGAAATGAAGTTCAGGTGCCAAGAATTGCAACGGAAGTCTTGCATAAGCTTTACACATGCAATTCAATGCGTTTAATCTCTCCTTTTTAATGAATTGATTAACTAAATGGCGCTCCGGGCCCTTTGTTTGTTGATAAATTCTCATGAAGGTATGATAGTTATTTTCAATCTGTGCTTCAGACATTTTTAATGCTCTTTGTATCATTTCATTGTCATACATATGACTTAGGGTAGTTAGGAGTTGGAAGTGCAACTGATTAATGCTGGAATGGTCCGAGGTCATCATGTGGTAGAGTATTCTGTAACTGATGAATTCGGGCAAGTCGCTCTTGTCAATGTTATCTTTTTCAAACAAAGGCTTCAAACTACTTTGACATTGATTATATTCACCGACATCTCCGTTCTCAAGAGCTGCGCGTGCATGCGTCTTATAAACAGTAACAGTAAAATCATTCTCGATCATTTGCACTTTCAAGTCCTGCCTTATAGATTTCAACTGATCACAGAAATACTGATAAGAGCACGAACCGCTATGAAACTTGGTCACAATCCAGTCAAGAGCTTTAATTAAAATGGACAACGGGCGTACTTTTGCCGGATCTGGTTCAGAAGTAAGTCTTAAATATTTTTTCTCTAACACTTGACATTGCCCCACAATCGGCTTGTTCTTGTCAAATTTATAAGCTTTGTTAGTGATGGCGTTGAGATCGGAATAGCTGTCGTCGTCGTCTATCTTCACTCTTTTAGAGGTTGACGTTAGTGGTTCAGGACTAGCAAATCTCTTTAGCCTTTCCAGCCTCCTGCTTTTCTCATCTTGAGCAGCTATTTTCTTGGGTACGGGGGAAGGGCTTGGTGCGTTCAAGTTTGAGATTCGAGATTCTAACGATACTGACGGTACCGGTGATTCTTTGGGATTCATCTGCTGATTTAGCAAAGGATCTGCTGTTCTAACATTCTGAGCCCATGGTGGGGTTGGCCTAGAATCAATTGGAGGAGGCGGCGGTGGTACCTTTGACTGCGTTTCAACTGTTACTATTGAAGTAGGATCTATCACTTGGTAATTGTTAGTATTGTCTTTAGATGTTGATACATTTGGACGTTCAATGCCAAGTTGTTCATATGGGATGCCATCTATGATAATTCTTTTTTCTTCAGGGGATAAGAAACAGCATAGCCGTTCCTGGGAGTTTATTGGATTTCCGTTAGTTTTCGCTGAAAATACTCTTGTTAAGTGCTGCTGATCCCAATCATTTTTATGCAGAGCTCCTTTCGCAATAGCTGCCTTGAGTAAAAGCCTGATTTCACGAGAAACAAGCTTTAACCTTTTATTAGGTAACCTCAATGTTTTGGCAGCTTTATACTCCTTTTCAACAAACCGGTAAAATGATGGAGGTAGAGGTTCATTTATTAAGTGAGAAATAGGTTCCAAGATATGATCGAATTGGGGGATATAGTCAGCTTCTTCCTTGTTAGTCTTGGCTTCCTTACTAAGTGATTCATTGATCATGGCTTTCTTACGTTCACTCTTTAGCCTAGCTCTTATTTCCGGTATAGAGTTACCAAAACTAGATGTTACATTTCCCGTATTGTGTTGCTCAGGAGGGAGTGAGCTTTGCCCTCCAGATCCTGATTTGTTGTACTTATTGGAAGATGGACGCTTTCCCAACGTTATTGGATTCACCTGGTTGTACGTGTTCATTGCTTTATAAGCTAATTTTGACCAATATATTAAGCGTAAGGCGAGCCACAACCGTCTGCAACAGTTAGTATTGGTTAGTAGGTTTTATGGTAGTCTTTTTGCCGTGAATTCTTAGTTTATTACTCAGTTTCATTGGGTTTTGTAGCTCTTTTGCCAGTTTTCAATCAGTATTTTTTCAGTAGAAAATGAGCCAAGTACTCAGACTGAACAATCAATAGTGTAAACTAGACACATTTAAGACTTTGAATGTGTCCACTCACCACTTATCAGTTAAATAAATGTCACTCAAGTTAACTCAAAATTTCAACCTTTCAAAGGAAATCACTTCCAATTGACCTGGCACATTATTATATTGCACAAACATTATGTAAAATATACTTTAAGCTATTTATCTGACGCATGCACTAAGGCATCTTGAAACTCCTGTTGCGACATAGAAGAGCATGTCTGTTTCGCTAATTCTAAGACAAGACCAGTGAGATTGTGTCTGCGGAATGTTATCTCTTCGTTCCATTTTTCTCTTTTATTCAGTTCCTCTTGCAACTGCTCCGCAAGTATAAACTCTTCGCTATCATTAATGTCTTCCTTCTGTAGTTGATTTTGTAAGAACTCTAGTTTGTCCTTTATTACACCAATTATGTTGAACTTATGCACTCCTAATTGAACTAAAATGTTCATTCTTTCCTGCAAGATGTTTTGCACATCTTTGGCAAAGTCAGTGAATGGACCATGATCAATAGGGTATGGCCTTAAACCATCTAATTCATAAATTCTTGATCTGTATGGGATAAACCCGACAAAATGGAAGACTTCTTCTGGTTTTCCTCTGTTCCTGTAAGGATCTTCATCCATGACAAAAAGGTTAGGTGGTGTAAAAGAATTATGCACATTTCGAATCAATTCTGAATTATTGATTGTTTCACCAATCAATTCTGCTTGATGGAAATCCTTCACAAATTCATAGAATTGGGACAATTCTGGACCCAATGTAACTGATTCTTCATCTTCCTTGGCTAAATTAAACAATATGTTTATTACAGCTTGCGTCGCACAAGCATTCTGAATAGTTTGCTGGGAGAAGAAAAGTTTATCACTGTCTGTTTCATATGTACCCTGGACGGGCTCTGAACCCTGATACAAGGAAACCTCATAAGGAAATAAAAACACCACACCTTTAAGTAAAGAAGATACTGATTCTTCTTCGAGATATTGCAAATAAGGTATATCTTCAAATTGCAATCCTTCAACGCCTAGATCCGTAATTAATCGTGTGAATACTCCAGCGTCCGATTCAATAGTGTTCCAGCCTGACATAGTATTGGTACTAGGAGAAAATGTAATCTCTTACCTCGTCTGATATTGACCTAAGGGCTTGAATCGTTGTGATTTTTCCGTTCCCTTAAAATTCTTGTGAATTCTTGCTGAAAGCCAACACTGTTGGTAACTTATTCAAAATATTTCAGGTTAATACTTTGTATATATACAAGGAATAAATGAAGATATACAAAAAAATAATTCCATCCGGCAGATGCTCATTGGCATGTAGCAATCGAGGATATATCCAGTTCCTTCATTCGTCATATGTTCCAAACGACAACAGTCCACCTCCGTAGCGTGAATGTCTTGAGAAATAATCGAAATCAATCGACACTGCATTAGAAAGCATGACAGCTCTTTGATCGTAGTTCAAGACCTTATCACTTAACATCTCTTGCGGGTATACACCATCAAATGATTGCTGAGAATCGAATCGTACAATATAGACACCAGTATCAGTGAATAGTTCTCTTCCTATCCCCACCCAATTTCTATCACAACCAGCAATAATCTTGTTGTTCTCGTCCATAACTGGGAATTCGAAACTTAGAAATGGTGCATCGATATTACCAAACTGAGTAAACTCAGAAGGGTTTTCGCATTCTCTTTGAAACAATTCATATCTACGACGCCACAGATGCCAATTTTGCACTGATTCACCAACAAGGGTTCTGTTTTCATCGGGTAATATAGCCTTAATATGTGAATTGATAAAGGAAAAGGGTCTTTCAATAGTCATTAAAACGTTGCCGTAATTGTCAAAGACATCAACGGTGAACGGACGATGTAGTCTGTATATTTGTCTTGTTATAGCTTTAAAGAATCCGAAATCTCTTTCTTGCATGTACCCAATTCTGTTCCCCATGACATCCATGATGGCATACTTATTAGCCTGTTCAAAACCAAGCACAACGTTCATCATTTCGATTTGTCTCTCAATAATGATGGTAGGTTCATTTAAAATGGTAGTTGCAATGGGATCATACTGCTGGATGGTCACATTGTTCATATTTGGCACGCCATTGAAGCCCAAACGAGAAACATCCTTTACCGGAGTTGCCACTCTAGGAAGCCTTCTGAAAGCAGAATACTGACGTACTAGAGCAGCAGGCTGCGAACTGAAAATTCGTCTGGTAAGTGCTAGATTATATCTCCACATGGTGTATGAATATTGCCCGGTCAGCTGTTCCCTTGCATCTAAACGTCTATTTGACTTTTTGTAAGACTCCGTTTAAGGTTGAGATACTTAATTGAAGATCAAATATCAAAATATTACCGTTAAATCCAAAATTGAAGGGAAGGTAAAAGTATCGTCATAAATGTTCTGCTCGAATGGAATACAACCAGAAATTCCATATTACAGTATAATATGTATGCTATCAAATGAATCATATAATTCAATCGTACAATTATTGAAATAGTTTACTGTTACATACCTATTGGGATACTTTTATTGAAATGTGGTATATCACTGTGTTGAATGAGATTAAGAAGAGAGGTAATATTAATACAAAGCAACAACTGTAGGTTGAGCTATGCTGGGAGGATGGTCGGTTGATAATGAGGATCAGGGTGATATACCATGCTGTTAAATAATGCTGAAAGAAAAGAAGACTGAACCAATAACACGGGAATCGGTCAGCAAATCGAGAAGAGAGAGAGAAAAATGCAAATAATAATGGTAATAAGTTACAAGAAGTAGTCCATTTGAGGTTTTTTCGTAGGGAGAATGACATTACCTCCACTATCCCTCGCCTGAACAGCTTCAAAAATGGTGTAATCCTTCGTCATATCGTCATCGATGCGCAGCACAGCAGCCACATTCCCACAACGATAACAGTAGTTTGGTGCTGACCATACCGTGACTAATCCCCCATCGAACATCTCTTTATAACCTTCCATGACCAATTGATGAGCTCTAGCGATTAATTCGACACTATTTGTGTGTAAAAATTTATCTACTTCGTTTTGGCCAAATAGGAAACCTGCACCACGCGGGGAAAGAGACCAAGTATCCACATCCTCTGGATCCGACCACAATAAATCACACATAGCACCTTCATGCGGTACCTCCTTTTTCCTATCGATGGTTCGTATTTCGTTGATTGATAAAACGTCCGGCGATAATCCACCATGAACACAGAAAACCTTGTTGTTTACAATGGCACCCAAGGGCAAATAGTCGAATACTTCGCAACAGTATCTCCATACGTTACTGTTACCATATTTCCTTACCACTTCGTCGTAAAACCCATAAACCTTCGTAATCTGTCTTGTTTCATGATTTCCTCGTATCAACACAATTCTATCTGGATACCTTAATTTATAACATACCAAAAGAAGGAAACTCTCTAACGAATAGAACCCTCTATCCACGAAATCTCCCAAAAAGATGTATCTATTCTTTTCAATGCCTCCACTCTTAGCAAAGAGAGTCAACAAATCATGCAATTGGCCATGAATATCTCCACAAATTGTGACTGGCGTATCCACATGTGTCACGTTAGACTCATTCATAAGAAGTTCTTGAGCCATGACACACAGCGAGTATATCGAATCCTCGTCAACATGTTTCCCCTGCCTTAGAGTCTCTATAATCTCATCGAGTTTCATCATTGACAGATGCTCAGACGACGTTAAAGTTAAAACCAACTGGAAGTATAAAAGATAAAAAAAAGTGATTCCCTGTTCAAGAACTGACGATATTATTCTATAGTGATGAGTTTGGATCAAATCCAACAAAAACCTACCTTAAACTAATCTAACAAAGGTAAACTGAATAGTCATCATTAACAATATAGGCTTAAAAGCTTCTTTACTTTCTTATTTTCCAAAATTCGATGAGATAGACAAAATGCAAGTATCAAGAGAAATAAAAGTATCAAGTATCAAAAGAGGTAACAACAATTACATTTTTCGGTTAGCCTGAAAAGTCAACTTGTCGGTCTGCGCTTTCCGGTATGTCTACAGTATATAGCGTAGTGTGGAATGCTTGCCTGTGTTGTATATGGGAATTGTTCAGAATCTTGCTTCTTCTTCTTCTTCTCCTTCCATTGTTTCTTTTTTTTTGCCTGTACTCTTTTTTCACGTTTCTTTTTATCAGTTTGCTTCCTTTTTTGTGTTTCGGCCACAAAAACGATAATTTAACGTGACATGCGGGTAATGAGGTGTGCTTATGTAAGCCTTCGGAAGATGACACCCAGACATCGGAATGGCGGTATTCGTGCGTGGTGATGTCAAATATCACGTGGTTGATAATGTGCTTGTATTACCCGGAAACTGCATGTATGTCCCGTGCGTGGTAATTGAGAAAGGCATTGATCGGAATCAACGCGTCTGGATAGATGAACGGAATGTTAAAATGTAAGTTGCTACCAAACCAAGCTAGATACTGATCGCAGCTAGCCCCTTGATAGAATGCTTCGTAATAACCTGGACCAATGGTACGAGTACAATACCTCTTTTGTAGAGAAATTGCATGGGAAGTACCCCAATGAACAGTTGAATGAATATTTGCAAACTACGAGTACGAATTCCCTGATATCCAATAGACAAAATTCGGAGTGGGATGAGCTTCCAATGGATTTGGATTCCCAATTGAAATTGGAATTTGCATTGTACTTGATTAATGAATCTGCTAACGGTTCTCTAAGTACTAAGGGAACTACTTTCTTACAAAAGCTTGGCTCGGTAGACGTTGACACGTTGAAAGAATTAGTCCAATTGGTACTAGAGAATGATAAATCTTTAGCCAATAAAAGCACTGATGAGGATGAGGGGAAAGTGGAACAGATCACCTCCTACCTGATCTCTAGCTCCATTTCTAAAGGTATCAATTTGGCATCAATAGACAATTCTTCCAACGAGGAGGGTGTACATGATCCAATCTCATTTTGTAAGAAAAACATCGACATCCTGTTGGATGCATACCCACAGAATTCAAGCAGTTCTTTGCAACACGCGCCCCTTTCTACCTCAGAATTGGAACTTAACGATATCTCAAAACAACAGGACCTACAAACGGCTATCACGGATTTACAACTTGCATACAAGTTCTTGAAATCGAAATATGAAAATGATAGAGATGAATACCAGGCGACTATAGAAACTCTGAACAAGACTAACAAAGAGCTTTCTGAAGAGCTCTTACACTATCATAGTAAGTTGAAGGAGCGCGAGGAGAAATCGAAAGTCACTTCACAGATGCAATCAATTCCAATGGATATCGATAGATCCTTCTCACAAGCAATTTCCGAATCCAGTGACATCAAATCCTCAACATCTGCTTCTAACCATCAATCTTTCTCAATGATGAAGCAAGAATTTAAACGAATCTTAGCTGATACTCAGTTAAGATACGAAAAAGAACTAGAACAAGAACGCCTGTTGAGACAACAGTTGGAGAACAAGTTGGAAAATAAAGGATACCGCTAATCGTTTTATGTTGCCCTTAACGATCCAAAAATACTAGCATTAAACTTCAATATATTGTTGAAATGTAATTAACTTTGTAACATTATCTAAGACAGAATTCCTCATCCATTTCAAACTCAAGCTGGAAACCATTTACCGATGGCTATTAGTCGTTAAATTTGTGTATGAACTATATGATACATAGAGTAAGGTGCCAATAATAAAGACTTCTATTATAGCAGAATGGATATGAAAAGACAATAAGGAAGGAAAGATAGAAGGAACAAAGGGTTTTCTTGCAGAAGACGAGACAAAACCTCCGAGAATCGAATTAGTGCATTGTTTAATAAAATAAAAAAATGAATTTTTATAGTACCATCCAATAAAACATCATAGCTTCCTGAATTCACTCAACACAGGGTAGATAGCTTCAAACGCTTGATAGATTTCTTCTCTTTGTTTGGCACCAGTTAAGACAATCTTGCCGGAAACGAAAATTAGTAACACAATCTTAGGTTTCACCATTCTATAGATAAGACCAGGGAATAACTCTGGTTCGTATGAAGAGAAAGTACCGTGACTGAATGCTAAACCTTCTAAACGGATTGGGAACTTCACGTCACATGAGCCGACAATATTTTGGATCTTGAAATCAGTAAACTTGGCACTGAACCCAATCTTTTGAATAATTCTGGCATATTTTCTACTAGCCAACTTGGAATCATCCTCACTCTTAGCACCAGTAACAACCATCTTACCAGATGCGAAAATCAATGCAGTAGTCTTCGGTTCTCTGATACGCATAATCACAGCCGCAAAACGCTTTGGATTGTATTCTGCATTACGAGCGTGTAATGCTACCGTCTTTAGATCCAACCTACAGTCCAAATTCACAGTGGCCACAATATTCTGTAGGGTTGGTATGATTCCCGAAGTGGCAGAACCTTTATCTGCGTCTTCCGCATTAGCATCTGTTCCAGGTAAAGATTCATGTTCTTGTTTTTCTTGAGTTTCCCATACTGATCGTGTACTTGGATCAAATACTATCTTGTTTTCCTCTTGGAACTGTTTCATTCTATTTTCTTCTGACATCTTCTTCTAAGCTAAGCTGCGGTAGTAGAGTTTAACTTGATACGATATACTCGGAACAGTTGATAATAAACGAACGCTGAAAGATGGCTTCTTGAAGTATTTCACCAAACAATTGAAAGTCTTGAAAACCAAAGAAGAAAACTGTCTTCAAAAAAAATAGATCGTGTAGGAGTAGCAGATAGTATACAAGTATTGATATAACTTAAAGGGCTGCCTCAGAAATACACGACTTAAAACTGCAATCTTTGTGTGTTGACTGGTTTTTCCTACTTGTTCTACGATTTATATTTGGTTTCCTATGTTAAAAAGTTGTAAGCGGGAAAGAAATCTGATGAAGCTAGGTCACATGATCAATTTTCATTAGTATGATGATGAATCACCAGAGTAGACTTCTTTGACTTGTAAACAGTTCAATCATGTCATTTCCAAACCTGTTATTTGATGAAGTTATACCATGTCGATCTGAGTACATCGGTGGTTTACTTATTGTCTTCTTTTTGTCGTGGATCCTGGTTCCCTTATATATTTCAAAGTTTCATATAACCATTTTGCCCTAGAATAATACACGTCAATTAACGTGTCTCAAGAACAGCATATGCCCATGCTGAAAATAGCTTCCGATTGATGTATGATACACAATACTAGCTATGGACACCTTCAAAGATGAGCTGCTAAACGTTCCGATCTCTTTTGATCAAAAGTCCTTGAGCAGAAAAGCACAGCAGTTAGATTTGATATATCATCTCTCGAAACAGTACACTTTGACTGCACATGATGTTGTTACGGAAATTGAAACTGAATTGGAACTTCGTCAGTATTATACATTGATAAATCAGGCTATACGATGTCTGCGATATTTGAAGGATGGCGGTTTCCAGCTTTCATTAGAGCAAGATTTTCAGATCACTAACGATCTTGTTACGTTATTGATTGAAGAGACTCATCGCATTGATCTCGCAGAGCAATATTTTTCAGCACTCAGAGAGAGGTTGCAAAGTACAACATGGGTCAATGAGAAGATGTATGTGGATTACGTTCTTCTTTGTAAGATCCCGCTGTATAAAAATGATCCAAGTCATAATAAGATTGCACTACGAAATCTATCCAAGCTTATATCAAAGCTCGATACGTCTCTTTGGAAAGTGCTGTTTCAATATTTTAGATTGCAGTTGATTCCAGGCAATGAAAGGAAGTTGGCTGATTATAGAGATATTCTGTTCGTGATCAAAAACCATGAACAATTCCATTTCGTTGTGATGTGTTCGTTTATTAATTACTGTCTCGATGAAGGGATCAGCATACCAGCTGATATGTGGGTTTATTTTAGTGAAATGGACACAGCTCATGTCAAACTTAAAATATGGAAAATACTCTTGGAGCTCTTAGTTTTAATCTTCAAGGACATTAACATTACTGATAAGCTCACAGAACTGAAATCCTTCTTTGACAACAATAAAGATAAAATCGATAGTCCATTGGAATCAATTCACCTTTTTGACACTGTATCATTGAAGCTTGACTTTCCTGTATTCGGATACAAAGATGTAAAAAATTTGCTATTATTCTTTCAAAGTGTCAGTTATTTACCGAATTGTTTCGACAAAAGATCAAACTTCTCTGTTAAGTTCTTACCGAAAACTATATCAACAACTGGAAAGCTCCTTTCCTCCTTGGATGAAAAATGTTCACTCTCCAAATTGAATTCTTTGCACAAATTTTATCACACTTTGTTGGACCTGGTGAAGTTCTATCAGACCTGTGAATCAATAATCCTACATGGTATGGTTGCCGATGACAATACTACTTCGCCATACCAAGACTTGCTTCAAGCGTGGAATGCACAACTTAGAGGACAAGTGAAGACAGCATCAGCTATTTACTATTCTATATTACACAATGATTTAGGAAACAGGGAATTGAAGTTACTGTCATTATTACATCTATACGCCATCACGTTGGCTGAAATTTCAGAGTGTGATACAGGAAACGACGATCTGCACACATTAACAACCAAGGCTAATCAATTGGTTTCTCAATTGGATCTTCTATTAAATACCTCAGTTTTTAGTGCTAGTACAGTTTGGCGCAGTACAAAATTATTATTGGTAATAATGGGAAGATTCGAGCCTTTCACCAAAAACCCACAAGCTTCCAATCAGAACACATTACTTTTAAATGAGTTAGAGCAATATTTTGCAGGAAATAGTTTATTACCTGCGGACGATTTACCCACAAGTAAGGCACCTGTCAAAATTAAAAAATCGTTACTGCTCCACATATGGCTTAATTACATAGCTGGTTCCATGTCTATTAATGAGTTAGACCAAAGATGTGTTCTTTCTAGTACCTGTTTCAAGTTAGCAAAGCAACAATATCTACCGTACCTAAGATATCTTGTCGGTATTTGGAATTTAATGAATAATACCATTGCGATGAACAGCAAAGAAGTTGCTTTGACAAAAGCAAGGTTAGATCAAATCGTCAAAGATCTAAAAGCCAACTCTGACACTGAAACTACAGCCAATAGTACATCATAGATTTATCATATGTTATCTATAAATCTTAAAGAATAACTTCAATTTGCATAAAATAAAAACGACTAAATACTCTCTAATCTACTGGAATATTAATTATTCTTGGATGACTTTTTCAGACCATTGTTTGAAGATGTCGATCTTTTCATGGCATATGCAGCACTTGCTTGCTCAGATCTCAAACTACTTTCACTATCCTTCAGATGTCCTCTATCATCTAGATCAACAGTACCGGCACTTTGGAATAAAGAGACATCTCCAACAAGTAACCCTAGAGTATCTAGCACTTGTTGTGGATCAGTGAGGTAGGCTTTTGCGACCGTCTTTTTGGAAGCAGAACCAACAGTAACAGGATAGATACCAAAGCCATCAGAGGATTCGAAATTAGGGTATTTCTCGTCCCATTGCTCTTCAATGTGGTTAAGCTGTTTAAACATATCTTCATCGGTTACATCATCACCGAGACAAAGAACAAACTCCGGCAGTTCATCTCTTAGGACATTTTCATCAATTGAGAAGTTATCTTCGATTAATTGTTTCGCTCCATGAGGTGTCCATACTAATCTTTTAACAATCTCACCTTTGTTTACAAAACTTGGACGAACTTCAATGTTTGCTTTACCTTCCATAACTTCGACGCCTAAACCATCTGTTATTTTCTCTAGTGAAGTTTTCAAGGCGTCTGCATTAAACTCACCCAATTGTGGATCAGATCTTCTATAGTGCCACGTCAATGCAACTTTTTTCCTTTCGATGAATGAACCTGGAGTCTTCTTGGTGTATTCCTCCATTATTTGCCCCACCTCTTTTTGCCACGACATGTCAAACTTAGATGTGAGATTAATCCATTCCTCACTGCTAACATCCTTCATGAAACAACCATGTTCAGCACTTAAACCTACTTGTGGTATTTTGGTACCAAAGTATCTATTCAAAAACTGTTGATCACGACCTGAAATGAGCCATATCTTATTCTTCGGATCCTGAGCAAGTTTGGTTATTATAGAATACAATCTTGCACTTGGAATAGCAGCTGCAGGATCCTGCACGATAGGCGTCAATGTACCATCATAATCAAATAAGAATAAACGTCTTTTGGCCTTCTTATAAGTCTTTAAGAGCAAAGGACGATTCAAGGCAGGTGTAATCTTTTGATTTCCTATCTTATGTTCGACAAGATCAACCACTTTACCTAAAAATTTATCTGTCCAATCTTGGATCGTAGGAACTTCTTTCCGCAACTTCAGTTCTAATGTCTCTTTTTGTTCCGGTGTTAATTTGAGTGCTTTGTTTATAGCCTTTGACACAGCAACCGCATCCCAGGGGTTTATGATTATTGCATCGGTTAGGATCGTAGAAGTACCAGAAAACTCACTCAAAATCAATGGTGATGCGTAACAATTATATTTGGATAGTTGTGATTTAACTGTGACAAATTCCAATGCAGTTGTATTCATACCATCTCTAACACTGGTAATCAAACAAACATCAGCTACTCTTAGCAAGGAGTAATAAACATCTTGGGGAATTCTCAGGTAATAATGCTGGACAGGACTATAGTTCAAATTACCATATTCACCGTTTATGGACGACACCAATTCGTTAACTTGAGACTCAAGTTTTATATTTGCATCGGTTTTAGCTGTTGGACCACTGACTTGAATCAAAACCACTTTACCCCGCCATTCCGGATACATAGCTAGGAATACCTGGTACGCCTGTAGCTTTTGTAAAACACCTTTGACAGTATCCAATCGATCTCTACCAATTATGATTTTCTTTCCCTCGTAAGCCTTCTTGATTGCGTTAACTTTTTCATCGACATCTGGAGAGAACGCATCCCTTTGTATTTGCTCCGTATCAACACCGATAGGCAAAGAGTCAACCAAAACGTCACCACCATAAGACGTTATCCGATACTCGTCTGAGTTATTAGCGTTTGAATTGCTAGATTTCGTTGCAGTACAACCCAAAAGCCTTTGACAACTGGAAACAAAATGTCTAGCGAAACCGTCGTTTTGGAAACAAATTCTGTTGGAGCCTAAGAGACCGTCCAGGACAGGCTTCCTCCTGGAAAGACATCTGAAATATTCGTTTGATGGCCAAGGAGTATCATGGAAGTATGCAATGGTTGCATTGTTGAATCTCATTCTTAATAATTGAGGAAGCAACATCAAGTAGTAATCATGAACCCAGATGATATCACCTGGTTGATAAATTTGGGCCACTTTCATAGCGTAAGCTTCATTGAACTTCACGTAATCGTACCACCAAACGTTTTCTAAAGTACCGTCATCCGGTGCATTCAAGATATAGTGCAATGCAGGCCAGATAACGTTTTCAGCAAATTTCCTCCAACGGTATTGATCCTTCCTTAAAAGCCATACCGGATGAACAGTGTGGGTGCAACCCTCAGCTTCTTTCCCTTGCAACATGGTGGCAATGACTTCCTTTTCAGCCTGCGTCAAATACATGGATCTATCGGGATTCTCATCTGAGTTAAGGATTTCACCGGTCCATGCAACGATATGGTGTTCCCAATTAGGTGACTCGTTCAAATATTTGAGACTTGATTGCAAAGCGGAATTACCACTTATTGGTTCAATTGACCAACAGGATGGATCGTTAGCCTCCGTGTCATCATCACTTATTTTCTCAATCTTATAGGGCAACTGTGTGATACAGTTGATAACCTTGTTGGACAGTTTCTTCTCTCCAGTCATTGTTCCGAAATCTTTATTCCCAAATTTAAACACTCATACAATGGAACTATTCCCCCAGTCCAATCGATTGATCTTCTATCTAATATTATAACGATGAGAATACCAATTAGAATCAGTGCTAATCTAAATATACTCACGAAGCACTAGTACGTTTAACGTAATTGACATACTTGTATATATTTATATTTATTTGTCCATATGAGAGGATTTGATAATGGCAATGGCAATGGCAATTGCCATTGTCATATCATGATGGCACGGACGGAAAAAAAATTCAGGAAACTTGAGAATTAAAGGGAATATCGAAGACAGATAAACATCTGGTGATGTCTGTGGAAGCCTATCAAGGACCGCAATCGTTCTATGCTTCATTGCTGCATTGCTGCATACGGTGCTGATACCGGAATGGAGCAAGTATTATTATAGGTAACTACAGAGAGCGTTAAAATGAGAGCGTTTTATCTATATATTATGTATGTACACACAGTGTACACACAATGTACGCACAGTGTTCGTTGAAGCTACCATAATTGGAACATTCTATTCATTAATAGATACATCTTGACCAGCATATCCTGTTGTCTTTCCTGAGCTGAAGCAGTGTTTGAAAGAAATGGGTTTGGAGGAGGGTCCATGATAGGAGGTTTTGCTGCTAGATTTCCTTGATTTATCTGAGATATTGTATGTAAGTTACAGTGTATTCTTTTCGTATATTGGATTAGTATTTGTTCCATTTGTTCTTTGGACAGCGACGCGAGTGTCGGTACCTGTCTGCTTTCGTACATGGTTCTTGTTTCTTGGGATTTTTTGATCAACATCGAGTTGATATGAAGAAGCACTTGTATTTTCCATTGTAGCTTCTGCTTTGGTGAGACTCCTGAGTCTGATTTCAGGTCTATTGCTGGGTTTAGATCTGTCATGCTGATCTAGGGTGGGTGCAGGGTACTTTTCCGTAGTCGTCAGTCAGTCGATCTTTTTATCTTTGAACTTCCTTCACTGTCAAAGTAGTAAGACGAATTAAAACGTGATTTGAATTATTTTCAAGCGGAACGAAAAAACCACTAAGTATCCAGTTCATAATAGCGACTAAAGGCACTCCAAGATCACAAAAATCCCTGGGCTGCCATATCTATGTACACTAGACACTCGTGCTCTATACGGTCACCTATTCATAGGACATAAGTTTCTAAGTTTAAAACACATTCAGTCACGTGTGTAACACGTGACTGATAAAAAAGAAACAGCAAGAGTTTCTCAGCCACTTTGATGACGAATGCTCTTCCTCCCTTACTGCCACCCCTTCAACGCCTCAAAATGCCACCATTACATAACTATAACTATCGATTCACATTATTCCCCCACATTATGAAATCCCAAACAATGTTTTCAGTTACAATAGAAAAAGCTCAGCCAACAAATTCTTAGCCTTAGGCCACAACGAAGGACGCATAAACTGAATTCCTACCTAATTCCATAGCCAGACGAAAAACGTACCATCTCTCAGTTTCTCTCAGTCAAGTTACCGCATATTTTCGTGGGTTTAAGTCACAAGACGGACCAGTTCCCAGCGTAGGAACCTCACCCATTTCTTTTCGGCCCTGCTGGCAGTACGTCCGATCAGAAAATCCACCATAAAACGGTTACCTTTCAACTGGAAACTCTTTATTACCGAAACTGTTCCTTGCCATATTAGTTCTTTTCTTTTCGAATTGCTTTACTAAATCCGCAGCCATCTTAAAATACGTAACTCTCTGCAAAATAAAGTATTAAATATATATACAAATATGTCCATCCATTTTGTTGATAGACGTTAATGCCAACTAGTAAATCTTGTTAATCTTGTGATGTTTGATACTTCATCTAGTCGATAACTTAAGTAGTGGCAAGGTATTAAGAGGAATCCAGGCTTAAGCCACCCGCTGTTTATTCTCTTTGCCTTGTGGTTTTTTTCAGGTTTTTTTCTGGTATTTCTCTTTTCGAATCATTTTGCATATCAAAAGTTTCTCTAAGGTTTCTCAAGGTTCTATCTCATCGTCCTTTGATAGTATTTAGTTAACAAGCTTTCTATTTGTTTGTCTGTGTGTGGATTTTCGTTTTCAGCTGAAAGTTCCCTACTCCAAGACATGGAGTGCTTACTTTGGATCCCGTGGTTCATCAAAAGGGTATATTTGGGTGGTGTAAATCAACGCAATGTCTTCACACTGGCTTTGAATTTTTGTTTGAATTTCTCACCAATCTTTATATGGTTGTTTATGTTCAAGAATGCAGGTGTCATACCTACCAATTGGCGACCACCCATTTGGGGTAGCGTCGCTTATTATTGTGATGCGTATATTTTTGGTGATTACTGGCATTCTCTTGATACCAGGTTGGAATTCGTGGTGTCTCTCGTGAGCAGTAGTATCATCGGTATCTTATTTGCTGTGGTGCCATTGTTCATCTGGTACTATGTTTATTATACCAAGAAATTGAGGCATAACCTGTTCGATGAGACAGACGTCTTGCTACAATACCCTTTGAATTATATCGGTTCATCTCAATTCCGACCTAGCAGGATGAGAAACGTGTTACCCTTTCTATTCTTGTTCTTTACATTTGTGATGTTGAATTTCGATCACCTTTTATCCAGTCAGGATCCGTCGAATTTCACCAAGTTCAAGGACTTATTGGCTTGGGTGATGTACGTGATTCTGCATCTCACTGGGCCCATTCTTACTGGTGTGTATTTGTACGTTTTCCACATCCCAGGTACGTTGAAATGCTTCTCATTCGCATTAGGTTTACAAAATATCGTTGGGCTCTTCACTCACTTTTTATTACCAATGGCTCCACCATGGTTCATACATATGTACGGTGCCCATGATACGGCTCATTTGAACTACAGTCAACCGGGTTACGCTGCTGGGTTGACTAGGGTCGACATGCATCTTGGAACTCATCTCAATTCGAATGGGTTCCATCTCTCGCCAATCGTGTTCGGTGCCGTGCCGTCACTACATTCGGCTATGGCTGTACAATGCTTCTTCTTCCTTTTGTTCAGGTCTACACAAACGAAATCTGTGCCGGAATCGATCGCTACGGATGCTGCTCCTGTCATTCTTCAAAAGGATGAAGATGATGACTATGAGATGGATGAAGAACAAGATGAAGAAGAACAAGGTTATACGAATGTTAAGGTCCAACCTAACAAATCCATTATTCCCTTCGAGTTCGAGGATGACGATTTTGCTGATGATAGTGACAGCGTCGAAAGTAAACTCGTTTCACATATTAATAGCATAACTTTACAAACAACTAACGGTGGGGATGACGACTTGGAAGCACGCGCAACGACTTCTGACTCGGATTCAGAACTAAATACGTTGGCTGTTGCTAAAATCCTTGCCAAACAGCAGGTTTTGCCAGTTCATATTCTAGAGTCCAAATGGCTCTACATTTTCCATAAAGGTCTGTTACCAAAATTTTTGGGTACGATTTTCGTATGCTTACAATGGTGGTCAACCCAATATTTGGATCACCATTTCAGATACGATTTATTCGTCGGTGCCGTTTATGCTGTAATCTCATACATCTTGATCAACAAATACGTCTTGCAACCAAAAGTTATCAAGCCTTGGCTAATAACCAGGGCTGATCCTACCTTGGACAAAATGAAAGAGTCAAAAACTATGGGTATGAGAGTTTTTGAAAACACTAAGATCGAATGGTTTTTCGATCCCTTGGCATGATATAGTTGAACAACAAAAATCAACAAACCTTCGGATACGGTATATCAAACGTCTCGTACGTTTGCATTGATTCATTTTTTGTATAAGCTGCACTTCAATATGATAATTATTTTACATATAAAATATATAATATATACTTACAAAGGATGTTAGTCAATATATCAATACCAAACATCTGAGAGAGAAAAAAACAGCATGCATGTTACAGATTTCGTTTTGAACATCAATATGCAGTTCCATTGTTTAATTTGAAGCAGGTTTTCCACCAGGTATCAACATAGCAATGTTGTTACCAGTCAATAACATCTTTCCCTGGAATCTTTTAATCTCCTGGTCTTCCAAATACTCTACCGCATTTTCAATGACAACATTAACGTAATCATCGAACCCTACTAGCGTACCAAAGAATTCTCTGTAATCTTTAAGTAGAATGGTCACTTCCTGTCCTATTGTTTTGTCAATGACCTCTAGGGGCAAAATCTCTGAAACACTACTCATATCCCGTCGTTTTATAAATATGTGTTGATGCAGTAGTAGAGCAGGAGGTTTTAATAGTCTAATGATACTAATAGACAGTAGTTGTCGTCAGCTCACAGCTTTATCTCTTTGATCAAAGGTACTTATTTCTTGAAACTTTCAAAGCTCTCTCAATATGTGATTGTATGGTGAAAGTAAGCGTAGTTGGCCGAAAGAAGGCAATAAAGTAAAGAAATGAGCCCATAAAAAGCCTTAAAAGCTGCTACAAGGTAGGCCAAGAATGTTGTATCTATTGGCATCGACTTGATGGTGCTGTTGGCTACAAAGGCTTAAACAACATGCAATTTCGCTAGGAACGGACGGTACGGGTCACATGACATCTCACTAAACACGAACATCAGGTGTCCCTGAGACACTGTTCACCAGCTGTGATGATTGGCGTTCTGGTCCAAGATTAAGCCTCTGGTGACCATTCAACTTGCCAGTCCGGTATTTACAGGTTCTGTCAACTTTAGATTTGGTTATCACTCACAAATTCCTACCAAGTGGTGCGTAATTTCTATATTCTTGCCGCAACTGTTGTTTCTCCTTTGTACAATATCAAAATAACAATTCAATTGCAATATCAATCATATATACTAAGGTTTTACATATGATGATAAGGATAAGGATAACAAATACATATAGACACACATCTCACAAGACTATCACTTCCGTTATTGAGCAGTTCACAAAGACATCATATCTGTCTAACACTAGTTGATAAAATCAATTGGTCTAGGAGTTGAATACCATTGTTGATAATAAGGTTCGATTGATTTTAGAAGCAAACTAGAATAAGGAGCAAATAATTGTATTATTGTGGCTAGAATTGAAGAAACAACATTAGGAAATCATTATTAAGTATTATAAAATCAGAAAAGAATTTTCACTATGTCATCGTCATTGCCACTGCATGTTTATATTAGACCATTAACGATAGAAGATTGCCAAGCATCAGTAGAGCTAGAGGCACAAGGCTTCCCACCTGAAGAAAGGGCTGGAAAGGAGAAGATCGAATTCAGATTGAAGATGTGCCCCGAATTGAGCTCGGGTCTTTTCATTAGAGACGTTAAAGGCACTGAGATTTTGGGAGAAAAGTTGATTGGCCATATCTTTGGTACCAAGATCCCCATCCCAAAAAACGGTACCAAGGAATTAACTTTTATTACCAACGAAAGCATGAGTTTCACACAAGACGATTCTTCTCCTGTCATTGGAGTGCATTCTGTCGTCATTGCTCCACAACATCAGAAGAAGAACCTAGCTACTCTACTATTGACAGATTACATCCAAAAGATGTCTAACCAAGAAATCGGAGACAGAATTGTTATCATTGCCCATAACGAGCTGGTACCATTTTATGAAAGAATCGGGTTCAGATCTGTTGGTGACAATAAAGACGTCATCTCAAGCAATGGCAAAGTTTGGTGTAATATGGTTAGAGAATTGGTGAAGGAAGAGTATGAGACTTGAACAGGTCCTTACTTGCATGAAAAGGAAACAGGAAAAATCAAACCATCATCCGGCAGTAAAATAAGAAGATCAAGGTGGATTTCAACTCTCAGATGCAACTTTTACATGTAGTAGTTATCTGAGCTGATATACCTGGTAACTGCTGTATTCTAACAGAAAAGTATATATAAACGATACTAAATAAGATAATGTTCCTTCTATTGATCGTTCCGCCCTTGGTGCCGATGGACCTAGAAATTACAGCATCCGGTGATGTAAAGTCAAGGCTTGCCTTAAAAACGTTACATTCGGGCTTACCTCGGGATTACCTTTTTATATCTATATATTCGTTCTCAAACTTCAATACCAGTGGAAGCGTTAGCATAGGAGAAGCGACATACACCACACTATATGTGGAGGCCAGAAAATCATCTTCTAGATCCAGATGCTCCCTAGTACTGCCCCGTGCTTACCCTAAATGCACAACACTCTTTTGCTCGCAATCTCTCGTTTTCTAGCATAGTCTTTCCGCCATCTTAGCTAATAAGGTAATAGCAATCTTTGTAAGTAATAAAAGAAAGAAAAAACCGGGATGCTGCTAACCTGTCACAGGATTAGTGTGCAAACGTACTATTTCTTTGGTTGAGTCCCTAGTCTGATACGTCAGAGAGCGTACCCTTTATTTTGACGATCCCGAGCCTCTTCCTGGATGATTATATAAATGGAGCCTGTGAAGGTTCCTGTTCCCTTAATCGGCTTCTCATTTACCCCATATATAGAGTAAGTTTCTGTTTGACATATCCCATCTTATAGAAATAAAGAAGAATCATTTTCACACAGCATCACACACCATGATCCAATTAACCAGAGTTATAAAGTCTTCCCCAGTTGCTACCCAATGTTTGAGAAGAAACTTCTCAGCTTCTGTTATGGCAGGCACTACACAGAAGTCAAAGGATCCAGATCAAAGGATGTTCGATAGAAATAAGAAGAAGCTAGAAGAGTTGGAACACGATTCTAAAACCGACGATCCAAACTACAAACGTCCTAATCTAAAATCCTTGAAGCAGAAGGGTAAGGATGCCCCAATCAAACAGCATAGAGCAGATGACGGTGTCTATTAAGGCTAAACGAAATGCACCCTAGGATATTCAAAAAATACATGCGACAACTACAATCTTCAAAACGCCTACAGGTCCATGAGACCTGGCCTTATTTATGTAAGAACAAGAGCAATGACTAGATAATCATATATAATGGTACTAATATCATATATGTTTGAACAAACTGACAACAGTATGTCTTCCTCGAAGCATGTCTATGCCGTTCCGGACGTTGAAGACGTCGGACAAAATATGTGGGCATAGTCACGTGGAATCACGTGACTAACCTTTTCTTCATTTTCCCACCCATTGCAACCTCGATTTAGATCCACATAAACAATCTTGACAAATTGGATACATACTTACAAAGGGTTCAGTACTGTTAATGAGAAAGTTCCTGTCATTATAGACCAAAGGTTTGTTTCTGGTTTACTTGGTATTGTTGATACATTTGGTATTTGTGTGCTTATTCGCATCGAGAGAACTTTTTATGTTTGATTCCGATTACTGAGTGAGGCGGACTGTATTTCTATTAACAAGAGCATCAACGATAACGGATCAGATTCAGTTTTTGTGATTTCAAAAGAAACCTCGAAGGTTTTAGTTATTGAACTGGGATTTTACACTCTTTTCACCAACCACGATGCTCGAACATAACTCCAAGTTGTTTTGTAAATCACTTTCGCAGCTTTCAGCTGTAGCGTCGAAGGTTGTGGCTGAGGATGTTGAAGGTGAACATTTCAAGCAGCTCTTGGCGAAATGTATAGACACGTTGTCAATATACAAGAGCGAGCTGCGAAAACTTTCATGTGCTTCCAAGGACACACCACCATCGCAGATATATCAGTTGAATGAGACATTGTACGTTTACTATAAGATTGTGTCACAGATCGCATCTCAGGTTATTCCGGGGTTGGCCGAGTTTCAACAGATCAAGATGAATAGTAAGAAGGATTCAAAAGATAAAGAATTGCTGGAAATTTATAGTAGATTGGTTTCTGCACTAGCGAATGATAAACAGATAGGGGAAGTGAAGAGGTTTATCAAAAATCACAGTGAGGAAGCTGCTCATGACGGTACTCAACACTCTTATGAGAATGGGGAATTTGTGTCAATTTCGCAGTTGCATTCACTAATACGGCATGATAACGACTCATCTGGCATTTTACTCGTTGATATTAGACCAAGGATGGATTTTAACGATGGTCATATAAAGCATAACAACGTTATTTGCATCGAACCGATCTCGTTCAAAGAATCATACACGGATTCTGATATCTTGCGTAAGTCATTAATCACTGCATCGGATAGAGAAGTTGATCTTTTCAAGAATCGTGATAAGTTTCGACTTATTGTGCTTTACACAGACACTGATGAGCATACGAAATATTACTGGCAACAGTTAGAAGTTTTACAAGACATTCTTTGCAATAGATCATTTGATAAACCTTTACATCATACTAAGGTAATAGTTTTGCAAAATGGCGTAAACGCTTGGAAGGAGAAGTACCCCATGGAGTTGAAAAAAATAATGGAATCGGCAATATCTGATATTCGTACGAAGCCCGTGGAACACAATTTTCACCCTATGGCATTATCAAACAATAATAATATTGAAAAAGCCAATTCACCGAGTCACTCTCAAACTACAAGTTTCACACATTATCCTGATGCTCCATTCCTTACTAATGGAGCTAGTATTAAAACTGCTGGATTGGTGCCTAATCAGTTGTTGCCATCTACCAGTAATTTAACGAAAGCGTTACAGCAGAACGATGAAGGAAATTCTGAACCTTACAAACTTCAACCAAATGGAATCAAAAACCACAGACAGGAAAGTAATAATCATGCGAACGGTACAAATTGCATTGTGAGTTCAAACGGGAATAACTCTGTTGCTAAATCTGGTCATCCTAGTATCAATCTGGATTTCGCGATTGGTTTAGTGAATTTAGGAAATTCATGCTATTTGAACTGCATAATTCAATGTCTTCTCGGTTGTCATGAGCTATCATACATATTTCTGACCAATTCATATAGGAAACATGTCAATGTGAACAGTCGATTAGGTTCCAAGGGTTTATTAGCGAATTATTTTTCACAACTAGTACAGAAGATGTATCAACAGGGGAAACTACAGGCTTATAACAATACTAATATGGAGTCAACGGCTGTGCATCCAACTCAATTCAAATTGGCGTGTGGCTCGATAAATTCACTGTTTAAAGGCAAGCAGCAGCAGGACTGTCAAGAATTTTGCCAATTTCTCTTAGATGGTTTACATGAAGATTTGAACCAATGTGGTACCAATCCTCCTCTTAAGGAATTAAGTCCAGAAGCTGAGAAAATGAGAGAAACCATGCCGATGAGAATTGCTTCAGCCATCGAATGGGAGAGATATTTGACGACAGATTTCAGTGTCATCGTGGATTTGTTCCAAGGCCAATATGCATCGCAGCTCAGATGTAAAATTTGTGCACATACGTCCACAACTTATCAAGCATTCTCTGTTCTTTCAGTACCAGTTCCCAGAGCAAGATCTTGCACAATTTACGACTGTTTCAAAGAGTTTACCAAGCTAGAAACTTTGGAAAAAGACGAATTGTGGTATTGTCCTTATTGTAAACAGAGACAACCATCAACCAAACAAATCATCATCACACGTTTGCCTAATAATTTAATCATTCACTTAAAAAGATTTGATAATATGATGAATAAAAACAACGTTTTTGTCAATTATCCAAATGAACTAGACTTAACTGGCTTTTGGATCGACGATTACAATGGAGAAATGCCAAAGGATAACGGGGTTTCGTTGCCATTGCGTGGTCAAAAGCCACCCTTCAACTATAGACTCTTTGCTGTGGCGTCACATTCTGGCACGCTCTATGGTGGCCATTACACCTCCTTTGTGGACAAAGGCAGAGTTGGTTGGTGTTCTTTTGATGATGTCAGTTGGAGAAAAATTAGAAGGAAGGACGAATATATCACACCTAATGCATATGTGCTGTTTTACCGTAGAGTTAACATGTAAGTATAATAATTAATTAAGTAGGGAAATACAAAATGTAATCAGTGTTCGAAGAAACACCAGATCGGTTCCAATAACTACTCCCAATCATCATCTTCTTCGTCGTCATTTTCCTCTTGCTTGATAGCTTTTGATTCAGTTTTAGCAGAAGAAATAGTCTCCTTACCAGTGTTGGAGTCTTGTTTAGCCTTTGCAGTTTTAGAAGGAATAATTTCTTCTTCTGAATCCTCTTCCTCATCATCCCATCCTATTGCTTGTTCTTTACCTAGATCTTCCTTGGCACTTAATAAGTCACGCTTCTTTGAGGCCAAATTTAGAATCTCCGCCTTCTTAGTGAAGTAAATATTCCAAAATGTTGCATCATCAAGAGGTGCTGGGACAACGTCTTCGTGTAAGCTTTTCAAGTCCGAATCCTTGTTTAATAACTCTTGAATCTCTTCAAAATGTTCCTTTATTACAAAATCCTTCGGTAAGCTTGCTGCATTATATTTCAAATATATTGACTTGTCTATGGCAAGTTGTTTCAACTTTGTGTCTGTAATTGAGCTAAAAGCGGTATCCTTGTTAGATCCCTCTGCCTCTTTGGCATCGAAATCAAGCACTTCTTGAAACTGAGTAGATATGGTATTCGCCATGGACGACCAGAATGATTTTTTAGAAACAGTGTTCCAGTACCCTTGCGTCAACTCTTCAACTTTCTCCAAGTTGTCATCCAATTTCCCCAACATCTCTTGAGCCTTATTTGTAACGGTACCGCCCAAATTCTCAGGGATTTGGAAATTCAAAGAGTCCTTCTCTTTAACAAAACCTAAAATAGCCTTTGAAGTTTTCTGGAGCTGTTCATCCACTTGGTCCTCGAACTTCTGAAACGCCTCATCAGTCTTATCATCATGTTTTGTCACCTTAACGGCATCTGCAGTCTCTGTTGCAGTCTCTTCATATAAGAAATCCATCGCTAAAGACGCTTTTCACGACTAATGCTAAGCTAGCTATTACCAAAGTACCTTAATGTCACCAAATAACACGTCTGGCTAGATACGCTCGACGCTTATCGACAGACTTCTCGCGAGAACTCTTTTGTTGCGCCTCCCCTTCTTGAAGATCAATCCTTTAAAGGTTCAAACTCCAAATGTTTCATGATTTTCCTTATTATTGGACCTTTTCATTGCAAAGAAGAACAGTTTCAACATGTCTAAAATACAGTAGGAAGAAGCCTCCTCATCTTGTCTCTGCTCAAGTTTGGGTATTATTTGGGGATAGCAGCAACTATAGAATACTCAATGTCATTGGTGACTCCCTTACAGTTTAGCTGTGTTCAGCCGAGATTTTACAGAGGATCATATCCGGCAGAAATTAACCTACCGTTTTTGAGGACCCTTCGACTCAACTATATTATATCTTTGGTACCTGAACCGATTACTAATGACCCTATTTTAGCTGAGTTCTGTGAAGTGGAGGGTATTGAGACGGTTTTTATACAATGTGCGGATGACAAGAAGCAGAAGACAAAGACAAAGAATAAAGACGAACCCAAGGTGAAAAGGAAGAAGAAACCTGTACCTATAGAGTACGATGTGGTAATAGAATGTATCAAGTTTTTGATCGACAAGAACCATTATCCTTGTTACATCCATTGTTCGAACTCGAACACGGAAGTCACATCGCTAGTCATAGCATGTCTACGAAAGCTCTCTTATTGGAGCACTGTATCGATATTCAACGAGTACATGACATACACGTCTAGCATAAATATACATGAAAGAAACTTCATCGAGAACTTCAATCTGGAGATAGATATTCAAGGTGTGAAACCTTCGGACAAAGTGTCTTGGATAATAGTCAGATCTAAGCACAATGGGGCCACGGGTTCGAAACAGGATAAAGGTGCGAAACATCAGAACGGAAAGAGCGATGAGAACCTCGATCTAACACCGCAGCTATCCGCTTCAAAAGATCCTTTGCCAACACTTAGGTTCCATGATGATTGATTGTTATATTATCTGATACTACTTTGTGTACATTACATACTCTTTCAGTATTAATAGAGAGAATAGTCTGCGCGCAGAGTTTTGGGTCAATACCTGCTTATTGAAACAAAAGGGAAGCTGCATAGTCCACGTTTCCACCAGTTTTATTCAATGCATTGATAGCTTCTTTCCTAGAGAAACCAAGATCCACTAATTTTTTTATGTCTGATTCTGCGAACGATGGAACAGTTTGATTTGTGGTAGAACTTGGAATCTTTGGCTGCTTGACTTTGTTTGCATCGCCAGTCATAGCATTTTTTCCTGAAGATGAGTCCCTCTTCAACGCTGCCTTTCTTACTTCGTCAGCTGCTGGAGTTGTCAGTGCATGAAGGGAGTCCTTTGGAATTTCAGATTCAGGCAAGAATGGGGTCTCAACATCTGATATTCTCAATACATTGTTCTTCAAATCTATAGATGCCTGATGTCTTCTTAACATGTCCAAACCCAACAACATTTCCATTGGAGTGTCAAGTACGGTAAAACTACAAGGCAAGAACACGTCGTGGATTTTGATTTGAGTCGTATGGATTCTCCCGAGAATTTTGCCCGTACCAACACCCTGAGCTATACCACTGAACCTTTTATCAATTAGAGAGGTCAACCCTGTTCTTTCTGCCAATTTTGTTGACATTATAGTCTGTTGAGCACCAGAATCAACGAACGCTTTGACTGGGTGGCCATTGATTTCTAATTTTATATACAACATTGACACTTGGGTAAAAGACTCCGGAGTATATTCCATCGCATATCGTAATTGCTCATCAATCTCATGTTGGTTGGTCAACTCCGAAATCCGTGCTTGATTCACAGGATCATCAGGGTTGCTCATTAATCTTGAGTATTCAGAATTTGGGATACCGAATGGGTTATTTGATCTTTCACCACGTCTGGAAAGTAACACCGGACCTAGTAGTTGATGAAATTGGGTTTTATTATTTATCATATGTTCTAAGTTTGGAAGACCCATCTCTTGAGCCATACTTGGATTCTCTAATAGGAAAGTCCTGAACTGTTCAATGTACTGTTCATCCGTCAAATCGATCTCCTGAGGTTGACCGAAAGCTGCCTGGGAACTAGCGGGATTCTTAGGTTTTATCAAAAGCATATCATGGTTTTGTAAGCCAGCCTCTTTCAAAGTTATATTCGTGTTCTTAGTGTCAAGTTGCTTCATGTTGTGAAATATGATCTGAGATTCCTCTTTAAAGTCTATCAATGCGAAAAGGTCGATAAGCGACATATCTTCACTCAATTCAAAAGGTCCAAGGACATCATCAGAGTGCTCATAAGTGACGGTGATGTTCATCTCTGATACGGTTGCCTAGTAATGGTAACTTTCAGTTTTAGTGTTTATTTTCCATTGAATAAAGTGATAATTGATAATTAAAGTTGATCTTGATTAATAAAGGAATCTTATATGTCAGAGAACCTTAAAACAACTTCTCGAAAGTAAAGAAAGAAAGAACGGACAAAAGTGTCGCCAAGGCTATATTGAAATGAAAAGGACAAGGGATGATATCCTCAAGGTGGATGTGGACCAAGAATATCTGGATCAGCACATTGATTCATTCCGTGATGGAATAGAACATATCTTAACTATTGACCCCACATTAAAAGAAATCATTGAGCATAGTCCTTTCACCATGTTTCTCAAGGAAAATGTGGCCAAGGATTCGATGGACCTTTATTTTAATAAATTGGCAGGTAGCATCATTTCACAGCAGATCAGTGGTGCAGCTGCGAAGAATATTCGAGGCAGGATCGTAGATATGTTTGATGGAACTTTTCCTAATTATCAGACACTGCACGAAACATTCCAAGACTCGAAGAAGAAACAAGCTTTTAAGGAATGTGGGTTATCTCAAAGGAAGCTGATGTATATTGAGTCCTTGGTTGGATATTTTTTCAATAACGAGGATTCTATAAAAGATCTCTTTGCCTTTGCAGACGATGATAAAATCATCGAAGAGCTAGTCGCAAATATCAAGGGTATCGGACCGTGGTCAGCGAAGATGTTTTTAGTTACAGGTTTACATCGCTTAAATGTATTTGCAGCTGAAGATTTGGGAATCGCAAGGGGATGTTCAAGGTACTTGGAACAACGACCAGAGATCTTAAAGAAGCTTCACAGCAAGCGGACTCTTATCAAGAAATCAAAAATAAAGCACAAGAGTTTCAAGTGGAAAATCCACGATGAAGACGTGGTTGAGCTCTGTGGTGATTTATTTAGCCCCCATAGAACGTTATTTATGTTCGTTCTTTGGAGAATGTCGGATACTAACATGGAAGTTGTCATCAATAATGAGAAAAGGTTTATGTCGAAGTAATAATTAGAGGCATTGTAATTGCTGTGTATAAACAGTACACTTTAAAGTAAGGTAGGAGTTCACTGGTAGCAACTTTTGAGTATATATATTTACAAGATAACATTTAATGTGCTGCCCAGTGTTTATAATAAATAGGAAGTAAAGGGGACAAACAAGAAAATAATTGAAAAAAAAGGATCCATTCGTAGTTCCCAAGATCACTTCGCAAGTTTGGAAGCCTCAGTTAAGATTTTAGAAGAGGCCTTTTGCTGTTGTGTATAGAGTCCACCGGTGAGGATTCTAATTGCGGCTCTTGGTTTTCTCAATTGAGAAGCAAACAACAATGAACCTGTCAATAATGCCAAGGCACCAGCTTGGTGAGCAGAAGCTAGAGGGATTGGAACCAAATATAACAAGGTAAAAATACCTAGAGTGACTTGTAAAGTGGCAAGACCCATCATACCATGAGCAGTACGTAGAACTTGTTTAGGAATGATAGCCTTGTTTCTGTTACAGTACATGTGGAATGCAAACACAGCGAAGAAAGTGGTTGTAGCCAAAATCCTATGATTCAGTTGAACCGTAGTTGGGTTTTCCAACATATTTCTCCAAAACATATCACTCTTGTCTTCTTTTCTAGCAAAGTTTTCGTCGATTAATTCACGTTTACTTGGTACCCAATCATCACCCATGTGAGGGAAAGTATTGTAGATTAGACCAGCATCCAGACCAGCAACCAAACCCCCAGACATCGCAGTAACAAAGGTCAAAGCTAGTAGACCAAGTGCAGATCTTCTCAATGGAGCTAGTGCTGGGTTATCTAGTTTTGAGAATAAAACAAGAGCTTCGGATGGGTTTTTAACCCATTTGGCCTCTCTCAAGATCTCAAACCCGGTCCAGAGCATACCCATATATAACATGAAAGCGGTACCCAAATGTGTAGTCAATCTGTACTGTGAGACAGTCGGTTTGGACTTTCTTTCCTTCAATTGTGTTTCATCCAAACCAGACTTGACCATCCACCAACCGATAAAACCTTGTAAACCTAGTAGTGCTGATAAACCAAACAATCTTTTATTAACATGAGGTGATGTCTTCCTAGCGACAGCAAAGTAGACAGCAGGCAGAATGAATACAGCACCGATAGCACGGCCCCATAGTCTATGAATCCATTCCATAAAGAAAATGAACTTGAATTCATCCAAGGTAATATGAGAGTTCAACTGTTTAAATTCTGGAGAACTTTTATACTTGGTGAATTCATTTTCCCATTCCTGCTGGTTCAAGGGTGGTAAAGTACCAGCGACAGGTCTCCATTCTGTAATAGATAACCCAGATTCAGTAAGTCTGGTTAACCCCCCGAGAACGACAATACCAAACACAAGAATTGAAGTACCAACTAACCAGTACCCTACCACTTTTGATGAATTTAGCAAGGGTTTTGACTTAGCTTGTTTAGCCGTGGATGCCGTAGCTGTTGTTATACCATTACCAGTAGTTTGCGATACCTGTACAGCTTCCCTGACAATAGATCTGGTATGGAAATACGCCATTGAAACTGTTGGCAAAGCTCTCTTAAGAGCAACAGTGGGAATCACATTCTTTGTCTTTACCAAATTTGATATTGAACGGGTCATTAAACCACGGGAACTTATGCGAATACCGCTGAGGCCTCTGCCTCCAAGAACCAAAGTTCTGAACATAGTGATAACTAGGTTGTCAGCTTCAAAAGATCGAATCTGGCCTCTGTGGTTCAATACTTACTTCTGTTAATGTTACTAGTGAAAGGCTTCATCGTTCCATTTTTTTTTTTTTTTATATTGAGCCTGATCATTCCATAACGTGAAGGGAACTATATAAAAGCGTCAGCAGAAAGAAGCCCGATAAAACGTACTATTGAATAACGAGTTGACATGTCGTTATATTTGGCCAGTTTGTCGATGTTGTTAATATCTATAAATTCTCTATACTTATTTGAAGGCCGCATGGGGAATTCGTGTACGTTTTGTCTGTATATCCAAATAATCGTTGTTTAAGTAGAATGGTAGTACCTGGGGTTCATTCGGCGGTGGATTCGTATCAAATTCGTCTGTGTTTAGTTTACAGTAGTGTATATATTTACATGGGACTAAATAAGATAAATGACATTGGGTTTGATTTATTTAGTTTCCTTGTTGCGTTTTTCATCAATCTTCTTGAAGTCTTCTGACCAAACGGTGTTACCCTTGTTAGTGTCTACGTCTCCGAATAGTCTTTGGAAAACATCTTCGTACCAGTCTGCGGCCAAAGGTTCCAATCCTTCCTTCACATTCTCTGGAAGCTCAGCCCAGTCTGACAAATTGTCTTTGGGGAAAATGATAGTCTTGGCACCAGATCTCTTGGCTGCTACGGCCTTTTCTCTTAACCCACCGATCCTCAAAACTTTACCAGTCAAAGTCAATTCACCGGTCATAGCCACTGTTGGGTCAAGACCCTTATTCAAAGCCAGTGATAAGAATGAAGAGGCCATTGTCACACCTGCAGATGGACCATCCTTTGGTGTAGCACCTTCAGGGCAATGCAAATGGATCTTTGCAACTTCAAAGAATCTATTTTCTGGGAACTTCTTGGCCAAGTACATCTTTGAGAAAGAGTATGCTAGTCTAGAGGATTCCTTCATTACATCTCCAAGTTGGCCGGTACGTTCTAAAGTAGGTTGAGTTGAATGTGTCAAAGGCTGTTCTAAAACACTCTCTACGTACATTGCACATCCACCCATGCTAGTCCATGCAAGACCCATCACAACACCAGGAGGAGTAGATTCGTATAATCTATCAGTAGTGAAGATTGGTGGACCTACGTAATCCTTTAGGTTGTTTTCGTCTACAGTCACAGAAACAGTTTCCGGTACTTCTAAGGAACCCTTGTTATCGTGAGATTTTTGGGTCTTGATCAGTTCATTTTCTTCAGTAGTGGATTCTACGGTCGATGCTTCAGCACTAGATTTGTTTTCGGATTGCTTGACCTTTATATCCTTTTGATCCTTCACTTCTTCATTTTCCATAGGTTTATCGTCTATGCTCAATTGTTTAACGACGTTCAACGCAGCCTTACGGTAGATTTTCTCAATGTGCTTTTTCAATGATCTAACACCACTTTCTCTGCAGTAATGCTTCATCAAAGAAACAATAGCATTCTCGGTAATGTTGACGTTAGCATTATCTAAACCAGCAGATTTCTTTGCACTTGGCGATAGATAATTTTCTGCGATCTTAACCTTTTCTTCAGCAACATAACCAGTTAGTTCAATGACTTCCATACGGTCCAACAATGGTCTTGGGATAGTTTCTAAAGAATTAGCGGTGCAAACGAATAAAACTTTAGACAAATCGATTGGAATATCCATATAGTTGTCCAAGAAACTATTGTTTTGTTCTGGGTCTAATAATTCTAATAGCGCTGCGGCGGGGTCCCCATGGATACCGCCGTGCCCAATCTTATCAATTTCGTCAATCAAAATCAACGGGTTTTGAGTTTGACATTTCTTTAAAGCTTGGATGACTCTACCTGGCAAAGCACCAATATAGGTTCTTCTGTGACCTTTGATTTCAGCCACATCAGTCATACCACCTACTGAGAATCTGAAAAATTGTCTGTTCAAAGAGCGAGCAATGGACTTACCAATGGATGTCTTACCCACACCAGGTGGTCCAACAAAACAGATGATCTTACCATCAACCTTCCCGAGAAGCTTACCAACGGCGATGAACTCAAGAATACGATCTTTGACGTCCTTCATACCATAGTGATCTTCATCTAAGATTTTTTTCGCCTTTGGTATACTGTACTGTTCTTTAGATATAATACCCCAAGGTAGGGAAGTGATCCAATCCAAGTAGTTTCTAATCACACCAAATTCAGATTGTGAAGTTTCGAGAGTCGCTAATTTAGTGATTTCGTCATCAAATACTTTTTGAACTGTTTCCGGTAATTGTAGCTTAGATACACGATCTTTGAAAGATTCAATTAATTTATCACGACCATCATCTATACCCAACTCTCTCTTGATTCCTTTCAATTGTTCCATTAGATAATACTCTCTCTGCCTCTTTTGAATCTTAGTTTCAACGTCTTTAGAGATTTTATTTTGTAGTTCAGCATTCATCAACTCTTTCTTTAACACTGTCAATGCCTTTTCAAGACGTTGCTCAATGTCCAAGGATTCAAGGATTTCTTGTAATTCCTCTTCTTCGCCAGCAGAAACGGCAGCGGCAAAATCAGCCAATCTTGCTGGCTCTTCGAAAATATTTGTGGTGGCAGATTGAATTGATGCTGAAAAAGTTGCAATCTGTTCTCTGAACATGGTATTCAATTGAGAAATCTCTTTAAACACTTTCAAAATTTCAGAGGTCAACGCATTGATGACGGGGGAATTCGGATTAAATTCTTTGTCAGCCAAATTGGATACATTGACCAATGAAACATCATAATCTTTCAAGAACCCGGTCAAATTCTCATCGTCATCTTCTTCAACATCCTTCATATTTTCCATCTTTTGTAAAGAGGCCTTAACTACCTCTTGTTCATTATTTTCGACACCTTCGCTCTTGGATACATCTGATTCATCCTTCAGGTTTTGTTCAGAAGTTGGTGGGATCAATTCATCCAATTTGATTCTTCTGTGTGGGTATAATAGAGCGGTCATCGTTTCAGCACCAGTCTTTTCGTCTTTACTTGGGAATGCGCTTGTAACTTGGGCGAAGACACCGACATTGTAAACTTCATCAGCTTTATGAATCACATCGGTATCAACAGTAGAATCCTTCAACAAAAATGCACCAATGTATGGTTGTTGACGATCTGACATATCTTTAATCGCTTTCATGACTCTTTCATCTGAAATTACAACTGCTTTGTAAAAACCAGGGAATAATGGACGGCGAGATATTGGTAATGCCATCACTTGGGGATAAACTTCGGGGAACGGTTGTTTAGCGTTCTTGGAAGGTTTTCCATTACCACTTCCATTGTTACCATCATCACCGCTTCCATTACCTGATGATTCTCCGTTACCCGATGCTCCTCCAGAAGTGCTAGCTGGGCCCTGAGTCTCTGCAACAGAATCCCGTTGCTGAGATGTTTCCGATTCCTTTGCAGTATCGTTGTCCTTTTCTTCAGTAGGGACTTGTTCCTCTTCTTTCTTCCTGTTTTCAGATTCTGGCTGATCTATATCCTTGCCCTTATCATCCTGCTTCAACTGTATGCTTTTTACCCATTGGGATTCCAACTGTTCAAGTCTCTGTCTTGAAACAGGGTCGTTCATCTGTTTCCGATATTGCATCCAGTGATAAGACTCATCCACAAACTTCTGAGAATCCGAAGCTAACTTTTCGTTACCAACTATGCCATTATGCTGGAACCTCGTTGCATTCATCAACCTGACGTTGTTACCATTCTTGAATTGACGCAAAAGGATGTTCCTGGTCACAAGGCGGGATCTACTACTTCTTAACATTGTGATCTCCTTTGCACTTGAAATAAACTGAGGGAAAAAAAGCTAGTCACCCGGTATCAGAAGCTGTTCGACTAGGTGTGTAGTAAACTGTATCTCAATTTTGTGACTATCCGTTAGAAGCTGCTCTATTGAAACTAAAAGTCACAGTTAAAAAACACCTTCGAAACCAAATAAATAATCACTTCCGTATCTGATTTCAGTTGATCAAAAATCCTGGGTATTAGATCAAAACTAGATTGGAATATACCTCCTAATGTATCTATTGTGCTACTACTATGAAAGGCCTTTTTCCCTCTTAAAATGTTACCGGAATCCAAGTGTTCCTTAGTTGTATAAATTGGTATTTATCTTACAAATATTATAAATACCGGTGGCGCAAATATCACCGGAAAATGACATTTTAGCACTAATACGGAAAATATAATCTGTCAAGACGGACCTATCGTACCACTTGCTTGCCAATTGGCATTAAATTGTACGTTAAGATCCCTCCTTGGTATGTGATTGAGCCGTGGTCGTTAAATATTTAAGTACATCCATACATATCTATATATATATATATATATATAGATGCGTTTTGTTATAGTGAGAAAGAGGTAATGTTACAAGTGATCCGCAGTAGAATGGCGCGATCCCAGTGGCTGTTGGACGACAATCCGTGGTTGAGCTTGTGCTGGATTATGAGTGCTTTTTGAAGACGACTGTACATGTTCTGATGCCGATACCTCTGTGCTTGTCGTCGTGGAAGCTGAAGAAGGCACAGGATGAAGAGGTTGCTGCCTTTCCTGTGTCACGTGATCTGCGTCTTCTGCCCTTGATTCTTCTTCTGTGTATGAACCTTCCACATCCTCCTTAGGGTACATCATCTGATTCTTTATTGCCTGTTGTTGTCTGTATTTTGCTAGGTAAATCTTGAGCACTTCGGCATAGTTCTCGAATCCCAATGCATGTAGCGATAGAAGAATATCTTCACCGTTAATAGTCTTACGCTTCCCACTGGTACATCTATCACAGGCCTCGCTAGTGACAAACGATATGAATTCGCTTACGCACTCTTGCATACATTCCTTCGCATCTTTAGATACCTTTGTGGTCGCTGGCAACGTGTTTTTCATTAGTCTTGCGACGTTGTTAATCGGAAGCCATCGATCTTGCTCCGCTAGTTCGTTAAGATAGTTATTATGCCTCTCTTGCTTCTCAGCTTCTGTCTCTGTATCCATATTTAGTAGGTGTCGCTAGCTCTGATCTTCATAACAGACCAAATCAGTGAAAGACCTTAAACACTTAGTATTTTTATTATGTAGTTAATAGTCATGAATGGGTATTTTAAGGTTTGTTGATGATTTTGAATTTGCTGAACGTCAAAGATCGAGATTTTTCAATGTATACATTGGCAAAGAAAGACACTAATAAGATCCAATAAACGGCCAGTGCTCATCGATAGGATTGGTTTATACTGCTGTAGGTGCTAGTGCTCAGCATTGTTCTTTAAGAAGGGTGCAAAGTTACTTCATATCATTTGGTAAGAATGAATGTCAAGAATGAGCATATGAACAAATTCGCCAATGGAGTCTTATTTCTAATGTTGGGACAAACGTTGAGTAAAGGGGTTAATTTCTTGTTGAACACTTTGCTAGTGCGTTATTTATCCCCCCGAATTTTTGGTATTACCTCTTTCCTAGAGTTTTTACTTTCTACAGTACTATTCTTCAGTAGAGAATCGATTCGGATCTCCACCTTACGGATCAAATCTACAACAGATAGCGGCAAATTGGAAAAAGTAGAGGATGGTGAGGATACGAGAACTTTGCAATCCCTGATTAATTTTGGTTATATACCGTTTGTGATTGGGTTACCATTGTCTATTATCCTAATTTCATGGCAATACTCTAATCTAAATTCGTACTTCATTGACCTTCCATACTTCAAAGCCTCCATATTCCTTATATGGCTTAGTATATTGATTGAGTTGGTCAGTGAACCGTTCTACTTGGTACATCAATATTTACTCAATCACTTTATCAGATCCAAATATGAGAGTTTAGGTGTCACCTTTGCATGTGTTGCGAACTTTATTATAGTTGTCTGGTTTGAGAAAATGGTGAACGGAGTTGGGCTAGAGTTGCATGATGATTACAAACAAGAAGGGATCGCTATTTTTGCATTTGCAGTTGGTAAGCTCGTTCACGCGATGACTTTACTTGCATGTTACTCCTACAATTATTACTCAGAGGTCTATACTACTGGAGAGCGTTATAGCTACAAGTTGACAAAAATCAGGCCTGAAACAAGACAAGAGTCATACTATTTCCAAAATGATACCGTTCAGCACTTCAAAAAAGTGTATTTCCAGCTATGCTTCAAGCATTTGTTAACAGAAGGTGATAAGCTAATCATAAATTCGTTGTGCACGGTGGAAGAGCAAGGTATATACTCTCTTCTTTCAAATTACGGCTCTTTGATAACAAGACTATTGTTTGCTCCGATTGAGGAGGCATTACGCTTGTTTTTAGCGCGCTTGTTAAGCGTATCGTCGAAGAAGAACTTATGGTTATCTATGAAGGTCTTGATTGACCTAACCAAGTTTTATCTGTACTTATCACTCTTCATTATAATATTCGGACCAATCAATTCGTCATACTTATTGAAATTTGTCATTGGATCTAAGTGGTCAAGTACCTCATTTTTAGAAACAATAAGAACTTACTGCTTCTATATTCCATTCCTTTCCTTGAATGGTATCTTCGAGGCGTTTTTCCAAAGTGTTGCCTCCGGTGATCAGATTTTCAAACATTCATACGTCATGATGCTCTTCTCAGGCATTTTCTTGTTCAACTGTTGGTTATTCATAGAATATTTTGACCTATCACTAGAAGGGCTCATTGTCAGTAACATTTTGAACATGGCTTTGAGAATAGCATACTGTGGTAACTTTATTCATAAATTTTACCATTACCTACTAAAAGAATCGTCAACTGAAACTACTCAATCAATCTTGCCAAACATTTCCACCTTCAAGAACGTTGCTCTCATCGCAGCCATAATCGGTGCCCTAGATTGGTATTTCATAGGCTATGTGGAAAATATGCGGGAACTACTTATTAACGTCATTTTGGCATTATTGTTACTTATTTTGGTGATTTACAAAGAAAAGAGCTTAATATCAGAACTGCTAGCTGCAAAAACCTATGCGGCATAATTAGTAACTAGTTAGTTTCCTTTTTAACGACATATCTCAAATTCAGTTAGTTCATGATTTATATACAGGTCTCATTTTTACATATAATCTTCATCTTACGGTCGATGTGCATTATTTGTAAGATGCTTGCTATTAAGATCCAATAATTCAATTAGATAACAAGAACTGCAGCACAGATGCTTAATAGAAAAAGAGAGTGAGCCATATCTATATACGTGCAACTGCTCTATATAGAAGATTACCAGAGAGTTATGTGCCTGAACCATTGATTATGGATGAAGTGAAAGATAAAACTGGAGTACGGTTCGTAACTTTCAATGTGAATGGAGTAAGAACTCTTTTCCAACATTATCCTTTTAGTAGGATGAACAATTCATTGAAACTAGCATTCGAGTTGTTTCAAGCAGATATAGTGACACTACAGGAATTGAAGATAGATGCTAAAAGTATATCTAAATGGGGTAAAGTGGAAGGTTACCAATCATATATTACTATATCTCAAAAGAGGAAAGGGTACAGTGGGGTTGGATGCTGGATTCGTACACCATCAGAAGATGATCCATTAAGACATCACTTAAAGGTCATTAAGGCAGAGGAAGGAATTACGGGGCTTCTCCGAGTGCAAGCTAATGGCATATCCTATCGTGAGAGTTCAGAAGGGATTGGTGGATATACTGGTTTGGATTTTGCTGATGAAAACGACCTTCTTGATATTGACAGCGAGGGAAGATGTATCATCATCGAATTGGCTTGTAATGTTGTTATCTTTTCAACATACTGCCCTGCTAACTCGTCACAAACCGAAGAAGGAGAATTGTCTCGGCTGACGTTTTTAAAGCTACTCTTCAAGCGGATAAGAAATTTGCACGGGTTAGGGAAGCATGTCGTGCTAATGGGGGACATAAATGTTTGCAGAGATTTGAAAGATCATGCTACGGCACTAGATGAATCATCTATTTCTTTATCTCAACAGAAGACGGGCTCTGAAATTGAAGAAAAGTTTAATGAGAAATGCGTTCAGTTCATCATGGACCCATCTCGCATTGGAAGAAGGTTGCTTAATACAATGCTATGCGATTCCATAATTTCAAAATATGCACAAGAGGGTATTTTAGTAGATTCTACGCGAAAGATACAGGGTAGGGACAGACTAAAAATGTATACAGTCTGGAATACGTTGTTAAATACTCGGCCGGTCAATTACGGTTCTCGTGTTGATTATATCTTTGTCAGCAAAGGATTAAAGGATAATATTACGGACGGTGATATTTTGACCACTATTATGGGATCAGATCACTGTCCAGTTTTTGCTGATATCAAGGTAGATAACCTCGAACTTAAACATGAAAGCTTCAATAAGCCAAAATTTGAGGCTGCCACGAGATATTTCTTGAACCATGGGAACATTTTAGATATGTTCCGCAAGGCCAATCGCAAAAGCACCAGTCCTTCCACGACAAGCACGGGCAAAGTAGTAAAACCACTGAATGTCAAGCAATATAACGGCATGAATGCTCTGGCCTCAGCAACAGTTTCCAAAGATCAAAACAAAAATGTATCGATACAGCCTCAGTCGCGCGTCAAGAGTGCACATATGAAGGCTTTCGAGGAAATGCTTGGAAAAGCACCAGTTTGTGAACATGGTGAAGAAGCTGTTCTTCGAGTCTCTAAGACTGACAAAAGCTTTGGTAAAAAGTTTTGGGTGTGCAATCGATCAAAAGGCGAAAAAGATGATCCAGAAGCATCTTGTGGCTTCTTTCAATGGAAGTAATCGTTCTTCCGTGTTCCACCATTCTGGGTTATTATTATTTTATGCATCAATATTTATGATTTAGTTTATAATCTTTCTTTTTCTTTGGATTCAGCTTCTATCTCGGCTTCGGATTCTACCAATTTCTTGAACCATATTCTATCATCCTCATGAACGGTCAATCCGGACAGGTTATTGCTTTGTTCGAGCACATTTATTATTAGTGAGGTACCGACCAACTCATCGCTCGCTATGTAAGTGCTTATGGCAGTAGTAAAAATATCAGTATCATTGACGCTTACCTTTGCAATAGTATCCAAATTATCCACGTATAATAATTCGTACTCAATTGCTTCGCCAAATACACCGTGAGATCTTTTCAAAGCTGTATTCAACATTTGAAGCCAAGTTACTTTATCCACTTGGATCTCATTGTCTTTTTCCGAATCATGCGACGTTACCTTTAGTTTAAAATAAAACCATTCTGGTTTGAACTTAGCCATGTTTGTTCCTTGATCCTTTTCGAAAAGATGAGAGATTAGACAAACTCTGAACACATACTACCGGAATCGAGCCGACATCAATATTCGCTTCTCTTGTATTGTTAGTTATTCTTATCCAGGTTTAAATTTCACATTTTCACATTGAAAAAGGTTTATTCAAAGATTAACTGATCAGAAAGACTGAAAAAATTTCAAGGTATGACACTCATATATGCCTCTATGTTTACTTTATAAAGATTATAAGCTGTTAGTAGTGAACTACCCGAAAGTTAAATTAAAATCCATTTTCTATACGAAAATTATGTATAATGTTAAAGAGTTCGAGTATCTTCAAAAACATAAACTAGGTAAGTGTTGATGTTTTAAGTTGACTCATGAGGATTCGCTTCCTCTGGGTTATCAGAATATGGTGCATGGGTTGGTGTATCAGATGAGAGGTCAACTTCTTCGTCGTTACCGATTTCAAAATTACCCTCATTCTCGATGAAACTTGCAAGATCGTCAGCATCTTCATCGTGTCCAACAAGTAAATCATCTGCGTCATCTAAAAATTGATCGTGTAAGAGGGATTGATAACTTGGACCTGTTGTGTTTCCAAATCTGCTTAAGCCTCTCTTGAAGAAATTCCCCACTTGGTGTCCGAAATATTGAAGACCGGTGTAAACATTAGAGAAGAGGAACACTCCGTTTCTAAGAACTGTGTTTACAGCTCTATCGGTATTGTTCTCTTCTATGAGGTCATCATCTCCTAATCTAATTTCACCGAAACGAGCAAACCCACCATTCCTCTTTATACCTCTATAATAAATGAATGACAGCATGCCAGTGAATATCAGAACAGCAAAGATCCATATTGCTAAGAATGATGTATGGTTTACTTTATACTTCTCTTTGAACTCTTTCTCTTTTCCTGGACAAGGGTGAGGACTATCAGAGTTAGCGAGCATCAATCCGCCATTGCAGGTAGAAAGAGCGATCTTTCTATAGCCAGTTGGTTCGAAGTATTCGATTAAGGAATTGTCTTTGGAGCAGATGTCTTTAGGATCTGCTGGTTTTAAGCCATCGATTAACTTGCAAGTACCATCAGACACACGCATGAAATTATAATCACATTCATAGTCATTTCTGGTACAGGAACAGTTTGCAAAAATCCTAAATTTATCTTCGAGAGGTGCCATGCCGACATAACAATCGTCAGACTTTTTACGTAAATATTTTGCCTTGTGTCCAAACAAGCACTCCTTGGTGTTAGGGTGACTTAATGAAATATATTCGAAATCTTTTAGATCATCTTTCGAATATTGACATTGACGTGAAAACATGTCCACAAAGTCCAACGTATAAGTTCTTGTTTCTTCGCCACGAACATTTACTGAGGATCCAATTACTAAGAATCTCATTGCAGAGTCTCTTGGGACAGTGACCAAATCATATACATTTATCTTTTCTGAAGCGAACTGGTAGTCTTTCCAAGTCTTTCCACCGTTTATGGAGTAGCTGACTGTATCAGTTGGTTCGTTATCTTTGACAAGCACCAACACACTTCCGTGATCACCATACTCCCATTGATAAGACCCTTTCTTTACCTCAGACCAAGATATACCGCCATCGTTGGTCATAAAAGTAGATGCTTCGCTCACCGGAGTCAAATATTCTCCAACATTACCCAAGGCAAACATATAGCCAATAGCTGAGCCAGAAGAATATGTATCCCTAACATCTTTTCGTTCTGTGAATCCATGAAGGTTTAAGGAACACTTTTCTAGGTTTTTTGGGTTGCAATTATACTTTTTACCTTCAGAATCCACAGATGGTGGCTTGATGTACGTCCAATCAGCACCATCATTGAAGGTTATTTTAGTTTTTAATTTCTTCTGTGAAGTTTTATCTTTGCTTTCAACTATTTCCTTCGCATTTGCAACAGTGTTGATCAATATTATCCCTTCAAGACCTTGAATTTTTTCAAAATCAACAAAGCCAAAGCTGTTTCTGTTGACTGCTCTTTCTAAAATGACAAAAGATGTACCTTCGGTATTAGACTTTAGTAATGCTCCGAATTCTTCATTCTTATCAAGGTTAGTCGTCATATGCATGAATATTGCTCCTTCCTGTGATCCAAGGACTGTGAAGGCTTTTTGTTCATAAGAATCAAGGTCTGCAGGTAAAACTGCTTCTGAATATTCCACACCATCTATGGTTAGGTATGCACGTAGTTGACGTTCACCATGCGACACTGCTACTACAATATAGCCACCAGTGGACATGAATCCTAAAATATCAGAATAGAGAACTGTTTGGGTTTTGAAATAGTCTGTAGAGGACACGTAACTTCTTGCACCGGTAGATTTGTCTTTTACCATACAAACAATGCCGTTTTCTACTCTTGGACTTTCTACAGCTGACTCCAAGAATTCACAATTTGAGGCTCCTTCCAAAAGCTTTTCGAAAGATGCCCCTCCATCTCTAGTAATGTATGCTACAGCATGGCAGTTAGGATCGAAAAAAGACTCGCAACTTTCACCGCCGTAGTAAATGAAAGTCTGAATATCTTTAGCATGGAAGGATAATGGGAAACCCAACTGTCTTCCTGCAGGAAGCTCGGTAACTTTAAATGAAAGCCCGTAATCATGTGTTGCGAATAAGTTTTTGTTTTTACCAAATAGATATGCAGATGAGTTGAAGAAGGGGTTGAAATTAATCTCTAAAATATCTTCACCGCCAGTTTGAATTTGCTTTATATTTTGACCACCATCGTGAGACACATATGCTTCACTTTTGTCTGTCCTGAAAAGAATTGATTCCCGTACGAATGTGTCAAAGTATTGATACGATTTGAATATCGATGAAAATTTGTTTTCGGTAACTTTTACATTAGATGGGGCAGGTACAGCAGCGCACGATATCTCCTCTTTTATGATATTTTGTGGTCTCTTACATTTAGTTGTTTTTGATATTTTCTTAGGTTCCAATTGAATACTCTTTTTACTTTCACATTTTTCCATGAGAGATGCTTTTGAAAAATCTGGTACGCATTTACCAGCTGAATCGATGGAGAAATCATCAGCGCATTCGTAGTCTAGTTCGCTACAGCCACACAATTCTTCCTCGAAAGTGAGATCTTTGTAAGTGGTCTTAATTAGACATTGAGCATCTTGCTTTCTTCTACGGAATTTGAGAATAGTACCGTCAACACATTGACCGTTAGAGTAATACCAATCTTCCATATCAGAAGTTTTACAGCTGGCACCCTTGAATGCATCGGAGAAATCAACGACGTAGGACACGGACTCTAGATTCTGGTAATCTTCAGACATAATTGTACCGACTAACATGAATGAATTTCCGGATCCGTCCAAAGCAGATGGTAATAATTCAGTTGGGTAGAACGATTTGTCAAGTTGGTACTCTTGGAATGTTTTCCCTTGGTCTAAGGAGAAGTAGAATTCGCTCTGCGGGTCTTTATCAGATTCTGGATCAAACGGCACTGCAAGAATGATATTACCGTAGTCACCCATTACAACTCTACTCGGGAAATCGAGTACCTTTTCCCAGGTCGAACCATCGTCTCTTGAAATAAAGGTACCCATTTTTAAGAAATCACCAGAGGGATTTTCTTCATATACATCACCAATGGCGGCTATAATACCAGGGCTGAAAATATCTGAATCACCTTCCACACCTCCACCATAAACGATGAACATTTGGAAACCACAGTCATTGGAGTCGCTATTGATATCGCAGTTGTAATTCCATTTACCTTCGGGATCACTTACTTTGAGCTTACTCCACGTATTGCCCAAATCAAATGACACCTTCGATCTAAAATCAAAAAATCCAAAATCCCGCATAGTATTGGTCCAAGTTGCGAACATTGTCTTCTTAACAAAGATAGACGTCGATAAAGTCAACGAAGAAGCTTTTTGTTCATCAAAACTCAAATGTCTGAAGTTCTTACCGTATGAATCTGAAATCAACGCTTCAATGGAACCGGAAAAAATATCTTCGAAAGGAGATTTATCTTCGTCATCATTATTATCACCATCCTTATTTCTTTCTCTATGGTAGATGGTAATAATTGCTCTCCCATCTATTTCGTTGACGTCCATTAGCGATTTACGAATCTGTGTTCCAAGGGATATTTGTTCAAACTTATCAGTGCTATCATCTTCCAATCTCCAGAGATTTGCGGCAGAATTTTCATTGAACCGATCTGATAATGTCAAGATAAATAGATGATTATCGGAAATGAACGTTGATGCTGGAGACAAATCCTGTAATTGTTCGGCAAACGGACTCAAACTCTTAAAATTAACATCGGTGATATACAACTTACTGGAAACATCTCCGAAAGGGGATAGTACGGTACTCTCCTGACAGATTACCTTGTCTTTTAATTTGTACAGTTTTGATTTTGATGATTTCTGTACGAATGAACAAAACATGTTTAAAGGGTTTGAATCATCATTACTTTTAGAACCAGAGCTGGCCAATTTGAAATTGTTACCATCTTTGGAATAAAACGAAATCTGCCTTAAGGTAAATTTACCATCCAGTTTACCTAGTTCATAGATATTGATAATTCTTGCATTCTTATTTGTGGGATGTGACTCGATTTCAACGTTGATAATCGGTTTACGATTTTCATCGCCGACGTTCGAATAATCAGAGAAGTCTATCTTATGATTATCTGCGTCTAGGAAAGTTAACTGTTTCCAAGATTTCCCTTTATCACCGGTAGCTAAAACGCCGTTTTCACCACTCAAATATGCAACATCTGCTTTATAAATCCGATCTAGTACCAAGTGATTCCATTCCTGAGGTTTGTTATCAGACGAAAGGGGCAATCCCACCGAATCCCAAGTAACACCATTATCCTCACTTCTATAAAGCTCAACACCACGAAGAAGTTTAAGAACTACTCTCGAATCATCAAATCCGAGGATAGACAAGCGGCCATGCGTGTCTACATCCGAATGGAACGATACCTTGGGTTTAAAATCCTGAGCCAAAACGGGCAGAAAGTTCCAAAGCCCCAGCCAAATAAGGATATTCCACCAAAACATGAGACAAAGACGTTAAAAGTACTGCAAGCAATGTAAAAGGGTTTCGTTTATATCGGTAATTGAGTATATACATGAAACACAAGCTAACTACCGCTAAGACCAAAATTACAACGAACTGTTGAACAATGGTTCAAAAGACAATCTGTACGATATATTCTATTTTTTCCTCCTAGCAATTTTGATAATACCAATTCTGAGCATTTGAAAGTTGGTAAAAGGGAAGAAGGAAAAAAAAGGACGCGTCACGTGAATGTGAACATAATTAAGAACCTTAATTTTTCCCTAAACTGTTGCAGCTTGTTTCACATTATCTCTGAAGAAATTAGTCTCGTTTCAAGATGAAACGGCCGTACTTAAGGGAATATGGGGAATGTCGCGTTCATGAATTACAAACAATTAAAGTGAAAACTTCGATGGTTTGAGGTTTTGAGGCGATTTAGTGAGAAACAAGAAGACTTAAGATATTACATATATATATATCATACCTAAAAGTGGGTAAATATGGATAAATTCTCAGGCAAGAAGGGGTGGACAAATTTTTGCTCTGGTTTTATTCATCCAGAGAACCAGAGATAGATAGTGTGACAATGGGCAAGAGGATAGTATTTAACATAAGCTCTGAGTTTCAACTACAGTCGCTTCTCGGTGAGGGTGCTTACGGAGTGGTATGTTCAGCGAAGCACAAACCCAGTGGAGAAATAGTTGCTATCAAAAAGATCGAACCTTTTGAGAAACCCCTATTTTCTATTAGAACATTAAGAGAGATCAAGATATTGAAGCATTTCCAACACGAAAACATAATCAGCATATTTGACGTGCAAAAACCATCATCTTTCGAACAGTTTAACGAGGTGTACATAATTCAAGAGTTGATGCAGACGGACTTGCATAGAGTGATCGTGACGCAGGAACTAAGTGAGGATCATGTGCAGTATTTTGTATACCAAACTTTAAGGGCGCTTAAAGTGCTGCATGGAAGTAATGTGATCCATCGAGATTTAAAACCAAGTAATTTGTTGTTAAACAGCAACTGCGATTTGAAAATCTGTGATTTTGGTTTGGCAAGAATTGTATCTGAAAGAGCAACAGATGGCGATGCCCATGTTGACGCTGATGACACGGATGATAACTCCCCTTCATCGGCGGCTAATGACGGTGACCCGGCAATTTCGGGAATGACAGAGTATGTGGCAACCCGATGGTACCGAGCACCGGAAGTAATGTTAACAGCTGCACAGTACTCCAAGTCCATGGACGTATGGTCATGCGGATGCATTCTTGCCGAGCTCTTGGGGAAACAACCGTTGTTCCCCGGGAAAGATTACAGAGATCAGTTGATCCTGATATTTCAGACTTTAGGGACACCCACGGAACAAGAATTGGTGGAGCTAGTAGAAAATAGACGTGCACGTGAGTACATTCGCTCGTTACCTAAGCATCCCAAGATCAATTGGCGGCGTAGGTTCCCGAATGCATCTGCAGCCGCTCTTGATCTCCTTGACCGGATGCTGCAATTCGATCCGAGGCTACGGATCACTGCCACGGAAGCGCTATCACATCCATACTTGGTCTCGTACCATGACCCGGACGACGAGCCCGAAGGAACTCCGATTCCTTCGTCATTCTTTCAATTTGACCAATGGAAGTCGCGGCTAAATACAAAGGATTTGAAGCGGCTGTTATGGAACGAAATCGTGTCATGAGACACACCATCCAAAAACAAACGAATGACTAAGTAACCACTAGCGTATTATATCATTTTCTTGTGTAGAGGTCTCCAAAATGAACAAAGAACACCATCAGATAAACATAATGCGGTTTTGTGCTTTGGAAAGGAAAAAAAGAAATTGAGACGAAAAGATCCCATTTCGGAGCCGCCGTTCTGCGATTATCTTAAATGCGATTTTTTCTTGTTTGTTTTAGGGGCCCCCTCGTTGCAGGGAAGGTCAAACCAAGAAAAACAAATTACACGCACTAGGAAATCTGTGAACGAAAATGCAAAAAATCCATTGATCCGGACTTTAACACGCATGACTCTTTCCTTCACTATGGTATGCTCTTCAGTCATACATTGCCACATGCAGTAATTCTTACGACCCGATACGATTCCTTCCCCTCTCTATCCTTGCAAACTTAGTAAACTGAGTAAGCTGCACCATTAATGTTTCGGGATGTCCGAGCTATTGTGTGATTCGAGTAGCGCACAGCAGTTAGACGCGATTTTTTTTTTCTAACGCGCTGCATTACTTCGCTTAGTATATCCAGCCATTTTTTGTTGTTTTGGTTTTTAGTTTTCGCTTTGATTAACAACGGTTAAACTCCAGTTAGTAGCAGACAGAAATCAACTTGTGTTCTTGCGTTTTTTTGTCCTATTATTTTAATTTTATAAGACATTATGGTGAACAATTAATGTACAACTGGCATATGATAAAACTCGGGGTGCAAACGTGACACATACGTACACCCCCAAATCGGCGGGGAAAGTCACTGGGTAAGCCAATGTATGAAAAAAACAGGCGAGTATTTTTGTTTTTTGTTCTGTATTTTTAGCTTAATTTCGAGCGCTCTTATTCTACGTGTATTTCTGCGTTTTTTGAGTCTCCAGAGTTATGTCGTCGTACAAAATTCGTGCGTTTTTTCATTTTTCGTTTTACAGAACTGAAATCATCCGCATTAAAACCAATGAAAAGCGATTTTTCAACGAGATTTTCTATATAAGCCAGAGAGATTTGGTTCAATATCGATATATAGGAAAAATTGAAATTATGCCACCCCTATGTATTACATGTAAGCTTGAAGAATAAATATTATATATATACATATACTCCACATTCAATTTATATCAAGGTTCAGACACAATTGAAATTTTCTTTGATAGACAGAGGGAAGAAAGGTGGATAGGTCATTTTTTGTATCGCTTCTCTGATCTTAATATATATTAGTGTAAAATACAAAAAAGAAAAATAAATTAAGGGAAAATAGCCCATATAACATACCATTAAAGGAATTAAAAATGACAGTTTCCAGATTGTTGAAAGATAGAGTTAGATATGCTCCATATTTGAAGAAAGTTAAGCCAGTAGAAGAGCTGATTCCATTGTTTAAGGATGGTCAATACATTGGTTGGTCTGGTTTCACCGGTGTCGGTGCTCCAAAAGCTGTTCCAGAAGCTTTGATCAAACATGTTGAGGAAAATAACTTGCAAGGTAAGCTTAGATTCAACCTTTTCGTCGGTGCTTCTGCTGGTCCAGAAGAATGTAAATGGGCCGAACATGATATGATCTTGAGAAGAGCCCCTCATCAAGTCGGTAAGCCAATCGCCAAGGCTATTAACGATGGTAGAATCCAATTTTTCGACAAGCATTTGTCCATGTTTCCACAAGATTTGACCTACGGTTACTATAGCAGGAACAGAACCGATGGTAAGATCTTGGATTACACCATCATTGAAGCAACTGCCATTAAAGAAGATGGGTCTATTGTTCCAGGTCCTTCTGTCGGTGGTTCTCCAGAATTTATTTCTGTTTCTGATAAAATTATTATCGAAGTTAACACTGCTACTCCATCGTTCGAAGGTCTACACGATATTGATATGCCTGTTAACCCACCATTCAGACAACCATACCCATACACCGCTGTGGACCAAAAGAACGGTCTTGATTCTATCCCAGTGGACCCTGAACGTGTTGTTGCTGTGGTTGAATCTACTCAAAGGGATGTCGTTGGTCCAAACACTCCATCTGATGCTACATCTCAATCCATCGCTCGTCACTTGGTCGAGTTCTTCGAAAATGAAGTGAGACATGGTAGACTACCTGAAAACTTGCATCCATTGCAATCCGGTATCGGTAACATCGCTAACGCCGTGATTGAAGGTTTGACTGACTCCTCCTTCAAGAACTTGACTGTGTGGACTGAAGTCTTGCAAGATTCATTCTTGGATTTGTTCGAAAACGGTGCCTTGGATTACGCCACTGCTACCTCTATCAGATTGACCGAAGCTGGTTTCCAAAAGTTTTTCGATAACTGGGATGATTTCTCAAAGAAGCTATGTTTAAGATCCCAAGTTGTTTCTAACAACCCAGAATTGATCCGTCGTCTAGGTGTTATCGCTATGAACACCCCTGTCGAAGTTGACATTTACGCACACGCTAACTCCACCAACGTCTCTGGTTCTCGTATGTTGAACGGTTTGGGTGGTTCTGCTGATTTCTTGAGAAACGCTAAGTTGTCTATCATGCACGCTCCAGCTGCAAGACCTACAAAGACTGACCCAACTGGTATCTCTACCATTGTCCCAATGGCTTCTCATGTCGATCAAACTGAACACGATTTGGATGTCTTAGTCACCGATCAAGGTTTGGCTGACTTAAGAGGTCTATCTCCAAGAGAAAGAGCAAGAGAAATCATTAAGAACTGTGCTCATCCAGATTACCAACCAATCTTAACTGACTACTTGGACAGATCAGAACATTATGCCAAGTTGCACAAGTGCATGCACGAACCTCACATGTTAAAGAATGCATTCAAATTCCACTTGAACTTGTCTGAAAAGGGTACCATGAAAGTCGATAACTGGGATTAAGCTTGTTTATCTCGCTAGACAGGTATGATAAGATGAAAACTTGTTGGCATGACATTCATTGTCCGCAATATGTCCTTTTTTTTTTTCTCTTTAAAAGCCATGCTTCAAGAAACTGCTATTTTGATGACCCCCAAAAACTTATTACACAATAACATATAGTTCGTTTCGTCTTGAGTACACATTTTTGCCAACGAAACTGAATTTGACATGATATATTCGAAGAACAAACACCATACAGAAGCCTACATATGTATTTCTATATTATCTACATAGACGAACTATCTTATGGAACGAAGAAATATGATTTTTATGATAATTTTCTGGTTGACCTCCCTTATAAGAATTCATTGGAGTTCATCTTACCACATCTTTTATTAAGCCTATTTACAAAAGTTGGGACTGGTTCCAGTGCAAACCCTTCGAATTGCAAAACATTGGTACCAATTTGACCATCAATACATTGGATGATCATAGTCTTCTCGTCCTCACTTAATTTAAATTCTCCAGGTTTCATTGATATGGTTTCATTCAAATCAAATAATTCGGGGAATATAATACGTTTCTTCATAACTTCTTTCTTCCTCTTTGGTAATGATAATTTATAGCAGTACAACGACCCTAAGGCATCATTCTTGGCCAATAACCGTAACTTCCTTTCGTTTTTCCAATTTATTTGTTTCATTTCAGTAGTTATTTTGGGAGCAAGTGAAGGTTCATAGTTTGGGTTCGGTTTTGGTTTGAAATCCCTTTCCCTTATCATCTGTTGCAACAATTCACCACTTTTCAATCCCAATTGATCCATAAGTGTTGCAACCTTCTCGGGGACATCCTCGTCAAATTTACCGACGGTGCCAAGCTTCAAAATTTCTTGCACTGACAACGGAGCCGTCTGTTTGATGATTTCTCCATGGTCGAATTTCGTTGGATGTAAACTCTGAATCGTCACACCTGTAAACTCATCTCTGTTCAAAAGTGTATACTGGATCGGGGAGGAGCCTCGGTAACGCGGTAACAAAGATGGGTGGATATTGAAAGCTTTTCCGTCGACCTTTTCAATTAGCTGTTTGGGTATTAACTTACCAAAGCTTACGGCTATCAGTACATTAAACTCAACCGAAGGATTGTCGATTAATCCCAACAAATCAGACCTTGTATCACATTTAATCACCGGTGGTAACCCCAAAGAATCATTTACCGACATAATCGGAACCTCCCGCACTTCAGATAAGTATCTGCCACATGATTTTGGCGATCTGGTGACAACTTGTAGCGAATCAATGTCCTTGGTTCGCAAAAGTGAGTGCAATGCACTAAGTAAATGAGACGAATATTGATCTGAACCAAAGAAAAGCACTTTCAAAGGGTTCCCATTACTAGTAGAATAAAACCTTATGACACATGTGCTTAGTGTCTTGCCATGTTTGAAACCCCACATGACCGTTGTACAGTGGGGATGGCATTTTGCAACAATTAAGCTGAGCTAGACTTATTTCTGTTGGTGAGAGAGAGGTTTTCAATTGAAATTCACTTTCTGTTAATCATGTTGGAACATGAGAAGTTGACAACAAAAGGCATGAAGTGAGAGAGACCTCAATTCACTTCCTATATTATTCACTCGGTAGGGAATACACTGTAAATATGAATGACGATGAAAAGGCAAGAATTGCTAGAAGAAAGGCCAAGTTTTCCGAACAACGACGTCAAGAGTTGTTAGACGATCCATTGAAGGATAAAAGCTTGCTCAGCCGGTCTACAGCGGATAACGAAACAACAGTTATGATGAGATTGAAGACTAACCAGACCGTAAGAGACCAAATGTTTGTTCAGATTCAAGAGCTAGCTCGTTCTGGGAACTCCGATGATGAAGTGATAGAACATGGATTGCGTAAATTAAGGGAAATCATCGTAAGTATCTACCACAGCGAAAAACGTAATGATGAATTCATGAATTCGGTTAAAAATGTCTACATATATTCTATTGAGTTTTACCTCGGGAGACGCCCAGTGAACTGGACTAAACTCGTAAATATTCTCGAGGCATTCGTACGGAAAGTCTCCGGAGTATTAGAATGTAAAGAACATGGTTCCGCACTTGTGCTATACGAAGCTATCGAACAGCAGCAATACGGTAGAAGTTTACAAATAATACAAGGCCATGAGAAACAGATATGGGACCCGGTACTATGCCGATTGATCGTAAAATCATGCGCTACAGACAACTTCCATCTATGGTTCTACGCATTATCGAAACTAGATGATAAAACATTCCTATACAAGTTCCTCATCACACTCCCCTATCATGAACAGGCAGTTCACACCGTGTTAAACATAATCTCACGCTCTTATCATCAACTGACCTTGGCCCACATCACGGAATTCTGGTTCCAATCGGTACCAATTGCCCATCTTAAAGATGTGATCTCATCACGATGGACTGTCAATGAATTAAACCATGGCAGCATCGTCAAATTCAGGAAATAAACTGGAATTAAAACCCACTGAAAACTCGATGTACATAGCTATACCTCCTCTAGATATATACTCATGCATATAAGATGCCACCGGACAACCATAGTATCATCTATCTAACGGTACCACTATTAAGCAGCCGTTCCATTTCATTGTCTTTGTCAACGAAAATCCTTTTCATGATGAAAATGCGCTTTAAATCACCGAACTAACACAACTTATTACAATGGCACACAGTTAAATCAACAACAGAACACCGTTCGTTTGACTAGTGTAGCAGTTGCAGGTGGTATTGATCAAGTCGGGCACAGTACTGATATTGGTGTTTTTAATCTGGTTTTTTGTAGAGCTGGAAGAGGTTAAAATTTAGTTTCAAGACTAGGTGAATTCAAAGATGGCTGTCGGACCACCAGATCAAATCTTTAAGGACAATTTAACGTTCGATACGTTCAGAGAATTGATTATTGAGAAAGAATCTACTGCAGATGAGGTTGCAGATAAAGTCCTGGAGGCGAAGAAGGCATTACTGCCGATACGGACGTTGATGACTGAATTTGTGGGTATGATAGCGAATTTAGAAAGTATGGGGAACAAGACTTCGCAGGAGAAGTTTCTTGCCATACGAATGAAGTTGATTGAGTTACAGAATAATATACAGAAGTTTTCCAAGGATTTCCAGCAACTTCAGCCCGTGATGAGGACCATGGACAAGTTCAACGAGGAAGTTAATGCGGGGGAGAAGAAGTTCTTTGTTCAAGAGACTTTGGGATACACACAACTCGCCAGTAACGGAAGTGCAGCCGGTATCACTAAGACTAGCAGTGGGAATGATGGCAACACAACTGGTTCTACCGCAAATACAATGGCTATGGCGAAAGGTCTGAAGAAAAATGCTGCTGGCAAGCCCAATACTGGTACCGGCGTACAATCCGGTCCTGGCCGCAGAAACTCGACCAAAAAAACCGGCCATACGGGACCAGCAACAGCACCAACAACATCCAACTCTGCTGCTTCCGCTGCTGCTGCAGCTGCAAACACTCCAAGTTTGAAACAGATCCCAAATACACAGCCAATGCAATTGATGCCTGGTGTATCACCCATGGCAATGGCAAGTCCACTCAATAACATCTCCCCACAAAGGAAGCTCACTCAACACGTTAATCAAAGTAGAGAAAACAGTCTACATCAAGGGGTAACTCCTTCAGCATCGATGATCACTCCTCAAAATATCTTAAACATGTCAGCATTTGATCTTAACCAAAACCAAACACCACAGTCTTTGGATAATGTCAATAATATGGATCTTACGAACCTCGATTTAGACTCTTTGAACATGGAGTTCCTCAACTGAAGCAGATATATACAATTTGTTTGTTTTTGCATTACCTCGTTTATAAAGCTGTGTTTCAATATAAGTTTATATGGCAATATTACGTAATACTGATCCAGGAAACGGTGATTCTTTATTTCGAGCACCTCATCGTATTCAAGCTAGTTTCTGGTTTATCAAATTGGTATATCAAATTGATTATAAGCCAGTACCGCGCGCATCGTGCCTGTACCTCTGTTATCCATCTACTATTAATCTTCCTAGCCTTACTTTGAGTCATCTGCACTTAATTTCGTTGTGAAAAAAAAATCGATTCGAAAAGAAGTACTCTTCACATATATATCGCACATACACTCATTTACAGAAGAGAAATGCAATCCATTAGCGTGATTTAAGTTTGTTCTATCATTCTTTTACCACTTATCAAATCTCAAGCTCAACATTGATCTAAAGAAACATGTCTGTGTTGTTGAGACAAGCGTTTGAAAACGCTAAGAAAGAAGGCCGCAATGCCCTTGTCACTTTTATGACTGCTGGATATCCAACCCTAGAGGATACCATTCAAATCATGAAGGGTTTCCAAGACGGTGGTGTTGATGTTATTGAGTTAGGCTTACCATTTTCTGATCCAGTTGCTGATGGTCCAGTGATTCAAATTGCCAATACTGTTGCATTGAAGAACGGTATCGATATGCCAAAAGTTTTGGCTCTAGTTAAGCAAGCAAGAGAAGAAGGTATCACCGTACCAATTGTATTGATGGGTTACTATAATCCTATCTTAAACTACGGTGAAGAGAAATTCATTAAGGATGCTGGTGCTGCTGGTGTCAATGGTTTCCTTATCGTTGATTTACCACCAGAAGAAGCTTTGAAAGTTAGAAACTACGTCGGTGAAAACGGATTGAGTTTAATCCCATTAGTGGCTCCTTCTACAACAGATGAAAGATTGAGTCTACTGTCCCATCTCGCTGATTCATTCATCTATGTTGTCTCCAGGATGGGTACCACTGGTGCCAGAGAATCAGTCGCTAACGATTTAAGTGCTCTTGTCCAAAAAGTTAGATCATTCTCTGGTGATATTCCATTGGCTGTTGGGTTCGGTATCTCTACCAAGGAGCATTTTGATGTCGTTGGATCTGTTTCCGATGGTGTTGTCATTGGTTCCAAGATCGTTACTTTGATCGGTGAGGCTGCTCAAGATAAACGTTATGAAACTGCAAAGAATTACGCTGAAGAAATCTCTGGTGGTAAGAAGGGGAAGGTTCTTTCTAAAGAAGAGTTCTGGAACATTCACAAGGCCAATGTTGCAACTGCTAAGGAAAATAAAACAGTTGCCAAAGAGTTCGAAGAATTCCACAAGTTCCCGGCTCGTTTCGGAGAGTTTGGTGGACAATACGTTCCAGAAGCTCTACATGCTTGTCTAAGACAATTGGAAAGAGGCTTCGAAGATGCCGTCGCTGATCCAGCATTCTGGGAAGAATTCAAGAGTTTATACAGCTATATTGGTCGTCCTTCCTCCTTCCACAAGGCTGACAGATTGACTGAATACTGTGGCGGTGCTCAAATCTGGTTAAAGAGAGAAGATTTGAACCACACTGGTTCGCACAAGATTAACAATGCCTTGGCTCAAGTTTTAATTGCCAAGAGACTGGGTAAGAAAAAGGTCATTGCTGAAACTGGTGCCGGCCAACACGGTGTGGCAACTGCTACCGCATGTGCCAAGTTTGGTCTAGAATGTACAGTCTTCATGGGTGCTGAAGATACTCGTCGTCAAGCTTTGAACGTTTTCAGAATGAGAATATTAGGTGCTAAAGTCGTTCCTGTCACTAACGGTACTCAAACTCTAAGAGATGCCACTTCTGAAGCTTTCCGTTACTGGGTCTCTAATTTGGAATCTACTCATTACATTGTTGGTTCTGCTATCGGTCCACATCCATACCCAACGTTGGTCAGAACTTTCCAAAGTGTCATCGGTAATGAAACAAAGCAACAATTTGCTGCATTGAACGACGGCAAGCTACCAGACGCCATAGTTGCCTGTGTTGGTGGAGGTTCCAACTCCACTGGTATGTTCTCTCCTTTCGAGCACGATGCCTCGGTTAGACTTATCGGTGTGGAAGCTGGTGGTGACGGTATTGATACCGATCATCATTCTGCAACTTTGACCGTCGGTAGACCTGGTGTTCTACATGGTGTAAAGACTTACGTCTTGCAAGACTCCGATGGACAAGTGCATGATACCCATTCTGTATCCGCTGGTTTGGATTACCCAGGTGTTGGTCCTGAACTTGCTGCCTGGAAGGCTTCTGGTCGTGCTGACTTCATGGCTGCTACTGATGCTGAAGCTCTCGAAGGGTTTAGACTTTTATCGCAACTTGAAGGTATCATTCCAGCTCTAGAATCATCTCACGCTGTCTATGGTGCTGTTCAAATCGCCAAAACCATGAAAAAAGATCAACATTTGATTATCAACATCTCCGGTAGAGGTGATAAGGATGTTCAAAGCGTTGCTGAAATTTTACCAAGATTAGGCCCTCAAATTGGCTGGGATCTAAGATTCGAAAAGGACCCTACTGCAGGAAACTAGGTTTGAAGTTGATGCCACAAATGGAAACCCTGTGTTAGAATATCTATAGACACTGAATTGTACATTCACATTGTTCATTTATATATGTAAAAACTCCAATTAACGCTACTTTGTATCAAATAAGCGTTTCCCTGATATATATCACACTTAAAACATGCTTCGTGGGGGTACGCTATAATCTAAAATCCTGAACTACGGTTCTGAAAGGCTCCAGCCGCATTATCGCCATTTCCTTAGTGAGTTTTTGACATATTTCATCACATACTTTAATAAGAAAATCTCAGCATTCAGAAATATAGTGTACCACATCAACACAAGAAGATGGATGAAGTAAACCAGACATTCAAAACGTGGGCTGTAACCATCTACTATATAACAAGTTGGTAAGCTCGCTCCGTCATATATGTCTTTGCAGCCCAGGCATAATGAGAGGGGCCATCAACTGGGAATAGGTGTGGTAGCATCTAGTACATATGTGCCATTCAATGAATCAAATAATATAGAGAATGACAATGAGCATTGGGCTCTCTCTTCACTCAAGAAAAGAGATAGAATGTACTTTAGGGATATGCGTGTATTACAGGAGGGAAATTCCAGGGAATCACATACGAGTGATTTGGGTATTTATAATACCGACATGGAAGAAGTTCCGTATCCTGTGGAAAGACAAGGCTTTTGCAACCAAGTACTGCGCAAACTGGACAAAGGAGATATATTGAAGGATGTCGAACTGCGACCTAATGAGGAGCTTATTTCCTTGGACAATACTGCTATCACTAGTAAATTTTATGTTCCTAGCAGTTTAGTTTCTAAGATAGCAAAAGGTGAGATGTCGATGACAAGCGATGACGGACATCGCAAGCAAAATAGGGCCATAAGAGTGTCTTCGTCACATACTAGAAAGGATTTCAAGGTTATAGACCCTACCAGGAAGCGCCAAATTGCAGTCGCAGAACTTCTTCCTACAGTTGATGCAAGGCTAGATAAAGAACCTACGATGCTATTGATAACCATAAAAGGTCCCACGGAATCAGACCTCTCTATCCAGACACTAGCATTAGATAAAAGAACAGGCCTATACGAAGCTAATTCTGAGCCAAGAGTAATAAGTTTACAATCAAGGATAAAGCATATTGAGATACCCACCTTATCTAAATCTCTAGCAAGGTATCCGAATTTGTTTGCAGTTATCACTAATAGCAAAATCCACGTGATAAGACTGGATAGAATTCACAATAACGCTATCGACTTGACTGAATTTACACCTTTGGAATTTCACGAGTTGGAACAGTTCCCCATAGTTCATGTGGCGTTTAACCCATGGAATCTCATGGAGATCGCGTTGATCGACTCTAAAGGTAATTGGTGCATCGCGAAGCTTGAATCACACAAACGAAAGCCTTGTATTATAAAACTACGTAGGGATGCATCTGGATCTATCTTTGATCCCACAGAGACCTCGCCATGGAACCATATTGAGTGGGCAGATGACCATACATCCTTACTTGTTCTGAACAGATCGAAACTTACAATGATTAATTTCGAGCAGAATTGGCAACATGATATCATACAAGCAAAGACGTGGTCAGAATTAAGAGATTATAAACGGATCTCTGAACGACTCAGTCTCTTGCTGACTTCAAAAGAAATTATTCTTATAAAAATCCAAGATCAGCAGATAAACAGATTGCTTTCTTGGAAACATGATTGGGATTCTCGGGACCCTTCAATTCGCATTTCATACAAGATATCTGAAGACGATCAATTTGGACAATTGATACACGTACTACTCTTCTCAAAACTCACTTTGAAAGTATATGGTATAATGTTCGGATACAAAGCAAACTCCTGGGCTGTTGTTGTTTCTAAACCATTTTTACTATCGTTAGGTGACATTAAAAGTAAGGACGGATTGAACAGCATTGAGTTTCCAGATACCAGTAATTACACTAATGATTTAGATGATGGTGGCGATCGCGGGGTTTCCACAGATCTTGTTTGCATCACTGGGTTCATTGGATCGGATACCGTGATACAAGGATTTTTATCCACAACAGACTCAGGAAACCATATCCGGCTAAACCTAGAGTATCCATCATGGGATTATAGAGGTGACTTTTTGGATAAAATATCCAAAATTTTTACAGAGAGTTTACCAGTTGCGCCAATAAGTCACCAAGCAGATAATGAGTACCAAATGTTCCAAGAGTATGGGTATAATTTGTCAGAAAAGCTGAATGAGCTACTGGATTCATGGAAAAACAGATCAGATAAGTATGACCTTAACATTGAATCTCTAGCATCTCTAAAAACTTTTCCATCTTACTTCAAGAATTTTACAGAATTTGCCTCCTTAATTGAACAATTAATAACCTACTACAAAGATCATAATCTTGCTTTTTCTGACCTACCGTTTACGACAAAACAGTTGATAGGCGAGGGATTAACTTCATGGGAAGGCCTATTTAATCGTTTGGTGATAGCGTGGGACAGTATATCTCCAAATGCAGAAGAGCTTAGTAGATCAGCTACCCAAGACATGACTTTATCCTTAACTGTATGCCAAGATCAGGAAGGAATAAAGAATTCTTTAGAAACCATCACCAATGAAATTTCTGACAATACTAAAGCTGTCCTGGATTTATGGGACAATGGATCTGATGAAACATTAAGTAATATGCAATCGACACGGCCGCCTCTATTTTCTGCATCAGTATCCTCCCAACAGTTTCAGGTTCCCACGATAAAATCCTCGCAGCAAACGTCCAGGAAGAAAAAGCTTCCTTCATCAACCTCGAGGGGACTTCACAGTTTATCAGTATCACAACCAACTCAGTTCATGTCCGGCAATGGGTTGCCCGGGAACATGGCGCCTGCATTTTCATTGGGTGCTAGTACCAGGTCAACTCAACCGATGCCCACACTTTCACAACCTGAAGGTCAGCAACGAGTAAAGAAGAAGAAAAAGAAGAAAGTCGGAGGTTTCACTTAATGTATATATTTTTGTCCATCGAATGATTATATGTAATATTTAATTTGATACCATTTCTCATTTTCTTCTATGTTTGCAAATATAGTAGGTTGAACTAAGATTGATATTTTACTCTTTAAAGTGAACTTTGAAATTTAAAAGAGTAAGTTGTATTAACTCTGGAAACAGTCTGCGAAGAACAAAAGTCGTCAAGATTTGCTTTTGAGAAGTCCATCACTTCCCATTCTACACGATTGATCAAGCCATCTAAATCTCCTATGGTGCGCTGTGCAAGCAATCTTTCATTCTGAATACTTTTGTCTTTTATTATATTCAAAGAAGAATTACGTATTTAAACTTCCTAAAGTTGAGATACTTACAGCCACAGATCAATTGCACTGCCAAGTACAATAAAATCCACTGACAAAAACTTTCAGACGGCTATTCATAAGATAACATTTGCTACTAAAAAAAGCCACAAATGATTACTCTGTCCAGGCTGCTTTTGTTTGCGGCCCTTAATGCTATTTTAGGCCATAGTATAGCATTAGATCTGGATGATTATAGCAAGGCAAATAATCAATCGCTTTTATGGGCCCCTTATAGATCAAACTGTTACTTCGGTTTAAGGCCTCGGTATGTTAATGATGAGCCGTTTGTCTTGGGTGCTATGTGGTTTAATAGCATCAATGCACAAGGTTTGGCAAAAGTTCGGCATTTTGTTGAGCAAGGTGACAAGTTAGATAAATACGGATGGATCTGGTATGATCCGAGAATTGGTGGCAGAGAGACCATCAGAGATTCTGAAAGTAACCTTCAGCTCAACTTCACGTTTGTGAAATCGCACAGTGGCGAGAATTGGGCTGTTCAAGTTGAAGGTGATTTGATTGACAAAAACAAAGAAGCTGCACATTCGATCGTTATTTATATGAAGCAAAACGGCAAAGAAGACTCTTCCTGTTACTTAAACCAGAATGACATTTTTACAAAAAATCGTAATGAGCTCTCATTTACAGGATTCTCAAACGAATTAAAGGGTTACACTATCAAACTTGCAGACGAAAACAGCAAGTTTTATAAAGATGCAGTTCCACCTTTAAGCCCAGACTGCGATCCTTCGAAGCCGACTGTTCTCTCCATGAATATACCAGATGATCAACTATGGAAAGCAAAAGACGTGTTTCAAAGTTTATTGAAAGACTCGATTCAGGCTCATGTCGAAACAAATCCACAATTGAGCGCTAATTTAATTCCAAGTGCGCTAACGATCCGTAACATCCACAATTTTCCTCCAGGAAATGTGCAGTATATTCAACAAACCTTTGAAGGGCACTTCAAGTTCAATATTATATTCAACAAAAAGGGATCAAAAGACCAAATTGCAGAAAACTCAGTTGATCACCTTATTGTATTGGCGGAAGGTTTGGTGCAACAGAAGTTCAACAAGAAATTTGGCATTGCAGACAATTCCTTATATAGAGATTTTGCTCAGGAAACCTTTTCAAATCTATTAGGTGGTCTATCATATTTCCATGGTACTCATCTAGTTGACAGAGAAACAGCATTCGATAACGAAAACTTTGATAGAATAGAATTGCTGAATTCGAATGAAGAGGGCCCTTTAGAGCTCTTCTCTATGGTACCCAGCCGCGCATTTTTCCCTAGAGGATTCTACTGGGATGAAGGATTCCACCTATTACAATTATTGGATTACGATTCTGATCTCGTTTTCGAAGTTTTACACAGTTGGTTCAATTTGATAGACAAAGATGGATGGATTCCTCGTGAAGTTATCTTGGGTGACGAAGCCCGAAGTAAAGTTCCCGAAGAGTTCAGAGTTCAAAATCCAAATATTGCGAATCCACCAACGTTGCTACTTGCATTCAGTGAGATTTTGAGCCGCGCAAAGACCATACAAGAGGAAATGTTAGAATCCCATCTCCAGGAAAATTATCAATATGAGGAACTAGACTCGTCGTTCCAAGGCGACAAATTGAATAACAATCCAGAACTTTTAATATCCTATGCCAAAGAAATATATCCAAAGCTTCTAAAGCATTATGAGTGGTTTAGAAACTCACAAAAGGGGATGCTCGAAGAGTATATGGAGGTTCCTTCCATAAACTCCAAAGTTCACATGGAAGAAGCCTACAGATGGATTGGTCGCACTTTCACACATTGTCTACCAAGTGGTATGGATGACTATCCTCGTGCTATCCCACCGGATATTGCAGAACTACATGTTGATGCTCTTACATGGGTGGGCGTCATGACGAGGTCGATGAAACAGATTGCTAGTGTTATAGATCTCGTGGAAGAGATTAAACGATTTGCTACTATTGAAGAAAATATTGTTGAAAACCTTAAGACATTGCACTGGGATGACGACCAAAAATTGTTCTGCGACATAACATTCAATGACGACGCTAATACCGATGAGGCTTTAAGAAAGTTCGTATGTCATGAAGGATACGTATCGCTCCTACCATTCGCTGTCAAATTGATACCGCATACTGATGTTGAACGCCTAAAACATATTCTAGATTCAATGAGCAATACCACAACCCTTCTATCGCCTTACGGAATTCGCTCGCTATCCAAAACAGACGAATATTACGATACAGGAGAAGTGTATTGGAGAGGACCAATCTGGTTGAACATAAACTATCTCTGTCTTGACGCATTGGAATACTACTTCTTGGAATCACCACTGAAAAAATCAGAAGGTCAAAACGAAGAACTCTTCTTACAAGCTAGAACTCTGTACAAACAATTGAGGCAAAACATTATCGATAACGTGTACAAAATCTGGAAGAAAGATGGTTACGTTTATGAACAGTACAATCACAAGAACGGTAAAGGGTCAGGTGTTCAACATTTTACTGGCTGGACAGCACTAGTTGTTAATATGATCGGAAAATTACCAGAAGAATTGTGAATGCTTGTCACAGTCCCAAGTTTGCGAAATGAACACGATTAAATCTAAATAGATTACACTAGAAATGGAGCTAATGTAAACATACCGTTTGCCGACATTCCATCACAGCCAGCAGCAAGGTTATTAGGAAAGAAGCTACTTTTGAAATTACCATGTGTTATATTTGTTGGCCGATTGACCTAAAGTTCAGCCGTTGGGGAATGTAACAACATCAGGACCTGCTGCCACAGGATTTTATAGTTTAGGCTATCTATTTTCTGTATTGTTTACATTTTTGGATCATAACCCAGCATTTCCAAACCAGCATTTTAGAGCCAGCATGAGAGAATTTAAAGGGTTTACGTATATAGTGATAAATATTAGGTCGCCGGAATCTAGTTTTCCGCAGTCTATCGTGGCGTCATCAGGAACAGACCAGGGGTGGGTTTAGGTTTAAGCTTTTTCAGGAACAATTCAGGAACCAGTCGATGATGTATGGTTTCTCTTTTTCCCGGATTTCTTTCTTTCTTTTCCTTTTTTTTTACACTCTCTCCGTTGTTGTGCTTTAGCATTGTTCGTACTTTGCCATTGATGGTTCATTGTTGCCATTGATGGTTCATTGTTGCCATTGGAGAGGTTGGAGAAGCCGTGATTGTACAGAAATCAGACTATCGTGGTAGCAAATGAAGTTGTGAGTAGGTCTTTTTTGTTATTCCAGCACAACATTCTTGTTCAGTGTTTACATGAACATGGGTAGTTTACATAGATGGTGTGCGTGAATGGTTTGTTATGGATGGTTTATTATGAATCGACCACCTGGATCAGATCAATTCGAATATCTAGCTAGATCAAAACAAGCTTAATGTAAACAACAAATCAACGGTAAGACTCGCGACAAATGCTTGCATGAGCTGCGTAAAAGTGTCAAGGTAGTTCGATAAAATGGGATATATAAACGGAGTGTCCAAAATACAAGTTCTGGAGATTCGATTTAGAACAAGATTCACTGCTTTAGGTTATGAAGAGTTTGCTAACCTCTATTCTATATTTATCTATTCCCCTAAGAAAATCATCAATCTGATAACTAACGAACAATTCACCTGTTTTAAGATCATTACATTTCGTTGTAAAAATGACTGAACTAAAATTCCAAATACGTTCGCTTCTAGTTCTAGCAACGCTCCTCACATATGTTTTCGCAGCTCCTTTGAACCATCTTCATAAAAAGAGAGAAATTGTAACGAGAGTACATACCGCTTCTCAAACAAACACTGTCACTGACTTTTACTCTACCACTACGCAAATTGTCCTCGCACCAACTGTGGAATTCATTATTTCTGGCTCAGTCACAATAACAACTACTCTACCACTGGCTGATGGATCTGTACCAACTGAATCCCCAAGTGTAACCATAACATCTGTCTTCAATGACCGTGGAGCTGCAGCTGTTGCTGTTCCAACACATCCTGCTGCGGTAGCAGGGGAAGCAGATCCTAAAGTGAGTACCATTGTAAACGACGGTACATCTACATTGGCACCAATAACTGCATCAACTCAATCACAGAATAACGATAACGGTGCTGCTTCCGCAACAACCACAACATCAGGGGTTAGTGTTACCAGTGGTAGTGACAATAACAACAATGACAACACCAGCAATTCAGGCAGCAGTAATGAAAGCAGCGACAACGATAACAATGGTAATACAAGTAGTAGCACTGAGAATGGAAACGCCGGTAATGCAGACACTAGTTCCAGCACCAGCTCAAGTACTAGCTCAAGTACCAGCACAACCAAAGACAGCAGCACAAGCACGAGTTCTGGTAGCACCACAACAGCTGGTTCTGGTACCGGTGTTCCAAATACTATTGTTTATTCCCCATACAATGATGACTCTTCGTGTAAGAGCGCTGATTCAGTTTATTCCGATCTGCAAACCATTAAAGCAAAGGGTATCTACAAAATCAGAATATATGGTACCGACTGTAATTCATTACAAACTGTACAACCAGCTGCCGTCAAGTTGGGTATGACTATCAACCAAGGTTTCTGGATTGGTTCTTCTGGTGTTAGCTCAATCGACACTGCTGTCTCAGATGTGATTTCCTATGGTCAATCTAATGGCTGGGATGTATTTGACTTCATTACAATTGGTAACGAAGCTATAATTTCTGGTTACTGTTCAGTGGAAGACTTAATTGGTAAAATCTCCTCTGTCAAGGCACAATTGAAATCTGCTGGCTACGGAGGACTAGTTACTACCTCTGAACCTCCTGTAATCTTTGAAACCTACCCATCTTTATGCACAAGCTCTGAAATTGATTTCGTCGGTATTAATTCCCATGCCTATTTCGATCCAAACTCCCAAGCATCTACTGCTGGATCCTTCGTTAAGAATCAACTGCAAATTGTGAAAGATGTTTGCGGAACAGACAATGTTAGAGTGACAGAAACTGGTTACCCAAGTAAGGGTGTCCAAAATGGTGGTAATATTCCAAGTAAAGCTAACCAAATAATAGCTGTTAATGGTATCTTAGAGGAGTTGAACGGAGATGTCACAATTTTATCTACGTTCAATGACTACTGGAAGGACCCTGGTACTTACGGTGTCGAACAATCTTTCGGTGTTATTGATTTCCTATCATGAAACATACCATCCTAGCATAACATTAACGTAACGAAACCGCCAACAGCGGAAAATAATAGAGTAAGGAAATGATTAGGATCTGAAGTATAAACAAAAAAATCACGCACGGAAGACTCATTACTCTTTTGACCGAAAATAGCTTCCTTCACAACACGAACTTTCCTAGTTGGTTTTATCGTCCATCATTAATCTCCTATAAACAATCGTAATATTTCTATACCTGAATGCTGATTATAAAGCAGAATTTGTAACACATAATATAGCACATTAAATGTTCTCCGTTTTTTATCTAGGTAAGTTATCTTGTCTCGAGTCCGTTATTAGAATTCAACCAGTTTTTGAGGAAAGAACTCATCGATCAATTCAAGGTAATACGGTTTTAATTCATCGCGGTTATGTTTTTGTAATCCCTTGGAATAGAGATCATATTGATTAAAATCCTGTACAGCTTCCAAGATTTCATAATCGCTTTCTGACATCAAATATCGATATGCGCCTTCTCGATGCCATGGATAGAAGGAATGATATCTAATCATAGCCAAAGCCTTCTCATTCAGAGTTGATTGATTCTTTGCGATATAATACATATATTCATCATGCCCCCACGAAATCATCACCGATTTTAGGCCACTGTTTTCTTCATATATTCCTAGTTTAGTTGAATATATTGGATGCGAATTATCGGGATTACCTTGAAAGAACTCAGGAAAGATGTTTTCCTTCACGAAACCACAACCAATGGGGAAAGTGTCTCCGACAACATCCCACTGCCCTTCACTCTCAAAGAAGTATAGGATCTTACCTAAATCATGTATTAACCCAACGAGCTGCATCCATCTAGGTTTACCGTCATTTCTTATCGCTTCAGCCGTTTGTAATGCGTGATCTATTTGGGAGAGTTCTGTGTCTGGGTCCGATTCATCTATGAGTTTACTTAATTGGCATAAAGCATCCCAAACAGTCATTCTGGCTCGCACTTTAGTCTTGAAATTAATTCTTGCCTGTAAATTGTACGCCATCGTCTGTTTCTCATGCTGTTCTTTGTAGAATTCTCGCACTCTATCTTTAGCCTGGTTATATTGCCTGAAATCTTCCTCATTTATTCCATCTAGGACACTAGTCGAATCGTTCATTTTCCTCTTTTTAGACGGTACGGGGTCCTTGGATTGCTCTCGAAGCTTGGTTTTAATTACGTTGATTGACTGAACATCCTCATCTATAAGCTCCAGTAAATGGCCTTTATCCGAATGGATAATCTCTCCCAAATCCTTTGACATTGTTTCAATTATTTCAACGGCACTGAGCAAAAGATCCCTTTTAACAGAGCACTAATAAATTCACCGTTCGAAATATCAGAGCGTACCGAGACGTATCTCATACACTATAAACTTAATCCTGTTCTATCGTTAAGTTGACACTCACATCCATCATTAGAAAATCATTGAGAAATATCCATAACAGTAATTTTAGTGCAAGGTGAGCGAAAGAAAACTGGTTCTTGTAATTAATTTGGCTGCTTTAGCTCAGTTGGGAGAGCGTATGACTGAAGTTCATAAGGTCCTGTGTTCGATCCACAGAAGCAGCAAATTGGTTTTAATTTTTGTCAATTTCCCACATACTTTTTCATCGTCAGTATATACAATTGCGGAGGACGGAACAAGCCTAAATCGTTAATGCAGATATGTCTTTATTCTATTATACAGTATTTATGACTTTATGTCTCAACGCTCTTTCAAAGCCTTATTTCTCTTTTCTCTTCTTCTTAGTCTATCGACCTTCTTAGCGTGCATCTTGGCAGCCAATCTATCGTACCTTTCTTGTTCTTCCTTCTTTGCTCTTCTTTCCTTCAAAGCTTGAATAACAGCGTCTTTCTCGGCTTTCTTCTCCTCCTTCAAAGCACGTACCTTTTCCTTGAACTGCTGATCTTCTAGTCTCTTTTGTTTCTTCAATTCCCATGAGGTCAACTTCTTATTCTTCACGACTCTGTTCTTAGCCCTCAAAGGTTCTTTCTCTACCTTCCAGGTGCGGCCACTAACGGGCTTACCCTTGATCTGTATATCCTGCTGTTCTGCTGTATTGTCTGACATGATAATTCGTACACTTTCGCGATTACTACAGTAATGGTTACTCCAGTCACGACCACTTTGTTACAACCTTTGTATGTGTTTCTCTCATCTCATCTCATCTCATCTCATTGTCTCTCTAATTTTTCACTATCACATAATAATGAAAAAGAAATCTTTAACATTAAAGATTGAAAAATTTCTAGTTAGAAATGAGATGAGATGAGATGAACTTACCATGAAAGTATTAGTTCAAAAGTTCAATCGGTGTTATCTGTCGCTAGATCATCGATTAATTGAATTATAGTGTAAGGAACATATAAAAGGTGCTCTTTTGATCTTTTGGAAACCACTGTAAGAGGGAATGCTTTCACTTGGAAAGAATGGTAAGACTTCGTCAACACTGGTACGAAATGCGCGAAGGAGTGTGATCATGCCAGCTAGCAGAGATGTTAGATCTCGTAAGAGACGGGCGAGATCTGTCACTGATACGAAAGATGTGTTAGATTTGGATTCAATCGATTTCACTAATGAGAAGGAAGTTCAGTTCAAGGTTAATCAGTTGAAAGAGTTCACCAGAAATCTTCGAGAACAGATCAAGTACACTGATGAGCTAAAGCGTAAGCATGTTATAGAAGAGGAGGAGACAAAATCGGTAGATCCCGAGATGCATGATTTTGACAGCGATGCTGGAGTTATTTTAAGTTCATTGAACGATAAGGTAGCGGGCCCTGGGGCAGAACAGAATCTTTCAACTCTTTTGTTATCAGATAAAGCTGATACATCGTTACTACCCGAGCGATTATCAGAGAGGATAAAGGACAAGGACCTCATTTTGAGGTGTTTGTTTGATAAGAGGAATAGGGATTTTAATCCGATAGTAACAGAACTATACCATTCAGAACAGAGACTAAAGGGTTTAGGAATCCAATTTATTTATTCCAAGATTCTTTCGAAATTCGATAAACTTTCCTTTACGAGCTTATCCCAATTGGATGAGATGATAATGGAAAGCGTTGGGAATGACTCCTCGCGGTTAAATGGTAACTTATACGAGCATCTCATGTTGTCTTTTTCTCGGGTTACATCACCATCAGCACAGGGCAAATTGGAAGTATGTGGTAAACTTCGAGAGTTAACAGAGAGAATGGATGCTACATTATCGAAGAAAAGTTTCCAGCCAACACAGTATATGCTAAATGCTTGTATATTTGCAGCTTCAAAAGCCATGAGCTGGGAGTATATGGACTTTTTTTTAAAGAAATTCACCTCGACGTATGATATGCAACCTAACAGAAAGAACTATACGACAGTCATTTCTTTCTATACCAAGATGGAACACTATAAGAAAGCTTGGCAACTCTTTGACTCTCTTAAATTTTTGTCCCTAGAACACAAACCAGATACTAAGGTCTACAACTTGATGCTCGAAGTGTGTCAAAAGGAGAAGAATTACGCAAGATCATTAGATATTTTCCAAGAAATGGACGATTTGAACGTCACAAAGGACCTAAAGACTTATCTTAACGCAGCTAAATCCTTAGCATTGTCAAGTGCTGACAACGTAACAAGTGAAGGTAAAGCAGATTCATTAAGGTTAATGAGTTGGAAGTACATCCATAAGATTCATGATGATCCTAAATTATCCAAACAGCTAACCGAAAATCCACGCAACAACATGCTGCTGCTAGAGACAATGATGGTTTTATCAGCTTATGATGGTGACGTCGGATTTGCTCGTGCGTTGTACTATAAATATACGAACGCATTGTTCAAAGCACACTTCTATGAATTCAAAAAGTATCACAAAGATACCGATCCAGTTGATTATATTCGCATTTGGAAGAAATCTCTTTCCGCACAAATGTTTAACTGGCTAATGTTATCGTACTCTAAATTCAAAAAGTCTCGACTACCAGTATTATTAGGATATCCAGAAGGTTCAAGCTTGAGACGTAGCATGATTTATTCAGTTGACTATTCGGGACGAGATTCCTCCTATGAGAATTCAAATATTCAATTACCTATGCTTCCTATGACTGAGCTTAATGATGCAGAATTAACTATAAATGAATCAAAAGCCTTATGGAGATTTAATTTAGAGTTTGGCGGAAATTATGACATTAGAGAATTACCAGAAGGTATGCAGACAGTGAAAGATATAGAGAATATTGTCAAATGTGCAAAAACTGTTAATGAATTCAAGCTGCAGATTTCGCAGCGTTTATTGGAATGGAAAAACAGATATGTCAATCACAAGATTCTCAATATGAAATCTTTGATAACTTTCCTCACGATACCTATTAGGCTTCATGAACCCAATGAGTTCAAATTGAGGTTACAGGAATTCACATTCCAAGCGTTCGAATTCAACGAAAGGGTGGAATATCAATTCAAAAAATCAAAAACGAACGAACTGGAATCACCTGTACTCTCAAAAGATTTTAACACAACCGACAGCAATGCCTTGGTTGATAACGGTATTATACCCTCAGAATTCCTTCTATACTTGGTTTCTATGAAACACAAACTAGCCACTAATTGTGCTATCTACGAAGTGTCGATGAAAGCAGCCATAGCGTTCCATGATTACGAACTTGCTATGACAACATGGAAGAACAGAGGTAAATTCAGAATGACTGACGCTTTCCAGAAATTAACACCAGGTGAAAGACAACAAAGTGACGCAACTTTCGCTCAACTAATGGTCGAATACTTCACGAATGAAAAGATGTATCAAGACGCATTGAGTATCATTTTGTCATCTTTAAAGACGGTAAACTGGCAGTATTCTATGGTTAAGTCCCTACACAGAGCGTTGCTAGCTATTGAAGATGAGAACTCCGCTGCAAGACTTCTGAGTGTGGTGAATCGGAAATCAAAGATAGTTGAATTGGAGGAAGAGATCAAGTCATTAGACCTTTGATATTATGACATCACGAAAGAATGGATGCTATGAAAATAATGAGAATTACAGTAATGATAACAGCTCACAACCAAGAAACCTGTAAATAAATTGTAGTGTTTATTATCATTTAAAAATTCTCTTGTAAATATTTAATAGATAGATTAAGGAAACGACATTAATATATTGGTGAATCTAACCTTTGATATTAGGTGGTTGGAATTTTCATCTCCCATGTTAACTCATCGCTTTGATTCGAAGCAATACTGGCGGAATCCGATTCATCCAGTGCTACTGAGGAGCTAGAGCCTTTATTGCTCAATTGTTTCTCCAACGTTTCTACTTGAATTCTCAATTTGTCAACCTCTTTCTCAAACTTCTTACCGTAATAATCGACATAATAACTAGCACCGTTCTTTGCCGCATGAAGGAAGATGAATATCAGGAAGCCAGCAGCTGCAATACTATTGTTGAGCCATATCACACAAAGGATCATAGTCACCAACTGGTAACAGTATTGGAATAATGTGTAAAGTATCATCGGTTGTGGTGGTGGTAACTTAACAACCCATGAGTTCTTATACTGATGAGAGGTCAAATACTCGAAACTAGTCATTCGCTGCCCTGATTTGATCTTTTGCTTCTTTCTCAAAGTGATAAAGTAATGGTACAACGATTGCCATATTAGATAGTAAATCGAAGTGTAGAACACATTAGTCTTCAAATTCCAAGATTTGGAATTTTTCATTGCAGCAGCTGGGAATCTTTGCAATTTGAATTGTTCAGTGATTGCATGCGTTATGCAATACAATGTCAATGGAGGCATGATATGGATGAAACAGGATGTGATTTTATCCACCGAATGAATGACAAGAGAGTTCCGCCACGTGATTATGGCGAAGGACAAAGTACCAAAAGTGAAGGCAAAACATGACTGGTACAAATGTGTAGATGATGGCAGTACCCAAATAAATAACAAGCACATCGCATTAACGAAATAACATAAATCTGCCAGGAAGTAATGATTATTCGTCTTGTAGTAAGTGTAAAATCGCACCGGCATCAACAAACATAGCATAGCAGTGTAGTAAATGTGGAAATATTGAGGGTACCTACCGATGAGGAACCCGATCAGGAATATATTGAACAAAGTGAATGGATAAAACGATTTTTCAAGTGTTGAGCTATTTTGAAAGAAAATTGATTGTAAGGGCTTATCAATAGTTTTTAACTTCTTCAACGTCTTCTGCTTGAAATTGGCCAACTGAGGCGAAATTTCCTGATCTCTAAACTGGAGCTTCTGTTTACCATTGGTTAATTTCTGTTTGATGAATTGTTTCGAGGGCTGGCTGTAGGATTGGACAGTCGATGCGATAGGGTCCAAAAACTCAATGAACGTGGCCAACCGAGTTCTAAAAGACTGTTGGTCAGTCATCGCGATGCCTTTCGGTTAAGCAACCAGTTTCCTTAGCAAATAGTGTATCGAGATATGGGTCTGCACCTGAGATAACCAAGTGCTTTCCCCTTTGTCCCTTTGAGGTCCTTATTCGGTTCGTATATATTGTTGTTTATATACCTAGGCTTTGGAACAATTTCACATGCTCAAAGCAGTCACGTGAATAAGAAGTAGTTTCAAGTAACTGTTGCATATCCGATCTGCATGGAAGCTTTTAAGCTCAGAAGTGAAACTTGACCTGTATAATACTCATATTCTATTATAATGAAATAACGGCGAGTAAATATGGTTACATATTATACAAAATGAAAACAGTTGTTATAAATAGGAAAGAAACATTCTAAGATAGACTAGAGAGTTTTCTATCCTGTTTAAGCCAAAGCAGTCAAGATATCGGAGTCACCGGCATCCAAAATGGTAACGACACCGACTCTGAACAACTTACCGACAGCGGTACCCAATTCGTTGTTACCACCTTGGAAGTAGTAGACCTTGGTCTTGGACAACATGGCGTAGTATTCCAATTCAGACTTTCTCAAGACTGGGGTGTTGGCAGCGATGATGATCAACTTAGCCTTACCTTGTCTCAAAGACTTGACGGTAGACTTGTAACCCAAAGAGTACTTACCGGACTTAACGACTAAAGCCAACTTTTGGTTGATGTTTTCTTGGTTCTTAGCTGGGGCCTGAACAAATAGAAGAAGCAATTATATGCGAGGGTTTTCCCACATAATAAAAGTTTGAAAAACTGTTAGTAAAATGGTTCCAATTAAGAATCCAAGTAATGCAAAGAGGCCCTATTCCGAAAACGTCAAACGCCAAGCTTTAAACGAAAGTGAAGTCATTTCTTCTACCGTCGATGGGTTGCTTGTTTTATTAGATTCGATTCGGGCGACTAGCGCATAGAACAAAGTATACTGACCATCTCTGTGTATTTTAACTGGTGATATCTATCTGAACACTCCGGTCTGGTTTTTTAAGACTATAAATCAAGAGACGAGCATAAAATAGTAGAAGACAACGTCAAGATGTATAACAAGCTTTGTCTTATTTGTATCATTGAGAGATGAGAAACTGTTGAAACTTTTCAGTAAAGATGTGGAAAGTCTTGTGTGTGGTCTTATCCTGTCAGGGTAACAATAGGAGTGTTTGAGACTGTTTTCGTAACGAACAGAAAGTGGTGTACGGATGTAAACTTTGAATTTGCTTTGAAAACGGCGCGAATTACTGTATTAGGAAATGCATATTCTCACTTTTTTCCAATTTCAGTTCTTCCTGAGGGAAGGCTGCCTGGACAGGGGCAGTTCCCTCTGTCTGGCTAGCTTTCCAGCAAGGCCTCCCATTGGATCCACCCTCTAGGATGCTGGGAGAGGATTCCTAGGCAGACAGTCATACACTTCCCTCAGCAGCAATCCCACTCTGAACCAGACTCTCCAGCTCACGTCCCACCTGGCCACAGTGCTCCAATGGTCTGCTCATGCGCTGGACTCTGGACAGGAATGGTCCTGAGCCTAGGCTCAGAGCTAGGACCTGTTCCAGGCAGCTTGGCCTGTCTTCGACATTTCTCACAATTTAACAATTTTGGAATCAACAATTACAGAGAATAACAAGTTAATTAGTGTGTACAGGTCCAATTAAGACATATATACGTTTTAATAGAGGCCTTTGTTTAGATAGACCAAGCCAATCAAGTGAAAAAGTATGCACCATACGCCTCCATATACGACTGACACAAATATAGTACAGACCGCGTGTTGAGAAGAGAGTTCTGAATGAATGAACGAATGGATGAGAATACCGGAACGTTTGAAAGATTGAGTTTGAGAGTGAGGCCATTGCCAATATGATAGAATAATGGATAGAATAATGAACAGGATAAATTAACGTGCATGATTGATGTACCGTGATCGCACTAATTTTCTGAATTTGCGGTTAGACCAATATTTTAAATGATAGCCATCAGAACTTATGACATATTTTCACACTGTAAAGCCAATACAATGAACAGAGAAGGAAGATTAGGAATATACAGGTCTTTCACTCATAACGCTGCATACCAGTACTGTCATGTTGTTATACCGTTTGATATTTTCCAAAGCAAAAGATTTACTAACAAGTTAATAACGTTATCGCAAATTTGAATTACAGATAAGAAATGAAGGTCGAAATTGATTCCTTTTCCGGTGCTAAGATTTACCCAGGTAGAGGTACCTTGTTTGTCCGTGGTGACTCCAAGATCTTCAGATTCCAATCTTCCAAGTCCGCTTCTTTGTTCCACCAAAGAAAGAACCCAAGAAGAATTGCTTGGACTGTCTTGTACAGAAGACACCACAAGAAGGGTATCACTGAAGAAGTTGCCAGAAAGAGAACTAGAAAGTCCGTCAAGGCTCAAAGAGCTGTTGTCGGTGCTTCTTTGGAATTGATCAAGGAAAGAAGATCTTTGAAGCCAGAAGTTAGAAAGGCCCAAAGAGACGAAAAGAAGAAGGCTGACAAGGAAAAGAAGAAGGCTGACAAGGCTGCAAGAAAGTCCGAAAAGGCTAAGTTGGCTGCTGCTCAAGGTTCTAAGGTCTCTAAGCAACAAGCTAAGGGTGCCTTCCAAAAGGTTGCTGCTACTTCCCGTTAAGCTTTAACAATAAAACCAAATACTGAATTTAAGAACACTCAAGAGGAATTAGGCCCTTCTCCCTACTCTGAAGTTGAATAACTTTCATCCTTCTCAACTAGTTACAAGTTCGAAGTTTTTGAGGTTGGCATATGTTACACATTAATGATGTCTTATGGATAACGAACTTGGAATTTTGAATCAAATAAAACGTACAGAGTGTCTGTGCAGAGATTGATGTATATGCAGTTTTCTCGTCTATTACTCTGTTCTTATTTTTTTTATATCTTTCTTAGAAAACTCCTATATAGTAACTTATAATTTCACCATTTTGTATCACAATTGGGCCCCTCTAGGTACTACCAATGTGTGACTGCTCTCCTTTGCGTTAAACTCGCTAACTGCAAACAAACTTTTCCATTCGCACCAGTTGTTTCACCGTTCAACTCCTCCGCATTTTTCTTGAGAAAGTTGCATGAAGCATCTATGTCCTTACCGTATTAGGTAGTCACAATATGGGAACGTAAGGTTAAAACTGACGTCGAGAACGTCGTTTCATTACATTGTGCAAGGGACCAGAAGAGTGTTGAACCATTATCTACGAGATTGATAATTCCAAATCGTATAAATTGTGCCGCTATTCAGATCTCAGTTCTCTCAATCGAACCTGCTTCAGAATGGTATCAATTCTCTTTCATGCCAAGGGCTCCGCCAAACTATAAAACCATTTAGTACACCATGCACTCACCAACACTTTACATTTCCCTCGCTATTCTAACTCTGTCCATTTTCGTAAACACACAGAGTGTAAGCACTTACTTCTCAACATCCTGTGAAACAATTCCGGAGCCATTTTTAGAGACAACTCCGATCTCTACAAGAACAAGAACAATGACTTCCAACGGAGAAACTTTCATCGGAATCACTGAAGTATACCAATCTATTACATATGTTTCTGATTGTGTTACCGATGATTATGACGAATACACATCAACGCTTGTTATCTGGTGATTGGTGTCTTCTCCTATTGCAGAACTACATGGTTTTACTAGTTTGAGTCAAAAAAGAAGGAAAAGAGTGAAATATTAAACGGTTTCTCACACCACTGGTAATTAATCCAACCCTTCTACTTTTGAGTCGATGGCCGAACTTTGATGAGGCTCAACCGAAGGAGATTCCAGCTGGTTTTTCAACTCCCATACCATTTATTTTTGTGCTGATACTGTTACATACTTTAACCTTCCTGCCCAGTTGGTTTGAGTCTTGTAATCATGCTGATATAATTATTTATATTGGTAAATATTATCAATCTAATATTATATGCAGAATATCTCATGACGTGTTCAATCACTTCCTTTCTTCTGTCTTTATCACTTTTTGTTCAAACTGACGCTAGTTTTCTTAATTACGAAGGAACATCAGATGGAATTTTTCAAACATATTCGTAAAGACTAAGCGAGTTAATAACATTCTTGCCATCTATCAAAGAGATAGATAACTTCCAGTATATAGATTCTTTAGTGGTAGCGAGCTGGTATCTTTAGTACATTGATTGATCGACAGGTATCGTTCTCATTTACGATAAAGACGAATTTGTGTTAAATGTTCAAGTTTACTACTAGAATTGGGCTTAAAACTGGGCCAAAATATGGATTTAATCCAATCATAAGAAGAGCTTATGCGCAGAATTTGAAGGGTAAAGCTACTGTTAAAGAGCCAACTGGTTTGAAGAAATTAATAAAACAGTACGGATGGTCTGCTTTAGGTGTTTATTTGGGATTATCGTGTATTGATTTACCGATTTGCTTCCTTGCAGTACACTCTTTAGGGGAAGAGACAATCAAAGTTTACATCAATCGAGTCAAGCAATTAGCAAACTACGGTAAGGACGAACAAGAGTTGCGGAATGAGATTAGAGAAAAGCAGAACCGAGAGGAGTTGGACAGGCAAAGTGGTGCTCAAGACAAAAGCGTGTGGGAGAATTTCAAAGAAAGTACTCTTCTGACGGAGATTTTGATCGCTTATGGGATCCATAAATCCTTGATATTTATTAGGGTGCCAATTACCGCTGCTATAACTCCAAGCGTGGTGAAGGTTTTGCGTAGGTTTGGGTTCTCAGCTGATAAATTCAATAAGGGGTTTAAGACCATGGCCGATGGTGCAAAGATTAGAAACAAGACCGGCAAACCCGATGATTTCATTAAGAATGGATCAGTCCCCAAATCGGAGTTTTCAAAAGGAAAGAAATGGTTCAACGGTATGATGTGAAGGATATATATGTATCCGACCATCTTCTGGTCCCCATCTTTTCAATTATAACGCCTGCAAATTCGTTGCTTTCACATGTATTCTTTATATATGCATTGTATATAGAAGTTAGTCATTTTACCCTTGTAAATAATATAGTATAAGTAGCGGTTTTAGAACGTGTCTAAAAGGAAAAGAATATGATAAAAACCAAATAAATCATCTATAGCTTGGCTTGATTACGGCCAACGGTGCACTTGATCAACCCGTTTGGATCAGGAGATGGGTAGAACAATTCATTGTTGTTATCCAAGCCCTTAAACCATTTCAAATCGAACAAGATGTAATGTTTGTTTGGCAACTCGTAACTGACGTGCTCAACTTCAGGTGCCACCTTCAAAATAGCGGTAGCCATATTGTACATTGTTGCTTGCACGGATGGAGAGTTCTCTTTGGCGAAGATGTCCAATGTTATATCACGAGCAGATGCATAGTATTGGTTGAAAATGTCATCCTTCTTACCAGCTTCCAAGGTTTCCAAAGAACCAAGTTTTGCTGAATTCCAGGTCAATGAGGCAAAGATATCTGTTGACAAGATTCTGTCAGTAGTTGGTTTCAAAGTGGTGTATTCACAAACATTGTATCCGTAGAACATTGATCCGGTAGATTTCAACACGGTTAGATCCTTAATAGATGTCACTAAAGTATAACTGCTGCTGCCGTTCTTCTTGTCATAGTCTAGGAAACAAATCTTCTTTTCTGGACCCTGGTGAATGAAGGAGTGATAACTCTCTTTGTTATCAACGTCATACTTTATCCAACGATCTTGAATGATCTTGACGGTAATACCCGAAACATGAGCGTATTTGCCAGTGAAATGCAATGCTAAATTAGCAGCAAACTTTTCAATAGGCCAAGTATCAAATTTTCTAGCATGAACTAAGATGGTGTTCTTGACAGTGTCAGTTGGAACAATAGGAGTGTTATCTGCCTCTGTGTAAGAAACTTCAAAGTCACCCTTCAATAACACTTGGACGTTACATTCCATAACTTCATGAACTTTTGGATCAGTCTTTGACTTCTTTACTTTTAAAAACTTGACATTGTCCTTACCGTAGGTGGAATCAGCTAAGTATGAGTAGGTTGACATAATTTTCTTGTATTGGGTTATATCGATTTGGTTGACTTGGCTCGATGACTTATTGTGTCAATTGAAGTGAGTAATGCTTAGAGCTTAGATTTGAACCACTTGTTCTGGTATTCCAAATTGCCCCTCTTGAGCTCTTATATATAAAAACTTATTTGGTCTTATGCACAGAGCAGCGTCCTGAATAACACATTGATTTAATCTTATCTTTGAGGTTTCAATAATGGATTACGGACATGATCGCTATTAGGGGAGATACAGTACTTTTTTTTTGGATTTGTTCGATGCGATAACAATAGAAAAAGGTGTAGTACATGAAAAAATTCGGCGATGTCCGTTGCCCTTCACGCCAAAAAAGATACAACTAAGTGATGAGATCAAAGGCCCGATATTTTATATTGAAAAAAATTATGGTCCAAGCCGTTTCATACTACTGTAACTTTAGCTTAAGTATTGTTCATGTGTAAGTAAGATCACAACCAATCTCTTCCTGTGTGGTATGATATTTTTTTTTGTTAGTATCTATGTGGTTGTGGTTTGACGGTTAACTCCTAGCTTGCCTTGATTTAGTTTGACACATAAGCCAGCAGTTGTCAATACAGGGAACACAGAAAAGAATTGATGGTTACAATTTTCACGGTGTACTCCGTAGTTTCCTCTTCTATGGGCAGAAGTTAACTCGAGTGTATGATTTCCTAGTTTCAACATACTAAAAAGTTGTTTACATCTTTGGGCTGAATGCCATGTTTAACAAGCTGAACACATGATTTCCAAATTCTCTTTCTCAACTTGAGTTCCTTTTCTATTAGTAGGCGGCTATCTTGAAGACATTTAATTATATTATTCGAGGCGAAATCCGTGGGAGAGTCTGTCAAGTATTTTACGTTATTATCCAATTCTTCAATCTTCTTATGGGCTTGGTCAATAATTTCGACTAATTCAATGTTTGAGGGTTCTGCCATTAGTAATGCCGTCTTAGTTGACCAAGCCTGACGTTCAGCAAGTACTTTAGCGTATTCTTCATTTAATTCTTGAATACCTTCAAAACTGAAGTCTTTACTGTCACGATTCTCTTCTAACTGAATTTCGTTACGGACATAAATTGATATTTTACCGAATTGTTTACAATTGATCTTCTTTTCTTCAACTAAAACTTCCAAAGCTTTAACTGCATTTGCCTTCGATACTGCATTGTGTAAATTTTGGATAATGTCGTTGATGGCAAAAGGCTTATAGTTTTCATTTAAATAATTTAGAATCAAAGTTTCAGCTTTAAAAACTTGTTAGTAAACGATAAAAATGTTACATCGCAGCATAGTGTAGCGTATATCACTTACCATCTTCACCTTTCACCTGTTTTGGAGGCATTTTGACTGAACATACCCTGGTGCTAGGTAAATTTATTCCTGTTTATCAATTAAGTCTTTCCTAAATGTTGCTTGTGAAGTAAAAAAAGTTAGCCGCCAAGCACTTTTTTTTATATCAAGGTAGTAGTAATTGAGAAAGTGAGAAACTAGAAGACGGAATAAATGAACCGAAGAATAGCAAGCTAAAAGTGTAGCACAAGAACGAATTTAAGTACAATTGTATTATTTAGATTCTATACCAGTAATGTGAATATAAGTTGATGCCTTGATCAAACACGAACGAAAAATAATGGCACGAAGGTATCTCTTTGAAGAACGAAAAAGGGAAGTGCAGCTGGTTATACCAGATTAAACTAGAAGCGGTATCACGATAATACAAGCCAAGGTGAGAACGAGAGTAGAAGAAGATGGGACATACTTGGAAGAAGAGGCCTCATTTGCAAAAGCATTTTGAATCCAAGCGTTTGCGATTGTCGTTGTGATAGTTTTAGTTTCAACAATATCAGTGTACAAAGTATTAACTGGAAAATCTGTCACGGATGTTGTAGTAGCATATAGAGGCGATTGTTTCACGGAAACGGTTTCATAAGCATCATGAGATATCTCTTTGAATTCAGTTTGATATGGTACGTTAGAAGTGACCGTGTTACCAAGAATCACTTCAGTGGATTGGCTAGTGTGAACAATTGTTTCGACCCTTGAATCATCCCAAGTATGAACAACTGTGTTCTCAGAATAGACAGTTTCTACGGGTTTAGCATCGAACCAAGAACGAACACCGCTGCTGCCGTACGGAATCAATTCTGTCGAGATAATATTTTCAGTTGAAACTGTCACCACTGATTCAATCTGTTGTATAACTGTAGTTACATCGACAAATTGAGTTTGTTCGGTTTCCGTAACAGTTTCATAACTGACAGGTAATCCAACAGTTTCCACTGTAACGAATGCGTTACAAGCTAGTTGTGTACATCCTATCGTGATTGTGGTGGTACCGCCAATAACAATTGGCTCATACACCAAGGTTCCTGTAGGTTCCACCAAGGTATAGGTACTTGATGGATACAAGGTAGTAGGAGAAAATGTGACAATATCGGTCTCACTGGTAGTTGAAGTTTTTGAGACAATGGAGCAAGATTCATAGATGACGATTGTCTCAATATTAGAGCCATTAGGATAATAAACACTTGGTGCGATTGTTTGAGTTGAAAATGGTTGACTTAATATGGTGGTGAGGAACTCCTGTGTCAAAGTTGTTTTCTCAGTGATGGCAATTGAAGTTTTGATAGTCTCTGTTGGAGTCAAAGTCTTGGTCGAAGAACCTAAAATATCTAAGTAAGAATAATATCCAGTGGTTGGTAGATCGTATGTCGTCTCTTGAACTGCTGAGTTATGTGTCACATAGACAGTATAGGTCAACTATGGGATTGGAGGAGTCAAAGTATTTGTTAAAGTAGTAATGACATCTTCAATCCGAATAGTACCTGTAACAACATTAGTTTTTGAAGAAGTGATAGTCGACTCCTTATATTGAACTGACGTATGCAATTTTTGAGATGTAGTCGTCCAAGAATCAGTAGTGAAGAGCAACACTGATTCATATCTAGTATCAACAGCTACTCTGTTAACTGATGTTGATGAATGCTGTGCGACAACAGTATTGAACTCTGTAGATTCAACGAAATGGGTGGTAGTAGATGGACGTTGAACACTTTGAACTGTAGAAAACAACGTGTTGACTGCCTGAGTTTCAACCGAAGCAGGGATCTGTAAAGTTGTTGTGATATAAACGTGTCCATTGATAACTGTATCAATTATAGACGAAGGTGTGTAGCTGGTAGCAGTAGGCTCCCTTCTTGTCGTAGTGATTGTTGAAGTGACGGTATGGCTGTCAAGTGGTGTAGTAGATGGAGTATCCCGGCCGGTAGTGGAGGTTGAAGTTGGTGTTGAAGTTGGCGATAATGTCGAAGTAGTAATTGGGGTAGAGGTTGGGGTCGTTGTGGTAGAAGGAGTAGTGGATGTAGAGGTAAATGTAGAAGTAGAGGTAGATGTTGAGGGAGATGTAGAGGAAGATGTAGAGGTAGATGTAGTGGAAGGAGGAGTGTAAGGACTGCCGGAGACAGAGAGAGTAACCACTTCATTATTTGAAGTTGTGACAATAACAACTGTACCTTGTAGCGAAGAAGCAGTGGTAATCAAGGACCCCGTGAAATCTGGATTGGTTCTGGATACATATGGCGGAATAACAATATCCTGCGCGACAGCCGCCGAAGCCAAACTGAAAGCACCCAAAACAAAAATGCCGCCGAACCTCATCTATAAAACTGACAATAGACTAAATGCTCGAGCCTGTACAGGGTATTAGCAAACCTGATACGATATGCAATCTTCAGCTGAGTATTATCCGTCTGTTATTGCGTTAGAAACAAGATATAGGTTGAAACCATTATCTGATTCTTTTGTTCATCCTTTTATAGTTTAGAAAAAGAAGTGAATTCCCAGAAATTAATAACGAGTCGTGGATTGAACGAGATACTAAATACCTAATCTGTATCGATAGCCGCCATTTCATTTTAATATAAAAAGGACGGCGGTTATTTTTTTTTTCCCTCTCTGGTTATGGCTTTAACAACACTTTTTCCATTTTCATTCATTTGTCTGTTTTCCTAACAATATGGAAGGAAAATGACGAGGCATGTAAAATCTCCGATAATGAACATCGTTCAGTCGGTATCATGCGTGTCATTCTTAACCCTTTTACCATGAGTAAGAATGTGTATATACTAGCCATGGCGATCATTTGCTAGACGGTTAGATTCCCCTAGATCTTAGCGAGCTTTGGGTAGAAAAAATGGATTGGGGAAAAAAGTGCATCCTGTAGTTTCTCCGTGAAATCAATCCGGATAAACACTTTTCCCGCTTTTCTCACGTTTTATTTACTTTGACGGAAAAATTTTTAATCTCGGGAGAGTCTCTTCCGAAATTCCCCTCGAACATGAAATGACGCAGGAGAAAGTTTTCCCTAGATGGAGCAAAGCAAGTCAAGCTAAAGAGATTGCTGTGGTATTCGGGACTACTTTATTAAAGTGGGTAGAGGGGGGAAAGCTTCAAACAGAGCAAAGATGTATAACCTGTTAACACCCAGGTTAGCCAGGAACCTTCCACGTTTGCAACTTCTCTTTTACGTTTTTTAATGAGCGAAATATTCAGGTTTTTCCGTGGTGCAGTAAATACCCCGTACAAATTGTTTTTTTTTTAGTTTTTGGCTTTTTTTTCCCGAGGATATATTTGTTTTCTGTCGTCCCTACGGAGGAATCTGTACAAGGATATAGGCTAAAACTGGAAATGAAGAAGTACAGCATCTATTGAGGTCTCATTGTCTCAGTAGCACTCTGTGAACAGCCCACATTATGTTTTTCTCCTGTTTCTTTCTCCGTCCCAGTAAAATGCTAGCATTATACTGGAAAAAAAAAAGCGTCCGGGGTTGACAAGTGATTCGTCTTAGCATTGCCTAACAGATTCGGTTTTTTGTGGTTAAAAAAAAACTAATATATATGGTTTGAGGTATTCTTGTCACTTTCTGAGATTTTGTTAAACTTCACACGTCAACCATAGCGGTGTTCATCGATAGTCGTATTATTTGGACTTCCTTTGTGAAACGAAGCAATTTTGTGGCTTCAAGAATCAGTTATTTTATCCTGAAATCTACGTAATCCTCTCCAGTCTAATCTGCCTTTTTCTGAAGATTCTCGGAGGTAAAAAAGAAATTCAGCAAAACATTTCTGATATTGGGTTCATCGATATTGTAAATATTGTGTGAGACTATCTTAGTTTAAACGGGGAAGTCAGTACGACGTTTTCAAGCCAAGTTTGTAAGGTTGAAGATATTGCATTCCCAAAAACACACAAAATAAAAAGACACGATACTGGATTCATCAAGTGATCTGCTGGAGTTTTACAAACCTATCATTTCAGCTTATACTTCCGTTTGTTTGACCATATCACGGGTCTTTCTGCTGTAATACTTCAAGGCAAGCTTCCATATTATTTTGGTTTTTGGTCTTGTTATTTGGTGACTGATACGAAAGGAATCTGGAACTTATAGCACCAATGACAGAGGCGATTATAGAGAAAAAAAATCATAAGAAGTCTATCAATGATCATGACAAGGATGGACCAAGGCCTTACGTCTGTCCCATATGTCAAAGGGGATTCCATCGACTGGAACATCAGACTAGGCACATCAGAACACACACTGGGGAAAGACCGCATGCATGTGATTTCCCGGGATGTTCAAAACGCTTTAGTAGAAGCGATGAACTAACAAGACATAGAAGGATACATGACAGTGATAAACCAAAGGGGAAAAGAGGAAGGAAAAAGAAGAGTGAGACGATAGCTCGTGAAAAGGAATTAGAATTGCAGCGGCAAAAACAACGAAACGCAAACGACTCTGCGGCTGTTGATTCTGCTGGTGGAACGAGCGCTAATGTCATAGAACCAAACCACAAACTTCTGAAATCCACTAATTCGATTAAACAAGATGGTTCAACATTTACTGAACCTCTGAAATCGTTGAGGTCGAAGCCAATGTTTGATCTCGGTAGCGATGAATCGGATGAATGCGGTATATATAGTGTCCCACCTATTAGATCTCAGAATAATAGTGGTAACATAGACCTTCTGCTGAATGCTGCAAAATTTGAGTCTGACAAAGCCTCATCCTCTTTCAAATTTATTGATAAACTACCGTTGACTTCATCTTCATCCTCTCCGTCACTTTCGTTTACATCTCATTCAATCAACAACAGCAGTAGCGGACTATTGTTACCAAGACCAGCTTCACGTGCTAAGCTTTCTGCTTTATCATCATTACAAAGAATGACACCCTTGTCTCAAAATTCAGAGTCATATAATCATTCGCAACAGAATCTAGTACATCTTCACCATCCCGCACCCAACCGACCATTGACCGAGTTTGTTGATAACGAGTATATAAGTAACGGTCTGCCTAGAACCAGATCGTGGACAAATCTGTCGGAACAGCAATCACCATCGGGCTTCAGCTCCTCTGCACTTAACTCCAGATTCTCGTCATCCAATAGTCTCAACCAACTGATAGATCAACATTCAAGAAATTCAAGTACTGTAAGCATATCTACTCTACTGAAGCAAGAAACCGTAATCTCACAAGATGAGGATATGAGTACAGAAGATGCATATGGCCGGCCACTTAAGAAATCAAAAGCCATAATGCCCATCATGAGACCTAGTTCTACAATGCCACCAAGTTCCGGCTCAGCTACAGAAGGAGAATTTTATGATGAACTTCATTCAAGGCTTAGATCGATGGATCAACTGCCGGTAAGGAACAGTAAGGACGAAAAAGATTACTATTTCCAAAGTCATTTTTCAAGTTTACTGTGCACTCCAACGCACAGTCCTCCACCGGAAGGATTGTTACCCAGTTTGAATCAGAATAAGCCAGTGCAGTTGCCATCACTTCGAAGCTTAGACCTTTTACCACCAAAATAATGACTACTAATGAAAATGGACAGAAATGTAAGCGCACCGTCTCTTCATCGATCAATGTATTATATTAACTCAAGATATAAAACTTTCACGCATAATGAATATAGAATTTTACTAGCTCTTGTCCATCAATTATATATCATTTCATCTTAGCATTCTATTGACAATAACCATCCAAAATAGACTTTGTAAAGTTTTCAGAGAACCTGAAGCTTGCGATCACCGAAGATATTCTGTGTTCAGGATACTGGTTGTCATGCTCGTCTGAGGAAAAACATCTTTCCATGAAGATATCACGTGATATGTTTGATATTCAAAGTTTTTAAAGGCTTTAAACTGCAATAGTATCAATCAATTTAAAGGTTGCGTGATAGGAGCTGATGCAACCTTAGTAGCAGGTCGAACCAGTTGATTTTATGAACTGACCTAATCGCACGTGGTACACTTATGAATGCAGAAAACAATAAGAGACGCCCAGAAGACGAAAATGTCTCTGTAGAGGAGGCTGCTACCTTGAAAAAAGTTAAGAATTTACATACGCATAACCGCGAATATACCACTGTTTTAGTTAAGAACTTGCCTCCAAATTATAATCATCATAAGGTTAGAAGATATTTCAAAACTTGTGGTTCGATATTACAAATAGATGTTACAGATTCAACAGATGGGGATTCAAAATTGGCAAGGATTGAATTTAGTTCCTATGATCAAGCCCTAACAGCAGTGAGCAGGACTTTGAAAAAGATTGGCTTCCATCAGATAACTGTCGAACAGCTAACAGATTCTACGATTTGGGTCACCAATTTTCCACCTGGGTATGATGCCAGCAAGCTTCGAAATTTACTATCGCAGTACATTGATTCACCAATTTTGAGTATTAGATTGCCGTCCTTAGCGTTCAATTCAAGAAGAAGATTTGCATATGTTGATTTAGTTTCTCCAGAAGTGGCAAAGAAAGCTACAAATAGGCTCAATGGGATAGAGATCAACAATTATAAATTAGTAGCGAAAATATCGAATGTCAACGAACGAACTGAAAGGACTGACAATGCCATATCGGATGGTAGAGAGATAATAGTTAAGAACCTTCCAGATGATATTACCATCGATGATTTGATAAAGATGTTCAATGAGTTTGGTGATACAGAAAAAGCTAGAATAGTAACTGGTGATGAAACAAACCCTGGACGACATTCCAGATATGCGTTCATAACATTCAAAAACAAAGCGAGTGCAGATAATGCTTTGTCATTAAATGGAGCGGTAATGAACGGTAAGCCATTACACGTTTCAAAAGTTATGAGAAAGGCTTATCTAGAAAGACAAGAGGTGAAGCGTCTGCTTGCTTCCAGAAAAGAAAACCCAAAAGTTGTCGGAATATACCCATTGTCTGATCAGATTACCCCAGATCAAATTCTTGCTTTCATTACGGAGAAAGCTCAAATTAGACCTCCGGATATTACGAAGGTTTTGCTGGTCTCTGATCATGAAGGTGCTTTAATAATAGCGGACAAAGAAGCAATTACCGCAAAAGTTTCACTTGCAATCAATGGATACAAGTTCAAGAACCGAATTTTGAAATGTGTTTCTGCTCATGAACTTTCCCTTCATTATCCCAATGAACACAAAACAACCTTGAATCAACCAAAGCACGCTGTTGTAAAGGAAATTAAATCACAGCAAGCGTCACAAAATGACAAAAAGTTGAGCAATGATGACTTCAGAAAATTATTTCTATCTAAATAATATTAATACTATATAAACCTACCTGTTTATAAATCTGACATCAAGGATGATTGAAGTTCTGAGATTTGCTTGGTGATAGAATGTAGAAGCTGATTTCTATAGACCTCATCTTCCATCATCTTTTGTTTGTCTGGGGTTGTCGCGATGATCCGAGAATTCATATACTTTGGGTGAGTTAACAAATGTTTCAATACATTTGCCAAATCGTTTCTCTCAGAGCTAGTGTCTAAACCAGGGAACAACTCTATTATCTCTTCTTCGTCAATGACCTTCAATTTGGAACCATTAACAGACAAATAACGCTGATATTCAAGTTTATCTAGCATTTTCTGCAAAAGAATTATCTGGGAAGTCTCCTGGATATATGCTTGAGTTATGGACAGTGAGTCAGACGACCAGCCCCCCACAGCAAGATCTATTTGTTTGGAGAAATATGAAACAAATAGACACACTTCCGAAAGTATTCCAGATCCGAATTTACTTAATAGTTGAAGAATAATCGATATGATGCCATTGGACCATATGTTATGCAATCTTGGTGATAATTCTGGGCGAGCCCCAGATTGTTGAATTGACACCGAAATCGGACTTTCCAAGAACACAGAGAAGAGCCCGTTATCTATAATCTTTTGTGCAACTTCTTCAATTGTGACAAGCTCAGAAATGAATGACAGGGTTAGCTCCGCGAATAAGGGTTCATCATGAGATCTGAAAAGATATGAACTGTAGTAAAGATTCAAAAGTGATTTTAAGGTTCCAAATTCATTTAGCGAGGATGCCAATACAGCGTTAAAGGATGTCGAAGGGTTCAGTTCTTTGATTTTTGTGAAAAGGGATAGTAATAGTAACAAATCTTGAATTTTGTCGGCAAGATTTGGCACAATAACTTTTTTACCTTTGTTGGAGGCTATTGTGAATGAGAATAATATAGAAGACAAGATCAAATTAACACCTTTTGAAAAAGCTAACTCGAAGACTTCCAATAGACTATCAGAATATCTTTCTGAAAACATAGGGTAAGGTTTTGCCAAAGTTAACAACATCAAAATCGAACGAAGAATAGGTCTATATTGATTATTCTTATTCGATTGTGCGATATTTCCGAGGTAATCTACCTCTTTAGACTTTAAAATTGCCAAAAGCTGTGACAATAGAGTTTCAAGCTTATCCTCAGGTATCTTCATAGAAGTTTGTAAGAATGAATACAGTATGTAAAACACCAATTCGATTCTTAGGAGGTATATTTCAGAGAAGATAGGTGCCTCCACACCATGCTCAACATTTAGTGCGAGTAGTTGGGTAACAATATCGACATATGAAGCTTGTAAAGGCTTTGGAGTTTTCTTAATGAATGCGGTCAAAAGAGCTCCCCATGATTTTGCTGCTGAAATTTGGAAAGACACATATTGTAAGTTGATAGAGCTTTTTATAACTTGTTCTCTAAACCCTGGAGTGGACCCGTTCCCTCTCCATTTTTCTTCACAACAGAAGAACTGATCAAGAAGTTCAATGTCATATATGTTCGCCTGGTACGCCTTACCGATTCTATAAAGTGGTGAAATAGCGAATTTTTCTATATCCAGATGAGGCCAAATCTTTTTGAATTCCTCTGCGAGAGTCAAATGAAGAGTTTTATCATATCCGTCTATAGAAAATATCCTCTTAACGATATCAACAAGTTGGGGTCCATTTAACATGTTTGTTATGGTGGAATCTGAAGGTGAAGAGGTGAATAGATGAAGGGCAAATATTTCAGCAATCCTCGCTTGAAGACGATAGTGACTGGATAATTTAATCGTCGCCTCAACCGAATCGGGAGCCAACTTGTCCTCGAACTTTTCTAGCCTTTTGACGAGAAAATCTATAAATTCTTTATCTGCTGTATTATTCCTTGCAGCAGCCCAAGAGTTGAATGCATATGAGATTGCTTCAAGAAGTCGAGAAGCCACAGATTCCGGGTAGCAATCTAGCTTCAAGACATTTTTCTTAAGGAGAGAAAGAATTGATGTTTCAGAGGCGCTATTCGATGGTTCTGATTTTTTTGGGGAAGAGCCAACGGATATGGTTTCGCCAGTAACTAAAAGAATAGAGAAACCATCCTGCTTTCCTTCCATAACGGAAGAAAAGAATCTGTATAAACTCTTCAGAAATTGATAATCATCGATTGTACTTGCGAGGTCGTACAAGATCGAATTGAAAATCATCTTGGAGTGTTTTTGGCCCAGATACGATAAAAGAGATGGGAAGTTTTCGGCCCAAGGGGCTCTCACAAGGTGCGTCATGAGTTTGATTATTGGATTTCTTAAATCATTGTGTAAGGCGTAAATGTCAATTAACTTCGGCAAGTTGCCATATATTTGTGATTCCAGAGTGCTGGGAGGTAATTGTAACATTGCACGGACGGAGATTAAAAGGTTTGCTAATTCATAAGACTTCAGCAAACATTGGTTGTACTTATTGTAAAAGACTTCATTTCCGATAGAGAGTGCTTCCAATGAGTTGCTGGATAATAGAACATGCAGTATGGAAGTGACTGTTCTTACATCTGGTGAGTCAGAACTTAAAAAGCGATTCGTTATGTCGTTTGCAGCTGATGATAGGACTTTAGTAATTTTAGTTTCTGGCGGATTAGATGGATCGATACCATAAATATTGTAAACGACAGTCGTAAACAAGATGGTTAAGTTTGTTCCTAGCTCATATTTCTCAGCTATGGAACGATAGTTCCAGTATTGATAACTTTCATAAACATGTATGAAATGCTGAAAGAATTTCGAAAGAATTTCCTTTTTCAGATTTTCTGGGAATTCTGTCTCTAGTGTTAGAGATTCTAGAACTAATTGTTGCGCCAATTTGATAATCTTGATTGTTATTGAGTAGTTTCCATTTGGTAATTCCATGGTGCCCAAGACACTAGAAATCAATCCGGATTTGCCATACCTATCAAGGAGTTCAGATCTTGCTAAATGCGACCATACGAACTGAGAAAAGTCATCTATGGAACTGATGAGTAGGTTGAGACAATGATCAATAACGTCATAGTCTCTTAAATGCAAAGATTGTTCGAAGACTTTGAAAATAACATCAAAAATGTAATCTTCTGTAAGATAGGTAGACATTTGTAGTAGAATATCGGCCGATTTCTCCACCGAGATACCACTTCCTATAACACTAGAAATTAGATCCAGCATTGATAATATCATTTCCTGAACATCAGAATCTTGAACACCAGCAGATGAAGTGGACAGATATCTATCGCATGCATTTTGAAGGACTCTACCCAATAATGACCAACCGTTATATTTATACAAGAACATCACGACGTCATCATTAGTTACTGAAGGTAAGATCTTAGCCTTCGTGTCCTTCGGAATTGGTAAGAGAACATTCCCACTAGGTTCCAACGGTACTCGAGCAAAGGTCTCACTCTTTATGGATATCAAATCTGTTGAGTGTGCATCATCAGCTAAGTCGTACTCTAGACTTCCCAATACAACCTCTTGGACATAGGTGGGAAGTTCCTTCCACTCAAAATTTGCAAATTCAGCATTCGCTGAGGTTATGTTTATCATTGGAATGAGTGACTCTTTCAACAGCGGAGCCTTTGTTTTTATCAAGAAGAATTTTTTCTCAAATTCTTTGTTTGTCAAGAACTTTTCCACATAATGAGTTGGTGCGTTACTGAGGACAGTTTTGATCATTTTGGAAGTCTTTATACTGATTGGAACGAAATACAACGAAAAAGTGATGAAGGAAGTCAGTATAGCCGCAAAGAAGGCTTGATCTTTGAATATTTGTGAAACCTTAGAAATCTCTTCGAAAACATTTTCATTCTCTGCAGTAAGGGCAAACTCTTTGATTAGCTTCGAAATGGGTTGTGAGTTGAAGACTTGCTGCACGAATTCCAGATTATTTTCAGGATCTTCTTCTAACAGATACGATTTGGAATATAAGATGAAAGACCAGTAGTATACAATAATTGCTGGCGGATCTGTGTTTATTATGAGATCTAGAAGCCTTCTGAAAGTCGCAGCGTCATTAAAAAAAGACGATTTTACGTCTATCGTGTCTTCGCTTGTATTATATCCTGTCATTATAATAGTATCCATTATCATTAAAGAATTTGCCATGTTGTAGATCTCTGATGGGACATCTTTATTATCCTTGAGTATGGCGAAATACTGTGTTTCTTCGAGCAACTCGTACCATTTTGTGATAATTTCCAGACCCACTGGTTGATTCAAGCTTACGAATGCGATCAAATTCAATAGATTTGTAATATAAATAAGATCATACGACATTAATGAGCTCTTATAAGAATCATTTTGCTCTGCTGAGCCGATAAGTGCTACACAGTTCTTGACCAGAAGAATTGCTTCTGATATCATTGTGGACCTATTCTTGTAGACAAGTTGTAACATGGAGCCCTTTAAAACTGGGAAAGAATCATGATTTAATAAAACGAGGGTTGTATCCAAGACACAGTTTCTTTCATGTAAGATCTGTTTAACGATGGTATCTTTTTCCATTGGACAATCTGGGAACCTGGTCCTGGTCTGCGAAATAACTCTCAAACACTCTTTTTGATGTACATTTAACGCAATTGAAAGCTCATTGGCCAATTTTTCGTCCTCTACCGTCACATTATATGAATAACCCCTCAATTGCAGCTGTTTTCCAACGGAATCAGTGTTTTCAACTGAGGTAAACCTCGAAAGATGAACCAGTATCTCTTCGTTGTCCTTCAAGAATTTATCGATTGCCTGGAAAGTAGGCTCATTATGTACCTTATCGTATTCCCCAGAGCGGAGAAACGCACAAATTCCAGCAAATGATAAAGATGACATGCTGCACGGTACACCTGGCCAGCGCAATAGCCTTTAGTTGACGTGAATCTGTACCACTGTCTCATCGTCTTAATTGTTAGATCGAATAGTTTCATTAAATATAGTTTTGTTTACATTAAAATTTTGCACTACATATGAGAGAGGGTAACATCAAAATATTGGACATGTATATCATAAAGGCATAATAAGAGGAGATGAGCTGTGCCAGGTTAACCTAACCGAAGAAGCTTACTGACCACTGACTGCTTTTAAGTTCATACATAGTACCATTTGTCCACTTCTTGTGGGATTGGTGTGTCATTTTGTTGATTAGGTTCAACTCTTATGTGAGTTCCCGCTCTGACAATGGAGGGAATCTCGGCCTCTGATCCATCTGCTTTAATTTCTCCCCTAACTAGAGCATTCCAGGCTTCGTGACATTCTTGTACCGTAGAAAGTGTAGATGCTTGGTCCTGGTACTCACCTTCGAATGCAAACACATTAGGTTGTTTCCCAGCAGGAATCTTGTAATCTCTGAACCATGTTCTAGTTGCATCCAAGAGACCAGGCATAACAGTGTCTACATCTGCCAACTTGTTCAATTTTATAGCAATGGGATCTTCAATGTCGATACAAATGACTTTCCAATCGAGTTCTCCATCGTCAATGAGGGCTAATGACCCTAGAAGCTTTACTTTTTTGATATCTCCCATTTTGGCGATGCTGGAACCAATTTCACAACAGTCCAATGGGTCATTATCACCCTTGAAACCGGGCAATACTTCAATAAGTGGCTGTTCCCATGTCTGTGGGATAGCCCCATAGTTATGAATGTATCCATGGTAAGGGAAAATGTTATTGACAAATCGTGGCTTGCCTTTCTTTATGTCCTGTGTGATGGGGTTAAATGGTTCGGTCTTACTGATTTCAAACTTCCCATTACTCCAACGTGGAACCTCTACGATCATGTTACATGTTTTGGCATCAACATCTAAGTCTAATGGCACATCGTGGAAATAGGACCCAATTTCACCGTTTGGCAGCTGCAAGTACTGTTTAAAAGACGATGAGTATTTGCTTCCAACCAAAACGTTGTGGTAGTTTCTAGCATGTAAATGGTTGCCAATCAACCTCAAATGTTGCGAAGCCCTTCTCATATCTCTAGACATCAATTCCCACACAGCAACTATGGAATGAATCCTTTCTGTGGGATACCCAGACTCGACTGGACCACGATTCCTTAGTGTTTGGTTGTAATTCGGTAAGCTTGAAATTTAATAGACAAATTATTATTTAATCAGTGATTAGTGGAAATATTACAAAAAGATAAATTAAAAGCTTACACAACATGGTAAGAGAAAATGGCTTAGATTGGATCTTGACGATTATTCCTCTCTCTGAAGATTATCTTCATCTTGTTCGTCAAACGGATTAGATACAACTTGCATTTGAGAATCATTGTAAGAAGGTGGAGCAGTTTCCCACTCAATAGAGCCAGATTCTGTGAAACGAGCACCTTCATCAGAAATTTCAACGACACCAGCTAAATCAGCAATCTGAACTGTAGAGAATCCATATGGATCACGAGGAATCCATAGGAATGGACATTTAGCTGAGACTGTTGGGAAATCGTATGCATGCTTGATTTCTTTTTCATCGGTTATTTCTGTTGGATCTGGTAGATTGTAGATCTCGGGCAATCTTGTTTTCACAGCCTTGTAAGAATAGTAGATGTGAGGGAGTAAGAACCTTTTCCAGAATGGAGCTGGTGGCACTGGAGTCATGTCACCGTCTGCTAGCAATGGAACTGTGTTCAAAGTGTTTTCATTATCGGTATCAAAGACACCAGTTTGGATTTCGTAAGTGTTGTCACTCAGAATGGATGTAGTTCTTTGGTCGAATTGTGACGAGGAACGAGGATGGTACTTCTTGATTTGGAATGGTGGCAATTCCTTGATTTCATCCTTTTCTGGTTCAACGAAATCTCTGATGTAAGATGGTGTGTTTGATTTACCATCCAATGCCTTCATTGTATCAACAGGTTCAAAGGCCATTAAATGGTCAAATGCTGAATTGAAGTTTAGATGAACGAAAACAGTGACACCTAGACAAATGGCTTGTAGCACGATTGGACCCCAACCTTTACCAACAACAAAGAGACCCAACAAACAAATTTGTCCCAAGTACAAACCGACCATTGTTTGGAACAAAGCCCTTGGGTAATGGATTCCACGGGAATCTGGAGATTCCTGGAACACATACGTCAAATTGTAAAGGTAAGCAACGTATAATAGGAAGAATGCAACACATGCAAACAGCAAGATCAATGGAGAGATGATCGCGTAGGAGAAAGTGATAACAGCCAAGTTAGTGTAAACAGGGAATGTAGTACCCCACGCCATTGAGGATAGTGAAGTGAATCTAGCGTACTTTTTTCTTGCAGTAGAATCAAGGAACATCCCCAACACGAAGAACAAGATCAAAGGCACGATTTGCAGCAAGGCACCTGATGAGATGGATAAACCTTGTAGAATGATGTAACCGACGTAGAAATTGGAACTCTTAGGTAAATTCTCAGCCAACAAGTTCATCGCGGAAGTTGGCTCTTCGACGATGGCAGTAACAGTAGAAGTAGCAGAGGAGGCCAACGTGGTAACTAAGAACACTTGGATAACTTGGAATGCGAAATAAGCTTGTTGAGTGAAATATTCAACATGCTGGTAAGAAGGTGCGCCAGCGATTAAGGCCATCTTTCTAATGAAGATAGGCAACAGCATCATTAACACGGCCAACGCGATGGTTGGAGCCAAACTGGTTATGATACCAAGCAATTGATCTGGCATGTTGTAGATAAATTTCAACCATGGTAATTTGTTAGTCAAGTAGGTGATATTGGAGACCATACCGACAAATGCAACGGGGAAAGCCCACAAGATGACCAAGGCAACAATGGCAGCAATACTACCGAATTTTCTAACCAATCTTTCCAACCAGAACATTCTCAAGTTGAACCATTGAACGTCTGTAGGCGAGATACCGACGTACGCTGGAGTCAATGACAATGGTGAATGGTGACTAACCATTTGGACCGCTTTCTGAGCATCGTACTGAGTATTGAATTCGACAAAGACGGAATTCATTGGTTTTTCTTCCATATGTTTGTTTTGCAACTCTTGAATCTTTGCATTTAGTTCAGGCAACTTCTCCTTTGCATAGTTGATAGTATCCACTTTCTTACCAATAACAGGTTTCAACCTATGAGAAGGTCTTTTCTTCTCTGGCACGTATTGAGTAATATCGTTAGCAATCTTACTTGGATCGGCACCACCTTTCTTCTTCTTTTCCTTGCTAATGGCTTTAACTGCCATCTTCAAGTAAGAGGTCTCAGCAGCTTCCAACTTGAGAGCCAAAGCATCTCTCTCTTTAACCAATTTACTCAATTGCTTCGCACTTCTAGCGATCCAAATGTTCTTAGTATGTTCAAACAACTTGGCGAATTCAGTTTCAGACAAGTACTGATCCGGAACAGATTGGAACAACACGGTCCTTGAGGATAACTTCTTAGCGTAACGTGGAGATGCAAGGATACTGTGTCTCAACGAGTTGTAAAGGGTCAATTCCCTATAGATGACGAACAAGAACCCCCAATAGAATATCCAGCCACAAAACACGTGACCGTAATATCTTCCCTTCTCCGTAACGTTGGAGTAAGCCAACATATCGAAACCTTTCTTAGCAACACCATTGACTGCGTTGATAGGGAGCAACACGGGGAACATATACAGCATTGAAAAACCACAGTAAGCAGAAATAATGAAAAGGTATCTGATAAAGAAATACCCATCGAGCCCGGCTTGTTGAATGATAAAATTATCCGATTTCTTCAACAAAGGAACAATCCATTGCCAAATACCACTGGGCAAAGGCTGAGGCTTTTTCTCATCATTAATCAAATCAAAGGATGACTTAGGTTGGTAGATACGCTTGATCTTGAGTCTTAAAAGGATAAAAGAGATGAAAAACACAGCGAAAACAACAATGTTAAACACCAAAGACGTCACAACTTGGGACGTCGAGGTGTTCCTCGTATCATCATCATCAGAGGAAGCCATTGTGCTCGTGTTTGTTCCTTAGATCCTGGGAACAGAGCAAGATCGTGCACGTATAATACAATACACTAATACCAATGACGAACCTAAACGTATCTTAGATCTGAATCAAAAAAACTTTTCACAAATCAGGCTTATATAAGGTCATTTGGTACTTGATAATTAGTATCTAATTATTATGTGAATAATGAAACTAGAGGCAGAGAAACACGGAAAGAGCTAGGGCGAGAGAAAGAAAGAAAAGTGTGTTCGCCAGAACAACGCACAGAAAGGATACACATTTCACGGTACTATATTCCACGTTAAGATTCCGTGCTGATTTCAGAACCTAAAACAGAAACTTGTTCGAGCCTTTTTACTTTTCGGCCAGAGAACAAAGCACAGACCAGGCCGGTTGTCTGTATGAAACAATTTTTCACTGTGATGAGGTGAAAAAGAAAAAGAATACAGTGCGATACGGAATCTCTAGTCGGGTTCTCGAGGCTGCTTTCGCGGCCCTAAACATTCTGGGTGTACGTTATCATCAGTGCGATGCGGATAGTGCGAAGGGCAGTGCAACGGAACTGGCCAGTGCTTTTGGTAGTCAATATCCGGGTAACAATCATGAAATAAATTCAATCTCATCTCTCTTTTGAAGAAATGATTCAGTAGTACTTCGGTGTAGATATGACACAAGTGTGGTGTTAATTGGTGTGGTCTGGTACCGTAGGTACCAGACCTTAGTTGCAAGGTCAAGTTTCTCCAATTTTTTGATGCAAGGTGCCAATTGGAAAGAGCATGAGGTGCTTCAGAGGTGGTCTTCTGTGAAATTGGCACAGTTCCCGCAGTGTAAGAATTCTGAAGTGACAAAGATCCATATCTATGATTTCGATCAAACGTTATTTGTTTCGCCGCTGCCGAACCCTGTTTTGTACCCGCCATCGACAATTAACCATTTGAGGTATCCTAATTCTTTGGCTAATGGAGGTTGGTTCATGAATAGCGATATTCTTGAGTATTCGGTTCTATGTAGGAAGGGTAAAGATTCAGGGAAATGGAATTTAACAGTGGCAGAATTGGTGTCTATGTCCATTGCTGATGAGAACACGTTATGTATCCTGCTTACAGGACGCTCGGAGGCTCAGTTCACGAGGGTTATCGAGGAAGCGATGAAACAGTTTCAAGAGGATTTTGAATTGTCCCGTGGGTTTGATGCTGTTTGCTTGAAAAAGGAACAGATGACGACAGCAAGTTATAAGACTTCGCTTATTGTATCGTTGTTGGACTTTTACAGTAACGTGAACCAGATATCTATATACGATGACCGGGAAAGACATTGCAAGATGTTCCGCGAGTTCCTGAAGAACTATGCGGAGACAGTTCGGCCCGCGTTGATACCCTCTGTAGTGATCGTACCGGCGATCTTTTACTATCTCCCATCAGATGTGGAGATAGAGCTAGTTCACAACATGGTCGCTGACAGCAATAAAATTGTGCAATCCATCAATGAGAGGAAGAAGCACCAGAAGCACCAAAAGAAGAAATCTTTCAATAAGTCTGGTGTTTCTAACGGCAATTTTAACATTTTCCACCTTCACAACTCTGCGATGCACTCGTCTTACGCGCTGGACGTCGAGACGACGATAAGATTGCAAGAAAAAGCGATACACTTCCTTAAGAGTTTCGAAGACCTCGATGCAGACGCTATCCCCGAATCGTTAGATTGGTTCCTTTACCCGTATATCCCAATAAGCCTTCACGAATCAGTTGCCAAAGTGAGTGTCAATGATATAGCTGAATTGTTGCATGAAGATGGGAATGTAAGAGATGCCAACTCCCTTGCTTCAAATATCCAAAAAGGTCACCAATACCACCAAAGATCTTGGCAAATTAAGGACTTTGTATATGTTGCTCATGGAAACGTTATTGGATTCCGTGTTGAACCAGCAGATACTGTGTCAGAGGTGCCTGCGTCATCATATTACACGTATCTGCTTCTCGCGGGCCCGAAAAGCATTTCGTTTTATACTTCTCAAGAAATGCACAACTTGAGAAATGCATTCCATCATTACTTTGTTATAGATTCGAAAGACCAGGAGGTCTTCACTACGTATTTGGGAGTATATCACAACTTTAGATTGAAGAGTGCCAGATAAATGTCGTAATAGAATCGAATTATCTACATTATATTTAGTTTCTCGACTTGGTGAAAAAGGAACTGAACATCTAGGAATGACAAAGCTGCTAATCTTCGTTTGCATGGCCTCTGGGGTTGTTCTCTCTTATTTGCTTGTATATTTATTTGTATCACTCTTAGATCTGTGTGTGCCTAACTCTTCAAATAGTCGAAAAGAAATGTACAACTTTTGTCTGTTTAGAACTATATACATCACAATGATATAAGCTGATCTGCAATAAATAGATCAAATAAAGTAGCTACATCTCCTATTTATTGGTGTTGAGAGGTGCTATAGGATACCCAAACCAACTAAAACAAGAAAGAGTATGGAACACAGTGTTTTATTCGAGTGGAATAGTGTTGATTCTGCTTTACACGTTCCGGCGTTACCACGCGGTGGGATTCACAAAATATGCATCTACGATTTCGATAATACGCTATTTAAATCACCAGCACCAAACCCACACTTGTATTCAGCAGAGTTATATTCGTCACTGTTGAGCCCGCATGTGTTCAGTAACGGTGGATGGTGGTCAGAGCCAAGGTTCTTGGAGATTTTGGTTGACGAATGGATAAAGGGTTCTGTCGATGACTCAGCATTTTGGAATAAAGACATCGTAGACTCCGCTAGAAGGTCCTGGGACGATAGGGATAACGGTACGTTGACGATACTAATGACAGGAAGAAAGCAGCTGTTGTTCAGCCCTCTTTTTGAAAAGTTACTAAAACATCCCGTGTTCGGCCGGGAATTATTGTTCCATTCTGCTTTCCTTAAGAGAGCTGGTTACCCAACCACGATGAAGTATAAGATCGCATGCCTGCGTTCTGTGATGGATTTCTACAAGGAAGTGAATGAGATTGTGATATATGATGATAGGAAACAGCAACTTGAAGGGTTCGAACTTTTCTTTGAGGACTACAAGAGGGAAACTTCTCGTAATTTCAATCATACATTAATTGCGGTAAAACCGGTGATAAATTATTTACCTCCAGGAAAGGAGATTGGTACCGTTGCAAAGATATTTAACGAACACAACAAGGATGTTCGTTCGAAGTTGGAAGGTCTTGAAATGGTTCATGGCCCAATTTGTTCATTAGGGTTCCAAATGGACAATCTTACCTTGGATGAAGATTCGAATACCGTTCGGTATTTGCTGGATTGCCGAGAAACACACAAGATCCGTCAACTGGTTACTCAAATGTCGCAAGACACCAATCAAGCGTATCCGTTCTCACTTCCGATCATAGTACCATTAGGTTCGTTACCTGGGTCCCAAGTGGAAATGTTCCAAAATCACAACTCCGTGACACCAGAAGCGTCTACAGAAGATTTTAGGAAACTGATTGGTGATGCTACATGCTTCTGTCCCAACAAAGTCATAGACTGGTCCATCCGTGAAGCAATCTCTTTGGAATCATCAAGATTGGCATTTTCCGTCGGCTCGACCCAACAACCGGGAACCCATATATTGTTCACTTCGGACTACTCAGATGAAGATATGCAAAGTGTGATGGACCACATCAACAACAGGGGGTCTCTTGCTGAAATAAACCACTCACTACCCAGTTTCTCAGCAATAGCTATTCCAAAATACCATTATCTGGCAAAGACAGCATGCGACGTTGAATAAGTACTAGAAACAAGACGTCAGACACTAGATCTGGTTAACGACAAGGACAAAAAGAACAAGAACATACATACAAACATAAACCCAAGGCTATAATAAATAATTTTAAACTAAATATAAAATTGTGGGGAACTTCATTTGTATTCCAATCCAAAGGGTATAGAACTGGTTCTCACGAACAGATCTATCATAAATTGAAATAATTGTAAACAAAGACTCCAAGAGGATGTTCCTTGTATTTCAAAGGACCCTCAGATGCACATTTCATTGGTGCACACCCGAAGTACCACACCTCTCCAGTTAGCAGTTCATTTAAGCACAATAACGGCTCCAGTAGTCTATTGAAAGAAAAGTTTACTGGGAATTTGACTGATGCGCTGAGTAAAATTCTCCTGAATCTCAACGCATTGGTATCTGCTGATACCACTACAAACTTCCCAAGTATAAAATGTTGCAATAGATGCAACAGTTGATCTGATCTGATCTGTGAGTACAGTTTCAGACAGCTCGAGCCTGAGTTATGACTAAAGTAATGGTGACAGATCTGAAAATTTTTTCAAACTGACTGAATTTATATTGAAAAAAACTGTTATTTCAGTCTACTATAGGGCTATTATATTGAAAAAAAGAGAAAAGACAGGCGGAAGGGGGTTGTATGTCGTGTTCACTACCTTTATTCAGTGTTGGAATATTTCTAATGGCATAAGGTTCCCATCATGCAATGTATATATTCATTTAAATATCCAATTTGCTGCTGTATCGCTGATATTCTTTCCTTAAGAAATCGAATTCCTCAGTAAAAGACGATACACGTAAACAATCTGGAAAAAAAAAGAATATCAGGCATTGAAGGGAAAGGTAACGTTGATCTAAAGAGTTATAACGAAATTTGTTAACGCACTAGTAGAGTAATTCTGAGCTCATAAGATAGGACTAGTTCAATTTATCTCAGTTCGAGTAGAGAAAGTGGAAAAAATGGTACAATCCGAGAGTTTACAGATATATTGGCATGACTCTCATCCGATATACTCGTTATGTTTTCAACCCTTATCAGAGACTAACCAGAACACTAGACGGTTGTTCACTTCGGGAGGTGACAATAAAATCAGGGTCTGGCAATTGAATGAGAGCGAAAATGATGGGAAGATAGAGACAATTGATTTTCTTTCGTCGTTGACGCAGCACGAACAAGCTGTCAACGTTTGTCGATTCAATAAGCAAGGTGACACGTTAGCCACGGCGGGAGACGATGGGTTATTGTTACTATGGAAGAAGAACGAGACTATGGTAAAGGAATTTGGTGTAGATGATGATGAATTCCAAGATTTTAAGGAATCGTGGGCTGTATGGAAGCGATTAAGGTCAGGGTCAGCCTCGAATGCCGAGATTTATGATATTTCATGGAACCCTCAGGGAACGTGCATAGCTATTGCATCTTTGGATAACACCGTACGAGTGTTCAATGTGGATCAGGGAAAAGTGGTAGGACATATAACGGAGCATAATCATTACGTGCAAGGGATTGTATGGGACCCTCAGGGAGAATTTATCGTATCGCAATCTGCAGACAGATCATTGGCGATTTGTAAGATGATTTATGAGGACAACGAAGTAAAGGGCTTACAATTAGTGAATAAAATATTAAAATCAGAACTACCAAGGAGGAAAAATCCTGGTGAAAAAGAACTCGATTTTGATAAGTCGAAGGTGACTTTCTTATTCCATAACGAAACCCTTCCGTCATTTTTCAGAAGGCTGTCCATGTCACCATGCGGCAGTCTCTTATGTGTACCAGCTGGGGTCTTCAGAAATGATGAACAAACGGATGCCTCAAATAATAACCCAGAGTACGCGAATGCCGTATATATTTACACAAGGGCTTCTCTAACTTCAAATTCAAACAAACCCGTGTTTTCACTACCCTTTCTACAAAAACCGGCATTAGTGGTCAAGTTTAATCCTATCATGTACGAAACCGCGTCTGAATGGGTGAAAGCACCTTATACACTGGTATTCGCTGTAGCAACTACGAATGAAGTGCTGGTGTACGACACACAAAATACCAGTCCTATAGCGATCGCAGGAAATTTGCATTATACCCCCATAACAGATCTTGCGTGGAGCCAAGACGGAACATTACTAATGATATCAAGCACAGACGGGTTCTGCTCATATATTCACTTCACAGACAATGATTTTGGCACACCTTTGAAAGATCAATCTATACCAATCTTGACGAAGGAACTCGAATCACAATCGCAATCACAATCACAACCAGAATCATCACAAAAGGCTAGTATCGTAAATCTTAGTACCGGTGCCGCCGAAACTCCAAACCCTTCACCAGCTAAAAGATCGATCTCGCAGCTTGTCTCAGAAGCTGCAACCACAGTTGGAAAGGAGAAGCTCAAACGCAGGGTTCAACCTACTCTCGTCACATCAGATCAACCTAAATAGAACTAGATTAGTTTATAGAGAGGGAGATGGCGGAATAACACGTGACTTTGAACTGTTCTCTACGCAATAATTACTGTGTATAGTAGTAAGTAATAATCGCCGAGTTAAGATTCGAGACACCAGCCGATTGCCTTATTGCCAAGCCCGTGACAAGAATCAGGGTGTTGGCAGTTCTAGGAGGTAGAAACAGAAAGGTCTGGGAAACAATATAGAAACAAAATAGGAAATGCAAAAAAATGGTTAGTCACGTGATCAACATTTCTCTCTGGAAAGACATCTAGCTGTAAAGGACACACTCTAGCATGTAATTGAGAATGGATTTCATTTACTGGTATATGTACGATTTATAGATATCTACACAATTGTACCTATCATTTCAGTAGAGACTGTAGGTATTCACTGTTTTCCACCTTTAGTTCCATACTCTTTCTTGCCTGCCATACCATTAATCTCTTTCTTTCTTCTATGGAAAGATCGTTGGGATTCAAGTTTGAAAGATCTTCTTGTGGATCCACGTTGAATTTTTTTAGCAGATTGTCAGCTTTAATGTTGGATCTTTTCCGTGGATCTGTAGATGTGCTATTGTTGTTTGTATTGTTTCCTGTAGTTACAGAGCTTCCGGTCGATTGATTTTGACCATTGGAAGAATTGCCACCTGTTTCAGATTCTGGGACGTAATCTGGTGGGAATGGCATATCTCTACCCGAGAGATATCTTTCTACAGTAGTTTCAACTGATCCGGTTTGTTCCAAGTCGTATCTGATCTGTTCTGGATGTAGATGTGGAGCCAAGGATTGTACCACTTCGATCATATCATCGTTGACTCTACGACGAATACGCCTTCTAGTCTGTCTTGAAGCGGCATTACTTGACGCGGCGGTACCTGAAGCCGTGGCAGAGTCTGATTGCGAAGAAAAACCATTGATTTGGATGGATGGATGTTGTTCGTTATTGCTCAAAAACCATTTCACAGCAATATAACCGGCAATAGCCAAAATGATAAATAATGTGAAACTTTGATCCGCCATGATTAAAGTTTTAATTCAGATACTCTATCTAACACAATAATTTCTGTCTGCTCTCAATATATTGCTGTGATATTAATTATTCTGGAGACAGGAAAACACAGTATGCCTGGTTATGGAGCAAATACTTGTCTTGTTACAGTTTTTACTTGTGAATGATAATTAATATCATTCATTTCTTATTAAAGAGAAAAATTGTGTAAACGACCTGTAAAGGAAAAAAATGTTAAAGAGCAGAAGGACGTGTGTACAGCTTGCTGTGCAATCTGTCCTTTTCACTGCAGTGCATATAATCAGCGTATAGAACGCTAGTTCCAAATAGATTTCCGTTGATATCCTTGATTATTACGTTCTATATTATTCATATATGTTACAAATAGATGAAGCCATTAGGCTGATGTCGAATTACATGCCCAAGATGGAAGTGAGCTATGCAACACCACCGCTTCATCCCTTAAACTCCATTCTGAACTTCTTTTTCTGATTTTGTACTTTGTAAATAAACTGAGGAAGGCATTCCGCTTCTCGAACGGTATAGTTATCGAAGTGTTCCCTGACACCTTTCGCAAGCTCCTGCTTCGTAACCCTTGCATCTGGTACATTTTTCTGGTTTCGTTTCGCCGAGTAAGTATGTTTCCCAATCCTTGATCCTAGAAGGTACCCTTGTATTGATAGATTATCTGGAGATTTCAATTGGAACCTATCCTTATACCGCCTTAAAAATTCATCGGAGTATTGTTCGAAATCCATCGGATTTGGGAGCGGCTCATTCTTCGGATGATTGTTATGTATATGTTTCTTGTTCAAGTCCTTCAAGTATTGCTGTTGAGCACTCGAGAGTCTTTGTTTCACACTGGTCCTGGTCGATGCACCTGAAGTTGCATTGTTCGATGATTTGCCCTTAGATTCGGACTCTGAATTTGAGTTATTGTGTCCCCTTGGTGCCATGTCGTGTAAGATCCTTGTGACTGTACAGCACCCACTCTATTTGACACCTGAGATGGTATGGAGCAGTACATGGTAATGCCCTTTACCACCTGGACAAATGTTCAAAAAGATCAAAATTTTGTACTTAAGACACTTTTTTTTCTTAGATAAGTGGGAATAACTTGGAATTAGATATAGAGGATGACTACATTAAACAAAGAACATACATGCAGTCCCTGCGTCTCATCTCATTTACGTAAGAATCTATTGAAGTTTTGTAATACCGTGTCCATCGCCTTAGTCCTGGAAATGCCGTGAGCTCTTGAAATGGCGTCAAGAACGGAATCTAGCATCTGTCGTTGCTCTTGCGACGACACTGAATCCACAGAACAATCTGTCTCTGTCAAAATACACTGCAAGGGCAAACTCTTCAACAGCTCAGCACCAGAATCCCAGTCTTTCAAGTTGATCCAACACGAAACGCTAAAGAAAAGCCGTTCATGTGGGAAATTCGCCAGCCATAGCCGCACCGTATCCAATGTCCCAGTAAACGAGTGCAAACATATGTTCACCTCGCTATCCAATAATATTCTCTTGCAAATATCAAAAGTAGTACCTTGACATTTCACAGAATGGATCGAAACCGGCAACCCCCTTCCCTTTGCAACTTTTAATAACGTTTCAAATACCTGGATCTGATGTGCAAACTCTACCCTTACATTGCTTAAACTACTTCTTTCCAACGATGTCCCATTATTGCTCACGAGAAAGCCATTCTGAGGCAACCGAAAAACCTTGTCCAATCCGATCTCGCCAATACAACCCACACGAGAAACCCGCTCATCTGACAAGTAACTTGACAAATCTACTGGATCCGGCAATTGCTCTACCAATTCCATCAACTGTACCTCGTCTTTACATTTAAGACAATTCCTATAATGCCCTACCTTAGAAAGCGACCTATCTAACTGATATAAATGGCAATACCAGGGATGCACACCAAGACTAACATTGATTCCGGGACCTTCATCATCCAGTTGTTTCATTAGCAGCAGGGGCTCCAGTAATTCCCAGTCGTACACATTCGTGCTCATGACACACCGTTGGACATCACTTGCCGTTCCGGCAAGGGCCAGGTCCAAATTGCTTCTGATCTTATCGCATCCTACAGCATCCACCATAGTAGACACATGGCAATGTGCATCGACAAGACATGGAACCATTCTTGCCCCACAAAACCAAGCCCAATTACCACTCACCTGATAGCAGACTGGAACCCTAATTCCATAGCAATTGCCTTAATTGTCCCAATTCACCAATATGTTCCAAAGGTATACTTTTTGAATCACCTGGGACTCTTTCTATCGGAAAATCATGGAAATTGAGTTGCCGGAAAAACTATTGTTTTGGGGGCTCCCACAACCCCGTTTTCGGGCTGCCCCCAAAAAAAATTCCCAGATTTGCCTTTAAACATGTTTTCAACATCGGATTTCGCAAAGACTGAACCTTAAAAAGCAGACCAACTTATGTCCTGTCTATATTTGTATATAAAGATGTGGAAATCAAGTGGTGTGTTTGGGTTAGCTACTCCTTTTTATCATATATTCATCCTTTTATTTATCTTCTGATACTAAGTTCTTAAATATACATATCATAGAATTATCATAGGTAATTGCTTTGTTAAGTTCTAGGTTTTAGGGCACTAAAGAGTGAATATTTTTTTTTTATTTCGAAGGATAAACGATGGTTGTTATTATTGCTTCTTTGTTCTTACCATTTCAGCCTCAATTTGAGATTCATTCGTCTTCCGTTGAGACTGCGTCGTTGGTAGATCAACCGGTTAAGATTCGCAATGCTGGTTCCGGTGTAAAAAGCTCTGCGAATTCTTTGTATTCCGGTAATCCGTTCGATTTGGGTACTTCTTTGACGAGGAAAAGAAGTAGCTCGTCGCATTCTCGGTCTTCTTTTGCGCCATTGGATCTGACTATGAGTGCTGCTTCTGGTGGCGATGGCATGGAGTCATCGCCTGCTCCGTCTGGTGAGTTTTCCAATCAGCATCGACTCGATGAGGTGACGAAACCTGTGGGTGCTAATCCGCAAATCTCTTCCGAGTCGTTTATGGAAAGTTTGACGGGGAAAGCACACTCAGCTGCAGCTTCTTCTTCTAAGAACGCTCTTTCGAATTATCCTACTGGGTCCGTGGAAGAATTCTTTTCTAGTGGGAACACACAGTTAGGTAAGAATTACGATAACAATACAGGTTCACCAGATTCGACATACTCAATCCAGTCGAGTCCTGTGATTAGTGCTGTGAACCCGACACACGATTCGACGTCCAATTTGTTGAAGAACGTTAACAAATCATTACTCTATCAGATAGTGTTGAATGAATCAAATTCTGCGTCTGCGTTGGAGGGTACTTCCAAACATTTCTGGAATAGTCCCGGTAGTACAGTTATTACTCCGAGATCTAGGGCGTTACCGGATGTGAATAGTAGTTTATCCGGTGTTGCTAAGGGTAAGGGCCATTTGCACATCAAGTCACAAGCTCCAGCTATTAGACATGTGCATCCCGCTGCGCAGGGTCCCGGCAACGTGACGGGGACGACCGGTGGTGGTGGTGGTGGTTCTTCGAAATTGAAGTATTCGGTCAACGCTAATCATGATGAGGATAGCCAGGAAGAGAAATATGAACAGTCAGAACAAGAAGAGGGCGAAGAAGAAAATGATGAAAACGAGAACGTAGTGGATGATGAGGACGAGGATATGTATGATATAGAAGAATTGGATTCTTCTGGAAGGTATCATTACAATGTCCCCAAGTTTGGTGGCTACTCGAATAAAGCAAAACTTAAAAATGCGCTATTAAAGAAGTCAGAGAATATTTTCAGTACCGCTCCTTGGACCATTGTGCCCTGTGCTAAGGGGAATGGTGGTCTCAAGAACGCCGTTGCCACGGCGCTACTTGAAAAGACTATAGATGAGCAAGTTACTTGGGTCGGTACCGTGGGTATTCCAACAGATTGTATCCCGGAGAAAACTTTGGATAACATATGCCATGAGTTATACACAAACTATCATTCAAGGGCTGTTATCTCTGATGATTTGACATTCAAAGGCGCCTATAAAAATTTCTGTAAACAGATTTTATGGCCGACTTTGCACTACCAGATCCCTGATAACCCAAACTCAAAGGCGTTTGAAGACCATTCGTGGAATTATTACCAACATCTAAACCAATTGTTCGCTAACGAAATTGTGAAGACCTACAAGGAAGGTGACATAGTTTGGGTGAATGATTACCATTTGATGTTGGTTCCAGAAATGGTCAGAGAAAAATTACCCGATGCCAAGATTGGATTCTTTTTACATATCTCCTTCCCAAGTAGCGAGGTATTCCGTTGTTTCCCTCAGAGAGAGAAAATTTTAAATGGTATCTTGGGTGCTAATTCCGTTGGATTCCAAACAGATGAATATGCTAGGCATTTCATGCAAACTGCTACAAGGTTGTTGATGACTGACGCTGACGATCATCAACTAAAATTACAAGGAAGAGTTGTGAAAGTGAATAACACTCCTATTGGTGTCGATGTGTTCAACTTGGATGAACAGATCGATACTGAACAAGTGATTCAATGGAGGAAACTGATTAGAGAAAGATGGTCTGATAAACGTTTAATCGTTTGCAGGGATCAATTCGATCGTATTCGTGGTTTGAAAAAGAAAATGTTGGCATACGAAAGATTCTTGAAAGAAAACCCAGAGTACGTTGATAAAGTGGTGATGATTCAAATATGTCTTGATACTGCCCGTGACATTGACTTGGAAAGAGATATCATGTCTGTAGTGGACAGAATCAATGCTTTATCAAAGGACATCAGTATCTCGCAACCGGTAGTATTTTTACATCAAGATCTTGAGTTTTCTCAGTATTTAGCACTCAACTGCGAGGCCGATTTATTTATAGTCAGTTCTATGAGAGAAGGTATGAACTTGACTTGTCATGAGTTTGTAGTATGTTCCAGAGAACGTAATGCACCTCTGCTACTATCAGAATTTACTGGTAGTACGCAGATCTTGAAGAGCGGTGCATTGTTAATCAACCCATGGGATATCAAGAAGTTTGCGCGTGCTATCAAAATCGGATTGGAGATGCCACCTGATGAAAAGAGACGCCGTTGGAAGAAAATGTTCAAAAGTGTTATTAATCATGACTCTGACAACTGGATCGTTCATGCTCTTAACAACATTGATTCTTCTTGGGAATTCAATCACGAAAGATCCCAGGTGTTCAACTTGTCTTTCAAACAAATGTATGCTGCTTATAGCCAAGCTAAGAGACACATGTTCGTGTTGAAAATTTCTGAGCCACCAACTCCTAGAATGTTAAGGATCTTATCTGAACTAAGTGCCAATAACATTGTCTATTTGATGAACTCTAATTCACGCGGAGTGTTAGAGAGACTCTACAGCCGTGTTTCCAATGTTGGACTCATTGCTGAAAACGGTGCATACGTGAGATTGAACGGTAATTGGTTCAACATTGTTGAAGACGTATCTTGGAAAGATGATGTCATCAAAGTTTTCGAAGACAAGATGGAAAGACTACCCGGTTCTTACTGCAAGATCGGAGATTCGATGGTGAGATTCCATACAGAAAATGCAGAAGACCGTGATCGTGTGCAAGGTGTTATTGGCGAAGCAATGACACATATCAACACCTTGTTTTCAGACAAGGGTATCCATGCCTACGTTAATAAAAACATTGTGTTTGTGCAAGAAGTCGGATTAGCATTGAAAACGTTGCAATTCTTGGTGAGCTATTATAATTCTGTTGATGACATTTCATGTTCATCTCATTCTCCAGTGGCGCAACCAACTTCTGCTGAAACGTCCGCATCCCCCCTCCTATCTCCAATATCTCCAAAGAACGGTGCTGGTTTCTTCCACGTTGCTGCCAAGAGGGAAAATAGAGACCCAATTGGATTCCTAACGATCACTGGGTCCACGTCTCCCGTTATTGAACCATTGTTCCAATACGTCAATGAACTCACGAAGGAAGGAAAGCTTCAGTACGGGTACTCTGTAGTACATGGTGATACGTCTTCAACATACGCTAAAGAGCACATTCAGGGTCTTAACGAGCTATTTTCGATGCTACAAAAGTTGTCTTCTCCCAACTCATCCTAAAAGAGATAGAACAAATCTGATCCTTCCCATAATATAAATAAAGAGAATCTGTATAGTTTACGATAATGTGATAAAGATGCTGGTTTAAGATATGTGAGGCATAAGCAACGCATCAGTCACCGGTACGGACATAAATGCGGTATCCTATGACATCACGTGATATAATCACTCTGGACGAGTTGAAAAATTTTAGGTTTCAGACCAAACGCCTACAATAAGCAATGACTTTAAAGAACTGATGAGATGAATAGACTAGATTACTTGAGGTTTTAACGTTCATATTGTTGTTGTACTAGTCTTTTAGCATTCTGCAGTGATAGAACTAGAAAATCCATAACTGTAAAGATGGGTAAGAAGAATACTAAAGGTGGTAAGAAAGGTAGAAGAGGTAAGAATGACTCTGATGGTCCAAAGCGTGAGTTGATCTACAAGGAAGAAGGTCAAGAGTATGCTCAAATTACCAAGATGTTGGGTAACGGTAGAGTGGAGGCCAGTTGTTTTGACGATGTCAAGAGAATGGCTCACATCAGAGGTAAGTTGAGAAAGAGAGTGTGGATGTCCCAAGGTGATATTATCTTAGTTTCTCTAAGAGATTTCCAAGATGACCAATGTGATGTGGTGCATAAGTACAACACAGATGAAGCCAGAACTTTGAAGAGTCAAGGTGAGTTGCCAGAGAATGCCAAGATCAACGAAACTGACAACTTCGGTTTCGAATCCGACGACGAAGTCAACTTCGAGTTCGGTAACGCGGATTCTGATGAAGATGAAGATGATGAAGAAGCTGGTGATTTCGATATCGATGACATTTAAGCATCTCATTATTTAACACAAAAACGTATACATACCAACCAACACACAAAATATCACAACTTTCGATTCATTACTGCGCGCATACCATCTAATAACTTCAAGGTGCGCTGGTGGATGTTATTTAATGCTAAACAAAAAATTGCAACCACTCTGTTACACTATATATATGCATATATTTATATATATTTGAATATATCTTCTTTGACGTAAGTACCTTTAATAAGTGCTTAGCCTCGATCTAGTCATGTTTGGCAATTTTTCTATCCATGTGTATGTGTGGTTTTTGAATGCATGAGCTTTTATAGTACCCTCAAATTTCGAAGTCATCTTCTTTGTTGGTGGCTGAAGAAAGATGAACCATTTCTTCATCCTGATAATTTACAATGGATCCAGTTCTTTGGTGTGCACTTCTTGTGTGTTGGAAAGATTTTCTTGCCGAGAACGCACCGACGTTGTTATCCAATGGGATGTTTTCAACGTCCGGTTGATCACCAAACATTTTGGCATGGTTCTTCTTACGAGATAGGTTCAAAAGGTAAACACCAAGGAAGATGATGACGAACCCGCACACCAAGGATAAAGAATCTTTTGGATCACTGTCTTCGAAATTCTTAAATAAGATGAACGAGGCTGTTAGAGTAGCTGTAGTGAACGTAACGTAGTATAATGGGTTGACAATAGATGTATCGAATTGATCCAATGCCTTGTTGAAATAGTTCATCTGTGTCATGATGCATACAGCAACGACGATGAGGAAAAGGTAGGTAGAAGGGTGTGTAAACTGGTTGCTGCCACTTAAAGTTAACTTTAAGGCAATACCAAAAGCTTTGATAGCCATCACTGAGATGGACCCCACTAAAGAGCAGATGGAGATATACACCATAGGGTTCTTCGTACCATAATGTGGAACGACTTTGTAGATCATGAACAATGAGAACGTACTTACCACGATAATGTAAAATACGAATGCCGGTTGCATGGCATACCCTAGAATCTCATCAACTGTAGAGATCTCCTTATCAGAAGGCGCATGCAGGATGATAATAATTGAACCAAGTAAACAGATGGTACATCCTAGCTTACCAAGTGTACCTAACTCTTCCTTCAAAAACACAGCAGCTAGAATCGCACCGATAATGACGGATAATGCACCTAATGGTGTCACCATAATAGCTGGAGCAAAAGTATAAGCAGCAAAGTTCGCTACTTCACCGACAACCATCAAGGACATCCCGCCCCACCATATAGGGTTTCTCAAGTAGTTGAAGCCTGCACCTTGGAAATTGTTCTCTTCACTGGCAGCATTTAATCCCAATTTAGTAAAGATGAATGATGTACCAATAGCTAAAGAAGACGTAATTGCCAAAAACAAACCAATATATTTATCTTCCATGGTTAGTGGGTTTACAATTTGCTCTACTTCAATGTCCGCAAGCCTTGCAATCCTTCGTAACTTGCCCTTTTCCATTACTTGATCTACATGTTACTTAAAATAAAGAATCGCGAATGTGAACGGTTTTTCATGTTGACAGATTGTTGTTATCATGATCAATATATAGAGCATAAGATGAAGATCCTATGAATCAAAGTAATATTGAGTATGTCGTGTATTGATACATAGGAAGGCATTGATATTTATTGTATATATACATTTGTTTCCTTTTTCATAACGATAAGAGTCTAGTATTCCCGTTGATGTATGAAACAGCAAAAGCAGTGCTCTCGTTGTTCCAGGCTATGTTGGTTACTTGAAGTCCGTCTTGATCTATTTGATATTCTCCATACGTAGAGATGGGTACCGATTGTTGCTGTACAGAATTCTGGTCGTACGATTCAAGGAACGTCTTCACGTCAAACACTATGGCAGATCCTTGTAAAGTCCCCACAGTCAGCCAGTTTCTATCAGGTGAAAGACTAGCTTCGAATATCGGTTCTGAATCAAGAGATGCCTCTGCCACTATGGAATTCTTAGATATCGACCATACCTTCACTGTGCCATCGTACGCCGTACTTATTATTAAATCATCGTTGATCCAATGTGCTGATGAAATGGTCTTCGTGTGATCTGTGAAATCGTTTGCAGCACTAGAGTTCCCACCCCTCCATACTTTGATCGTATTGTCGTCTGAAGCACTGAGCAACGATTTGTTGGATTTGTTGAATTCTAAAGTTGTGATTGTTGATGTGTGTCCCAGTAGTCTTCCTAATGGTTTGTTATTTCCGATAGTATACACGAGTAAACTTCCACCTGGGCCTGGAATGACAAATTTATCTGTTTCGACCCATTCCAAATCAATACCTAACGAGTCTTCATTTTCAATGTCGCCTTCTTTAAATGAGAAATGTTGTAATTGGGTGCCCGTTAGGGTACTCCATAGAATTACCACGTTGGATACATCCGTTGTTAACAAATGGGTGCAATCTTGGTTCCACTTCATAGCAACAATCGGGGACCTATGACTATCCAAGATGTTTTTTAGTTTTCCCTGTTTATTCCATAGCCTCAATTCCCCAGATGTGGTACCTGTTAACACTAACTCACCGTCAGGAGACCACGAAACAGATATTATTGGTTCTTCCTCGGAACGTTTAGGGTATACAAGATCTATTGGATCCTTAATTGACCAGGACTCTTTATCTGTAACTATATCAATGGACCCTATCCGTGCCTGAGATTGAGCACCTCCCCATACTAGTAAAATACCGTATTTTGGGTTCCATTGCGAAGTGAAACTCTGTGATAAAGTTAAATGGTCCGAGAGTGTTTTGATAAATCTTGATGATGCTGATTGTGTTCCCGAAGGGCTGTCCGCTGCCATGGCTGCAGCCTGTTCTTGTTCCTTCTTCTCGAGCATCTCAGCTTCAACGTCATTCTCAAGTGCAAATCTACCCCGTGCTGCAATCTCGGGGAACTTTTGCTTGTCGACTTCCAAAGCTTGAACTAATGTAAAGTTTCGTTTGTACAATTCCTGATCTACAGGAACCATCTCGCCGTTCGGTGGCACTAGAAACTCACTTTCAGTGTATAGTATACCCTTCTGAACAAGTTGTACCAAACATCCCAGAGGTATATGCTCTTTGAACCGTTCTTCAAACTCAAGAACTCGAGTTTCTTCTTGCAATGCAAGTGCTGAAACTTCATGTCCGGCTTCTTGTAAATACCTCCAAATAAGGTAATTGAGCTCTTCACTAGCTATCGACATTGCAATAAAACAAATCTAGAATATCGTAGCAAGTCTCCAGCTACCTTTCTCCTACTGATACAACCACAAACCGCCGGACTGATAGCGTTGCGTTTTCCTGTTTTGTTGTCTTTCAATTGTTTGTTTGTTTGATTACTTCAATTTCGATATTTAGTTATTGAAAAATCGTTTAATATCGCTTCAATGAAAGCATCAACAAGTCTGTTAACATGACAAACAAGGGAATAAGCTCGTAATATAGGGCGCATTGACAGCTACTATTGTGTGAACCAGGTTAAAGAATTGTTATTTAATTGTTTGACTTCTTTAGCAGACGAATTATTGCTCAAATACTGCAGATATCAATTCGCCAGCAAGCCGATTTCTGTTTATTTTAGTACAAGTATCACCGTGTTAAGGGGCAGATAACAACGGGATCAATTAAATCATGGTCGACTTCTCTTTGAAGAAGCATGGTGTTTCTAGTTGGGGCCGTGGTTCCTTATCAAGGAAGGAAAGCAGTGCCGGTGATTCTTCATCTACGTTCAAATCGAGTAGGTATCAAGATATGAAGGTTTCTGATCCAGAATTACCTAAGGTGAGTGCTAAGGAGAGAAGTAAAGCAGGGACTATGATGAAGCGTCGTTTATCAGTTCACCAGTCTAACAATTTTGGTGCTGTTAAAATGGATTTCGATAATATGCCTGCTTTACCTTCTTCTGCAGCTGACTATTCGTTTGCCTCCAACGTCGGTAATGCAACGCAAACTAGCCTGATAACAGAAGATCAGCTTCCTGACCGTAATACATCACTTGCAAGCCTGAACACCAACACCCGTCGTCCAGATCAGGAGCTATATTCAAGCAAATCTTTGAGGCAAATACTTTCGAATCCAGATTTTAAAGCCAAAAAGTTCATTACAGAGAAGCTAGGTGATGCTACTGCTGTTGATATCGATCAATTCACTTCTAATCTAAATGATTTATCCTTAGAAATTCAAGATGAGATCAAGTTTAACATAGATAAGTCTTTCAAAGAGATATTAATCGTTAATAAAGGGTTGGAAACAGCAACAACGGAATTGAAAGTTCTAAGGACAAAAGTACAAGAAATGAAGGATATAATGAACCAGTTCGTGACCATCGCAGAGAAGAAGTTGCAAGCTGAACAGGCTGCCAATGAGACTGCAGATTTGAACAGGACATCAAGTTCGGCTAGTCTCTCAAATCATTCTTTACTTCCACCACTGAAACCAACTCCGTCCGCAACAAGAAAGGATAGAACATCAGTTTACATCCTGGAAAGGATGTGGAATGAGGAATTAATGACATTGTTCAAGAACGTCGACGGTGCTCACAAATATATAACCAGTACACCGGGACGGCATATCCTGTTGGAAAGCGACAACTGGATTGAAATCAACCCAGCTACGCTTAAACCATTACAAAAAGTACGTTTATTCATTTTGAATGACGTTGTGTTGATTGCGGCTCCAAAACCATCGAAGCAGACAGAACTAACTGTCAGTAGATTTTCTCCTTTGAGAGATGTAACAGTGGAAGTGCAATCCGAACATGAGCTTTCCTTCAATTTCTCTAACAAGCAGCATACTCTTTATAGACATAGAGACCCTCAAGTGTTTTCGAAAGTGATAGATATCATCAGACAGGCTAAGGATGCGTTACGCGAGATTTCGCAGGCAGAAGAGGATACAACAAGAAAGATTCGCAACTCCTATACGCTGCTCCAACAAGAAAGAACTCCAAACAGAGATGCCACTACCTCTCCTGTCAAAGTTCACGGCAGACAAAGATCATATGGTGGTACAGGTACCCCAAGCAGACACAGATCAGACGCACAAAATGATGCATTGTTGACAAATATCACAAGGTCTATACATGTAAGAATGGGCTCTGAAGAGACTACAGAAGTAACAAAAAGACTTAAACGCCTCGACGATGCACTTGAAGATCTTGATCTCGAGATCGGTAGACAAAATTTTGATCTCGCCATCACAAAACTCAATCACATCCAATCATCACTAAAGTCATTATACAGCAGCGCTACCTTCGATGAATCTGTTATGGTGGAACTCCTCTCATTGAAATGTTCACAGAGGAAAACCATCCTATACACCAAATTGACAAATCTATTAGCCTGCGAAACTAGCGACATGACCAAATTGAAAAGTTATATGCTAAACTTGGTAGCTCTTAACGAGCCAGTGGACGCTCTAGAAGTGTTCCTCCAGAACAGATCAAACTTCATCAACGATTTAACCCTACAAATCGGTATCATTGATAATGTAACTAGTTTCATTACCCAAGTAGCGATCATCCGGTTCCAAACCTTGAAGAAAGTGACTCAGCAGTACTTGGAAGTATCAAAAAATTTGAAACGTGATTATACATCACTACTTGTATGCTGGTGCAGCGAAGAAGTGGATAAGCACTTCCAGCTCATGGAAAGAGAACTATCGAATTCATCTACATTGTCCGTACAAGCAATCAAGATAACTAGAAAGCAGATAGATGAACTCAAACCTGTCGGGATGGACTACGTTTACAAACTCGATGACTTCATTAGGAGAAACAATAACAGGATTCTATAACGTAATATCTATGTGTATATTTAGTTAATCAATCGGCATACATTGATTCGGCATATCTATCAGATGAAGTACAACATAGTTTTATCATCTTTAGCTTTGTTTCTTTCTGTCCGTTACTCGTGATTGTACCGGAATGTTCTAGTTGATAATTATTTTCACAGTAACATTGGAGCTTTAAATACCAAGATTTAACCAGGAGTTACATACCTCATCGCGACACCAATTCTCCACTAAAGAGCTGGATTCTGTAATTCAAGGTAGTGATAACTATAGTAAAGCTGTCAATAATTGCTTCGGATAGCTGATAAGAAAACTCGCAAATCAGTGATATAGGAGTTGTATTATGGAAAAGCTTTTACATTGGTCAATTGCTAACGCACAAGGAGACGACGAAGCTAAGGCTAGGGCTGGTCAGCCAGACCCTAAACTATTGGAACAGCTATTTGGTGGTGGTCCAGACGAGCCTACTTTGATGAAACATGCAATGGCCGTGATATCCAATCCAGAAGCTACTTTAGAGAACAAATTAGTTGCATTTGACAACTTCGAAATGTTGATTGAGAATTTGGACAACGCGAACAACATTGAGAACATGAAATTGTGGGAACCATTGATTACTGTTTTGGATGACCCTGAACCTGAATTGCGGGCCTTTGCATTGTCTGTCACTGGTACTGCTGTTCAGAATAATGATCAGTCGCAAAATAACTTTGCCAAGTACGATGGAGCACTAGCAAAAGTGATAAAACTAGCATCAGGCCGTGCAGAAGACGCGCAAGTGAGAACTAAGGCCTTCTATACCTTATCTAACTTGATCAGACACAATAAGTTGATATATGATCAGTTCAACCAGTTGAATGGTCTTCAGATCATTGCGCCAGTCTTGAAGGATGCTAATGCAAGCGAAAAATTAAAGTTAAGAGCGATGGCACTTTTATCGACTGTCTTGACTGTTGCTGATATGAACGCAGATTTCTTTGCTCTACTGCGAGCTTACAATATCATTGAGACGACTCTAGAGTTCTTGCATCCTGAGTGTAACTTATATTTGATCGACAGAGTACTCAACTTCTTCTCACAACTTATCAATGTCGGTTTTGAGTTCTCTGCTACAGAACTTGAGAAGCTTAAGGTTGGGGTGAAGAACATTGAACCCGTAGAAGCTCAATTGAATGAAGATGATTACAAAACTGTTCAGTATGTATCTAAGTGATCTAATAGCACCCTAAAAGATAATTTCTTTCTGTTTTACATTAACTAACTAAGGCTTACCATTATTTTATTTATAGCACTTTCAACTACCACCTAGGCCACAAGAGAGCGAAATATTGATGCCTTCAAATGAATAAACGATTCAATCCGTGAATATCAACTCATTTGGGTCATCAGATGTGTATAGAGTATGCAAAGCCCTCTCAAGAGATTTAGGCATTAGAGGCTTATTGTCATGACTTTGGGCGACATATCCCGCCTTCATATCATTCATCATAGACTGGAAAGACTTGTAATGCGTAACAACTCTCTTTGCCTTTGGTTCGTTCACATGGGCAACTTGTTGAAGGAAACTGTACAACACGTCAGTTGGAGATTTTCCACTCTTCACATTTAAATGAGACCACTCTTTATACTTTACTGAAACGTCGTAACGCATCTTACCCACTACCCACACAAGATTTTTCATCCAATGAGAAAATTCATTCAAGTTTTCTATAGGGAACACATCAACGTTTGCATATATTGTAACCTCGTTTATGATTCTGTCTAAATTTTTGGACTTTATGTTTAGTTCTCTCATCTTTGTTTCTTGTGTAGATCTTCGTCTCGTCTTTGATTGGCTTTGACTTGATGCGCTTCCTGACAGTTGTTCTAATACCCGATCCTCATGTTGTCTATTCTCCATATTGCATAACTTCTTTCTTAAAGCATTTAGTCCATACATTACTACGATGACCTTCATACCATTTTTTGAGAACTGTCGAATTTCATCCCATAGACCTCTCTTATCAGTCCTGTATCTGTGAAAGAATGGTAATGCCTCATACACCAACACACATATCGACTCATTTGCAATCACCTCATCGCAGGGATAGAATACGCCGTGAGTCTGATCATAAATAGATCTACACTTACGCTTGAATCTGATGATAGGAAACTCCTCATAATTTTGTATAATTGTCAAAGGTTTGAGTTCTTCTTCAAACGATATATGTTTAGAATGTATGAGTTCCATAACTTTATTATTAACGGTTAATATCATTTCATTGTAAATAGTCTCCTCCGTTCTAGAAACTTTGTTGCATTCATTGTAGAGCTTTCTCATTTCTGATGTACCTAAGCACTTCTTGACCATCTCGGAGTACTCTTGATCTGTAAAAGGTCTTGCGTTTACCATTGGTTTGACCTTATCAATTTTCTCATCTTCAACGTGTCTAGGTTGTCGCAGGGCCAACTTATTTGAACTGACAGGTGTAGATTGAGAAGAGTGTTGTACAAATAAAGGCTTTTCTTGTCGTGTATTAGTTATATCATCGTCTTCATCTGATTCAATTACAATAGAATCGTGTTCATAATTAGATTCGCTATGATAGCTGTTAGTTTTGGTATCCAATGATCTTTGTTGTCTAATGTGTGTATCAGAGACTAGAGTTCCATACAAATCATGGCAATCCTCCATATACTTAGTAAGATCCAACGCAACACTTGAAACATCCGCCGTGGCTTTGTTCTGTGGTTTTTTGAGCTTTCTCGTAAGGTATGGATCAAACTTCGGAGGTTGTACTTCGCGATATGATCTTTTATTGGCAACTGTCGTTGATAACTGTAAGGGTGACTTGACTGGTAAGGTTGATCTAGACGAAGGTGACTTATTAGGTGTTGGAGATGACGCTAGTTGGTAGTTGAATACCTGGGACATCTTCTCCAATGGAGAAGACTGAGGTAACGGTATGATATACTTGCCAGATTTCACTTCGCTTTCAATATTCTTGTGTATTACTGACCGCTGATTTGAAACAAGTGGAGAAGCTTCCTCGTCATCACTTAATGCTGATATTGATAAGCCACTATTCTCAATTTCATCTAAAAGACGAGATTGGGATCTTTTAAAAGTTTGAGTCTGAGGCTGAGAAGCCGGCTCATTGTCCGATTCTATCGCGGTATCATTTTGGAATCTGCCCTCCACTTCTAAGGAAAAGCTGACACTCACACTATTCTCAAGCAGCACCACGTCATCATCCTCTACATTACGTTGTCCCACCGAATCGCTGAGTGACCTAGCCAAAGAGTAATGGATTGGATCCGAAGCTGGCGGTCCTTCTCTTTCCCCTTCTGATGAAATTAGTACCACAACACCGTTCGCAGTTCCTTCATTACCCACTAAAGACTGCTCTGTAGTATCATTGATATCAATGATATTCACTTCATCCATTTGACTATCAGTATAACCAAGGGGCAGTTGTCTATTTCTATCCTATGTTAATGATTCAGTTATTGTTTGGCTTCGAGAGCTCTGTTTACCTTTTTAATGGATTTTAACTGGTTTTCAAAGAAGGTTTCGCGTAAGTGATGAGTCTAATCTGATAGTATGATACAACGAGATATAACCAGATATAGCCTCAGTTTTTATGTAGCATTTAAATGTAGTTCGAGGGAATGTGCGACTACTAACCATTTGAATAGTTACTTGTTTTTGTATCACATGAAGTATTTATGATCTATTAGTTTATACATATTATATCGTTATGATGAAGCCATTTGATCTATTTTCTTAATAGCATCTTCTAAACGTTTACTTGCTGACATTGATATCGCACGTTGGTTAGTACTGCTTTTTCTTTTCATCTGTCTCTGTAACTCCTCGCTGAACACCAATCTGAATGCACTTTTGAGATCATCTGGACTGAGTCCGTTCAGTTCATGTTTTTGGAAAGATTCAAGAACTGAGTCCTCATCCATAGAGCAGATACTGAAAAATGTGATGGATTTTGACAAATCTTCGGTATCATTCCCATCTGTTGCACTTTTGCACGCTTGTTGTAAAGCATTCACGTTCCTTAGTAATTTTTTTGCACCGTGCACGTTTAATACCGAAATCGACTTTGATCCTGAGATCAATGCGTGATTCATGAAGTTTGAAATCCCAATAAAAACGAGTAAACTATGATCCTCAGCAAATGATGTTCTTAGCTTGTTTTCCAAGAAAGAAAGGTCTGAAACTAATGAACTGATATTCTCGTCCAATTCGATGGATGTAACTTCAGGGTTCCACCTTGATGAGTGCAACATGCAGTTGATGTAATACAAGCAGCGAACACGTACATCGTATCTGACACTTTGTAGTAGTAAATAATGCAAATTGGTGAATTTTTGTGTGACAGCTTCAAATTCCTCTAGGTTATCAGCTGCCAATAAAAATCTCGTTGTACCACCTTTATCAGTAAGATCCGCTTCTGAGACTTCGAAAAACGACCACATACTACGTAATTCTGCATTATTAGCTTGCTTCCGCTTGTCCGATGATTCTGATACATTGTCAGTATCTTTAACTTCTTTTTTAATACCAGGTAACCACGATGAGATCCATTCAAGAGTAGTGGCAAAATACACTAAGGTATCTATTGTAGAGTCACTAAAGTGATCCGTTTTTTCCAAAGAGCGCCTTTCCTGAAATACCCTAGGACACTGGTTTAGTAACCGCAGAGTTTCGGCATCTATAAATTCGTCATCATTGGCGAATATTTTGCTAGTAATGTCTCCGGATGCTTTATCAGTTAACCATGACGAAACGAGTTTTTTACTGACAACCGTGTTTTGTGTTCCACAAATCGACTGGTAAATACTGTAATAATAACTGTAAAACTTATCAGCAATGGAAACCAACATGTGAGCGACGTTTCTTCTATAAAAGTTTCCTGCATTCGTGGTTTGTAAAAGTTTAAAGTATAACATTTTAAAATCGATTGCACTTTTGAATATAGGTGTACCGTTGAACAATGTTTCGACTGCAAAAGGACTATTAGATTCAACTTGAGATTCATATAAAAAGTTCATTGTCTGGTTAAGTTGAGGCAAAAACTCGACTTCCATAACATTCAAAAAGAAAGCCGTTGATGATGTTGTGGTGTCTTCTAAAGAAGGTGGTAATAAGTCTTTTGATCCTTGAACAAATACCAAGAGGGATTCTAATATCATTCTCATGTTGAAAACTGTTGGTGGAACAAGGGTATCCTCATCCTCGAAACGTTCCTCTGCTAGGTATATATTTTCCAAATCAACATTGGTAGAAAGTGCGAAGCCAGGGAACATGTCAGTAAGCATAGCTTTCAATTCGTTTGCATGGCCCAGTTGGCTACTGTTATCCTTACTGATGTTATTTTGTAAAGAGAATAGTTGGGTTTCAGTTGAAGTTTTTGCTTGCAATAGATTACTGGAAGTTCTGTGTTTATGTCTTCTGTCTTTCGTTATGGAAATATCTTTTGTGTACATTGCTATAAGATCTTTGATTGTCCGTAGGCAGGTTTCCCATATTTCAACGAATGGATATGATACGTTTGATGTGGCAGGTGGCTGGAGAGCTTTTGTTGTCTCATACAATACACGATGCCCTTGGATTGCAGTCAAGAATTTGATAAAAATCTCCCAAAACAATCTACGTATTAGAACACATAGTATGTCTTGGCCAGAGAGTCCAAGAGTAGAGCTGTTTTGTAACGATACCGTCATTTTCAAAAGTGATGGGTGTTTGAGACGCATATCTTCGACAGATTTAGTGATTATGTTTTTAATTTCATTCTTACTTCTTTTTTGTAACAGATCAATTGCCAGTGACAATTTGTTCATTGCATTTAACGTTTTCATATATGTGTACATTTTGTCGTAATCAGTCTCCTCAGTGACAGCGAATTCATCATCTTCGGAGTATACCTGTCCCAATTTCTTTAGAAAGTCTAGAAGAAGTTGATTCTTTCGGTATGACTCTTCGCTGATATCCTCGTGAATAACATGATGTAAATAGTTTTCTAAACTGCCAAACGTATCTTCATTATTTGTTTTGGCGAACATGTTTTGATCATCAGTTTTATGAGAAGCTTGTTTTGAGTAAACAATCTCAGTGATACCTTCCAACAATAGTTCGAATAACGAATGTTCATGGCTGATAAATTGTTCCTTCACAGGTTTTAAAACATCTAACTGCCATAGATCATGCTCTTTAGCTAAGGTGAAACCGAGATTAAGAGCCTCTTGCGCCTGAGTGAAATCAGAATTGAGCAAAGATTGTTCCACTTTTTGATTGAGCTTAATGACTTCCTCCATTGCAGATAAAGTGCTGATCATCCTAGATTGTTTCATAAAATCTTCATTTAAATCATTCAAAGTTTCGTCATTAATTGAAAGTTTCTGCAAAGAATTATTCACACCGTTCTTAATATCAGCCAAAGTATCTTGTGCATCTGTAATACAATACACTGTTTTCGAAAAGGATGCTATACTATCGTTGAATGCCTGGTAATGGTCGTTTGCAACCTCTTGTAAATCCTTAGCAAATCTCGATTTCAATTCAATAAATTCATCGAAACGGTGGTGCAAACCAACAGAAGTTTCATCTAAAAACCTCAATGCAAGCTCAAGAGGGTTTGTATCCTTATTAATAATCCTATTCCATTCCGTTCCCAACAATGCTATGTCAGCTTGCAACTTAGCGACTGAATTCTCCATGGCCTCTTTTTCCGCTTCCGTAGTGCTTCGAATAGACAGCGCACGCTGTCTATTCCTCGTAACAGGTTGTAAATGATCCATCGCCTTCTGGATACGTGGAAAATGCTCCCTTAATTATATATAGTTCCTACTCCAGCTCAACTGATTTTGCGGACTTTTACTGTTTTGATGTGCTCAGATTGTTTACATGTAATCGACTTTAAACTTACTAACTCAATTTTATAAAATTCAATATCAAGTAACTGATACATAAAGGGGAAAAAGTACTATTATGATTCACAAGCCTGGACAAGCTACTTGGCTTTGAAAGCTTGGGATGGAACCTTATAAATTAAGTTACAGCGGTTTTGCATTGCCTTAAAACATGCTGTTATTGTATAGTTACATATGGGTGTTTTTCTGAAGAGTTAAATTAGAAGAATGCGGTATCCAAATCGCCGAACCCGTCATCAAATCCGTTTTGAAACGGTTCTTCCCCGAACACGTTATCCAATAGGTTTGGATCATTAGGATCAACCACTATTTGTTGCTGTTCAACTTCGTCCTGTTTCGTTGGCACGGCAAGGTCTTCGGGAATCGGTTCAACAGAAAGAGCCATTTGTTCTTGTCTCTTCCGCTCTTCTTCCTGTTCCTTAGCTCTACGTTCTTGCTCTTTCCGTTCAGCCAAGATCTTCTTGTGCCTTTCCCAGTAATCTGGAGGAGCATGTGTCCTGTTAGGCGCAAGATGTGAAAACTTGTTTCTATGTATCACGATATTACTGGGCTTCACTTGTATCTTGAATTTATCACTATACTCTTTCTCCGCACGGTCTACGACATCCTTATCGTATATATGATCAGCTAGCTGATCGATCCATTTGTTATAGAACGCTGTTGCGTCATCCGGCACCTTTACAGCTGAAATCTTATCCTGTGACGTTACTCGAAGTTCTTCTACTATCGCTTTTTGTTTCTGAAGATGTTCTGTCATCAATTCCAGAGTCCCTGCAGAGACTATTTCGGGCGGTACAATCTTATCGAGCGGTATCGGTTGAGTTGTTAGCATATCGATAAGCCTGCTGGTAAGCATGAACTCATTCGTTAAACTGTGCCTGAACGATATCACGTCACTTTCATCGTGTAAAATGGAACCAACATTAGTCGCTTGAACTCTCGCCATACCAGAAGAACCTTTTCTCCCTTGAGAGAACCGCTGATTTGCAGCATGTCCTTGCGCATGGTCCTGGTGGCTCTGTCTAAGAACCTTCTTATTCTTCCGTTTCCTACCTGGAACACCCATTCTTCGACAAACCCAGTATATTCAAACTAAACTAGGGGAAAACCAAAAAATTCCAGTTTAATTAATCTCGTTCAGTGGTCCAGCAAATATAACTAGGTACTTCCTGGTTCTTTTTAGTCGATTGTTCCTCGTGCATTAACAGTGTTTAATTGTTCCGTAAGGTTGTTGACGTTTGGAAAATCAATGATTATCACCAGATCCGGGTAACACATTACTTCTCACACACTGCTCGAAAGATTAAACGGTAGATGGCTGCAATAACGCAGTTTACTCATAGATAAGGAACAAGTGCTTAGTTGTGTCCATCGAGTCTTGTTCTAGTGGTATTTGGCTAAACAAATATAGATATTAAGCAAACAGTTATGCCTGGTTTGATAGTTCCGTTCAAACAAGTGGACGTTTTCAGTTGGACACCTTTTAAAGGTAATCCTGTCGCAGTGATTAATTTGATTGATAAGGAAGAAACAAGTGTGAGTGATGAACAATTACAGGCAATTGCCACATGGACGAACTTGTCTGAAACGACTTTCCTTTTTAAACCTTCTGCAGGCAGTAGTGCTGATTATAAGTTAAGGATCTTCACACCAGCTGGAGAGTTACCTTTTGCCGGGCATCCTACCGTGGGATCATGCCAAGCGTTCATTGAATTCACCAATTGCACTAAGAAGAGTTTGAACAAGAGTGTCCTGCTGGTATAGTGCCATTGACAGTTTATGGTGATAATTTTGTTAGTTTTGAAGCGATTCGTACCGACTTGATTGAACTTTCAGATGACCAAGTTGAGTCATACAAGGCCAAGGCGTTCCCTGGTCTTGAACTCATTGCAAGACCCAAGTTACTCGATGTAGGCCCCAAATGGGTCGTCGTCTTGGCGAAGGATAATAAGACCTGTTACGATGCGGATCTGGATTTACCTGCCTTGGCTGCACTAAGTATAGAGTTCGGTCACACCGGCATCATTCTCGGTGGTCAGGATCCTTCAGACGCCAGCAAGTACGAAATGAGAGCATTTGCGCCGAGCGAGGGTTTATCTGAAGATCCTGTATGTGGCAGTGGATCTGTGGCGTTGGCTAGGTATTTGCAGGACCATCACGACTACGCTGAATCATTCTCATTTACCATTTCTCAAGGTGGAAGACTCAACAGAAAGGGAAGAATCTTTGTTCAAGTCGAGCACTCTTCTGACGGCAAAATTAAGTATATCGTTGGTGGTAAAGCCACAACCTTAGTGACAGGTACCATCGCTGTCTAAATAGACTTTCAAGTACACGATATGTAACTGACATCTCTCTCTTTCTCTCTTCATGGTGTCTGTCATTCATGCGGGTAATCTCGATATGTGCCGAATTAAGGCTGCAAAGTCATTATTGCAAAGAATTGGAAGTCAATAGAGTGCTTGTTGCCGAAATAAAGGTTTGTGTACCTTACGTTAGCTCCTATTCATTGCTGTTGTATTAAGTATAGGTTTCGTTGACCGGTATATAGGGACTGTTTCAAAGTAACAGATTTATACGATAGGGTTTTCCCCTTTAACGTAACATACGGAAGGCATATAAACTGGATTGAGGATGTCTGATTTTGCTCGAGACGAAGAGACAGATGCAGCTGAGTTTCGGTTACAACTTTCTAAACCGCATGAACATCGTAGGAGAAGTTTTCTGGTCACTGCATGTTTATCGTTAAGTACTGTGCTGTTCTCTGCTTATCTTTTCATAAGCATTATCTCTTCTTTAAAGGGATCTGGGACATTGAACAACGGTAGTGGTCCCAGATTGCCTAACAAACAAATAGATTACACGAAAGATGGTTTGTTAAAAGTATCTTTTGCAAACGTCAGGAACAGGACGTTTCAACCTGAGGTAAAACCATTGCAATGGATTAGCACTCCAGATTCACACAAAAATGATAAGGGGTTGTATGTTACCTTTGAAAATGACACATACTCAGTACGTTCAGTACTCGATGAAAGTTACTCCAAGACATTATTTGAAGGTACCTCATTCACTTACGACAGTAAAAACTACACAGTTGATGCTGTGGTTGCGTCCCCCGAGCTAAGCAAAGTGTTGATCAGATCAGAGACAGAAAAAGGTTGGAGACATTCTACATTTGGTACGTATTTTGTTTATGAAAACGATAGTTTCCACAAGATTGATTCCGAGATCTCAATTGCTAAATGGTCACCCAATTCTAGGGATATCGTGTATGTGAAAGGAAATGATATATATCTATACTCTTCGGATTCACATGAGACATCGAAAAGAATCACAAATGACGGAAGCGAGTTGGTCTTCAACGGTAAGCCTGATTGGGTTTATGAGGAAGAGGTATTAGAAGGAGACACCGCGCTATGGTGGTCTCCAACGGGGGACTATTTGGCTTTCTTTAAGATAAATGAAACTAGTGTCGAGGAATTTCCTATTCCATATTTTGTCCAAGAGAATCAAACAAATTCTGCTTATCCTGAGCTACGGAAGATTAAATACCCGAAGAGTGGATCGTCAAATCCTATCAATAAGCTTAACATTTATGATCTGTCAGCTGACAAAGTCTCTCAAATTGATTCTACGAGTGATGATTCGCTCATCACTGAAGTCACATGGGTCGGAAACCATGAAATTATTGCAAAAGTTTCAGATCGTTCTTCAGACATTTTGACCGTCATCATGGTAGATGCCGCGGATGGATCGCGTAGTGAAGTGTCTCGAATAGAAGAAAGCGATGGTGGGTGGTGGGAGATCACTCACAAGACCACTTTTGTTCCTAAAGATAAGTCAAGATCAAGATCATATAATGGTTACATTGACTTGGTACCGGTTGATGGCTACAATCATCTCGTATACTTTACAACAAACGTAACCACAGAGATTCCAAGTGTTGTCTTAACCTCAGGTGAATGGGAAGTCGTGGATGGACCAGCTGCTTTCGATGAAGAGTTCAACAATGTATATTTCATTGCTACTAAAAAGTCATCGACGGAAAGACATTTATATTACGTCAATTTAGAAAGGCCACAGAAGGTTTATGCTGTTACCGATGAAAGGTTAAATGGGTACTATTCTGCTTCTTTCTCAGCAGGCGCAAGATTCTTGCTATTGAACTACTTAGGACCAGATGTCCCTTATCAAAAGATAATTGATTTAAAGTCAGACACTAAAGATAAGAATATTCGAGGAAATATCATCGGCAAGACTTTATACTACCTTGAAAAAAATGAAAAGCTACATAATTCTTTGAAACGATATGCCATCCCAGCTAGAATTTTCCGTGAATTGACTCTGGGTAAAGACCAAAACGGTTCTGATATTATCGTGAACTCTTACGAAATATTACCTAATGATTTCGACCCTTCCTTAAAGAACCATTACCCCGTATTCTTCTTCGCCTATGGTGGTCCAAACTCACAACAAGTAGCGCAAACATTTGGTATCGGATTCAATCAAGTAATAGCAAGTCAATTGGATGCTATTGTTGTCGTAGTTGATGGCCGAGGTACAGGATTTAAGGGTAAAGAATTCCGGTCTATCGTTCGTGGTAACTTAGGTGACGTGGAATCCACTGATCAAATCCTCGCGGCAAAATTGTACGGCCAAAATTCATACGTGAACAAAGAAAAGATCTCGTTGTTCGGATGGTCATATGGAGGTTATTTAACTTTGAAAACGTTAGAAAAGGACGCAGGAAAACATTTCAAATACGGAGTTTCTGTTGCTCCCGTCACCGATTGGCTACTATATGACTCTGTGTACACCGAAAGATACATGCACACACCCCAAAAGAATCCAGAGGGGTACGATAAATGTAAAGTACACAATGCAACCGCGTTTGCGACTGTACCAAGGTTCCTCTTGATGCATGGTACTGCTGACGACAACGTTCATTTCCAAAATTCATTGAAGTATTTGGATCTCCTAAACTTGAACAATATCGAAAATTACGACGTCCACGTATTCCCAGATTCTGATCACAGTATTCAGTACCACAACGCAAACGTCATCGTATTCAATAAGATCTTGAATTGGATTAGACATGCCTATAATGGGGATTTCCTTCTGTAAGTACACAACATCACTACTAAAGTGAACTTAAATAACGGTACTAAAGCAAAAAGAATAATTTTAAATAATATGAGAAGCACTGCCTGTTTCCAGACGATTCAATGGGAAACTATTGAGCATAGTCTGACGCCATGTTGGTAGCTGTCATCACTTCAATTGATGCTATTCTTGAATATTAAATATGCGGGTAACTTCATATCCGTTCACAATGATTTCTCTATTGGGTGGCAAAATCTTTGGTTTTAAGGTTCAGTTTGATATTTAAGCATATAGTAGCTATAACGAGACATTTGATAAACAATCCTACTTGTAAAGGCTAAGGAAAATCGAAGACGATAAATTGATTGGTTCTGATATTGGTGAGTACCGGTAATTGTATTTGAAAATATTTTTAGAATTTCATTATACCGTTGGATTCTAGTATTGACTGATGACGAAAGATAACGATATCGTAAAGGAAGCCGCTGCTCCAGGCGCCGAAGAGAAGCCAATTACTGTACCAGATGAACAAAACAATAAGAAAAAGGATGCCAACAATGAAGAAGAGCTTTCTGAAGAAGATTTGAAGCTTAAGGATGATTTGGAGTTCTTAGTCAGTACATTGAAGGGAGATGATACCTCATTGTATTTGGGATCTTTGGATCAATTGAAAGATTCTATCAAGAATTCAACCAGTTCTATGACTGCTGTTCCTAAGCCATTAAAGTTTTTGCGTCCTTCGTATCCAGAATTGGTTTCAGTTTATGAGTCTTGGACTGATGATAAGTTACAATCTCTTTTGGCAGATGTGTTGTCAGTTTTGAGTATGACTTACTCCGATGATGGCAAATACGATTCGTTGAAATATAGACTTTTATCCAATGAAAAGAACATTGAGAGTTGGGGTCATGAATACATGCGTCATTTGGCATTAGAGATTGGAGACGTGTATAATAAACAGGTGGAGAAGGAGGCAGATGAGTCTACCCCGGAACCAGACGCAGATTTCAACCAACAAGATTTGGTTAGTTTATCTCTTCAAATAGTGCCATATTTTTTGAAACACAATGGTGAAGCAGATGCAGTAGATTTGTTGTTAGAAATTGAATCCATTGATAAACTACCACAGTTCGTCGATGATACGAGTTTCACTCGTGTGTGTCAGTATATGGTCGCGTGTGTGCCACTTTTAGCACATCCAGATGATGTTTCATTTTTACAAACTTCATTCGCTATTTACTTATCGCACAACGAATTGACAGAAGCCTTGAACTTAGCTATAAGGATCGGGGATGAAAATTTGGTAAGGTCAGTGTTTGATGCAACCGCAGACCCTGTCATTCACAAACAATTAGCATACATCCTTTCAAGTCAAAGATCTTCATTCCAACAGGAAGGTGTGCAAGATATTATAGACAACGTTCAATTGTCGGAACATTTCAGATATTTAGCTAAAGAATTGAACCTTCTACAGCCAAAGACACCGGAAGATATTTACAAATCACATTTAGAAAGTTCAAAGGCGTCTTTCAATAAGACGAGTATGAGTTCAGCTCAACAGAATTTGGCAGAATTTATGGTGAATGGTTGGTTGAATTTGGGTTATTCTTCGGACAGCATCTACTCCAAAGACAGCAATTGTGTTTATAAGACTAAAGGTGACGGTATGACCTCGGCGGTAGCGAGTATCGGGTCTATTTATCAATGGAACCTCGATGGTTTGCAAGAACTAGACAAGTACCTAGTAACTGAAGACTTAGAAGTCAAAGCCGGTGCTCTCTTGGGTATAGGAATCTCTACATGTGGTGTTCATGACGGTGAAGTTGAGCCCGCACTTCTTCTCTTACAAGAGTACGTCACAAATCCAAATGTCAAGCTAAGTTCGGCTGCCATTATGGGATTAGGTATAGCATTTGCCGGTAGTAACAATGATGAATTATTGGGCACATTATTGCCCGTTGCCGCTGATACCAGTCTTCCAATCGAAGTATGTTCCATGGCTTGTTTGTCATTAGCTCATGCCTTTGTTGGAACCTGTAACGGTGATATCACAACAACTATTATGGACAACTTTTTAGAACGTTCCTCCGAAGAATTAAAGACACACTACACTAACTTTTTCGCACTAGCCTTGGGTATCTTATACATGGGTCAAGGTGAACAAGTGGAGGATGTCTTGGATACTATTTCTGCTATTGAAAATCCAATCACGTCTGCTATTGAAGTCTTAGTGAATGCATGTGCTTACACTGGCACTGGTGATGTATTGATGATCCAAGATTTACTTCACCGTCTAACACCAAAGAAGGATTCTAAGGACGACAAGGAAGAAGAAGCGGACGAAGAAATGGGTGATGTGCTTCCAAGTGAGATTCAAGACAGTTTAGGACTGGGATTACAAGATATTCCGGGAGCAGCTGATACCGTGTATAATGAACAAGATGAACAACCAGAAGAGGTTGATGTAGTAATGGATGATGCAGATGGTTCCAACGCTACGAATGATGAAACAAAGGCATCCGAGCAAAAGGGCGATGAAGACGCAGAGGACGAACAAGAGGGAGAAAAAGAAGAAAACGCTGAGGATGCTGGTGAAGACAAAGAGAATGAAAATTCACAAGCTGCAGAACTAGCGTTTGCTGTTTTAGGTATAGCCATGATCGCTATGGGTGAAGAAATTGGTAAAGAAATGTCGCTACGTCACTTTGGCCATTTGATGCATTACGGTTCTGATGAAATCCGCCGTTCGGTGCCTTTAGCTATGGGTTTGATTAGCGTCTCTGATCCTCAAATGAAGGTGTTCGATACACTATCCAGGTTCTCTCATGACGCTGATCTAGCTGTGTCTATGAGTTCAATCTTCTCCATGGGTCTCTGTGGTGCAGGTACGAACAATGCTAGATTAGCACAATTGTTGAGACAATTGGCTAGTTATTATTCTAAGGAATCCGATGCCTTATTCATGACAAGACTCTCCCAAGGGCTTGTCCATCTCGGTAAGGGAACCCTTTCATTAGACATCTTCAACGATGCTCAGGTTTTAAATAAGGTATCATTGGCATCCTTGCTTACCGTATTAGTCGGAATGATGTCTCCTGAGTTTATGCTGAAGAACCACAGCCTATTCTATTATCTAAATTCGGCAACAAGACCAAAATATATCGTTACTTTGGATGAAGAGGGGAACCCAATCAAGGCCAGTGTTCGTGTCGGTCAAGCTGTTGACACTGTTGGTCAAGCAGGTAAACCAAAGACTATCACAGGTTGGATTACCCATTCTACACCAGTTCTACTAGGGCACGGTGAAAGAGCAGAATTAGAAACAAATGAATATATCAGTTACACCAGCCGGATCGAAGGTGTAGTGATCCTAAAAAAGAATCCTAAATACACAGAAGAAGTGAACTAGACACACCTATACGTAACTAAATAAAAAGAACCACGAAAAATCATTTCTACAAAACAAGTAGGAAACCATTGGTTTTTTAGGTGATGACTCGGTCGTCTTAGACTTTGTTTTCTTTTCTTTAATGATATACATTCATTATATATTTAACTTGCTTTTATTTGTTTATTGTACGACATCTGCCGAACCTCTATGATGGAACAAGCATTCAAGTTCTGCGGATTCAAAGAATTTATCACGTCCGTGAAATCCTTACTTGGTGTAAATTCTGAATTATAGCCCTCTCTATTGGAATTCAACCGCTTTACCTGCCATCAATAATCCGACAATCAATCCCAATAATCCAAGTACAGAACCAAAAATTTCAATAACCAAGATCTTAACGAAAAGAGACGAGTCTGCAGCATCTGATATAGCTGCAGTGGCACCAGTGATACCCACAGCCACACCACAAATCAAATTCGAAACACCAACGGTAATCCCAGCCCAGAATATCGAGTACCCGGTGTATAGATTGGACTTATCGAACATCGTCGCAGAATTGGCAACGGTTACCTTGGAAGAAAACACAATGGCCATAATTAGCCCGTAGATAGCCACCACTTCACAGAAAATGATCGAAATCAAGTTCTTGGTAGTGATTCTTGGTGCACGCACACCAGCACCAATAATTGAAGAACCAGTGATGAAAATACCCCAAGCAGCTCCCACCACCGAAAGACCTATGCACAAAGCGATCCCTAGATTCGCCCACATATAAGGAGAAGTCTTCATCAAGAACTTACCAAAATTTATATCCTCACCATGATTGGTAAATAGCTTGTAAAGAACGTATACCAAGATAACTGTTATTATCGTGTAATTGATTGCACTCTTGGTATACTGCCATGCAGCTCTTGAAGATGATCCAGTCTTAGACATCTTAAACAAAAAAATTTCTACAAGTGTACTATGCGTCAATGCTTGAACCCACTTGATAAAGCTGTAACCCCTGCAGCCGAGGAACCTCTCTGCTTCTAAAGGTCTCATGGTTCGCTTCCAATTCTATATAGCTTTACTTAATTTTTTTATATTGGGAACCAGCGGTCCCCTATAAGAAATGTGTTCGGTTTATAGTGTGGTGTTAGGGTGTTGATAAGTACATCATATGAGTATGGCATGATGCACGTAGATGAAGCGTTCTTACGACCTTACATCTGGTGTAGTGTATCTATTACGACGTTATATGTACATAGAAAGGTTTGTCCCAGTATGATGGAGCCTTCTCATTCTTTTTTTCTCTATTTATCTTTCATTGTTGTCATTTATGTTAGTGATTAAAACTAAGCTGAGGAAGAGTGCATCACTTGGGCACCGTCAGTGGCCAGATCTAGTAGTCTCCATGTGCAAGTGACTTTGTTCTTTGAGAATCTGTTGATAATTTCCAGGGCAATGTTCTCGAAGTTTTCAGTGGCTAGAGCCAAAATAGTTGGGCCAGCACCGGATAGACAAATACCTAACAAACCGGGATGGGTTTTTGGAGTGACACTGGATAAGATATCGGTCAAACCTGGGATCAAAGTCTTTCTGTATGGCTGGTGTACTCTGTCCTGCATGGCAGGATAGATCAAGTCTGGGTTAGGAGGATCTAGCGTCAATGCAGTGGTCAAGACAGCCAGTCTTTGTAAATTGAAAACCAAATCTTTAGTGGTGTAAGCCTGAGGTAACACACCACGGGAATCCGAAGTGGACAACTCGAAGTCCGGGATAATGGCAATACATTTAATCTTATTGTTCCAGTTATATTTCACATGACGACCGATATCGGTTGGTGGTAAAGGTGGTACCAAACCGGTATCCTCACCACCACTTGGTTCAGGCAACACCTCGGCCAATGGGATCTCTCTTCTCTCGACTTCTTGAGGAGTCAAATCACGCAAGAACGATCCTACGAATCCACCCATCATCGCAGCGGTAATGTTGTCTGGGTGACGCTCGATCATCAAACAGTAATCTAACATTCTTTGCTTTGGGAAGTTCAATTGCCCCACTTCGTTAGCCAACATTACACCGGCAACAACAGCCGCACCTGATGAACCTAGACCACGTCCTAATGGGATAGGGTTGTTAACTAAAATCTGAGTGCCTGATGGGAACGTACGGATCCCGCTGCAACGTAGCACGTACAAGGCGGTTCTTGTAATTAAATTCTCATCAGATGCCAATGGTACTGTCGAATACCCGTCACTTTCTGGTGTGTACGATAACTTACAGTTGTTTCTGTCATCGTTGGTCAAAGCAGCGTTCTTCGAATCGATGTTCACTTCTAGAGTTAAAAACAACGCCAACCCGATACCTAAAACGTCGTATCCGGGACCAATGTTAGCACTGGATGCTGGTACGCTAATTTTAAAGGAACGACCCATTTTGTATTCTTTGTTGTAACTTTCAACCCAGTTTATTTAACTGATAACCAACTTGCAGCGTTGAAAAGTAGATTTCCAGATTGCTCTTGAAAATCTTTATCGTAATCTAAAACTACAGATCTATTACTCAAGGTATAACGGTCTTTAAATACACGATTGTTCTACTCATGTGGTGTTCAAAAACCTCTGATATGCAGATCGCGATGCGACTGAAACTTTTTTTCAAAATTTCGAAGCCATTGAGTCAGAGGTTACCCGGGGTAATGCAGCTCATAAGGTTTATCTCACTGTCATAGATATAGTAATTTACCATAGATTAAGGTAAGTGTTCCATCAGTTCTTTCAGTTATTTTAACTGGTTCTATATTTTACTAATCAGTGCCATTTCTATGTCCCCCATGGATCATTTTGGTTTCTAATGACGTCTCTTCTCATGTCTTTTATCTCTCAACTGATCAAATTACGTCAAAAATCTTTCAAACTTGAAGCTTTCTTTGACTATTAAATTATATAGATAGTATAGACAATAGTTCTGGTTTTAACAGCATGTTCAACCACTATTTTCCAGCCATAATTGTACCAGTGATTTGTGCCAGGATATAACATATCAATATCATGTTCAGGCTCGGAAGAAACTCCACCGTTGGTAGATTAGCCAGAGGGAAATGGTACTCGCAAATTAGTAAAAATGCTGAGAATTCACAGGTCACTACTTTGGATAACGGTGTGAAAGTTGCTACTTCAAATGTTCCTGGACACTTTTCAGCTCTGGGTTTATACGTTAATGCAGGATCACGGTTTGAGGATAAGAATTTGAAAGGATGTACCCATATTATGGACCGTTTGGCATTCAAATCTACTGATCATATTTCCGGAAGAGACATGACAGAGACGTTAGAACTCTTGGGGGACAACTATCAATGTTCTTCATCTAGGGAAACGATGATGTATCAATCGTCAGTTTTCAATCCTGATGTGGAAAAGATGTTCCATTTGATGTCGGAGACTGTGAGGTATCCGAGGATCACAGAGGAAGAATTAGAAGAACAGAAGACTACCGCGTTATATGAGATCGATGGTGTTTGGCAGAAACATGATTTGATCTTACCTGAGCTATTGCATCAGACGGCATACTCTGGTGAGACTCTTGGATCCCCTTTATTGTGTCCAAAAGAATTGATCCCGTCTATCTCCAAATATTACTTGACCGATTATAGAAACAAGTTCTACAACCCAGAGAACATCGTTGCAGCATTCGTTAGTGTTCCTCACGATGACGCCGTTCAATTGACAGAGAAATACTTTGGTGATATGAAGAGTAAATACCCGCCCGTTACTAAGAAACCAGCGAAGTATACAGGCGGTGAGTATTGCATTCCTCCGGGTCCTGTCTTCGGAGGATTACCCGAGTTATATCATATGCAATTAGCCTTCGAAGGGCTACCTATAGATCATCCAGATATTTATGCGTTGGCTACTTTACAAACTCTTCTAGGTGGTGGTGGATCGTTCAGTGCCGGGGGTCCAGGTAAGGGAATGTACTCTAGGCTGTATACGCACGTTTTGAACCAATACTATTACGTGGAAAATTGTGTTTCATTCAACCATTCCTACAGCGATTCAGGTCTATTCGGTGTATCTATTTCGTGTATACCACAAGCTGCTCCATTCGCTGCCGAAATTATTGCACAAACTTTATCGAATGTGTTTGCCAACGACAAACTGAAGTTGACGAAGGAAGAAGTGTCAAGATCAAAGAACCAACTAAAATCATCTTTGTTGATGAATCTAGAATCTAAAATCGTAGAACTTGAAGATTTGGGAAGACAAGTGTTATTGCATGGTCGTAAGATACCAATGAAAGAAATGATGGAAAATATCGAAAAGCTTACCGTCGATGACATTAAACGTGTTGCTGAAACGGTTTTCACAGGCAAAGTCAATAATCCTGGTAATGGTAACGGGAAGGTGACGGTTGTAATGCAAGGTGAAAGAGAATCCTTTGGTGATATTGAAACAGTATTAAGATTCTATGGTCTAGGTAACTACCCAAAACTAGACGTACCAAAGATGAAGAAACAGGGTTGGTTTTAATTCTCAATTCAGCATTCATTAATTATTATTATAACATCAAATAAAGATATGTAAATAGCTAACATAAAGGACAACAAAAATATCAACAGTTCAATGCTGTGCACACGAAATCAATGAAAAACTATGTTTCTATAACATTTAAATGAAGACACCATCTGTAGATTGAGCTAAGGATTGTCTTCTTTCAGAAAGTTTCTCGTATCTTTGCTTCCAGGATGATATTTCCTTCTCAAGTTCAGATATCTGTTCTTGATAGTAAGTGTTATCTCTATGCATTTTATTCAGTGTTGCATCCTTAGTAGCATTGATGGCCTCTATTTCTCCCAATTTTTCATCGAGATTACCAATAGTTTCCTCGTATTGTGATTTAGCATCGTTGGCTATCTCGATTACATTGGCTTGTTCTTCATTCTTCCTCTCTAACTCTTCAATTATTCTCTCAAGTTTCTTGGACTTCTTGATTTCCTCGAACTTGGAAGTACGTTCTTCTTCTAGAGTAGTTGTTAGAGTTTGAACTTTATTGAACCATGCGTCATTCTCAGAAGTGTCAGCTAGTTTATTCTTCGCATCCAAAAGATCGTTCCTCAAAATCTCATTGGCTTTTGCTAGAGAAGCATTTTCTTGGAATAGATTTGCATTCTTATCTTTTTCCGAAGAAAATGTTGTTTTTATCGTATCCAATTCTGTTTGCAATTGATCTATGAGTTCTTCATTACGTTCTGCTTGTTGTTTTTGCAAAGCTAAAGATTCCTCCAAGAATTGAACATCGTGCGAATACTTTTCCTTTTCTTTTAAAGACTGGGAAAAGTTCCCATTTGCTTCATCGAGTTTAGACCTCAAAAATGTACGTTCTTCTTGGAGTTGTTTGTTTTCAGCTGATAGGGATTGTGTGGTCTCTTCTAAACTCAAATTTTTCACCTGCAGAGTTTTGATAGTTGTTTCAAGTGTCTTCTTGGCAGCTTCAGCTTCATCTTTTTGAATCCCAAGTTCTGTCACAAGACGCTCATAGTGATTGGTCTGTTTCAATAAATCTTGGATTTTTGCCTCCGAATCGAGTTTCAAAGTCTCCAGTTGATAACCGAGACTTGACATTTCCTTTTTCATTTCAGTTTCTAATCTCAAATAACCATCTAACTTGCCTTTTAAACAATCAATTTCCACTAAGTATTCTTTATTATTTTCTACGGCTCTTGCCCTTTCCTTGTAATGTGTTATATCTTCCTCTAGTGCTTTGCTTTTAGATATTGATTTATCAAGTTCGATCGTTTTCTCGTCAAGTTGAGATTCAAGTTCAGTAATTTTTGTTTCCTGCTGCCAGATCTCTTGTTCTTTCTGTTTGTTCTGAGATCTGAGCTTTTGAATCATTTGCGTCATACTCTCGATATCTTTTTCTGCTTGCTTTAAACCATGCTTGACAGCTCTGACTTCACTTTCTACAGTAACCAAATCTCTTTGCGACCCTTCGTATTGCGTCTGATAACGCTTAGAGTTAGATTGAATCATATTTTTCTGTTGTTCTACTGTTTTCAGTTCATCATCTAACTGAGCTATTTGTTCTCTCAACGAAGCTTCCGTTACCAAACTCTTATTGTAATCTAACGTCAGGTCGTGCAGCTTGTTTTGATATTCTACCAGAGAACTGTGAAGCCTATTAGACTCTACTCTATGACGCTGTAGTTCTTCTTCGTATTTCTCGAAGGATTCGCGGTGTTTGAAAATATCACCATTAATGATGTTCGTCTTGTCCCTAAACGGAGAGCTGTTTTGTCTCATCTCCAGAGATTTAACGTAATCTTCGTTTGCCTCATATCGCAGTTTAAAGATATCAGCAGAAGAATCAGATCGTTGTATTTGTCCAACCTTTTGATGAAGCGCACTTGCGACCCTTTCAGCATTTTTTCTAGCGTTCATTTCCTTTGTGAGCTGTCTTTTTAAGAAGTCGATTTCCAGAAGCATTTTCTCTTGGTTTAGTTCAAACTTATCAATATTTTCAAGTTCCTCGTCTAAGTTCACTTCAGATAAAGTAGACTTTGAAAGTTGTTTGATCTTCTTCAATTGAGCAGTCAAAGTTTGATTGTCAAAGGAAGCAGAAGCTAAACGAGTTTCTGCAAATCTCAAACGAGAAATCAAATTCTTCTTTTCCTCAATTTCACTGGTCAATCTCATTTCAACATCTTTATATTTCATGGAAAGTTCATCAAATTCTCTCCGTAGATCGTCTGTACCTACAGAAGACGAAAATCCATTGACAGCTTTACCAGATCTGCCAACAGACAGCAGACGCTCATTGAGGAATTTATTCATTGACTGTTCTTGTAGTAACTCTGTCTTCAATTTGTTTAGTTCATGGTTGCCATTAGAAGATCCATTTTCTTGTTTTGCCGCTAACAATTTTGAGTATTCTTCATTGATGGACTCCAATTTACATTTATTAGAGTCATTTTCTTGTCTCACTGCCTTTAATTCCTTTGATAACGATAATACTTGAATTAATAGTGATTCTTTTTCTTTGGATAATGAATTTACCATTGATTCCTGTTCCGAAACTTTAACATTAACCCGGTTGAGCTCAGCAGATTTATTCTCAAATAGGCTGTTTTTTGTAGCAATATCATTTTTTAAAGACTTGACCTGAGCAGCAAGTTGAGTATTCTCTTCAAAAAATCCCTTCATTCTGTTACTTGTAGCAGCAAGATGCTTTTCCAAAGACTTTAACTTTACATCAATGGCTATTTCGGAATCGTTAACCTTGGCTTCCATGTCCTTCAAAGACATCGTCTTCTCTTGAATCTCTTTCTTCAAATCACTAATTTCCCTAATTAATTTATCTTTTTCGGAGTCTAAAGCACGCTCGTCATTCTTTACAACATCCAACTTATTCTTAAGTTCATTGACTGTAATCTCCAGCTTTTCTTTATCATGGGACAACTCTCTAAACTTATCTTCTGATAAATCGGAAGCATTTTTCGTCTTTTCTAATTCAAGGCGTAAATTATCAGCTTCTTTAGATAATTCGAGGTTTTCAGTTTCCAAAGAGTCTTTAATTGACAGAGTTTCATCCCATTTTTGTTGAATTTGAATTTGCTTTGTCTTGGTAGCCTCAAGAAGTTCTTGCGACTGTTGTAGTTCACTAGTTTCTTTTAACAATAATGCTTTAACTTTTTCTAACTCTTGTTCCACCAGCCTCTTTGCATCTACCATAACCGTCGTACTTTTTTCGCTCTCTGCTAGCTTGTTTTCGAGTTGTTTGACTTGTTCAGCTATTTTTTTAGTTTTCAAGATGGTATTCGAAGAGTCTAAAAGCGGTAGCAATTTCATGTATAAATTGTACCATGGATTTTCCATGAGCCTGTCATAGGTTTCAAAAGTTACCTTTAAGATCCTTGCAGCCTGTAATTTCTTAAGATGACTTCTGATTTCTTTCCTGACTGAATTAGCAGATATTATAGCATTTAACCTAGTAACAGCTGCACTCAAACGCTGTTCTTTCAGCAGTTCAAGGTTTGCTAATACACCAGCTTTGAAAAACAGCTTTGTGTTCCCGACCTTGTAAATTGTTGGATCCAGGTGAAGTGATGATAACAGTATTTCACAGTTCTTTTTGGAGTTGTTAGTGAATCTACACTCATCTGAAAGAATTTTGTATCTTTGGAAAAATTCCTTGAAGAATATTCTGTTGGGATAACCATCCCTAGCAATTCTTATTCCTTCAAGAACACCGTTACACCGTAATTGATCTAGAATAAGCTTCTTATCAAAATCACCTGCCTTTTTCTTGTTGTTTGGAATTATACAACGAACGAAATGGGGATCCGTATTGCCAAGCTGTTCAATGAGTGTATGGAGCTGTTCCCTATGTTTGTTAGATGATGTCCTAAAAGAACTGCCTCTAATGCGATCTGCGAAAAATTGTGATACCAGAGGGTTCGCACAATCATTGAGTACCTGCAATAAATTTTCATTTAAAGGATCTTTATTCTTTGATAGCCAATCAGTAACGTTGTATTCAACATCACCTGCATAATGCTTTAGTATAAAGCAGTTATCCAGCTTAGACCTTTTGAATTTAGTGGATTTATTATCCCAAGATGAAAGTAATTTCGAATAAAAAGAGGCATCTGAAGATTTTGGTAAGATCGATTCTTCTTCTAAAATCGGTAGTATACCTGGAATGCTGCTGTTTTTCTGTTCAATTAAATCAATTGTGGTTTGTAAGTCTTTGCCATAATCGATGAAATTCCATTGGATGTCTTCCTTTTGATATTCATTTTGTTCCAATACAAACATATGATGATTGAAAAACTGTTGTAATTTCTCATTTGTGTAATTGATACATAGTTGTTCGAAAGAATTATCTTTGAAAATTTCGAACCCAGCGATATCCAATAATCCAATAAAATATTCAGTCATCGATCCATGCTCTAAACTCTTGTTAATTTGATTTACAATATATTCGAAAAGCTTCTCATATAATGATCGGGATAAAGAGTTAAGAATTGACCTTGCCTGTGAGGCATTTTTGGCTTGTGATACCCATTCTTTACCAGCCTTTGATTTAGGTTTTAGAACAGCTGACTTGAAATCGTCTTCCTGAACTCCTAGAAGTTTACACAAGGGTTTGATATCATTTTTAATGCTGGCTTGTTCTGACCTCTCTGATACAAACTCAACGTTACCGATGTGCAATATGATAGAAATACATTTGAGAATGGATTGAATGTCATCCTTCGTAAATCCAACAGTTTCAAACGCGGATACAAGTTCCTGATAATTTTGACCATCGTCAATACCTGGAATTGATGGGTTGGAATGTCGTAGATACTGGTAATCAACGATGGAATTCGATTCTAATCCAATAGCCCGTAACTCTTGCTTCGACATGCCAGATAATATTTGATAAAAAATATGGTAGTTTCTTTCCCTGGCATGAGCTTGTATAACTCTTGATTTCTCCAATAGATACCATTCGATATGTGCTCCATTGATCTTACCATATTCGTCGAAATCGATCTTAATGAATTTACCAAAACGTGAGGAATTGTTATTGCGCACCGTTTGGGCGTTACCGAAGGATTCTAAAATTGGGTTTGATTGTAAGATTTTCCTTTCAAACGATTCGTTCGTCTGATTTAATAAAATCTTATCATCCGTCGTAATGGATGCCAAATATTGTAAGATTTTTTTTGTATTCTCTGTTTTACCAGCACCTGACTCACCGGTAACCAAGATCGATTGATCCTGCTTTTGATGCAAAAGATTCTGGTAAGCCTGTTCAGCGACAGCGAAGATATGCGGTTTATTATCCTCCTTCGGAGATCCATGGTATAATTTGATATAGCTGTTACTATATATCTTGATATTACTGTATGGGTTAATGGCCACTAAAAATAATCCTGAATAAGTGTAAATCAAATCATCTTGGTACCTGTTCTGTAAATTGAAAAGAACAGAAGCTTCATTAAGATGCGTCAATTCAGACAAGTCGTCCACTTTATCAAAGGTAGAAGGATTCACCGAGGCTACATCGTCTTCGGAAAACTCTGTTTCCTTACCATTCACACTAACCACAGCAACCGCTTGTTCCTGGCCTTGCTTATTCTTAACCACTTTCCGCTCTACCAATTGACCTTGAACAAAAACCTCTCGTTCATCAGATACCCATACTTTTTCCCTCTGTTGACTCATGTTTTCCTAACAGCCTCGTACCCAAATTGAGTTTACCTGTAATTTGGTCAATGAGGCTACGTTATTGGAACCAGAAGTCAATATCAATGCTCTTCAATTGAATTTATTCATGCAATTGAGACCGCTAGTGTTTGTTATTGATTCCAGTTGTTCTTGATGTTTATGTTTTTTTTTTGTTTACAAAACAATTAGAGATCAGAAAAGGGAATTGATACGTAAAGTAATTTGAGGTCACGTGGATTTTGTTTCATGAAGCCCATACACATGCTAAAAAGCTTATATGTGTAGTTGAACAGTATATACGTTGCTGTTTTTCATGCTTTTAGGTACTGGCCCTTGTTAATCCTGGGACAATGAATATAGTAGATGTGGCACGTCTGTGGCACGTCTGGGTCACTTAGTTATTCACTTTCCCGGTGTATTTTTCAACACCCATAATACGAATTAGGTTAAAATAGGTGAAAAATGTCAACTACTGAGAATTTATTCCTAGTCGTTATTGCACCTAGCCGTTCGAAAATAAGGTGTAGTCATCAATATAGTTTGTTGTTCGTTAGCATCATTGTATGTTTTTAGTGTTGTTGTGTGTTTCGCTTAGAGTTCCGTGTAGACGCAGGATTTTTCAGTTCTAAACGTCAATCAAGTATATGCTGGACATATATAAGATTGAAACTAGCTTGTGACAGTTAAAACGGTTCAACCTTTCAAGATGATGTTCGAAAGTACTGGTAACGATCGTGTTTCCTATGCGCACTTGAGCAGACGTGATATTATGGCACGTTATTTCAATCTTTCTGCACCAGTCGGCCATGCAGGTGTGCCGCTTCCGAAGCATGTGATTGCAAAACACGACGACAGCAATGTTGCAGATGATAATTACACCTCTGCTGTTAATAATACCACAAAGAATGATGAATTTATTCTTAGTGAAAAGATATTGAATTTACCCATTGAAATTAAGGTTAAAATTACCAATAATTTGAGCCAATATGACTTGGTGAATTTAGCATCGGTATCGAAATCTTTTTATGACGCGGCGATGTTTTCTTTGTACGAAAATATCGTGGTAGATACGTCATACTCTATATTGAACGATTCGTTGAGAACGGACAAGAATCAACGATGTACTTATATCAAGACGAAGTACAATTTAAAGAAGTTTATGAAATCGTTATCACAGGATGAAATACAAACTGCGTTCCCCTTAGGGATATTGGTAAAAAGTCTCAAAATATATTCTTTGCCCGATGGGGTCTCGAATATGGAAATTGTGAATTTCGTTCATAGATCCATCAATTCGTTGACGAGACTATCATGTTTGTATTGGGAAAGCGGGTCACGGAAATTGCCCTTGGACACATTACAATATTTACCCAATAAAAAAGAACTTACCTCGTTAGCGATAAATCTTGATTTATCGAAATGTACCGAGGCAGATATACACTTCCCGCAACTTGAGCGGCTCTCAGTGGTTCCATTCAATAATTCGGATACGTTGTGCAAATTTATGCAGCAGATTTCGATAGAGACCATTGCAGATCGGATAAAAGTGTTACAATTGAAAAGACAATTACCTTCAATGAAACAGATAACAAGAAATAATTTGAATTTGGGTCAATCACTTATAGTAACGAAATACATGGTAGAAAATAACCTGGCAAGACCAGACTCTGTGGAAACTGATAAGAGTATAAATCAAAGTATGATAGACTTCCAGTTTTGGAGTTTCTTAGACCCTATCTTAGCATCAGCGACTAATACTACGAGTACAGCCACTGCCAACGCACCTTTCAGGCAGTTGAAGGTCTTGGATATCGATAGCGTCAATTTACTTGCCAGTGATGCTGGGAAGGTCGTCCGTGCTTTCAACTTGGAAACTTTGAGCACTCTTTCCCTTAACAACGTCAGCGAAATCCAATGGTTACCTGAAATAGACTTTCAACTAACTGATTTTACAAGTGCAGCGGTCGAACATTTTCATGAAGGTTTACTTCTCACCATTGCGCCACATTTGAAACAGTTGAAAAGCTTACGGTTATGCTACCAAGAGGCGAACCGTGACTCCATCCCGCATTTCTTGAACCTTCTTGCCAAAAACGGTGTGTTTTTGGAGCAAATTGATATAAAGATAACTTGGGATGACTCAAAACTAGTCACCGTTCTTAGTTGGGAGCAATTGATGCAGAGCTGCACGAAATCTATATGCAAACACAAATCCAAACTAAAGAAACTTTCACTTGTCACTCAGGAATCGTTACGGTACTGTGAAGTTCCTAAAGAGATACCTATCGACTCTGTATTAAGACTCACTGAATGCAAAAATTTAGAAAGTTTACGAATCAATGGAGACTCTTTGCAGCCCACTGGGATACATATACTACATCGATTCCCCAAGCTCAGATTCTTATCCTTACGCGGTAAACGATCCGGAGGACCACCGCATATGGGTCTTCAAATGGCTCATAACGGAATTATGGACGATTGGTACCGTGTAATGCATGTTGCCATTACACTGGCTCAGGCGAACAAACAACTACAGTTCGTTAAAATAGACAAGTGTTTATTCGAGTGTGGGAAGAGTGGAAATGCCATCCCACGTCCAGATGTGTTAAACAACTGGTTTTCAAAGCAAACCAGAGTACTAGTCACTGAAGATGAGTTCTGACTTGATCACTCGATAAATAAGAAGAAGAGAAAGAGATCATACGAGAATTGAACTGGAAACTTTTTTTTCTTACTTTGTATTGCCTATCCGTGGTACTAAAATAGGAAACTAATTTGTCCCATCTTTCCTCATTTATTGTTCCGGATCGGGTAACAAAAAGAAACTAAGAGAAGAACTAGGAACAGAAAAGAAGAGACGTGCTGGAAAATAAAAGAAACGAAAAGACACAAGCGACACAAAAATGCAACTTTTTCAAAACAAATTGCTGCAAAATGTCCCTGAAATTTTCCACAGAATATACGCACGAATCTGCAGATCTTACCTTTCTTTTTCTCGTTCTACGGCATTCTTGCTATGTAATGCAAGTGTCTCGAGCGACATTTTTCCGTTTTATAGTTTTATTTTTAGGTAACGCCTCATCCAGAACCAAAAGCTGAGCAAAGAACACTATGAGAGCAGTTTATTTTTTGCCAAGTGAAGTCAACAAGGAGAGAGGGGTATCTTTAAGCAAGGCAAGCCCTTCTAAGCTGTGATTCACAGCCCTTTCATTATTTGCTCAAAAAACCGTACTCCTACCTAATCTCCGACCATAACCTTTCTGTTACATTGCTGATAATGATTAGCATTATCCGGTGAGGGTACGGATTCTGCCGTGGGTGTTTCGATTCATTCTGTATTTAAGTTTTTCCAGGCTTTATCTAATACTTTCCTTGTTATTGCCTTTGTCACTAACAGAATTAAGCAATTTTGTTCTAGGAACGATTAGAACTTCAACTTTATCTTTAAGTGTTAACTCTAGAAGCATTAGAACCAGAATAAAAAGAAAAAATGTGAGACGGTTCCAGAGTCACAAAATACAGGGGGAAAAAACCGCAGACTAGTCATCTTGCAATGCGCGGTGTAATTCTTGGATAGATTAGATAATTTAGTCTTGTGGTTCTTAGATAATCCGCGAAATTGTATTTTAACTCCGTAAGTGACAATGTATTTCTTTTCGAACAATAAGTTACCCAATCCCTCGGTCTTTTGCCAACCACCACCGGCACCTGCTTCTTCTAAATGTGCAATCTCATATTCTCCTTTTGATGTCTGTGTTTGGGGTTTTCGTCCTGATGATTTCTATTTGTAATGGTACCAGAATTGGCATACATACCCTTGTAGTAGTAGTATGATTTCTTTTGAAGAAATTTCTGCATGTTGCTCTTTCTAGTGGAAAGTGTGTAATTTTCTTTTGTGAATTTCTATTCAGATGTGGCTTACCGGGTGCACACTCTTCTGAGCCCCTCGGACCATGTACGTTCCTTCTTTCTAGGTTTTTGCTTGGAAACTGTTCTTTATCAGGGGTATCTTCGGTGTCATTTAGCTCTCGGACCATTGAGATTCATATAAAACCAAGTACATTAAAATATTAAAGTTTTACTCTATGTAAGAAGCTTTACTACAAAGCAGCATATGAAGCGTATATGTACAAGTTCTGTAATTAAGAATTAGCTAAGCTGTGGTAAATTTTAGTTCGAATATTTTTGAATAACCAAAAGCAACCCCCACTCTGGCACCTACGTAGAAACTCCAGATCTGCACCAAAAAGAATACAGATATGACATCGAATGTAATACTGTTCGAGGACAGGTGCGATTGCGAAGCCAAGTTGCCGCGACAGTTCGACGTGCTGACGTCTAAAGTGGCATTGATTGGTAATTCCACTGTGGGTAAGACTTGCATGGTTGGACGTTGGATCAAGGGCCACTCAGTGCTTCATGATGTTGATGAAACCGGAGAGCATGAGGAAGATTTGTTCCATAAGATTATCGAATATGATGCGTTAACGAAATCGGCCAATTTCCAGGAATGTTGCAAGTTGTTGAAGCATGCTTCACTCGATGAGATTAAAAAAGTGAGCAGTAACGTGTATCAGAATATGGCATACTCAGATTCACAAAACACCAAATACGATGCGACTCTGAAATTGGACGTCCAGGTCGTCGACGTGACGCACTTCGATGCGACAGATTACTCGGATCTCAGACATTTACAAGTGAACCAAGCAGATGGGTTTATCTTATGTTATGACACCACCAACCCTGCAACGTTAGCGGATATGACGTTGTACCACAGAATAATCACAAGAATCAAAGGTGACGACGTGCCAATCATAGTGTGTGGGACCAAGATAGACTGCATATCAGAAAGGAAAGTATCCGAGGATGAAGTTATCGGATTATGTGAAGAGATGGGAGTAGATTTCGATACCTGTTACTTTGAGAATTCAGCGATGGAAAATATCAACATCGATGAAACTTTCTATGCTATATTGCATTTGATAGAGAAAAGGAAACTAGCCAAGACTCATACCAATTGTTGTAAAGAACCTCAGCACCATTCAATGGCAAATGGGACCGTGTTAGAAAAGCCAAAATTCACAAATTATTTGCAATCTTCACCTGCGAGTAGTCCATTGAAGGATTCGGAAAGTACAGCGGTCAGTGTACCACCAAAAAGTCCCACATTAGGAGAGTATTCCACCACTTCGATTTCCATACCTTTGTTGGATACTCCTACACCGCCCTCGCCAGCTGCAGAACAAGCTAATAGTATCAAAAACTTTGAAAACTATCGTGAAGATGCTGATGAGAAGACGGACATGGAGGCACGATTCGAGACTAAGAGAGCAACTACGATACATTCCATGCGGACCATGGAACAAAATAGCTCATCATCGGAGAGTAATTCGGCTCGTTCCTCGAGATCAAAGGGAAAGAGGAACGAAAAGAAGAAACGTTCTTCTTCCGGTAACACCTGCTGCATCATCTGTTAGATAATAAAACAGATGGAAACCTTCATCATTTTAGCATCATTACGACCAAAGACCCCTGTTTTCAATGACCTGTTTTTAGATAGAGAGATAGATCCGTAGATAGAATTATAATAGACACATACAATAGCACTTTTGAGCTTTAGCCATGGAATCGAATATGTGAAATGAGATGAGATGGACTTATGACAACGGACTGTCATCTCGTGACATCCGCACATCCTGTCTTTATTCACATCCTTCTCAGCACCCGTACATTATGAAATTTAACAAAAATTGTCATTTCTGCATTTGGAAAATCGTTTTGTTTGCTACCCGGATATTCATCGGTACACCACATACATAACTCCAGATTGTCAAAATGATCTCCACAGAAACACTCGCACAGCTTGCGATAACTTCCCCCATTTTCCCAAACATTTTTCCAATTTTTCATTTTCAAACGGTTCGCCGCACTTTTTTTTCACTTCGATTGCCACTCTGAGGCCTGCGGATTTCCTCAGTATTCACAGTGGGTAAGGAAATCATGTTTTCGATAGTGTAAATTTTGAAATAGATTTGATACTTTTGATGAAGAGCATATTAGTTCTTAAAGTTTTTTAATACACTTTTATGGGTTAGCTTATACATTTTACTATTCATTAGAGAAGCTCACCAAGTACAAGCAAAAGTCCCAAGATGGTATGTGGTTAGGATCTACAGTGAATATATCGTTTGAGAATAAGGAATAGAGAGGTTAGCAGATAAATTAGAGATAGAATAAGAGGAATAATGGGAATATTAATAATAGAGAAACTCAGTTTAGAGAAGGAGAGAAAGAGATAATAAACCAAAGAAGAGTCCTGAACTCGTCTGTAATATGAAATAATGTTATGAAGGATGCTGGATATGGCCTCATGTTGAAATATGAATGTTTCCTTGCTCAAGGAGATAAGATGAAAGACAGACGGAGACAGAGGTTGTATGGGACTGTACAGGAAAAGAAGAAGAAATACGACCAGAGACGTTGTTCGGGCTGTCAGTACAGTGGATTTCTGAGATATTATACGAAGGAAACGCATTTTGGATGAGATGAAACTGTGTGTTCTCCATCAGTAAAAATATAATGAAAATACTATTCGCCTTCTCATTTCTTTTTATTGGGCGATATGTGATGCACAAATATATGGGTTGTCCATGTCAATTTGTTGACTGCCCGTATTTTCAATATGGAATAATTTTTTACTAACAATAACACATTCATGATGGCATTCTATGTCTATCGTATATCTTCTTTTAACAGGTTTTAGTTCAAGATTTGTTGCACCCAACCGCTGCTTCTGAAGCTAGAAAGCACAAGTTAAAGACTTTGGTTCAATCCCCAAGATCTCACTTCTTGGATGTCAAGTGCCCAGGTTGTTTGAACATCACTACTGTGTTCTCTCACGCTCAAACCGCTGTCACTTGTGAATCATGCTCTACCGTCTTGTGTACCCCAACCGGTGGTAAGGCCAAGTTGTCTGAAGGTACTTCTTTCAGAAGAAAATAGATTAATCACTTTCTATAGCACACCAATAATTTTAACATAAAACGTATTCATTCTGTTGTACAGTTACGAGTTGACTTCTCTTCTTTACACTGCTCTTTATGGTCCGTGGCGCCTGTTTTATTTGGCATGTCATTGACAATGTGATGCTGGTGTAGTATGGTATATGTATTTGGATGTAACCACATAGTAATATACTAGAACGTTATGTCTTCCCTTTAAAGCTAAAGTAAAATTCATATTTGAATTAAAATAAATAAATAAATATAATTGACCCAGTGTCTTTCTTTTATAATGGGATGTAGTTATTAGTTATTTACAAGAAATTGATTTGTTAACCCTCCGCTGGAAGATTTAATACTCATCCACTGCCAATTTCCGGTTGGCATATTTCTTCTCCTTCTTTGCATTCGATAACTGGAAATTGTGCTCATGGAATTTAGCTAACGTATCAACAGCTGATTCGGGATCCATATGTTCTCTTTCATTGTCTAATTGATTTGCCATGTCTTTCAATTCACGTGATTTTGATTTCACAGCTCTCTTCATCTTCTTGATCTTTTCCTTATGCAGTTTCTCAAATTTATTTACATTTAAGGCACCTCCGCCTGCTAGTTTCGTCTTTGCATCTAATGTCCACAAATCTCCCTTTTGAGTCTTTCTAGCATCGTGATATATCTGTTTGTCTAAGGATTTTGGGACAATCCACTTCTCAAATTTACCAGATGGTGCGCAGAGATCGAGAATCACATGTCCTTTTCTCTTAGTAGGTTGTTTAACGATTCTAGGCCACGTATTGGCAGTTTCATCTCCCAATGAGCCAATATCGTACTTAATCTTATTTTCTTCTCTTTCACGATTTATTGCTTCAGTCGTGGCTCGATCTTTTGAAGATCTTTGGGCAATCAAATATGAATAGTTTATAATCTCAAAACTCTTACCATTTCTTCTACCTGAGCCTGGTGCAGATTTCCCCTTGATACCGATACCATCAGTTGGAGTTTGCCATGGTGCAGCAAGCACTTTGCCCTTCTTTAATTCAATAGTAAATCTTGGCCTTAGTACAGTCTTTTGGAAATTACAGAAATTCAATTTCGAACCTTCATCTAAATCGTAATAATGAGGTTTCCCTATCTGTAATGGACATTTTCTATGGTGTGAACAAGGTGCAACGATCTTGATGAAATAACTTTCTTCATCACTAGATGTTCCTCTTTTGGAATCTTCCTTTTCAATGGCTTCAAGAAGTTCTGGTTCGAATTCTAAATCTTGTTTGTTTATTTCTCCATATTTGGCATCCAAGTTTTCCATTAACTGTTTATATTCGTCATCATTTATGTTTAAGGATTCAAGTGTGGGCTCTTCGTTCTCAACAGGCACTGAACGATAACTGGTTCTGCCCATCATCTTATTACCTCTATTCCAGGGTCTTGGAATCTTCCCGTGTTCTTCAGGATATTTTTCAGGTCTGATCATGAACTGTCTTGCCCTTGCAATAATCTCAAAACCCATTGGATTGCCCCTTTCTACTATAACTAGATGTCCGTTCGGGGAAAGAAGCTTCAAATAATGATCCAAGTTGTCATCGATTTGGGCTGGGAATCTTTCCTGGTGTCTTAAGAGCTGATGAGTTAGGATGATCAAATCGTATTCGTTGGAACCAGGAACATCTTTACGCAACCTCGTGTTAATATGAATACTCTTCGTAGCTACTTCTCCCAACATCTCGTCATCTCCTTCGATATTGTCAGCTTCTTCTTCTTTCGTTTCGACATTCTCAGTGGGCTCTTCTTCCCCGTATAACATGTCGTCTGGAATTTCATTCAATTGTCTACTCAAAATTATTTTTGCCCTCTTTTGCATCTCAATATGACCTATGATAGTGGCTTCTTTCACTCTGGGTCTGTACTCTTTTCCCATTAAATCGTTCAAAGCAACAATACCAGTGGCTGGCCCATAACCAACATCTAATACTCTTTGAGGATTGAAACTCTCCCCTACCCTTTTCTTAAGTTCTGATAAAGATTGATATATGGCAGCATAATTCTGCACAAAGATTGATGCGATATGAGAATCCACTTCGATGTTCGATGATGTAGGTCGATGAAGGGAGCTTTCGTATAACTCCACGAAATATTTGGATGCGGCTCTTCTTAGATTACCAGGTATATGTAGAGACATTATGTTGTTCTGGATTGCTTGACTCATCACAGACGGCAATTGGATCTGATCTCTCAATACCCGTCCTTCAAGAGTTTTGGGTAGAAGTCTTGCCTCCTCTGCATTTTCACCTTGTAAATGATTCCCATTTTGATCTCTGTAATCTCCTTTAACCTTATCCGAAAGCAAATGATCTCTCTCTATAACTATTGCGTTATCTTTCTGAGAGTCATCAACAACAGAACCAAAACTGGTTGGCGCATTATCTCTTGTAGATGCATCTAAATCATTAACGTTAATCGGGAAATCGGCCAGTGAAGAGTACCTTGACACAGGAATACGAGTGAATATTCGAGGGCTAAGCGTTCGACTGCAACGTAACATATTGGTAGCTTCTTGTCTGGGCTGGTGTCAGTCTATCTATGTTTCTCTATCCACTGAACGTCGCCATCTCATCGCATCTCCAACTGATTTCTCATACAAATTTACAGAATGGTTTTCAAATCTTTTTTTTTTTCTTTTAACTTTTCAGCCTGATAAATTTGTTAAACAGTTTAAAGTCAACATGGACATATAGAGACCCGGTGATTTCAGTTAGGGTTGCTAGTTCTGTGAGTTTCTGTTGCATCTGAAGACTGTTTCTAGGGGCTTGAACATCGAAACCGTAATATATATCGGCAATGTTGTCGACACCAATTTTACTAGCATGCATTATTGTTATGATCAGTGCAGCATTTGTGCTGATCGTACAAAAGACGAGTGCCAACGTGATTCCTGGTGCTTCTAAATACACCAATAGAGCGCCCACTTTCATCATTGCAGGCTTGCCGCAAACGGGGAAGACTGCATTGTTCAATTTGTTAACCACAGACTCGGTCAAACCATCGGTGATGTCACAAGAACCCAATGTGGCTGAAGACTACATGTTACCAACTAGTCATAAGAATTTCAAGTTTAAATTGATCGATTTCCCAGGACATGACAAGTTCCGTTCTGAGCTGCTCCAAACCATCAAGGATTCGAGTCAATTGAAAGGGCTCATTTATGTGATTGATTCTACTATTAATCCTAAGGAATTGGTCAGTACTGCAGAACTATTGTATGAAATATTATCTGTCACCGAATTAAGACCAGACGGAGTTGACATCTTGTTGGCATGCAATAAATCTGAGTCATTCGTGGCAAGACCTCCATCAAAGATCAAGGGTGCTTTGGAGAAGGAAATAACTGAAATCATGAAGAGAAAGGCCAAAAGTTTGAAGGCAAACTCGAAAAAGTCCTTGAGTGACGATGCTAATGACGATGATGACGATGAGGTTGCTGTTCTTCAACAAAACTCAGCCGGATTCGAATTCGATAGAATTGATGGGAATGTAGATGCTAAGGAGGGAAGCGTTTTGAAAAATGATATTGATAAGTGGGAATGCTGGATTGATGAACGTGCAATGAATTAGGCGATCTGCCTTGTTGCCTTTCAGGAATTTTTTTCCCATATTCATATATAGCACATTTAATAAAGCCATGTAATGAACTGTGAACGATTGCGATTTGTCATATCCTTTTCAGCCTTGTTGTTTGGTCATTGAATTTGAAGTTAAAGGTTAAGTATTGGTATGCGTTGGTTTGTCTCTTGTCTTCGGTACATCACTGCAATCATTCCATAACATTACAGCAACTGAGGTTCCAACGATTGAAGTTCCAAGTAGTAACAGTAATATAGGGATTCCAACTGCATATTGGCTAGATAATGGGAAAAGTGACACTTTTTGATCAAGATCAAATATAGGTAACAGTAACCAAACACAATAATAGATAAAGAGTGCTAAAATAATAGAAAAGGTCTTCATAGCTGCAGATATTAAAGTTCAAAATAAGAGCAAATGATCCTATTACAGTATGATATTGTTGCCATTCACTTCATTCAGTGGTAAAGATGCAATGTTGATCTCGAAGTCAGAAACTTTTAACACTACAAGGTGAGCGCGAAGTTCTCACACGGTATCCATTCAATTTTCCAACGACATAAATAAAGGTGGAGTAAATGATACGAGAGGAGGAGTCTGGTACTGTTCTAACTTCTTGTTGTCATAACAGTTGCTCGCGTGGCGTAATGGCAACGCGTCTGACTTCTAATCAGAAGATTGTGGGTTCGACCCCCACCGTGAGTGCTTTATTTTTAACCACTTTTTTTTAACTTAGAGAATGAAACCGCTACATCAGATCTAACATAACTGCACTTCAATATCTATCTGTTGATAACTAGCACGAGAATATCAGCTGTCACTCAGTACTTACAATATGTTTTTCATCTTCACTAGTGGTTGTGAAGGTATGTTCTCGATTCGCAAATGATGGTTACCCTCGTTTTACTTTTACTGTTGATAATTTGGTTCCATTATTAAAAATTTGAAGTAAATAATAGTAAATAAAATAAAGATATACTGAATTTACATCAGTAGGGCTGATCTAGTGATATCATCAACTGGAAGCTACGAAAGCCTGTACTGGTCGAAGTACTGTGTGACATATAAATTCAATAATGTGGGCACTTTCACCCTTTGCCTCCTTGTATGAATCCATACAGAAAGCTGATTTCCGTACCGATTTGTTCAATGAGTTTGTATCTGATTTGAAGACGTTGAATTTGACTGATAATGCTAAGAAAAATGCTGCTAAGAGACGCGAATTGGAATCCGGAGAAATTAAGCTATCCGATGGATCAGTGTACAAATTGAATCAGGAGTTCATAATAGAAGTAATCAAGATTTCCGATGAGCTAGATCTTGATGAAATTGTCTGTGCGGAACAAATATTAACTGCAGAGGACTCGTCCCAAGCTGTGGACCAGGACATATCTTTGCATAACAAGGGTCTACTGATATACTATCTCAGAAGACAATATATTTTACAAGTGGTGGCATACGTTTTGAATGCACTATCCTCTTCAGATGATGTTTTTCAAACACTTACCAGTGATGGGACTCTTTTAAACAATGTTTTGCAAGCATTCAACACAATCCATAAAGAACTAGAGGATGTGAAGGCACTTGTAAATAAGGCACAAATCCTTGATAATTATGATGTGGTTTCGAAACAGAATATTACGTTCAGAAGGGATTTCTTGATCAAAGAATATGACACGTTAGGTACTGTTCTTTTCGGTTTGTCCAAAAATAATCTACTCTCTAATGCAACGGTAATACAAAAGGTTATTGACCATGTTACATCGCTAGCCTCTGATGATTTTTTTATCATATTTTACCTACCTGCTATAATAAATACTTTCAAAAATTTGGCATCCTTCTCCTCCAGGGATGTTGAAAGTTTGCACGCCCAATTCCTCAGAGATTTAGAATCCGAATCAATATACACTAAACCCACCAAGGTTGTTCTCATCTTCATCTTCTTAACGTTCTTTATAGGCTGGTGCAAAGCTGAACCAACTACAAGAGCAAAGCAATTCGACTTCGCTGTTGCTGTAGACCTTCCAATGACTTCTGCAGTCGAATTGGGGGCAATCGAACAGTTGATGGTATACGCAGCAGAAACTTCGATGGTAGAAGCAGATAAAAGCATGGAGTTATTCTTTGACATACGGTCCTTGCTAGAGAAGCATATTCCAAGAATGTCACCAAAACTCTTGTTAGATCCAGAGTACTCAACCGCAGTAAGCACCAAAACTTATGTTGATGACCCTTCTACCAAATACTCAAATTTATCAATTTTCGACTATGGACTCGATAGCTTTCTATCCACTTTGCATGACTTCTTTCAAGCTTTTATTACAGACTGTGCATTCCTCTTGACAAAGATAAAAAATGCTGAGGAAGATTCTTTATTATCCGGTGAGGATCTCTATTTGGATGACATCTCAGCGAAGGCGGACCTAGAACGATTTTTCATTACCATATACTTCTTTTATGCATCTAGACCGGAATATTCAAGCTCTTTCTGGGATGACAAAGAGTCTAATCTCTATGGTTTCATAGAATGGGCTGCAAAATGTAACGATACTTTGATGAAAGCATGCTTTTACTTGATGATTTCCAGTTTGTCATATGGATCTCAAAATTCTCATAATGTTTATCATTATGTGGAGAGTAATCAGCATAGTTCCTGGAAATATATTGCACATAATATAAACGAAACAACCGAAAAAATTACACAACTTGAACAGAAGTTACAAGATCTCCAGCAAAACGGCGCAGCAACAAGTGAGATCAATGCGGTGGCAATTGAAAGTGGGTTAAGTGAAGAAACAATTATCCTGTTGTCTTCGTACTTTACCTTGGTTGAATCTATTGCATATAATGTTGATGAACAAATAAAATCGCAATTAGCTAACACATTCGAAGACATCCTCTTCAGTTTCCTCAAAGTAAGAAGTCCTTTACTAGGTGCAGCGCTAAAAGTATTAAGTCATTTGATCCCTAAGGAAGAAACTCAAAGGTACGGTTACTGGACCAAACTAGACCGACTCATTTTCAAATCATACCCGTTAGATTCAACAGATAGTTCCTATATTGCAGCCTTCAACTCAATTTTCACTGGCTACTCCGAAGTCTTAGGATTTTTGCAATTGTTCTCCAGATTGGTGTCTGTGGGAACAACTAATCATAGTAATGAGTATATGAAGTTTGGTAAACTAAGTTTTCCTGTGAATATTGGATATGGATATAGAAAGACAGGTGTATGGCCTTATTATGAGTATATTTTGGGTAATATTTTCTTGAATGATGAAAAGGCAGCTACCAAAGACCAGCAAACAGTCAAGAACGTTTTGGTTTTAGATATTATCAAATCTTCGCTTTTATCATTTGACTACAGCGTTATTTTGAACTCCGTTTCCGTCGGTTGTAATTTGGACTCGTTTGTACAGACTTCCGACTTCTATTCCTTTGTCCAACAATCCAATGCTACTGCCACAATGAACTACTTGTACAACGAAAAAGTGTTTTCAAAGATCTTCAAAATAGCCTCTATAGGAATAGATGAGCTGGAGAGTGAACTTGGGCGTATTTTGAAGCCGAAGTCGTTGATGGTCAGGGATTCACTATATATCATTGATATTATGCTAACACACGAAGGAACATATGCCGAGGAATTTTATCCTATAGTGAAACGCTGCTCTGATAACTCGGTGTTTCTACCCAAAAGTATCAGCATAAGAGGATTGCGTTTCTTCTATGACGCTATCTTCTTCAATCTTCCATTGACAGCTCACTTCGGTCTTTATGTTGGTAGCACTAATTTTGACATTTCTTTGAGCAGTATTAGCATTTTAAAGAAGTTAGCGACTAAATTGGACTCGGGAAATCCTAGAGGTCTCCACAAAAGTATATTATTGACGGTATTCGATTCTGTTGATGATTCTGCAAGAATAAAACAAAGCTTCATTGATCAACTAATGTCGCCTATTACCGATGAATGCTCATTGAAATTAAAGGTGAATATTCTAGATTTCATTAGCAAAAACTTGTCTTACACAGATCACAACACCACCATATCACATTTTCTTTTAGGGTATCAAGTGTCGAATACTATTTCATTGGGGCCAGAATTAGATACATTCATAAATTCTAAGACTTCGTTACTTCAAACAATCGTAAACCTTATGATCGAGTCACTATCATGTATTAACAGTCTTAATGTTGAATATGCTCCAATGAGGTTATGTGCAGAATTTATGGAAATAATTACAAAGCTTTGCCGTAATCCTTTGACATGCAAAATAACTTTGGATTATCTGTCAACTCTGGATTTAGATAAGGTTCTTCTAAGCATGGACCCAAAGGTGTCTGTGTTGTCTCATTGGAATGGAGAGCCTTTCAACGGAGATTTTGACAAGTACACCTCGAAATTTTTAAACTCGCCAGCTATCGGATCTCTTCTTTATTTTTTGAAATATAGAAGTCTTCTAATGCAATTTCTAAGTTTGAGTGTCCATACTTTCTCCTATGCGGCCAATAATTCAAAATGTGATGACCTCATGAAAGCTCTTGTTTCTAACGCTATACATTCAGCGACAATCTTTTCCTTTTTGGATACGTTAAACTTGAAATCTCAAGCTCCTTCCACTGATCCCTTTAAAGACATTACTATTTTGGAAGGCTTGGATCTCAGCCTGGACAAAGTTGAAAAGAATTCATCGATAAATGGATCTCTTTATGATTTTTCGAACCTGGATTCCCTGATTGAGCTTAAGAAACGGTCTGAAACTTACCTCTCGATTACATCAGGTCATCCAATAGATGCCCAACAGCTGGAAGTCGGCTCTGAGAAAGAGATCGAAATAATTAAGAAAACATCCACCGCCTTCCTTGCCTATCAGGAATTAGCAACATTTCAACTTTCTGGTCTTCATTCATGGGTTCAATTGGTGCAGATAATTGTTGTTGACAGTAAACTTTCTCCAATTCAAAGATCCAATTTTATATTGGAAGTATTTGAATTCATTATTCCTAAAGTAAACGAATATGTCGAATCTCGCCTTCCATATTCTGAGGAACTAGTTTCCCTTGCTGTCTTCCTTTATGAATTATACCATGAGGATAGAGTTGCCATCGATAATGAAAAAACCCTAGACAGTAGGTTGCATACGCTTTTCAAGACATGCATAAACTGTATATCGACACCATCGGCGACTCTAAGATCTGATTTTTATGTGCTTGGTACAAAGTATTTGAACTGTGTCCTAAAGGATGAAATCCTTTCAAAGGAGGTCCTTCAATGGCTGAAGTTTTCCAATGAATCATTAGTAGAGACTGTTTGCAATGATGCTATTATGGGGCAAGGTGCTAATAGAGTAACAGGAATATTGTTTTTGGATGCTTTAAACCAATTAGCAAGTTTGAACAAAGTAAATTTTGTTTTGGAATCACTTGTCAAAAGTAATATGTTATTATTGATTATAAGATCTATCAAAAACACAGATGAGGTATTAGAGACTCAAAATGAGAAGGTGACCTCTTACACATTATTGTATGAACTCACAATTTTCAAATGTGTGGTACACTTCCTGACAAAATTGGCTCAAACAAAGGCTGGTTCTCATGCTTTAGTTCAAAAGAAATTGTTTGAAACTATTACGTCGTGTAACTTCTTGAAAATGGATCCAGATCTTGGACTAGAATTGATGTTTGAATCTGTTGGTGCTGCAACCTCCGGAAAAATCCGTGCGAATCTAACTTTAGATAACCCTCTCCAGATTACATCATACGAAAATGGTATTTCGCTCTTTGAAATCATTATACCCATCTTCCAGTTGATTGCGTCAGTGTTACTCAGCTCAGGAACATCAAGCCAATACGTTTTCCGTGAGGCAAGAAAATTGATATCTCATTTCAAGCAATTGGTACAAGGCGCATTAAAGAGAGATGCATTACTTGAAAAGAATGGAGTTGAAACCAAACCAGAAGGACTTGAAGAATTTGTTCAACTCATCATTTTGGTTTGTACACTGACAAATTATTCTGGAGCGCAATAACGATCAGGGCAATATGGTTACATGATTATTAGATTGAACCAGCAAAGTACATAGGTTTCAATATATAGATTATCATAGTATTAACCTCAAGGTCAAAAAAAAAAATCATTTCTGAGACTTCGTCAACGTCTTGAGTTTTCCTTCAAGTTGCTGAGAGTTGTTCTCTAGCGACTTAAGAGCATCTAGGTGAGAATTTAATAACTGGATCAACTGAGCGTTTTCTTCCTTATTAGGGAAGCTTGAGTTTGTAGCCTTATTGAACGTTTCGCTAACTTCGTTTATTTCGGTAATCAACGAGGAAAGATTTAGTGACAAAGAGTTTAGGTTGTCGTCAAGCATTTCCACTGTATGATAGGCTTGTTGTCTCTTTTGATCATTCGTTTTGCTTGTGTTGTTATTGTTGCTCGAAGAAAGCACCTCAGATAGCAGATCTTCAGCCTTTTGTTCATAAGAATCGAGGAAATACTCAAGTTCAGATTGTTGTCTTTCGATATATGAGAGAGACTGATCTACTCTATTTTGAGATTGTTCAGCAGTTAATGTATCAGAGTACAACCGACTTATTTGTTCACCACCTTGCATTAATACTTTGTCCCACTGATTTATCTTCTTGGCGTAACTCTCAAAGTGATCTGCGGTTCCAGAAAGTTGGGAGGTCCATTTTGATACTAAGTCATCCAAAGTCTTATTGTCGAGGGAAACAGGTTCGATAGTAACGGGTTTAGTAGATGTCTTTGTTCCAGTTGTAGTTTCCTGCTTAGCACTTTCAGTTGTTTCTTTGGTAGTATCCGGTTTCAGACCGCCCAAAGAAAAGGAAGGAGCTTCAGTTTTCGTGTCTTTGGAAGCGGTAGTTTCCGCAGGTTTACTTCCAAAGCTAAAAGCAGGCTTTGAATCAACCTTAGTGTCAGATGTTCTGCTATCGGCAGGTTTACTTCCAAAGCTAAATGCAGGCTTCGAATCGTCCTTAGTATCAGATGATTTGCTATCGGTAGGTTTCGCTCCTAACGAGAATGCGGGGCTAGGATCGGCTTTATTTTCTGAGGTGTTGGACCCTAAAGCAAAAGATGGTTTTGATTCTGACTTTGACCCGTCAGTCTTGTTATCGAACGAAAAGGCCGCTTTGGAAGCTGACTTGGTATCTTCAGTCTTATTGCCAAAAGAAAACCCAGGCTTGGATTCGGTATCGTCAGCATTCGTGTTCAAGGATCCCAGAGAAAATCCCATTTTAGAGGCAGGTTTAGATTCTTCTGTTTTAGATCCCAGAGAAAATCCACTTTTGGTCTCCTCTTTACTGTTGCCAGATTTAACATTGAATGCAAAACCCTGTTTACTTTCTGGTTTGTCATTGGAAGGTTTAGAGGGTTCAGGAGCCACTGGTTTTGATCCAAAGCTGAAGGCTGGCTTACCGGCTTGTTCTGTCCCAGAGGGCTTTGCTCCGAAAGAAAATGCTGGTTTAGCATCTGTAGGCTTGTCCTCCGTTTTTGAACCAAATGAGAATCCTGTCTTTGCGCCTGAGGTTTTTTCTTCAGGTTTTGATCCCAGACTTAGCGAAAAACTTGGCTTGTTGGCATCTCCAGCGGCAGAACCAAAGTTGAACCCTGAAGTAGCACCGGCTGGTTTTGTATCAGTGTGGTTCCCACCAAAGAGTGATGTGGCATTTGTATTAGGTTTCGAGGTTTCAGTTGGTTTAGCGGAAGTTGTGAAGCTTGATGTTGAAGTTGTATTGGCACCAAATATTGGTTTAGAGGCATTGACACTCGGAGTTGTAGTCATTGCATTATTTCCAGATAGTCCGAAATTAAAAGCGGGCTTTGCATCGGTCTTTTGTTCAGGTTGTGTACCAAATGAGAATCCACTCTTGGGTTGAGTGTCTTTAGCCTGTTGCGACCCGCCAAATAGCGAAGAGCTACTTCCTGCTGCTCCTACGGAGCCAAAGCCACCAAATGTTGGTTTTGCTGCGCTTGTATTCGTGGTGTTGCTGTTGTTATTGTTCGCATTGCTGGCAGCATCGTTTGCGTTAAAACCTCCAAAAGCAGGTTTTGGTGCATCGCCTGTACCAGCAGTTGTATTAGAGGCACCAAACGAAAATGGCGAAGCTGCTGGCTTGACTGCATTAGCGCCCTGTTGTGTATTCATACCAAAGCCTCCGAATGCAGGTTTTGTTTGTCCATTGTCATTGGTAGTGGTCGCTCCAAACGCTGAAAATGCATTTCCCTGCTGCGTATTAGAGCTACCAGCAGCTGAACCGAAACTTGCAAAAGCATTGCCACTGGTCTGGCCTCCAGTATTGCCAAAGAGAGAGGAAGCACCTGTGCTGGTACTGGTGTTTCCTGTGGTAGATACATTTTGTCCTGATCCAGTACCGGCAAACAAATTGGAATTGCTGTTCCCACCGGAAGCATTTCCCGCTGTAGAAAAGTTGAAAGTGGGGTTTGAATTGAAACTCATTTTGTTGATTAACGAACCCTTGTAATTGTCCACTTCATAGACTAGCTATGCCTATTCAAACCAATTCGTTTGCCATTATGTATACAATTTTCAGTTTATTGTTTAATCATATCGAGTTTTATGATCTTTTCGATTTTAGAAAGAAACAAGGTCCAAAAAATTTGAGTGAGGGTAACCTTGATATGATGCATATACGGATGGACATATAAAGCTTGACTAGCCAGAGTAAGCTCTGTTTTAAAGTTTATTTCCTAATATTATAATGAATGTATAGTAAGATTTATATAATGTACAGAATTCAATCGGAGTAAACCGAGCTTGATGGCTTTTATGTCTTTCGATTCTCTCCTCCAATATCAATAACGGTTAACAATGGAATAGAGTTTTCCTAGGAACTATAAATCACATTACCAACTTTCTGGGTAATTTGATCCAAGAGTAAGGCATCATATTTGTGTTTTTGATCATCTCGTATATCTCAATGCATTAGGTTAAAGTTCCTTTTGAAAAAAAAAGAAAGAGAGGTGAAAGTAGGGGCAGACGTATCCCCTCGAATTAGTTTGTGGTTTTCATGTCTACAATTCTCCACGTTTCTTAGACGGAATGTAATTTGTATTCTCTTTGGGGGCTATGTGCATTGGGTGCTGCTATGTTGAGCCTGGCGAATTATTTGATTTCGCAAGCGTGGTCTTTCTTGAATGTGCTAGAGTGTCTAAAACTTCGTCAAACGCGCGGTCCATTTGTTCTTCTTGCTGTACTTCTTCCTCGCTACTATAATCGCTATCAGAATACCCATCACCTTTCTTCTCCTGCAGATTGGCTTCAACTCCTACGACCGTATTAGAACTTTGGTCGACAGAGGAACTAGAAGCAGTTGGTTTTTTGTCATCTGATTTCTTCTTGAAAATTTCGTCAATGGGAATTCCTTGATTGTTCAATTCATCAAGGAGTGACATAATATTAGATATATCTTGTTTCAAAAGGGCGTCTTTGATATATGTTCACTATCAAATCTTTCGCCAACCCTTCTCAAAATATCTGTGTTAAGCTCTTGGCCACGTTTGTTAGCGGTACTTTGTAGTTCATTCATTAATCCTCTACTTTTCCTCAAAACATCACCTTCTTCTTTCAACTGTTCTTTGGCTTCGTTCTGCACTTCACCGCTCGTGTATGTTAGTGCCACCTCGTCATCTGCAGGTTCATATGATTCTACAGATGGTTGATGGAAGGGTAACAAAGCGCTGTGGCCACTGGAAGCATATTTCGATGAAGAAAGTAAGGTGTTTAGTTTCTTCGGATAAGTTAAAGCTGTCGCAGATTGTGAAGTTAATGGTGATGGGCTTTCACGGTCATTTGACGTGGCTGCATTATGGGAATGGTAACCTGCGCTTCGCAAACTCTTCTTTGCTAGTAATTTCAAGCCCTTTTCAAAACTTGCGTCAATAAAGCAAAATTTAATAAGAGTTTCTTTACCCTCCGTACTTAGCTCTCCATTGAGTCTCAATTTGAATAGTTCTTCAATTGCAGCATGAAGTTTCGCACGTACAGTTTGAATACGTTCCAAGAAGTTTGACACTAATGTATCATAATCACTCCTGGTTGAAGAATCTTCTGTTAGTAACCTTCCAAGCTCTTCTTGTAGTGACTTCAATTTTTCATGTCCATCATCGCCACCAGATTTATTAATTTGTTCGAGCTCTCTCTGTGTATTTCTCATACTATAGACAGAGATTTTTTCTTTGATTCTATCAGGGACATGGGCGTAGTCAATATCCATTGTGATTATAGTCTTGGAATTTTTTACAGCAGCAGCCAATGCACTGGCAGATATTATATTCAAATTGGTTCCCAATAGAGAAATATAATTTATGCGTTGACACATCGGCAAAACTTCGGCAAACTGCATTACTGCCGTTGTGGATAGGTTGTTGTTATCTAAGTGCAAACGAAGCAAAGACACAAACACTGGTAAAATAGCTGTCAACGTACGCATACCGTATGGGAATAATCCTGGGTTATTGGATAAATCTAAAAATTTCAAACTATCACAATAGCAAAGACCATTGAGCAAACTCAAAACCTCGTTATCCTCAGATTTTGCACCTTTAGGAACCGAAAGATTTGTAGAGTTAAGAGATAGGAATTTGAACACATTTTTTCCTTTCTTCGTCTTCTCTATTACGGCAGATATGAACGGTCCTAATTTTCCATTCAAATCATTGTAACCAACATCAACACCTTGTATTTTAGAGTTAGTCATCCAGGTTGCAAGGCATTGACATTGCTCTAAAGTTAAGTTATTGTAGGCCAGGCCAAGTCTTAATGTCTTTGTCCAAGCAATATCAATGAAGTTTTGTAGTTGAACTTGATTCATGAAGGCACCTGAAACGATCATTTCTTCTAAGCCACCTTTAGCTGCCACGGCCGCACTAAGCAAACTCCAGTTCATATCAGATCTGTTCTCCATATTGCAAACCATTCTAGGAACAGTTGAGCCATTTGATGATTTAGATGGCTTTTGAACATTAAGCGCTAATCCTGGAATCATGGTAACGTCGAGCGAGTTTAGGCTTTTGCATTTGGATACGAAATATGAAAGGACCTTCCACCCGTCATGATCTACAGGAGTGTTTCTGAGTGATAATTTTTCGAATTTATCCTTATATGTGATGGAACTCAAAATAATTCTCAACATTTCCACGCTCAATGACACACCGTCTAAAGATAGACATAACACCGGAGCGATACTCAAAAAATCACTGAAAGAAAGCACTTCTACTTTAGAAGGTTTGGGGTTTCTTAATTGTAGGAACGGTATCGGTTCCGTTGATCCCTTTTTCAACTGCTTCATAGTAGCAGGGATCGGAAGAATTTCCCTTAGATGACAACAACGAGTATACACAACATCGTGAGGGATCTTTATATTTCTGGGTGGTAGAAGTTCGTTTTCATCTTCAGAAGGTACCAAGGCAGAATCCGATGATATCATGGATGCCAATGATGTGCTAGAACCTTTTCTCCTTGATGTCATTGGCTTGTCAATGGTAACTTTCTCTAATGTATTGTTGACACCAACCTCTTCTTCATTATTTGTCACAGTTCTCTGTAAATCTAGTGGAGCATCTTTAGCTCTGGCCTCTGCCGCAGCTTCTGCTGCTGCAAGTTCGATGTGACGACGTTGAGACGCATGGTCATCCTCAGCATGGAGTTTTAATGCAGCGCCTTCATTTTGATCCGGAGACGTCGCTGGTGCATCTTGGTTGATTAACTTCAATTGCCCAGTTCCTCCTACCACAATACCACAACTTGACTTCTCCAGTATTTCACGTTTCTCTTCGGGAGTTAACCTATGGATAACAACAGATCCATCTGCTTTTACTTCAACTTCACCTTTCCTAGGGTTCCTGGAACAGATCTGTTGAGGAGGATCATTGAAATACGTGTTTGCAGCAAACGCAACGCGCTTCAAAGGTTTGAGATTTTCCAATCCCGGAACCACCGAAGTATTTATAGTTCCTTCAGAAGAATCGACAGATGACTCATCTGCATCCCTGGGTAACGATATTGATGATGACGCTGAAGACATTCTTCTACTTGATACGAAGGAGTCATCGGTATGAGAAGTGACCCTTTTCAAGAAAGAACCGAATTTGCTGGCACCCGATAATGGTGTATGGCTCGAATCAGGTCGAGAGGATGATGGAACTGGCTCGTATCTTACCTTCAATGCAGGTGGTAAACGAGACCTAGGAGGATGTGGCGGTATTGGTCTGCCCTTCTTATCTAAATGGACTTTTCCATTACTGTTTCCATTTTTACTACTACCGACTAGAGTAGAATCTAAAGAGAATATTGCGTTGGGTTCTTTGGTTACTTTCTTTGCAGCACCATTCTGCTGAGATGAGAAACCATTGCAACCATGTTCTTTGTAATATTTGATGAACTCTTCCAATCTAGGATCCAAATCCTGTTGTGAAGCCTGTGATTCAGTTTGAACTCTTTCCAAAGGGACTCCTTCCGCAACTCTACTGACGCTCGGCTCAAACTTCGTTTCAACGTGTAGATCATTTAACCCTTCGTTCTGGGCTAACCTTTGCTGGTTTGCATTCCGCAGCGACGCTGATGACACTGATTTGCTTCTCGCTCTACCTTCATGATGGCTATAATGCGATCCAGCTTCGCCATTTGTATCCAACCTTATTGTGCTGTTACTACTGCTGCTAGAACTGACAGGTTTCAAAGATGGTGATCCAGGAGGTGGTGAGGCACTCTCTGCATTGGAAGAGGAACTTTTCCTCTTGAATAAATTTTTGAAAAACCCTGATTTCCTCTTATGTGTCATTTCGGGCAGCGATGCAGATTGTGTCCTTCTCAAAGGAGCACTTTCTAGGTATGACGACGTTTGTTTCTGCGGCGTTTTTCCATGTCCCATCTTATGATCATAACCGTTTATCCCAGACATATCAATCGCACTGTTAGGATCAACACTAGAATTACGTCTCTGTTTTACAATCCTATTCGGACCTATCACTTCAACGTGCGTTGTTACATCTGGATTTTTTGCATCCAAATCAGATATCTTGACAGTAGAAGATATCGGGGAGGGAGTTCCAGTCCTGGCACCATGCGAATCGGAAGAAGCAAGGGCTGCAGCCATAGCACCACCACCGGACTTGCTCTTTTTGCTTGACTTTGATCCATGGTCATGATCAGAACACCTGTTTCGAATCAACCATCCTACATCTAACCCGCAACTATCGTCTTTACCCATGGTTCGGAGAATATAAAGAGTTTTTTTAAGGAAAGGAGTAACTTGATATCAGCAAAAACTGTGTACTTCTTTTTTGTTTTTGCTGCTGCTAGCCCCTTAGACCCTCAATCTTGGATTTATATCTGGAGAGAACGATGTGGTGTACTATATTAGAACAAATAGTTGATCGAAATATCCGAAAGCCAAAAAAAATGGTGAGGATTTTCTCTGATTAAATGTTCTCACGTCTTAATTTGAATTCCACGGAATAATAAAAAAATATACTATGGCGCAATGCAAAGCGTCGACTTATAACACCTTTCACCTTCGATATATTTAGCTTGTATGTGCTTTAATAATGCAGACTGTTTTTTCTCTGTCTACTACTTTCTCGTTTGAACGCTTGTTCGGGTTTTATTTTGTCTTCCCCCTCAAATTGAATGTAGTTATTTGAAGACTTGAAAAGTTCATGTTTTGTTTATAGAGAAATCCTTTAAAATATAATCACGTTGAAAAGTTTCGATGCACATAGTGAAACTAGTAGAGAAAAAAAAAAAGGTTGAATTGAGACCATACACGCAGAGTAATAGCAGCATCACATACCTACCACTGCGGTAGTAAAGTCGGGGGATCAATTGGTTGAGGGAAGAGGAAGTGAACGTTTTATGGTCCTTCCTGTGGTGATAAGTGCTAATATATCCACGATATAGTATGAATTCCAGTAGCAATGGGAATCGTTTCGGTATTCAAAAGTTGGAAGCCCATGACGTAGGAAATGTCGATGAACACCCCTTAGCGATAGTGAATGGCGTAAGTATGATGGACAGTCAAGAGATGATAGAATTGGATGTAGCTAGGCTACATTCAGGCCAGCTTAATGGACCGCAAGAAGAGAATGCATTGAGGCAGATATTAGTGAATTGGGTGAAAAGAAACGGGGTAGGGTACAAACAGGGAATGCACGAGATATGCCTTGTACTATACCTAGAGAACGACAAAGACGTAGATGAGTGTTATAAAAGGTTTGACAACGTGATGAAGTGGTTATATCCTTTGTTTTATAGGGATAGCGGTGTAAATGAATGGATCAAGAACGATTTTAGTCCGATGTTACGAAAAATGAGTCCTCGAAGGTTGTACGAAATCATCGTGGTAAAGTTCCAAATTTCGCATGCGGTATGGTGTATTCGATGGTGCCGGTTACTTTTCATTCGAGAATTGAGCGGTCCTGACCAGTATCTGCCCATATGGTATGAATTGTTCGATATTGAAAATAAGGGTAAATTCATTGCATGTGTGACAATAGTGATGTTAATGTGCATTGTACCGCAGTTGACAGAGGCGCAAGACGAAAGCGAGTGTTTGTATTTGTTATTGAACTATCCAAAACTATGCGTACCGATTGAAAAAGTTGTGGGATGGGCAAAGATCATGTACGATTATCGTGCTGTTAATACCATAGATTCACAGCATGCAGATTCAGATGCAGATGCAAATGCATCGCCGCTCGAAGAAGAAATTCTACAAGGTAGTAACGGTGAATGGTACAAAAAATACAAAGATTATGACGTAAATAGACTGCGGATGGAGATGAGGTTGAAACGACGTGCAAAATGGCGATTATCCAAGTGAAAAATGCTTGACATGCAGGTTTTCCTTGTTAACTTTTTTGTCTTTAAAATTTATTTTATTTCATTGTCTTAAACATAATAATCTATACTAAAAATAAGAAAGGGAACATTATTTCATCTATTTCTTACCTTGAGCAGCGACTGCGGCAGCACCTGCAGCAGCAGCTTCTGGGTCCAAGTAGTAAGAAGGCTTGGTTGGCTTCAAGTTTTCGTCCAAATCGAACACCAATGGGATACCGGTTGGAATGTTCAACTTAGCAATGTCAGCATCGGAGATGTGTTCCAAATGCTTGACCAAAGCTCTCAAAGAGTTACCGTGGGCGGTGATCATGACGGTCTTACCTTGTAGCAACTCGGAAGAGATGCTGTCTTGCCAGTATGGCAACAATCTGTCAATGACTAGAGCCAAGGATTCGGTCTTTGGCAAGACACTTGGGTCAACGTCACCGTAACGTGGGTCGTTGCTTTGAGAGAATGGAGAGTCGTCTTCGATAACTGGAGGTGGGATATCGAAGGATCTTCTCCAGGTGGTGAATTGTTCTTCACCGTATTGTTCCAAAGTGGCAGCCTTGTCCTTACCTTGTAGAGCACCGTAGTGTCTTTCGTTCAATCTCCAGGATCTAACGACAGGAATCCACAATCTGTCAGCTTTTTCCAAAGCAATGTTAGCGGTTTGGATAGCTCTGGTCAATTTGGAAGTGAAAAGGATATCTGGATTAACGTTGTTTTCCTTCAACAATTCACCAGCTCTGGCAGCTTCTTGTTCACCCTTGGCGGACAACTTAACATCGACCCAACCGGTGAATAAGTTCTTTTCGTTCCATTCGGATTGACCGTGTCTGACTAAAACTAACTTTGGCATATTATATTATTTTTTTTTGGTGTTGATTGGTTATTGGGATTACAGTAATTATTATTATTATTATTATAGCAGTATTAGAATTAATGTCAAAGAAGCCTTTATAAGTTCTAGTAATGCGATCCTTTTATAAGTCAAATCAGTTTAGAAAAAAAGTGGACGATGGGTGATGTTCATGGTGATGGTGAGGTACGCTGACCTGCTGAGTAGCTGCTGAGTAGCTGCTGAGCAGCTACTGAAGCAGGTGCTGTGGCAGATGTCGAGCAGCTCCTGTTCAACTACTGGCACACAACCGGGGGACACGAACATGTGATGGGAATGGTTACAGGAATCCCGGGGCGGGAAGCCACTGTTTCTTCGAACGAGAAATGAGAAGCCAGAAAAAAAAGTGGATGCTCCGGGAACCATACCGAAAAAGGTGGAAAGAACCAAAAAAAAAAAAAAACACATATGTTACCCGGATGCAATATGTTGCATCCGGGTAACATATGCGGTTTCCACTCACGTGCTATGGATATTTGCTTCCATCACGACTTTCATTTTCTTTTGACGAACTGCCGATCGCGGAAGTGCTATTCCCTACTTCTCGTCTATGAAGAAGTTAATAAAACAAACAGGCAAACCGATACTGGACATTTGTTTCAACCCTTAAGGTTTTAAGTCCGTACTTGCTTCTCCAATAACCTTCCGTTTTTCGAGTCGGCTTTTGCAGTTAAGTATCCCTCCATTTAAGTTTATTTGCCACTAACATATGCTCCTCCCCGCTAATTAAGGGTACTTCCTAGAAATCCCTGCACGGCACGGACACGGCTTAGCCAACTTTTTTTTGTGCTACTGCGTTTTGTTGTCGTTACTTCCCCCCTCGCAACAATTAATTCGGAAGTTGGATGAAAACTGAGGTTAACAAATAAGAAAGAGAGGGGCCACAAGAATCCTTACGCCGACGACAAAACAGCCGACTGATCACACTTTTCACCCTAGAAGTGAATCCACCCAGCCATCTATAGTACGGAGTAGTGAATTTGCTTTACGTCTATAGTCTTTTCGCTCCAGGAGAAACCCTTAGGACACTCCCAAGTGGGTATTTCGGATTCTCCAATTCTATGCGTGATCACATCAAATCCCCTTAAAAAAAAAAAATGGAACTTCTCTCAGAACACCAGTGAGAACAGACCAGCCGCCTCGACGGCGGCTAGTCGTTTGGAAAAATTACACAATCCTCTGTACCGGTTATCGCCAGGCTTGTTCTGATGTCCCACTTAATACTTAGCTTATTCAGCCGTTTCAACTCCGGCCTTATCTATGAACCCTTCATCCTTGACATCTGACATCTGACATCTGACATCCAATGGTACCAGGACAATGGTGATACTTTTCTCTTCGTTTCCAAATCGACGTTCCCCGCATTTTCTCAGCCGTGGCACCACCACGCAATCTCATCTTTATTTTTGTACAGCCGGTCCGCTATTCTATTTACAATTTACGTGTGAGCTTCCAAAAGTGCCAGCTAAGTGGTACTTTGTTAGTTATTTTTTTGTTAGTAGTAAGTTATTTTTTTCGTCTGATTAAGGTAGAACAGACCGATAATAAGCAAGAAAAGTAAACTGAGGAGAAGTGAGACAAAGAGCCTATGCAGTTTGTTTCACAAACTGTCCTTTTTTTCCGGGGTCCACTCCACTCTGCCAGTTTCAACAACTTTAATCATTCATTTCGGTCTACCTCTAAATTTTGAGAGGTTACAATGTTACGAAATAGTTATGTTGATTATTTTGTTGATGATGATGATGTTGCTAATATTTGGACGCGACCTTTGGAGAATACAGCAACCAGAGTCCGAAATGGAAAAAAATTGTATAAAAAGAGACGCTTTTATCTCGCATAATCATATCTCAATTCTGTTCCAATTTCAAACTGTACTCCCTTTCTTCTAAGAGATACATACACATATATCAATAATAATAATAATAATAATAATAATAATAATAGCAGTCGCTAAACCACATCTAGCACAGAAAAAAGGCTAAATTAAAATTTAAACTAATAACCATAACCAATAATGTCCAGTCAAAGCTCGGAGAAACACAACCATCAACACCAAGAAACCGCTGGTCACCCTACCGCGGCATACAATTCCCAAGACCCTAACGTGTACCATGACGATTTGGAACTTCAAAAGGTCCAGACCGGTGGTGAAAATCACGAGTTCATTTTCATTGGACGTCAAAAGTTCTTAAAGGATGAATTGTACGGTGCTTTCGGTGGTACTTTGAACCCGGGTCTTGCTCCTCCAGCAACCCACAAGTTTGCTAATCCTGCACCATTGGGTTTATCCGCTTTCGCATTGACTACTTTTGTGTTATCTATGTACAATGCCCGGGCCATGGGTGTCACAGTTCCAAACGTGGTTGTGTCATTGGCCGTTTTCTACGGTGGGTTTGTCCAAATGGTAGCCGGTGTCTGGGAAATCGCTTTGGAAAACACATTTGGTGGTACTGCTTTGACTTCGTACGGTGGTTTCTGGATGTCCTTTGCTGCAATTCATATTCCTTGGTTTGGAATCGGAGCCGCCTATGAGGAGGCTCCGGACCAATTGGCAAACGCCATCGGATTCTACTTGTTAGGCTGGACCATCTTCACAGTGGGACTTACCGTATGCACAATGAAATCTACTCTGGCCTTCTTCAGTCTCTTCTTCCTATTGTCCATTACTTTCTTGTTGTTGACCATTGGTGAATTCACCGGAAGAACTGGTGTCACACGTGCTGCAGGTGTGCTTGGTGTTATCGTTGCCTTTATGGCTTGGTACAATGCATTTGCAGGTGTGGCTACGCGCGAAAACTCGTACATTACTGTCAGACCTTTGCCATTGCCAAAGGCCAAGTTTTTCTAAGGAGGAATATCAAGACTTTTTTGTTATGCGATTATTTCCACACGTTTATTCACTACGGTAAAAGGGATGTGACAAGGGTTTCTTCTTTCTCCCTCAATAACAATACAATTTACTATTAATGATGGTAATAATAATAATATTCAACAATAAATTTCTGACACGTATGATTCCAGTGTTTATGATTTTTTTTTTCTTCCTTTCTTTCTTTCTTTATTTCTCTACATTCACCTTGTTAGAAATTCTCCCTTGTCCGTGCCCTCCCAAACTGGCTCCAGCTTTTATATTCCTTATTTAATTATAATATTATGATGATTTTGATGATTATATAAATACACCATTGTTTTTTCCTATTTTATTCTGGTTTTACACGCCCCTTCTGATATTTTGGGGAAAAGCCGCTGAAGTTCTCTGCATTACCTTAATTTTTTTCTCGGCATTGATATTCTGTATCGTTATTTACGATGTGTCCCCTTTTCCTTGGGTCTTTTTTCTCTGAAACACTAAAAAGCCACTAATCACACAATCTTGAAACAGATAATATATATTACATACAAATATAACATATATATATCGGTGCATCATCGATAGGAGAACTTATATCATTTAGCGTTATCGCAGAAACTAGTTGAATAAGTTCAATAAAGGTTCCCACCAAGTGAACTAAAAAAAAAAAAGTTTGTGTTTAATGTCCTGGGAAGGGTTTAAAAAAGCTATCAACCGTGCTGGTAACAGCGTGCTCATCAAAAATGTTGACAAGACTCATGATAAAGATTATGGAATGGAAGAGCGTAGGTACAGGGTCCTTGAGAAAGCAGGTAAGGAATTACAGAAGGAGGCAAAGGGATATCTTGATTCTCTAAGAGCAGTTACCGCGTCTCAGGTCACTATTGCAGAAGTTATCTCGGATTTGTACGATGATTCCAAGGCAACCAGCGCGTCAGCACACAATATAGGGAACTACTATCTACAATGTGTTAGAGATTTTGATACGGAAACGGTGAAACAGTTGGATGGGCCCTTTAGAGAAACTGTGCTTGAACCAATCACGAAATTCGCCACTTATTTCGATGAAATTGAAACAGCTATCAAGAAAAGAGAACATAAAAAACAGGATTACGATGCAGCAAAGGCTAAGGTGCGTAGACTTATCGATAAGCCGGCTAAAGACGCTACCAAGTTACCTCGTGCCGAAAAAGAGTTGGCCTTCGCTAAGGATATTTACGATAATTTGAATGACCAATTGAAATTAGAACTTCCACAACTAGTCTCCCTCAGAGTGCCCTATTACGATCCAAGTTTCGAAGCATTAGTGAAGATTCAGTTGAGATTCTGTACTGAGGGGTACACTAGACTAGCGCAAATTCAACAGTATTTGGACCAGCAGTCACGTGATGATTACGCAAACGGTCTTCTCGATCAAAGAATCGACGATTTATTGCAACAAATGTCAAATCTAAACATTTGCGCTCTAGGTTTCAACAAATAATAAGCAGCAACAACACAGTATATATGTATATGTATGTCTTCATCTCACATTCACGTTTTAATCCTACTGCTGGCTGAGTCGTCTGCCCTCTCGCACTATCCCTTGTGTTCTCCCGGGTAACTTCATATTCAACATGAATTTTTCGAAGTTTTCGGAACAAAAACCAGATATTTCAAAATTCAAGAAATATCAAACGCTACTAAATGATCTTTGACCTGACTATCATCGAAAGAGAAAGTTCGAACGAAAATAGTTACAGCTCTATTAAACTGTAGAATAGCAAGGGAGGTTGGGTTTGTCTGAAGAGGCATACAAAACTTTGATATATTGACCCCCTACCTAATTGATCCTTCGATAATATTGAAGAAGGAAAAAGAAAGAAACAAACTACCTTATCGCTCCTTCTCCGAAATATTTTTTCTCGTGAAGATCATCGACATTTGGGACTAAGTCGATTGGAACAAGGCCTATGGTTCTCTTATCCCTTTAGGTCTGCGCTTTTTTTCACCATATCATTTCTGTCTCTCTATTTCTCTGCTGCTCTTCGTTTCAATATTTTTGTCTTAGCACATTTCCATTGGTTTCCTCGTTTCTTTAAGTTACAGACATGTTCATTAAAGTCCGGTTTCCACCGTTTTTGTCTCAATGTGTATTATCCTACCCCCAAGTTTTCATTGTGATTCCACTTCTAATCACTTTCCTCATCTCGTATTCGCCATTAGTATCTAAATCTTCTGCATATGAGGCATCGAATACTTATCTTTCAAGAACACTGTCCACATACGGAAATGTGACTGGTTCCTCAGATTATAATTACTCTCTCACAAAAGTGATTCTACAGCCAGATGATGGGTCTAACGCATTATCAAAGTCATTTCTTATAGACTCGCTTGCTGCACAAGCGAAAATCATGCATAACATTTCAGACGACGTCATTTTACATTCACCTTTCGACCTTTGGAATAACGATATTGATCTATTGCGTAACGACAGATCACCAATGGCGACTGTCAACGGCAATTTGCATAAGATTCCTATGTTCTTGTTCCAAGGACTGGTAAAGGTCAATGGACGTGTTTCCTTTGCAAATCGACTATCGTTTACTATTATGTCACAGTGGGATAAAAATGATGTCATTTCATCGCACCTAAGTCAAAACGTTGAGGAGATGAATAAGATTAGAAATCAATCGAATTTTTATATCTTCACCAATGGATCTACGTTGCTACCACAAAGTCAGAGTTCAACTTCACTAGAGAATACTGAAATATTCCAATTCCATATCTCTAAACTGAACGGTTTCGATTTTCTATTGATTCTTACTATCTATTCCCTTATCGTATCGTTCTTTATATATAATATGGAACATATGAAATCTGTGAAGTCGCCTTTTGGAATCTCGGTCGCTATCATCGCACAATTGATTTTGACTTTATACACTGGAAAAGCTGTAACATGCTTTTTTTTCAAAACTTCGTCCGATAACATACCATGGTTTTTGATATACATCCCAATCATGTTTGCATCGTTATCGAACCTTTTCAAATTGACCATAGAGAAAAAGGGTACCATTTTCATCGAAAGGGAACCCGTGTTCATTCAGACAAGTAACGATCAAACTAATACACCTCCTTTTCTCTCCTCCCAACAAGACTTTCTGAACTCAATGGTAAAATCAAATCGTGACACATTAAGAACAACGTTGGCTATGCTTATTCTATTGGTCATCATCACTCCGTTCAGTAGAAAAGTTTGTTGTTTTTTCATTACTGCATTACTCACTAATTTATTTTTGCAGATCACTTATTTCTGTGCCGTGTTGAGTCTGGACCACAGAAGATTCACTTATAATGAGCTACTAGCATTGAATAACGATGATTCCAGTAGCGATCTCAATGTCTCCTTGGATAGAGGGTTGGAAGAAACCAATTCTAGATGGACAGCTTGGATTGAATTGTTTACAGAATTGAACGAATGGCTTCCGAAGTCGCCTCTTCTATCAAGATGTTCGACTTTAACTGCCTTTTATATGTTATATTTGAACACAAGATTCTCATCGATTCGTTCTTCTTCGTCAATTTTTTACAAAATTCTTAGAGGAAAGTTTTTCAATTTCATGACTTTTTCATCGCCGTTCACAAAAGTTGTCTTCGATAAACGATTTGTTTCAAATGAGTTGTATCGTCTCAGTGGTTCTAAGATATCTAGCAGTAACGTACTACTAAACGATCCTGTTATTGTCATTAAACATAATGCTAAATTCCAATCTTTGGACGGCAAAACCTACAAACAAATTGCTGACATGTACAATTCCTCTCCAATGAATACGTATAAGTTCGATGTCTATTATTTTATTGAGTTCTCGATATTTCTACTATTGATATTAGTATCAACCTTGTTGGTTCTTCAATTGATCATACGAAAATTGGATCACCATAATATTAAACTCTATGAAATTAATATGGAAGAAAATAAAAGGAAACCTTCTGCAAAGGGAACAGCATTTGATACATACACATCTTCTTCTTCCTCGTCAGGACCAGCTTATAAACAGGATTTAAACAAAAATGTGTTCCATATCAAAGAACTATCGATCAATGGACACGAACTTGATATAGTTGATATGGCTACATCTAAAGCACCGTTTGTCGTTTCCATAGGTCTTGATCACAAAGTTCTTGTTTGGTCACCATTGAGTAACCCATTACCAGCTCCTACTGAGATTCCACTTCCAGTTAAATTTTGGCCAGTAGTGTATACTACGATATCGAATAACGGTACCTATATTGCTTTTTTCAACAATACAGGAAGAATCACATGTTGGTCTCGTAAGACAATGTCATTCATTTGGAATATTAAATTGGAATCCTTTGATTCTAAACCTCCACTAGAAGCGTTCTTTAGAAAAAAGACGGTACCAGGCTTCATGAAACGTAAAGATGCGCCAAAGACATCATATAACAACATTGGTATGGAAAGAAGGGGAAGCGCTATCTCCTTGAAGTCTTTGGTGTCGGTATCTTCTGCAACGTTTGGATCGAGCGGTCCAGGCGATGCGAGTTATGAAAATTTCAATGCCCTCTCCTCTGATGATGAAAACATGGATGAATTCATTTTCATAAATGCATCCAACCTTATCAATGTTATAGATAATCAAGGCAATTTAAAATCGCAGCAAATTACCTCCTCAGAAAACCGTCTCAAATCTTGTAAGAGATTGGTCACACCAAGAATGAATGAAAGATTAGTATTGTGTGACGAAGCCGGAGAGTTATATGTGTCAACAGTGGTAAACAATAAATGGAGAACAAGGAAACTATTGGTTGTTAGAGATCGATTTAACAAGGGTAAAGGATTGATGACCCCACGCTCATTGAGGATGAAAATGGGTATCCCTGCCACACCATCCGATGAAACATTGAATGATTCATGTTCCTCTGCGTCGACATTTGAATCTTCTGAAACTGATAATACGTTGTTGTTGGTTCCTTTTGTCGGTATGGCTGTTAAGAAAAGCGGGCGTTTTGCCGAATTGATCGACGTTCAAAGTGGTACATCAATTAAAAGAATTAAGGTAGGAGATTTCATACCAGGAACTTTAAGGGTTTTCCATGACCAACCCACCCATTGTAGGTTTTGTGGTAGTGCGTCTGTTGCAACTTTATCTATAGCATACACCTCTATGAAAAACTCACTTATTATGCATTCTTTCCAATTGGAAAGTAGAACTAAAACTAGTATATGTCTACGTGTTGAGCGTGATCCACGTGAAATCCGTTGCTTAGGTTTAGAGTCAGTGGTGGAGAAGAAGTATCATTTGTCCAATGTGGATCGTTGGGATGTAACCGAAAATAATACTTTGATCGGTATCAGACGTAAACCTGAATTAATTGTTGCTAATCCTGAACAAAAAATATCTTCTTCTTCGATGTTGCGTTCCATCTCTGCTTGCGAGTCCGATGTTGATAACAAAATCTATAAAAGAAACAACGCGAATTGCTCAGCTAAGAGATTAAGCAATTTCGAGATCCATAATGTTTGGGAAGGATGGACGATGGATGCCAACGGTAAAGTTATTTTCCATGAAATTCCAATCGGAATTAATGGACTCCTAGTCAATAGAATAGGACCTTTAAAGAAATTTGGAACTAAATCTATAGTAGTTGGGTTTGGAAACATTATGAAAATGTTTTACCTAGGTCATGAAGAGTTCATATTGGAAGCTGATGCTGCTGGAGTAAATGAAGAAAATAGCGGATTGCGGTTTGTCAATAAGAGACGGGAAAGGTTGGTTCACAAGATCAGTCCCAACTATGAAGTAATGTCTGAATCTTAGAATGGTAGACAAGATTAATGATAATATAATATTAAACACCTTATTTATTTATATTTGTCTATAGTTGTATCCTTCCTTTGGAAGGTAAGTTATATAGGCTATCACACACGTAAAGATTTATGATACTTTTTTTTTTTAGTTACCGATTGTTGAATTTGGGATCGAAAAGTAGAATTTGATATTATATCGTGATTTACTCATGGAAAAATTATTGCCAAAAGACAAAAACTTGTTCGGTTAGCAGTTGTTAAAAACATCCAATTGCATGTTGAGCATACGCCTTTGGAACATGAATTGAAAGAGAGGGAATAAATATATAGTTTAAAGTTACAAAAGAAAAAAGAAAATGTGCCAAAGTGTTTAACTTTTCTCATCTGACCTGGCGCATATAATATTACAAAGTATCTTGCTAAGTATCTTACATGTATGTTGATAAAAACAAGTGTATTATTTTTTCTTTTTATTTTTTGGTCGAAGGATTCTATTTGATTGGGTGACCTTCATGACAGCAAACGATTTCTCTTCCCCATTCACTATTCAATATTTGATCACCACTTAACCTTCTGCTAGGTACAGGATCCAAAATTGAATATATGACATTTCTGCATCTAGCACGTTTTAACTTTTCAATCGGATCGTATCCGGCGGCATTTTTTCTTCCCTTCAAATATTTCAGATAAAATTCATCTTCCTTTTGAGCTGTGGCCCAAAGCTGGCGGCCGGTTCTCATCGCCATGTAAATTACACCGCAAGCCCAGATATCCACTGCTCTTGGATCAAATTCTTCTTGAGTATATTCTTCTGGTGCAATATAGGGCCCAGAGCCACAAACTCCACCACTGAGATGAATCTCTTTTTCCCATGCCATTCTGAAACATTCGCTGTTACCGAAATCAGTGATCTTTAGAGTACCATCATGAGTGAGCAGTAGATTCTCCGGCTTTAAATCTCTGTGGCAAACGCCCATATTATGCATGTAAACAACACCTGTTATTAGTTGTTTTAAAAAGCAGTCAGCTTCTTGGTATTCTAGTTTCCCTGCTGCGATAATCAAAGTGAACAAATCACCACCTGAGCAATACTCCATCACCTCACAGTAATCACCCTTTGCGTCTTGGAAAAGATCTAGAGTTTCTATAATATTGGTATGCTTCAAAGATGAAGAGATGCAGAATTCAGACGTCAACCTCTTCGAATATTTCACCGGATTTTCAGTGGGTCTTCTTCTAAATTCTTTAACAGCATATAAAATTTCTCCACTAACGCTTTTTAAGTTCTTCTTGTGACAAATCCGTACCACACCGAAGGAACCTTTCCCGATAACTTCCTGGCATCTCCCATATTTCTGCCCAAAGGTAACAGACCCATGATGCAATGGGTTGACAGCGTCTTCAAAATTAAGCATTTTTAAGTCTGGTTGGCTTTGCTCTTGTTTTGTCCCCAGCACTTGTGTAGCCCCACTATAAGGATAAGCAGTCCCATTTTGAAGTTGATAAGTCTCGGCAGAAGCGGCGTCCACTTGCTTTATGAGACCTGCAAATAATGATGGTGGATCACCGGATTTCATTGACTTTATGAGTATATCCGGTACAGCAGATTTGGCTTCACCACGTAATTTTTGTGCACCAAGCATATTTTTAATCATAGATCCCAACTTCTCCTGTCTCTTTGCATTTTTCAAATGGTGTTCATGGGTCCCATCCTCGTGCAGGATGAACCTACGGTTTGGATTAGGACACGTATTTGCAGAGGATAGAGTCGATAAGTTTGCCGTTGATGATGCAGAATGGAGCTTTTCTGTACTGGAAGCGATGGATTTACCATCTGATGCTAGATGTTGCTGTGAATTGAAATGCTTATTGTTGTAACTCGAACTATTGATCGTAGAAGTAGCTCCTGAAGCTAGTCTTGGGGACGAAGGTCTGGTGCCATCATAGCGGTACCTTGATGAAAGGGAAGAAGATGACGAAGACGAAGGTGGTGAAGGCGGGGAAGCCGTGGTACCCGTTCCGGAACCTGCAGAAGTCGCCTGTGGGACCTGACTAGTACTAGTATTGACAGAAACATTGTGTCTCGGAAGATCTTCATCAGGAGAAACTTTGGACACACCAAAGAGTTTACCAATCTTAGAGCTAAACGTGCCCTTTCTTGATCTTGTTCTCAGCACAGAAGCCTGCTGCTGCTGCTGCTGCTGCTGCTGCTGTAAATGGCCTGCCTTTGGCAGGCCATCAACTGGATCTGATGGATTCCTGGGTATGGAAGCAGTAACTGCGGCGGCAGGTGCTGGCGCAGCTGCCAGCTGTGATGGCAGCGTATCAATGCTCATCACCCAAAAGCAATAAAAAAAAAAGATGCAATAATTTGTATTTGTTTCGGAGCGGCTGGAAAATAGCCAAAAAAGATTGGATAAAAAACCGGCGGTAGCTTTAGAAACTGTAAGTTCTATTCAAATGCAATAAATTGATAATGTGTATGTATTTTGTTGTGCTGCTTGTGTTTTTTTTGAGCGAAGAGATGTGTAACGGTGTAAAATTTATTGCTCAAAATACAAAACTTGTATGAAGTAAAGCAAATTACAACTGAAATTTAACCAAATAAATAAGTAAATGAAATAAACAAAAAAATAAAGAAAATATGCAACTCTCAAGCGAATTAACAAGCGAGCGCTCTTTTCGAAGGGGAAAAACTTTAAACAAAAAAAACTTCTCAGAGACTTCTCAGAGGAAAAAAGAATCTTTAAGCGGGAATTCCAGAAAAATTGCAACAGGTGAGAAATAGGAAAGGAAAAAAAAACAACAGATAGCAAAAGGGGAAAAAAATTAAACGACCCCGGAGAGGATTGAACTCTCGATCTTGCGATTAACAGTCGCACGCCTTAACCAGCTTGGCCACGGAGTCGTATTTGTGGAATATCGGGATTTTCTGAGTTTCATATTCGGGCTACCTGTTGTGGTATATGACTGTACATGTCACGTGGCTTAGATCTTGTCAGATCTTTATTAGAAGAATTCATCTTGATTAGCTATCTATCTCCTAGTAGAATTAGATGCACCTGGTGTCTGTAGATCTGATCCCTACTAATTAGTAGATTAGATCTGAGTACTGGTTTATATACTTTGCTATGTGTCAGTGACACAAAACTATCATTAACCGCCTATTATATTGGTATCACCCGGTCATGCATTATGACTAGTTCCAACGAAATCAGTGTTCTGCAACCGTTGAGCGAACCTGTAGTGCAAAGTTTTTCTATTTCTCAAGTACAGATCCGCGATAGTTTAATGGTTAGAATTCGCGCTTGTCGCGTGCGAGATCGGGGTTCAATTCCCCGTCGCGGAGTATATTTTTTGCCCTCTAACCCCCCCAGATAAAGAATGCCAGACCTAGAATAGATGTTTGAATCCCGACATACATACCCCATTGGTCAGCTCTACAACTGATCTATAAATGCTTTACTACAATGCTAAATTACTATAATTAATTAATATCTAAGTCGATGTCACGTTTATAGAAAGCTTCCGCGAACAATTTAAACGTTGGCTAGCATGTCTGACACTGCCGATTTGACCTTGTAAAATACGTCCGATGGTGAACCATCAACTATGGTTTCGGCATCATTAATCTTCCGAACCAAAACTTTGCCATCAATCACTAGTGTACCTTCACCTTGGAACTCAGCTTTATGATTTTCCGCAGTTAGTCTTCTTTTCAATTCCGGTAGTCTAACATCTCCGATTCTTAGAGAACTTCCAGAATGTAAAGCTAACGGGTTGCTTAACGGTTTCAATATAACCTTCTCCCGATGTGGGGCTTTTGGGTCAGTTTCTGTCAATAGTTTACCAACAACGTGTGCCACAGTGAAAGATTTACTGATTCTTTGCCAGTTTAGAAGTTGGTCGAGCGATGGATCGATAGAAATATCAATTGCCTTGACAGATGTATCCATCTCAACCGAATTATTGAACTCAGTCACCAATATGTCAATATTTCTCTTTGTTAGATTAACCACGACTTGGTTATCAACAGGAGCAGCTGATGGCAGCACAATGACTTTTCTTGGTTTGATTGCAGGCCAGATGATTGCTATCGACCGCGCATTAACTATGCTTGTCAAGTCGATATATACCAAAGAACAACGAATGTTAACTTTTGTTTCCACAATTGCTCGTTTATAAATGTCACTTTTCAATGGGTCCAAGTAAGAAATATCATCATTATTTTCTTGTTTCCTAGGATTATGATCTGTTTTTCTTTTCTTTGATTTATTAATCCGCGAATCAAGTACCTCATATGTATCATCGTCATCGTCTTCATCATAATCGTTATTACTATAAGATTGCTTTAAAGATTGTGCTTGGTCATATGATTCTTCCTGTGGTAAGAATCTCTTTAAGTTGACCACATCACCGTAATCGTCAGATTTAAGCTTTGCTGGATGGAATGGGAACATAAGGTGCTTTTCATTTGTGGAAACACTATCATTGGAAGTAATATCTACGGGAATCTCCACTTTAACGTTTCCCGATCCATTCTTGCCTCTTGCATCCATTGAATCCACACCTTCTTCGTCGCTACTCTCATCATCAACATCAAAAAGTATTGTTTTTGTTTGAGCTTTGTCATTGGTCTTAGCCGTATATTCTTCGATAATTTTCTCTCTTACCTCATTTCTAGTTTTAATCATTTCTCTCACCTTCTCCGCATCCTTCTTGTTTAAAATTGTTCTCTTCATGATTCGAAGTGACATCGAATCAGATATGCTAATGGGGTTGCCATCCAATGCACTTCTACTCCCATTCTTTATTGCTTGTTGCCATTTATCATTAAGTTTTCGTAAGGGATGTTGTGCTGGGGTATTTGGATGTCTCTCTGTCAATATGATCGTTACTTTATCTTTAGAGCAAAGTTTGTTTATCGTTTGTGACAAAATATCATCAACTTCGGAAACAAGACAGATCTTTTGCCCAGTGTAACCTCCCAATTCCTCAGGAGTAATAATCCTCAATCTAGATACAACATCGAATGGAGACCGATTGTCTCGAGATTCCCAGGTCTTGATTACTTGCGAGGACAACCATTCTAACATAGATTTAGCATATGTGAGAGAACGGCCCCTTGAATAAGATATTAGAAACACCGGAATATCATACTTCAATCCACCCCTCATATTTTCATATAAGAAATTGTTAACTAGGACTAGTACTTCCAATAGTTTCCCTCCTACTTCAACTGGTACCAGTAAAGAGTTATTCATTTGTATAGCTCTTTTCATGGTATCAGTGAAATGTTCTACTCTTTTCCTCTGAGGTTCAGCTGAGCCTATAATAGAAAGGTTGGTTATTACAGAAGTCGGATGCATCATGGAACTGGTTGGATTTCCAGTATTGTCTAATAGGTCCGCACTATTCAAGATAGTATCTCTTGTATGGTTCCAACGAGGCGCATACAATATTTTTTCTGATGAAGTGATTATCGTCCAAATGGTACCACCGGGAGCATACCCTGAGTTATGTGCTTCTAATGAGAGCCCATCGAATTTATTCTTTAAATCCACCGTTTGAGAGTATTTCACCGTTTCAATCAAGTCAAAGGAGCTTTCAATATCTTCTAGGTCCATGACGGCATTAGAAAACGGTCCTAATATCCCAACTGAAGTTAAAAGGTCAACACTGTTGACTCTGCCTAGATTTGATACAGGTAACGTCCCATAAACTTGAATTCTCGACCTAAAATGAGGCAAAAACTGTTTAAACATCATGGCATAGGACCCAAGGCATTCAATTGTGGGCTGGGAAATCAGAACAATGTCAACTTCAGATATGTACTGCGTCCAAAACTCTTCACATTCTTCATAACTGCCTTCACCGTTCCATCCTGGGTCCAATAATACTATTACATTGTTGAATCGTACAATGGTTCCCTCAAACCGCTTCTTCTCATCCCTACATGTTTCGATGGTGTATGTCATCTTGAGAGCACAGTTACTTCTATATTTGAAAAACAATGAGAATCCACTGGTTGGAATGGGAAAGGAAAAGGTGTCCTCAGTGCCGGCAATCTCTTCTTCTTCTTCCTTTATCCTTCATTCTTCAATTATTTGCATGTACTGTTTAAATGAACTTAATGTTGATGCCTTGAGTATCATTTTGACATGTTATGTCCGGGTAATGAGATATAATGTCAGTAAGAAGGATTAAGAGGCCAAACTGAGACAGGGAAGTTGTTATTGGACGAGATACTGCTGCAATCTGTAGGTTGGTACGGTCCAGTAGGTGGAATATCAAACATATTTCATTGCTTACAATTATAGGCAACAAAATCCACAATTTTATCGGTACTTTAAGTGTCAAAATGTATTCCGAACGTTCTTTGAGGTTGAGTCAGCATATTAAAGAATAAAGCGACAGATTACGGAACAGATTGCTCAACTGACCCAAACACTGGAAGAAGTCTAAAGGCATCTTGGATATACCAGCGTACTTGAAATCAGTTGAATTATAAGGACCTAGTTTACAACGTGCAAGATAAGCTGCATTAGTTGACACTTTTGACAGATTTGCTAATGATAAGAAGGAGGAGAAGAAGATTTAAGGGTACAAAAGTAATGAGTCTTCCGATCGAAATTATTGATCGTGTAGTAACTAGCGGACTAGACAGTCTAGAGAGTCTGTTAGCATGGAGTAAGGTTGGTTCACATTTTAGAACAATTATAAAGCGCAAGCTTGGTGTATTGAAGATTTGGGATTTGGATAGGGAATCATCAAAAACCTTAGCAGATCCTTGCAATTATGAGTTGTTATCTGATGAGAGAAACACCGCTTGCGTAAATACAGATACGTTCAAGTTTCCTGTGTTGAGCGAATTTCTACGGAAGTTTGACAACGTTCTCATTGTCATCGTATCCGATCGCTGCTACAGTGACCCATTGGCGACGGCATTATGTGAATTAAGTAGAGGGCTAAGTGGGATGGGTACTCTAAAGAATCTATGCTTCATGTATAAGACGACTACCAATTTCCTTTCCAAGTTCTATTTCAGAGAGCTAAGCCATTGTCAAAGCCAACTACGATTATGTGAATTACATATATTCGCCAACCGAGATATTAATCACCAGGAAGTTGACATGTTTGATATCGACACGATATTTGAGACTACTTATTTACATGACGTGGAAACGCTGTTCACTTTGAACATAAGAAGGGGTAAGAAAGTGATTGCACCTAGGATTATGACAGTGAATCAATTGCAATGTGAGGATAACACTACAATAGTCGATGATCTACAATACTGTCCCCTGCTTAAAACGATTGAAAAATTCCAAGTGCCACCAGGAAAGAGAGTTGTATTACCACCATGCGACCATTTAACTCTCGTCAGTTACAATAGTAACACTGAAAGGGATCTTGTTGATGGATCCTTCGTGAGAGAATCTTTGACAATCAGGGCATCCCCAATGTGTTCAGAAGCCAATTTCAAGAACATCAAATGCCGCAACATTCGATCCCTATGTGTCGAATTTAGTAACAGTGTCTGGGGTAACGTCAAGTTCATCGATTGTGCTTTTGGGAACCTAAGGTCTTACAGGTGTCCAGTGAATACAGAATGGGAAGATTTGGTTTATTCAAACTCAATTTACGTTGATACAATCATATTCAAAATCTCAAACATGCTGTCACTACAGAACCTCGCACAGATCCCATTCACGTTGGACAACCTCGTCTTGAATTCAGACGACAAGGAATTGAAACCACCAGAATGTAAGCCGGATCAAATGAGAAGCATATACGGTTGTAAACAGGTAATCCAAGAATTGAAAAGGTTGGAATTCGAACTTTCAAGCATCTGGGACTGCGCCGTATTTCAACATGTGATCATTCCAAATCTCACAAATGATTCTGAATTGTGCCTTACGATAAACGAAAGTCACATAGCAAGAGAGCTAGAGAAGGCTCGTGAATGGGACAGATCTTTGTATCTGCTCGAAAGTTTACAACTAGATTGGAATCGTAATAAGATACGGTTCTGTATCCCTAAATTGAAAGCATTCCAATTATCTATTATAAGAGAAAGAATGGACGAAACAAGAGAACGAGTATTTCAATTGCCCGTTGGTACAATGTCGCTACTGCATCCATTACTTTCTACAAATGGTGCCAACTACGTTAACCTGTCCGAGCATGATGTTATCGAATTCATAGATACTAATGCATAAAAATCAGAGCCTACGTAGTATTTTCTAATGAATTTGTATATATCTGTATATGATTGAATGATTTAGCCGAGTATCCCTATAATGAAACCTCGCATACTATTTCTGGAAGCACCTTAGGAGATCGGCTCACGATCGGTAACGGTCACTGCAGACTATTTTCTAAAAACCCTAATTGCAATCTCGTTGCATGGCCCAGCCATGCCAAAAGGGCAGGAGATTATGTAAGCTTACAAAGGCTAATCTCTCATCATTAAAGGGAACATATAGGCATTGGAAAAAGCACATACTCCTCAATCCTAAACCACTATCTTACATTATCGAGCTAGGTTCAACATATATAAGCTCAGATCTACTATATGGTTCCGATTTATCTCTCAAATAACTTTTACTCAGAGAGGACCCTTCCGTCATTTTCCAGTACAGCCCTCTCTCAGTTAAACGACTGAGAAGTAATATTATCAATACTGATTGTAAGAGTTATCCAATTACAAACAGCCCCTGATTCAATATTCCTTAAACCTGAAGATTTAAGAGACTGTCATTCATCCTATACTTGTCAGGTACTTGTATCCATCGAACGGCTGCACCCTGTGTTTCATTCCAAAGCTGACTGAATAAATTCCGCTAGTTTTCAACGTAACTAAAAACATTTGCCACACAGGAATTTAACAGAATTACAAACTACTTTTACAAGAATTATGAATCAAAATGAACCGCAATCAAGCCAATTCTAATATCAAGAGTCCATTGCCCACAAGAAGTGTTAGATCAAGGCTATTCAAGGGCTTGAGGATGTATGAAGATAAACGTTCCGCAAGTACTGCTGAATTTGACGTCAAGAAAACCAAATTGACGAATGGCTTGAACATTCCACATATACAGTCGCCTGGCAGAGCCAGGTCTGCGACTCCTACACTCGTTCATGGTTTCATGAATGAGGATACCATGAAAGAGAGGCTTGCGCATTACAATTTAGACTTTGTGGAAGATACCGAGGAACATCGGGCCAATATACATGATCCTACATCTAAATGGTTCGGTAGAAGAGTGAAGCCTGGAGTGGAATTAGAGGATCTTTTACCGTACGAAATCGAGTCCCATTTAGACCAGGCCAAATATTTATATCACATTGTGACTAACTTGTACGTTGCTATCAAATCAATGGACGTTCAAGGCCTCATCAGTATCACTAGTCAAGATTTGTTGGCATTGAAGAATGAGGTTTATGATTTGGCATTGAATTCTGATATGTTCCGGTTGGTTCAAGACGTTACAGATGATCCACATGATGTGGCTAAATTTGACGAGGATGACGAAGATGACTCTATGGAGCTGTTGGAAGAGAATGAGTTTTTGGATGCTGCGAATCCCGATTTTGGTGTCTCCGGTAAACTCACAGCAAGATCGACAGCTGTAATTAATGTCAATCATTGGACTAATGAGTTAAAAAATTGTATGCATTTTGAGTTTCCTTTAACGCTACGTAAGGCGCTAGCGGTAGTCTATTACAACTTATGTCTAGTGAGGGGCCAAAAGGTGTACAGGCAACTTCATTTAGAGATGTTTGAAAAATTAGTGGCTTGCGATGATGAAGGTACAGACTTTACGAGAGAATTGAAAAAGATTGGACTTGCGTTAGACTATAAACCAATGAAGGATCTCTTGAACGAATTTTTGCCTACAGTGGAACCTGATTATAAAATGTACAATGTAGAATCAAGAAGTGATTTGAGTTTATTTAGGCTTCTAGTCATGCTCTCTACTATCGCTAGACCATTTTTCGACGAGAACGATGAAACAATTCTCACAGATACAATGGACTACTTCCTAGAGTCTTTAGCACCAACCACTATGTCGGTTGCATTACCATCACTTACTTGTTTGGTTCCTTATCATTATCACAAGAATAGAAATGTCCTTGACTACTTTTCCGTAATGTTTTCGCTTTGGTCAAATGCAACGGCAGACAATAGCTTTGATACTCATTTATACGCCTTTGTTGGACATGCTGCGATGGATGCATACTACCAAAATATTCTGGAAGAGAATCCACCAATAATAAGCAATTCAAACATTGAGTTTGGCGAACATGGTATCTTCACAGAATCTCAGCTTAACTTCATTTTGAATCGAATCAAAAACCATATCAAAGAAGATTACCAAATCTGTTCATTCACTAGAGTAGTGAGGCCTTTGGTTTACTCTATCAATGGTAGAAGCCCGCAAGCTTTCTTCAAGAAACTTAATGAACTTTTATCATCTATTGAAACCTATGTTCACCCTTCTAATTCTGGCTATTGGAGTGATATTATTGCAAGGTTCATTCATGGTTTCATCAGAATGTACCACGAAAGATATATGCGAGAGAAAAAGCCTGAAGCTAAATATAGAGAAGAACTAAAATTAGACGAGGATTGTCACGAAATGTTGGTGAACTCATTTATTGAGCTACTGTTAGTGGGGTCACAAAGTAAGCATTCAGATCTTGCTAACTACTACATTTCTTGTTTCGGTTACCTATTAGACATGAAGCCAAAGAACGGTTACAAAATATGCGATAGGATAATAGTCGATCTTTATGATGCTTTGACGGATCAATATGTCAATTCAGAGCATAGGTTGTTAACATCTTTGAAGCAGTTCACCAGAATCGTCAGAGTTTTGATTCAACATGAATTGTACCGTGTCCACATAACGAACATCTTATCAATTCTAATTGACAAAATCGATTTCAACGACATTTCTTTGACCAGCAATTTAATGAATAGTATAGTATCCATTTCATGCTTTATTCCAATAGAAGTATTTGTGAAACCGGAAGAATATCTTACTTTTGAATCTAATACTATACCGTTCATCGAGGAACATCTATTTTTCATCAAACAAGGCGGTTCTTCTCCAGATTTCGAATACGAATCTTCCATTCTTTCCGATGCTTTCAGAGCTTCAACAACCACATTTGAAAACTGCCTGAAAGTATATGTCGATAAACTATATCAGTTGGTTGATGTTGATATAGATGCAGGGCTAATTTCAAAAATCAACCAAACATCAATGATTATGATACAGTCCATGGATGATAAGATGTTCTATTATTTCTTTGGCTTATTAGAAAAATCATTCTGGGATAATGATTCATTTAAGGTGAAAAACCCTTTAATCGAATTAGTTTCGATTCCATTGAGTGCTGCCGTCAAGAGAGACATAAGATTGAGTGCTAGACTATTCAGGGATTTGGATTTCAATATTAGAGAGCAGATTAAAGGCGGAGCCGGTTCGGTGAGAAGTACAACAGAGATTCAACCGAGAGATGTCAAGTTGGCCACTTTATTATCGACTTTGAACGATGTTTTAAGACAATCACACGAATCCATCCTAATGTTCGGTGATGAGCTCATTGCTTTACTAGAATTCATTTTTGACAATGTTACAAACTCACCATTAGACGTCATTAATGCAACGCTTCTACACAATGCACTCGAGAGTTTGACCACTACTGAAGTCACTGACTACAGGCTCTTTTTACAGGATGCCGATGTAGAGAACTCCGAGAAATGGGGTGGATTCCAGTTTGATAGAAGAAAATATTTGCCTGAATTTCAACAAATTGAGTGGCACCAACCGTCATCGGATGAAGTTGATTTTGCCATCAAGTTGATTGATCACTTCTATTGCTATGCTGTAGGAATGACAGAGAAACTTATGGACAAACCTCAAAACGACTTTAGTTATGTTGACAATATGAAAAAGAATATTTTGATCCTAACCAATATTCTATCGGGTAGTAGCATCCTATATGATGCTGATTATAATCAGAATAACAAATCCGTCAGTAATATGGATCCATATAAGAAGAAATTGTTGCTATTACAAAAAATCAGAGATGAATCATGTGACAACAATGAGCTTCTTGTAGATATCGAGAAAGTTAGAAATGATACCTTTGACGCAGATATAGAAATGGATGACAGCTATGTTGATTCTGACTCGCAAGGAAATCTTGATATCAATGCTGATCCAGGCGCTGCAGAACACGATCAATTGGTTGACTACGAAACTGAACCATCGGAGGCACCTTCAGGCATTGCCACCCCAGTGCCAAGAGGTGAAGAGGATTCAAACTGTTCCATGATGAATTCTCATACCGCTTTCAGGGATATTGATGTGTTTTCGTACAATTATTTCTTTGGAAGAACAGCAGCTGAACGTGCGCTTGATCCCAGATACTCAAAAATACATCATTTGAGACACGAGATTGGTTTATTCTTACACAAGCTCTTCAAATTTTTAAATCAAAATTATGAGAATTCAACATCCGTATTCCAGACTTTATTACATGGTTTGAAGGTCTGGTTTACTGATGTTGGGCAAGAAACTATATTCATTGATGATCCAAAGGCGTCGATATCTGTGGAATTCCTAGAAAACATACAAGACATAGCACACTGGGAGGAACCGTTCCTTCCATTTACAAGAACGTATCTCGCAGCTGACTGTCAGGAACTTCACCAGTCTAGACTTACCTTATATTCAACTAATAGGAAACCATCGAAACTGGAATTGAAACTTTTGAATGATGTCATTTCTTTATCTCTATCGGTGTATCCAAACATTCACAGACCCGCACAGCAATGCATGATTCATGTTATGAAACAGTTAATTGGTTCATATTCGATAATCGTAAGAAAGGTTTTCAAAGCATTCGAAGCTGCACTTGACAGTACTGATGCCGAAGCTTCTAAGAAATTGGAGGTTTTGATCCAGGTGTTATCCATGAAGAAAATACAGAGAAAGATGATGTCAGATTATAAAAATCTTGAGAAAATGCTCACTCTTTTATTGCGTGCATCTCGTCTCGACTCTTACTTCTTAGTCTCACTTTGTGATCAAGTCATGGAGAGTGTGTCGGGCCTAATCAAAATTCCATCTGCTGTATGCCTATTTGACGAATCTGCGATTGATTGCCTAAAACCAAATGATGAAACAATAGATAAACAAGTTGCCGTTGTTAAAACAGCTAAGGATAGGAAACGAAAGGAGTATTTCTCGCAACTCGAAACCTTGCATATCAATCTTGTTGATTTCCAAAGGAAAGACCCACAGTTGCGTTGGATGTCTATTTGTCACATATTGCGTATAGTGCAGGTCATTCAAATGAATTTAGAGATTAAACCTAACCAGGAGGTGTTAATTCAAAGTTTCGAGTTAACGAAGACAAAACATCCATCTCTCATATCGAATTGTATGGTAACAATGTTAAATGTTTGTAACAAAATGATTTCCCTTGGGAACTATAACTACGATATCGATTCCACCTATCGCACAGACTATGTGAGACAATATGTGGAATACTTGGACACATCAAAACCAAACTTTGAGGAAGAATACTTTAAAGAAATTAATAACGTTGAAAATCCTAACTTTTTTGTGGACTCCAAAGCGTTTGTTGGTTGGTTATGCCGAGGAAGGCCTATGGGCGTTGTCAAAGCTGAAAATCAGATTCCATTCAACCTTAAGCCCGAAGATATGGAAATAATGAATAACTTTGGTAAGCTAATAACAAAGGAGTGGTTGTTAGATATGTGCAACATTTTCATACGGTCCAATGAGGAGCAAAGCAGCTTTAGCACGAATAGATTGAGTCTATTTGGAATCTTTGTTCACTTGATTTCTAATAACTGTTGTTCTATGAAGTACGAAGATATCCTTGACATTTGCGAAGAGATATATGAAAAAGACGATAAATCTTCAATGATTGCTTGTAGTGAGATCATTTCGGGGCTATTGTTCAGTTTGAAGTATACGGATGAGAAAAACTTACAGAAGTTTGAAAAGTTCTTAGAAAGGTTTTTGGGTAAATGGTTAGACAACAACTATAATGCCACAACAACGGATATCTGGAGCATTGTAGCTTGGTGGGTACCATCTTTCATTGATTTGAGAAGATCTGCTCAAATATACAAAAGGTTCTTGACCGTGGATGGATTGTTTGATGTTAAAAGTGAATCTTCATTAGAACTTTCTGGTAAATTGATAATAGTCACACAGGCAATTTCAGATGTAGGTTTCAAGATGGGTTCTGTTGAAAATTTACTCGATCAATTAGTCTTTGACCATCCTTCCGACGTGGTTCGTCGTGAAGTTGGTAAACTTTTCTCAGTTATCTTCTACATAAAGGCAAATGCTCATCGTCCAAACGTGAAGTCTCTTCTCGAAACGGGGGCATCTGGTCCAATTGAGATCAGAGAAATCCCAAGCTGGTTGAGAGAGAGGGCTATTAAAATCTTCAACGAAATTGAAAAAGAAAGATTGTTGATCAAGGACCTACCCGCTCAGGACATCTTGAAGACTAGGTATTTCTACTTGGCATCAACTATGTTCTATTGGGCTGCTCATTTAATCAATACTGGTGCTAGAGTGTGTCTGGGTCCATTTGCTAAATGTTATTTGGCACCCTTCTTGATGAAGTTAGACAGAATGAGAGATGTTTGTAAAATGGTCAACATTAAGGTTTACAGTATTTACGTGGAACTTGCATACATTCCAATAAGCCGCACGTTGTTACCTGACATAATTTCGATCTTGGATGACACAGATTTGACTAGCTCTCATGAATTACGTGTGAATTTGACTTTAGCAGAGAAACTTTTCTCCACACAATCGTTGGTTATGGACCATGCTGGTAAAGTGAAGATCTTAGAGTTCGTTTTGGACAAATTGTTCTGTAAGAGTTTTGTAGAGGTTCGTCTCAAGGCTTCCTATGTCCTTGCCGGTATCGTGCATAACATATCTTATGATACCGATACTTTGCACACTCTCTTGGAAAACTTCAAGCGTCAACTTGGTTCATATACTTTCGAGGAGAAAGCTGCACTCTCCAAATCCAACACAGATATTCACGGTGCGATCTTGGGTCTCGGTGCCATCATCGAAGCATTCCCGTACGTTTCACCGTTACCAAATTGGATTCCAGAGAATATGGCACTACTAGCGTCCTGGGCAAGAACAAGCGGTATGTGCGGTGCTGATGCAAAGAACATCATCTCTAGATACAAGAAAGTTAGAGCAGATACCTGGCATTTGGACAGATACCAGTTCACCTCGGAGCAATTAGAAGATATGGAAGGTGTTCTTTGGAGGAGTTACTACGCCTGAGAAGTTGCACAATCGACACAGATGACCCACAAGCTGCGTATGCACATGAATATATATGTACATCTACAAGTATAAATCGTATAATTTAACTTGACATTGGGTATGCCTATCACCATATACGAATTCGATCAGTATCTAGATTTTGGACAAATATTGTTTGAAAGGGTGAAAGCAGGATAGCCATCACGAAAGGCACTAACCCAAACACTTTACGGCCGAGCTATTAAAACCCAGATTCTGTTGACCAGATATAACCAGCTCGCCACTCCTCCAATATATCGAGATAAAATAACAGTGTTGAACTGTGATATCAATTTTTTTCACTTAATTGAAGCGTGAAGGAAACAAGGGAGATTGAAACTATAATGTCTGGATTAAGAACGGTTTCTGCTAACGGCAGCACGAATAAAAACTATGATTCTGTCATGAAGATTTTACTTCTAGGTGATTCCGGTGTAGGTAAATCATGTCTTTTGGTTCGTTTTGTTGAAGATAAGTTCACACCAACTTTCATCACCACAATCGGTATCGATTTCAAGATTAAAACCGTAGACATCAATGGGAAACGTGTGAAGTTACAACTTTGGGATACTGCTGGCCAGGAACGGTTCAGAACCATCACAACCGCATACTACAGAGGTGCCATGGGTATTGTATTGATTTACGATGTTACTGACGAAAGAACTTTTGAAAACATCAGACAATGGTTCTCCACTGTTAACCAACATGCTAGCGAGGATGTAGTAATGCTGCTAGTCGGAAATAAAAAGGACATGGATACAAGAACCGTGTCTTACGAACAAGGTGAAGCTCTTGCTAAGGAGCTAGGGATCCCATTCATTGAAGCCAGTGCCAAAGACGACACCAACGTCAGCGAAATCTTCTTCACATTGGCCAAGTTGATCCAAGAAAAGATCGATGATGGTAAGATGGAAGGAAAGGCTGAAAAGGAGGGAAATGTAAGCATTCGTGGCTCAGGCTCTTCAGGCTCCAAGTCCAATTGCTGCTAAACCACAGATCAGAGCGTACAATAAGAAATAACAACCTATGCATTGGCTTTGTGTGTGTACATATATATATATATTCAAATGGTATGTATTAGAAAGTTCAAAGGTAACTTTACACGACCATTCCAAATCAGGTGATTTACACGTGACGTAAATAATCACATGACCATCTCCACGTGCCACTCAAGATCAATATAAAATTGCCCAACTTTCCCAATATAAGGGCATCGATGATTATATAAAGAGTGCATTAGAAGGAAATGCAAATAAAGAAACAGATATAAGGATGGACTTAAAGATTTTATTTAGCCAATAAACAGTTGGGTAGATTTCTATTTTCTTGTTCAGCTTCCTTGTATCTTGAATTGAGAAGTGTAATCCTGATCACCATCTTCAGCTTTATAACCAGGAAGGGTTGCTGTTTATTATAACCCTTATAATATTGTCAAAAGAGGGATTTGGTCTTTTTAAATTCAAGGCACAATGCTATTTGGTGTGAAGCTAGCTAATGATACTTATCCCCCATGGAGGGATTCTTATATCGATTATGAGAAATTGAAAAAGTTGTTAAAAGAGTCCGTTATCAGAGACTCTGAAATGTTCAATGGTTCTTCTTCTGGCCGTGGGAAGAAGGGGAAGAAGGGGAAGAGTAATGTAGATGAATATTGGAGTGAGAAGGATGAATCCAAATTTGTTTCCGCGTTGGATGAGGAGTTGGAGAAAGTTTATGGATTTCAAACTTCTGCTTACAATAAGATTATGAATACCTTGAATAGGCTTGAAGAAGAAACTGAAAGTGAAGAGAATCTACATACGATTGATTTTCAGGCGTTCCATCAACAATTGGAAGAATGTTTGAGTCAGGCCCAGGAATTGGACAATTTCCAACGTTTAAATTTCACTGGTTTCACCAAGATTGTGAAGAAACACGACAAATTGCATCCAGGTTACCCATCTGTCAAGTCATTGTTACAAGTGAGATTAAAATCGTTACCGTTCCATTCGGAAGAATACTCTCCATTGTTGTACAAGATCTCTTATCTATACAACATCTTGCGTAACAACTTCTCATCTGTATCGAAATCTTTGGCTAACTCATCAAAACTTTCCTCTATGCCAAAGAACGAACAGATGTCTACACAATCCTTCAAATTCTGGATTCATCAAGATAATTTAATGGAAGTGAAAACTAATATCTTGAGACGTTTGCCAGTGTTAGTCTATGCTCAAGCACCCTCTGAGAACGAAGACTTGATCGATAGATTGGAGTCTAATCTTTTGAATGACGACGGTGGTCCAGCAATGTCCAGTTCCAGTAACGAAACCGATGTGGGTCATTTGAACAAAAGTTTTGAACCTGTCATCTCCACGCTATATTTCGATAACGAGTTCTTCGAATTGTACAACAACAAGTTATTGAAAACCAACTCTGCTCCAACTTTGAGATTGAGATGGATTGGTAAATTGAACGACAAGCCGGACATTTTCCTTGAAAAGAGAATGTTTGTAGACAACGAGGATTCTTCTTCGACCGATTTCGATGAAACAAGGATTAAGTTGAAACCAAAATTCATCAATGGATTTATTTTCAACGGTGATACCGAATATAAGGAAATGATGCTCAAGAAATTGAAGGAATCCGGCTCAAGCAACGATACTACCAAGAAATTGGAAAACAATTTCGATTCCATCCAACAATTCATTCTTGAAAACGAATTACAACCAGTTCTAAGAACTTTATACCAAAGAACTGCATTCCAAATTCCAGGTGATGACCGTGTAAGAATCACTATCGATTCAGATATCCTTTACATCCGTGAAGATTCCTTTGACAAGGACCGTCCAATCAGAGACCCTCATCACTGGCACAGATCTGACATTGATTCTAACGTGGCCCATCCATTGAAATTGGTTAGACCTGGCGAATACGCTAAGTTCCCATACTCTGTTATGGAAATCAAAGTGAAGACATCTGCGTCTTCTATTGCCTCATCCGAGAATGCACTAAGCGTTCTAGCCCATGGTGGTAACCAAGTGAAATGGATCGCTGATTTAGCCAATTCCCATTTGGTGAAAGAAGTGCCAAAGTTCTCCAAATACGTACAAGGTGTGGCCTCATTGTTCGGTGACGATGAAAAATTGGATATGTTACCATTCTGGTTACCAGACTTGGAATTCGATATCAGAAAGGATCCAAACCAGGCCTACGAGGAAGAGAAGAAGAAATTAGAAAGACAACAGGAGCATGTCGCCAAGATGGACAAGATGAAGAGATTGTCAGTGGTAGCCGGTGGCGGAGACCAGTCTTCACCAGCTGCACCATCGACAAGTGCCTTGAACGAAGAAGACGAACCTGAGGAAGACGAAGAGTCTTCCGAGGATGAAGATTCTGCTACCTTGGCCAGAAACAAAGGGAAATCAGATGCAAGAAAACAGAAACATCGTCATCGTCATGAACCTAACATTTTCAATCTTTTGACAGGTAGAGACACCACTGACAGCAAACTCACCGGTGTCGATTCTGAAGACGAAGAAATTGAATTACCACCGGGTGTCAAGAAACCAACAAGTTACATCAAGAACGCTGGTCCTGTGAAAGTCGAAGCAAAGGTATGGCTAGCCAACGAACGTACGTTCAACAAATGGCTCTCAGTGACCACTTTACTCAGTGTGTTAACCTTTTCCATCTCGAGTTCTGTGAAGAAGGCAAACATGCCATTCTTGGCCGAGTGGTTAACTTACATCTACTTTGCATTGACTGTATTTACTGGCCTATGGGCGTACCAAACCTACATCAACAGAATAAACGTCATCAGAGCCCGTAGTGGGAAACACCTTGACGCACCATTCGGACCTTTGGCCGTCTCCGTCATCGTGTCTACTACGCTAATAATCAACTTTGTCGTTGCATTCAGAGAATTAATCAGAAATGGCCACACTGATGATCCAGCTACTCCTGCGTTCATCGCTAGCGCCGTAGAAACCATCGGTAGAATCGCGGGCCCATAGTTCCCAAATTGAAAATAGACAATAGACAATAGACGAGAGAGTGTTTTTATTAATTTATACACCTATGTAAACTATCATTCCACATCATTCCATCTAATAAAAGTTAATGTAGTTAATGCCTTGATAATAGACCAATGGTATGTCCACTTGTCTAATACCTAGTATTCATAGCTGCCAAAATCAGCACGTGACCAACTTTTAGTTTTTTGATCGACGATATTTCTCAAATTAAAGGCACGTGACTAGCGGTTCCCGACTCGTTCCGAAATCATCCGAAAGGACCGAATGACCGAAACTGGGAAACCGGAAACTTTAGTTTCAACCATTAGAAAAGTATATAAGGGAATTAGTTAAAGAATATACTCATCAAGACAATAAAGTCTGTTTACTTTCTTGCCTGCTTCATAGACAGGTCTTAAAAGTCCGACTGGCAAATATTTCTGGTATTTTGTTAGGAAAGCAGGAGTTAAAAGGCATACATACAGTTGTTATTATCAAACCATGTTCAAAAACGTTTTGAAACCAGGAATTGTTAGTGGTCTAAGACCCCAAGTTATGACCTCAAACACAAGAGGTTTGATGGCTTCTTTTATTCGTCGTCAGTCTAATGTCGTCACCAAGAAGACTACGGCTCAAGAAGAGTACGAGTTGCTAGTTTCTCAGAGAAAAGTTAGACCAGTGTCTCCTCATTTGACCATTTATCAACCACAATTGACATGGTATTTATCGTCCGTGCATCGTGTTTCCGGTGTTTTCTTGGGTCTAGCGTTCTATGCAGTAACTATTGCGTTCGGTGTTTCCACTGTGTTCGGTCTAGGAATGTCCACAGAGAATTTGGTTCAATTTTATAACGAAAAGATCCCATCCTGGATTGATTTGACCGCAAAGGCTGGGTTCGCATACTTGTTTGCATTCCATTTCGGTAACGGTATCAGACATCTGATCTGGGATACCGGTAAAGAGTTGACCTTGAAAGGTGTCTACAGAACAGGTTACGCTGTGCTAGGATTGACTGCTATCATGGGTTCTTACCTATTAACATGGTAAGAAAATTTTCTCTGTTCCCTCACAGACGCTTTACTCACACATTCCTTTCTCAGTATGTACACTTCTCTATATCAATGATCCAGTTATTTATTTATTCTAAACTTTGAACCGCTTCAAGCGGCTGTAGTTTCATATTCTTACTTCCCTTTCTTCTTCTTCTCTTCTCAATATACTAGGTATTCCATCTTTTCAACATTAAAAACTCTTTATACTTAAATACATTGAAAACTTATCAGTTATAGTTTGGAATGATGATGAAATGGACACACCACAGGCCAAACACAGGGGTATCCATGAGTCAGCCCAAGATTTTCAGGAAGAAGAGACAGGAGTCTCGTTACCACGGTGGGTCGCAGTCGCGGTACCAGCCAAATAGGCCTAATAATCATCATAATACAGCTGGAAATGTTAACGTCAATCGTTCTTTGGGGAAAAGAAATCCAAGAGGTAAGTTCAACAGGCCCAGTAATGGACCTGAAACGAGTGGATCGAGGTTCGAAGGTCATGGCAGTATACCTAGGGGCCCCAGGGCTATGGGGTCAAGTGCAGAAAGCGCTGGAGATTCTCATTCAAGAAATATTTTTGGCAAGAAACCTTTGGCATTGATATCGTTTCAAGATGTGAAATCCAGCTTCCAACCGTTGGCACAAGTCGGAGAAGGTACCTATGGGAAAGTTTATAAGGCGGAGAACGTACATACTGGGAAACTTATCGCTTTGAAGAGGCTTAGGTTGGAGCAAGAGCGTGATGGGTTTCCAATAACTTCTATTCGTGAAATTAAACTATTACAACAGTTGAACCATCCAAACATTAGTTTGATCCATGAGATTATCGTATCGGATAAAAATACAATTTCTATGGGATTCCAGTACATGGAGAACGATTTGTCAGGGATGTTAATGGATAAATCGATCCAGTTTTCCGATTCCAACATTAAGCACTTGATGAAGCAATTGTTCGTTGGGTTACAGTATTTGCACCAACAGCAAATAGTACACAGAGACATCAAGGGATCGAATTTATTGATAGATAACAGAGGTAACTTGAAGATAACAGATTTCGGTCTTGCCAAGAAACTAACGGACGTTTCTTCTCCAGCCTCCAATACCAACAGAGTCATTACGCTTTGGTACAGGCCTCCCGAACTACTTCTAGGGGCAACAGACTATAAATACGAGGTGGATTGTTGGGGATGTGGGTGTCTCTTAGTGGAATTGTTTGCAGGGGCTGCCATATTCCCAGGTTCTAACGAAGTAGATCAATTCCAGCGAATATTGAGCATCATGGGAAGTCCGACTTTGGAACAATGGCCCAAGATGTTAGATATGCCGTGGTGGTTCATGCTTGTACCACAAATATCTAAGACTTACAAGAACGTATTCTTCGATGAGTTCAGCAAAGTACCGCAGGATGCCCTAGATTTGGCATCCAAATTGTTACGATACGATCAGGATACAAGATTCACGACAACTGAAGCATTACAGCATCATTACTTCACAAATGAACCCAAACCACAACCTCTACTCTTGGGACCCGAGTTCAAAGGTTCGCACGAGTACGAAGTGAAAAAGATCAGAAGGAAGGAGCGCGAACGCCAGAAGGAGACCACCGTTTAGAGAAGAAGCGGGGGTTTTCCTTTGATCTCATTTTCTCATTTTCTCATGATCCATAGATATTAGGTATACGTTCATATATACATATAGTGTTACAAACCGATATTTATCGTAGGCATGTATCTCATACCTCATTTCTTTAACATTTCATCTTCGAATACACGGTTACTGCCGATGAAAGTGCTGGCTTGGACGGCTCCCAGTTTCGTTATCATATTGCTTTGGTTTGCCATGATTTCCACTTGAGCCGTTGTCTCATCGAGATTCTCACGAAGTTGTTTCAAATGTGCTGCTAGTCTCGCATATTGGCGCTGTTTGTTGTCCATGGTAAATATCAGTAACGTGGATGACCTTCCGAGTAAAGATCTTGAGCAATATCCTTTGGTACTTCTGTTTTAAAGGTTCTCTGCTATTAGTGGATGCAATTTTAAAGATTCAATGTTTTGATTTAAGTGAACACAATTGACAATCTCATCGAATTGAATCATAAATAGATGTGATATATGAAACAGTACTGCACAGTACTGAGCAACAGTGGATATTGCAGCACCCAATGTCACGGCTCAATGATCCAGTAGAGCTTTTACAGCAAACCCGGTCCAATTTCATCATTGAAAGCGATGTCTCTAATATTAAAGAGATCAAGAGTAATATGAGACAGCTCACGAAATTGATGGCTGAGAAACAAACACACCACAATGAGCTCATGAAACAATTGCAATCACAGCTGCAAAGACAGCAAACTAAAGTGCAGGCACTTAAAAAGAATTTTCAGGAGCAAACAAGCCAAGTGAAACGCGTAGAGGACGAATTAAACATACCGAAATTGCAACAAGACATAGATAAACTGGTACAGGAAATTAACCAGCTTCGAGATACGATACAAGAGGGTATTCAAAAGGTCGTAGAAACACAGAAACAATTACTCAATGACGATACTGATGCTGCCCACACGATTGATGAGGAACCGATCGGTAAAGATGACAAGATACGTGTGCTAAAGTTGAAGTTGTTCCATTCCCTTGACGTAGCACTATATAATGACCAATTGCTCGATCTAAGGAATGAAGCCCGTCCATTATCATCATCATCATCATCTCACAACATCTGGGATGAACTATGATACCTTGATTTTATTCACTATGTACAGGGGCTACTTACTATGTAATAATAGAAGTTTTTAATGATGATTCATCCAAATCAGAAATGACGTGGGTTTCTTCTGATGGAAAGCTTGGTCCATTTGGGAACTTTATGTATACCCTTTCTATATCCCTTCGAGTACCTGTTGAATACACTGTACTTATCAGTAGCAGACATCTCCGGTTCCTTTGGGAAATACTGAGCCTTGTCTAAAATACGTAAGCTCTTCACACGAGGTTTAATCTTACGTAGATTCAGCTGAGATCCCTCAGAAACCGCCATATGGTTTCTTTCAAGATGAAGACCTAACTTAAGAGTTGAAAGAACATCATCAACGCTTCTCAAACGGTCTCTTTGTCTTGCTTTTTGAGGACCAGACATACGCCATGGGACTTTCCATAATAATCCACCTAATGCAGGTTGTGTAGCTCTGAATGCACCGAACATTTCTCTATGAAACAAAGATATTCAATTGACCCGGGTATGACAGAACCTAACGAGCTGCTTAAACAGTTTGTATAACGGTGCTACTGGCTGGCTTTTACCAATTTCCCACCGTAATTCATGGTATTAAATCTTTTAAACCTTCGAAATTTTTCAAAGTATCCATGAAAAAGCTTTAAATCTCAACATTATGCAAATGAACAATGTCAACTGATTTAAACGATTTTGGGGAACAGCCAGCGTATTGTCATTTGTAGCTGCTGCTGTGTCCATAACCATAGGTCAGAAGTTCTTATAGTACTGGAATACTGCACCACAAAGATAGATTATTCATTTAGAAATGTCAGAGGGCGTTGGAAAGCATAATCAAAGATTACCAATTTGGGTATTGAACCCTACCGAGGAGAAAGAAGCTCGTCAGAATTTGAAGAAATTTGCATATGCACAATGTGTAGAATACGTGGAGGCCATGGTCGAATGTTCAAAGATTCATGGATTGAAGCTTTTCCCAGCGTGTAACGAACCTCGTGACGCTATGCGCAAATGTATATTATCATACCAGAAGGATTCTAATCTGGATCGTCAACGTGACTTGATAGTGGAACGTAAGATTGAGAGACTTGAGGATCTTCTCAAGAAACAAAAGGAATAAAGTTGACATGATATGACATGACATGACATGCCACTGGGGTTACTTGTATATAGTAGTAGATACTGCACCATAATAAATTAACATTTTAGAAAGGCACATCCATGATTGAAGTTTATCTGCTTCATTGTTTCCCATTATAATTATAGTTTGTACAGGTGTTCAAAAGAGTAAACTAGTTTACATTAAGTCTAGAAGATCGGTTGCATGGGAATTCGAGGTGTTGTTGTTGTTATTATTGGTTTTCTGTGAAATGTTTACTTTCCCCATATCACCAGTGATATCGAAAAGATCATTTAGTTCGTCCAGGACGCCTGTACTTCTCGTGGCAGAGCTATCACCCATGTCAAGTAGTACATCATCGTTCATGTTTTTCAGGATCTCGTTCGTGGCCATTCCCTTTAATTCATCAATATCCTTATCCTTAATGATGTGAACTTCGTTGGGACGGCGTTGCATCTGCGAGATTGGTTTGAAATACACAGAGGATAGAGTGGAGAGCTCTTGAAGTAGACTTTGTAATGTTTCCTTGGAGAAGTGGTCCAAGGTAGAATGCAATTTAGGAATTTCATGCTTGTCAAATAATTGGTTGATGATTTGATCACCGTTGTCGATCGATAGACACCGCCAGTACATCATGGCCATGTCTCTAACGTCCAAATCGTGGACGTCTGTCGTACAAAGTTCCAAGATCTTCTGTAAGAAAGCACTTGAGACTGCATTATGGCATTTCACTACACCCATTAGAAGGGACATTTGAGTTAGGGATCCTAATTCATCGAAAACTTCTACCAGTGGTTCAAGCTTAGTTTCCAAATTTTCGTTTGTATAGTTGGTGATAAACCAGATGTAGTTACAACTGCCTAGATCAGATGTAAATATGGTATCGATATCTTGCCATGAGGAAATTATGGCACCCAACTCATTCTTACTTGTTTCCTTGATAAGATTGTTGTCACTGTCATAACGTAACATGTCGCATACGCATCTCATCAATATATCCCTAAACTCTTCTCTCTCCTGGACAATCGAAACGAATTCTTCCATGACCATATTCAAAAACTTGTTATTCGTATCTTCACCTCCGTTCGAGACTTTAATGGCCAATTGTGAGATGGATTGGATAGCTTTGGTCACGAATTCATGATCAAAGTCCTTTGCATATTCTTTTAATTCGTTGAAAAGCATCTGGCAATGTTTCAAATTATCCACGGGCACTAATCTGAGCAAGATGTCTAATTTCTCTATCTTCACGTACAATGGATCATTAAATTTGACATAGAATATTCTTAACTCTTTCCTTAACAAGTTTGGGAAGGCATCCAAAATAATTCTTATATTTCTCAAAGCAACATATTGGATCTCCACTGGGGTCGACATTAGTGAGACCAATGCAGTTGATAACTTGTTGTATATAGAGTCATGGACTGTGTTCAAATTTGGTAGATGTATGAGTATACATTTAACACTGATCAAGACCACTGATGGATTTACGTGTTGCAAATGTGGAACAACTCTATCGATAATTTCTTGAGACTCCATAGGGTCAATTGGTTTGTGTTCGCTCAATGACTCCAAAATAGTGATTCTTGCCCATTCTGTACATTCGTTCAACACGTTCAAAAACCTCTTAACGTTTTGAGATACTAATTTCTTGATATCTATTGAACCAGGGTCCAATTCGTTAATTTCGTGCAGTGCGGCAAGCGCGTTGGCAACAACCATTGGATTATCGTCAGACAAAGCGTCTTGCAAATCGTTCAATACGCCCAATTCACGGCATAGGTCCGGGTTCAATTGGAACAATTTTGCAACGCATAGTACCGCGGTTCTTCTCACGTACGGATTATCATCGACTAGAGTCTTTCTTAGCGGAATCTCAATGTATTCCAAGATCTTATCAACTCTGATCATCGACATGGTACGGATTGCCATAGACCTAATCAATGGGTTCGGATCAGCTGCATCGCTGACGAATGTGTTCACGACAAGGATGCATAACTCCGGATGAGTTTCTGCATAATTAGCCACGTAAAGGTATACCAATTTCTTCTGTTCAATGTCTTGAGTGGCTATATTCTTCAAAACGTCGGGAAACAAAGATGAAACATCTTTGCCGGAAGTCATCTGTTGAATAATCTTACGGATCGCGTCCTTTCGGGTCTGTGGGTACTGAGATACTAATCCATTTCGTAGTTCAAACAATTCACCTTTATTGGAAATCTTAGGAGCCACTCGTATGGCGTCTCTTAAGAACTTCTTGATCTTCTTATCAACACCCATTGTTTCCCTTGGTATTTATGAGAAAGCAGAGCAAGCAATTGGCTGGAGGAAGGAAGACTAATCGCTTGGGGACAGAGTCTTGAATATAAACAGGTTCATCTATTTATATACAGATTCCAGTTAATTTGATTGATGTTTTCTATGAATACTGGAAAGTGAAAGCTTGCTGGCGAGGTCACGTGTGTGCTCACGTGTATCGGAAGATTCCGTAACCCGGACATCATATGATGTCCGGGTTACGGTATTGAGAGATCTCACTTCCTAATAAGAATGGTTACTACCTGATTAGGGAAATTGCTAAGGGAGATTCACACTTCTGCGTAAATTCTTACGCACCGCAGTGTGGTGTACTGATATACCCGACTTTTTATAAAAACACAGTCCTCAGAGTTGCCAGACCAAAAGATACGCGCGACACCCTTACACCATTCAGCGTACCACTCAGCACGCACCACGCACATTGAAAAAAAATTCTTTTCTAGCCAAAGCTCATCACTTGAATATTGAGAAAGTATTAAGAACTTGATATAACTTGCAAGAGTTTACTGCATTAGTATTAAGCTATCAGTTCTTGTTGATTGAAATTGTTATCTATTCTCTTCTTTTGATTCATCAGAACAACACATCTCAAGGAATTAACTGAAAAGAAATGTCTTCCAGCAATATTATGCTTGTTTTGAGAGGTACCCTAGAAGGTCACAACGGCTGGGTCACCTCTTTGTCTACCTCTGCTGCTCAACCAAACTTGTTGGTTTCTGGTTCCAGAGATAAGACTTTGATCTCCTGGAGATTGACCGAAAACGAACAACAATTCGGTGTCCCAGTTAGATCTTACAAGGGTCACTCTCACATCGTTCAAGATGTTGTTGTCTCTGCTGACGGTAACTACGCCGTTTCTGCTTCTTGGGATAAGACCTTGAGATTGTGGAACTTGGCTACTGGTAACTCTGAAGCTAGATTTGTTGGTCACACCGGTGATGTTTTGTCCGTTGCCATTGATGCTAACTCTTCTAAGATTATCTCTGCTTCCAGAGATAAGACCATCAGAGTTTGGAACACTGTCGGTGACTGTGCCTACGTCTTGTTGGGTCACACCGACTGGGTTACCAAGGTCAGAGTTGCTCCAAAGAACTTGGAAGACGGTGAAGTCGATGACGGTAGAATCACTTTCGTTTCTGCTGGTATGGACAAGATCGTTAGAGTATGTGCCAGACTTTTTTCTTTTATTGCATTGCATTGCATTGCCTATCTCCCGATTAGATTGATTTACCTTGGAATTCAGGTCCTCAGTTGTTTCCCCGTAATATATTCTCAAAATACATGGCTCAATTCACTATACTATGACAAATGATGTTTCTTATATTTGCTACTTCAGACGTAACCTTACATGGTTTCGAATGAGACATACTAATTATCACCAAGATCTCTGATGTCTTTTTAATTAGTGAATTAAAATTTTGAATTGAGTTTTGTGCATTTGAATATCATGGAGCGAGCAATTTGGGCCTGTATTCCCAGATATATCTCATGGCTTTGAACCAAATATCATTTTTACTAACAATATTTTGGGAATTATCTTCCATTCCCCTTATTAACTACAGTCCTGGTCTTTGAACGAAGACTCTTACAGAATCGAAGCTGATTTCATCGGTCACAACAACTACATCAACGTTGTTCAACCATCCCCAGATGGATCTCTAGCTGCTTCTGCTGGTAAGGACGGTCAAATCTACGTCTGGAACTTGAAGCACAAGAGCGCCTTCATGAACTTCGACGCTAAGGACGAAGTCTTTGCTTTGGCCTTCTCTCCATCCAGATTCTGGTTGACCGCTGCTACTGCTTCTGGTATCAAGATCTACGACTTGGAAAACGAAGTCTTGATCGACGAATTGAAGCCAGAATTTGCTGGTTACACCAAGGCTCAAGACCCACACGCCGTTTCTTTGGCTTGGTCTGCTGATGGTCAAACTTTGTTCGCCGGTTACACCGACAACGTCATCAGAGTTTGGCAAGTCATGACCGCCAACTAAGTTGTAGCAATTTAAAATCTCTTAATTTTGCTTTTATTCCCTACAATTTATTCTTGGTCGTCGTCATTACCAATAAATCATAACATAAATCCCTTATGTATATATTAGTTATACAAAAACTTACATTATAATATTAGATCTCCCCTCGGTTAATCTGTCTTATAAGAGTTCCGATATTGTTATCTTAGCTTATTATTATGTTTTCAATGGTTTCTACCTATACATGCATAATATGCATTTCGGTTAGGCAAAACCGTGGCACAGGGCTATTCCAAGGGCAACCCGGTACCTTAGCTTCCCTTTCTTCATATCACCCTTTCTTTCTCTCTCTTCCTGGCGAAAACGCAGAAACTCGTACTCTATCTATAATGGCAATTCTATTTACTTTTTGAACTTTTACCGTTCACTTTAAACCTCTTTGCAAAATATTCCGTTTCAATTAAAATTTTTCATATTAACAAACTTAAACTTACATTAGCTTAGGTTGGACTGGACTTGGTTCTTCTACTGCTCATATTGTTTTTGTGTATTCAGATTATATTTGCTACTGTAAATTGTAAATTGTAAATTAAACCATTTGTTTCTTTGTTCGTTTTAAAAGGTACAAGAATATCACTCTAATATTTACAGGACAGATCATATCCAAAAATTATGTCATCTTCTGCTGATAATTCCAACAACAGTAGCAGCAGGTTCCCTGCTGCTGTTGACTCTATCAATAACAACAGTAATAGTATTAACGATGCTAGTCAATTCCACAACAGTTATAATGAAGTAAATGAAATTAATAATGATACTAATAGCCAAGTGAACAACGGTAACAATATTACATTCCACGTCCTTGTTTCTTTGAAAGAAGCAGCAAAGATCATTGGCCCTCAGGGGAATACCATTGAGACGATAAGGAGGGAAAACGATATCAAAATCGGTATATCACCTCGTGAAAAATCATGTTCTGATAGGTTATTGAATGTTAGTGGTCCCCCAAGACAAGTGGCCAATTCGTTGGGTCAAGTATTACGTGTGCTAACTACGGATTACGAGCCTGAGGAACACGTTTTCAAGCATCTAAGATTCATGTTACCTCCAGCATCGAAGGAAGAGATTGAGGATCCAGAGAAATGGAAACAAATTGGTAATTTGAGATTAATCTGTACCAACCCACAGATTTCGTCAGTCATTGGCCAACAAGGTGCCAAGATTAAGAAATTGATTGAAACGCATACTGTTAAACTCGTTGCCTCGAAACATTTCTTGCCCGATTCTAAGGATAGAGTATTGGAGATTCAAGGGTTCCCTACCTCGGTTGCCAACTGTATCAACGAAATCGCAGAACTGTTCATTCAAGACGACGTCCATGTACCTCCAAGAACTTTGCCCCGTTACTATCCTCATTCTAAACATACAAAAGAGATCCAAGTGTCTCAAACGTTGGCTATTCCAAAAGAATTTGTAGGTGCACTTTTGGGAGTTGGTGGTAACCGTATTGCCAACTTGAGAAAATTCACAAAGACTAAGATCGTCATCGGTCAAGATCCAACTGAAAATGGTGACAGAATCTTTACGGTTTGGGGTAACGACCAAAAATCCGTCAAATTGGCTCAGACAATGTTGTTAAAGAACTTGGAAGTTGAAAAGAAGAGACGTGAAGAACACGAAGCCTCTTTGAAGGATGGTTCATCTGTTCCTGCTGCTGCTGCTGCTTCCGCCGCCACTTCTATTTCTGCTTCAGGGGCTAACCAAAATGACTCTATTCATACTCCAGTCTCCGATAATGAATCTCCTGTCGTATTTACAGAATAATTAGTTTACGCTTTTCCACCTTTTGAAAGAAGTTAAAACTACATTATAATAGTATTTTTTTTTATTTCGGGCGGGTTGTTTCTTTACCTGTATCTCATCCACCCAACTCACTACACTCCAAAAGACTAGACTGGCTTACTACGATATCTTCTTTCCCAACCACCTCTTTCGCACAGAGAAGCAGAGATGTTATTTGCCGCGTGTCTAACGAGAAAGCGATTGCTCAAAGACGAAGCGTTTATTGGAAATACGACACCAGTTCACTCTTGATTTCGAAATCAAGGTTCCTGTATATTCCAATTTGCTTCCAATATACTTGCTTCGTCCTATAGTCACCTTTCTTCCCTATCAGACACTCATTATTTTCGACCTTTGTCTTTCTCCAGTAGAGAGAATTCAAATCCTAATAAAAGCATCATCCATTTCTGTTGGCTGTTTATGCTCTCGTTTGTGTGTCGATTTATGTAAATCAGACTTTTTATGTAACAGTATATCCACAATCTATTTTTTTCAAAACGAAACCTTCTTCTCGTTTCCTTTAAACCGTTCCTTTACTTCGTTTAACACCATCTCATCTCCTCTGCCTCTTCTGATTCATTTGGGAAACCAAAACATCAAAACAATAACATTAAAAATGGAAAAATTGTAAAGATCGACTTTAAGATTTAATAAACAGGGCAAAGTGGTTGAGACAAAGAGCATTCTGAACGTTACTGCAACCCATTGGGCACTCACATCACAGCGTTTGTCTGTATAGAAACGAATACTGCATATTAGTACCATTATTTTCTCATTGTATACACCATGGACAAGGAAAATATGCCACCTTTATTGGATGGCCATCAAATGATTGAATACATCGGTGTGTCAAAAAGATTAGGGAACAATGTCTTACAGGAGCTGGAACAACGTGCCAGTAACCTTCTACCGAACGTGTCACCAGAAAAGACCCGTTTGATGCATCTGGGCCATGATTCAGAGATGAAGAATTCGATTTCAATGAAGTTTCAGGATAAACATGAAAAACGGTTCCAGGTGATGGACTCTATCGATACCCATTACTCGCTGGCTAAGTACTCTGGTATGCCTCAGACACCAGGGAAGAGGAAAAATGGGTCAGACGCGGATGAGACAAGTGTTGCTGTGAATTTAGGTTCACCAGGATCTGTAAAGAAGAAACAGAAATCCGTAGGAAATGTGTTCAGTCCGGTTACTGATATAACGCATAGGATCAGGAGGTTAAGGGTACGCATTACGACGCCCAATGAAAGGGAAAGAACTGAGCGTGATCGTAGAAGAAATATAATAAGCAACACGCCGTTATCGAGACAGCGACAGCTCCATGAAAGTATCCCTACTTTCGCACAACCTACAGCTACGTCACTGAAACGGAAACAGATGAACAATCCTTTACACAAGCTGGTGGCTAGTGACAACAACAATGTGGAATCGCAACCCAAACCGAAACCAGCAAAACCAAGACACGGTGATATATTCAGGAATTTGAACCAATCGGAGAAGCAGGCCTCACATCCGAGAAGTGCGCCGGTACCCAAACAACAACGTATTCCTCAATCTAAATCCGTATTTGAAAGGCTATATGAACAATCCACGATATCCAGATCCAATTCGTCTAAAAATTTACTGAAACAGGAGAAAACTACTAGTAGCGATGGTAACACATCGCAAATACCAAGATCCAAGACACAACATGATTTACATGGAGGTATGAAAAATGCAAGACTAACGAAATCGACAACGCTGCAAAACGTTGCACTAGATAGACCTCAGTGGAGGTAAGTAAGGAATAAATAGACTCTTTATAAAGATAATCATGAATGTTAATTTGTTATGTTACGTGAAAGTAGAAATCTATATAATAATGATCAAGCGTCATGATCAAACAATGAAAACAACAGAATGAAAGAGCAAAAAAAAAAAACACAACCAAGGCAAAGTAAACGTGAAACGGGGGAATAAATTTACAGAATATTTATTGAGATAGCAAAGAATATTAATCCTCACAGTCTGGAATCTTTTTGCTCCTTCTTTGACAACGATTTTCAGTTTTGTTTTTCTTTTAGTTTGCCATTTTGATTCATTAGCGTTCCATGAGTATGTTAACTTTTTTGTTTTTATGACGATGACATTTTAGAAAAAGATTGTTAATTCATTATTGAGAATATCTGAAGGAATTTAAACCCCCCAGAAATAGCCAACATTAGAGTTCGTATCCTTTGAGAATGTGGGGGATAGATTCAATTTTTTTTTTCTGAACGGAAAGGTGAGTTAAAATAAGCAATAAAAAAATTAAAAGGAAAGAAGTTTACTTCTAATTTGCTTATTTGAAAGTCTTACCGAACAAGATAACTTGCAATTGATCGTACATGGAGATAACACCGGCACCGGCGACACCTCTCAAGATGTTAGCACCACAACCCTTGAACAAGGACTTGATACCTTCAGCAGCGACAATCTTTCTGAAAGCATCGAAGGCACCATCATACTTGACAGCTTGACCGGAAGTCATCATCATTCTTCTTCTAACGGTATCCAATGGGTAAGAAGCGGTAGAAGCACCAGTGGTGACGGCCCAACCCAACAAGAAGGAAGCCAAGAAGGAGTTTTCCAAAGAACCAGTCAACAACAATGGTTTCAAAGAATCGTACAAACCGAAGTACAAACCTCTGTAGACAACAATACCAACAACAGATGGCAAGAAACCTCTGTACAAACCAGCAACACCATCAGAAGCCAAAGTCTTCTTGTAGACATCGACTAGACCGTTGAATTGACGTTCACCACCCTTCTTAGCGCTCTTGGAGTCAGCAGCCAATCTGGTTCTGGCGTAATCCAAAGAGTAAACGAACAATAGAGACAAACCACCAGCTAGACCACCAGAAGCCAAGTTACCAGCGAACCATTTAGCGTAACCTTCTTCCTTCTTGAAACCGAACATAGCCTTGATCTTGTCCTTGAAGGCAAAGTTCAAGGCTTGAGTTGGGAAGTATCTGATAACGTTAGCAGTGTTACCTCTCCAGAAAGAAGCAACACCTTCGTCAGCAGCAGTTCTCTTGAAACATTCAACGATACCGGTGTATCTTCTGTCCAAAGAACCTTGCTTGATCATTTCATCTTGGTTTTGAATCAACAACTTGACTCTCTCAATTGGAGCAGCAGCGGTCTTGGAAACGGCGGCGGAAACACCACCCATCAAGAAATCGATAGCAAAGTTGGATTGTTTCTTGTCAGTAGACATCTTTGGTACGTTGTTAGTTATCGGTTAGGGACGGTAAAATAAACAACTAAAATGAAAAGTTAAATACAATAGATAAAACTCTACTAATGAATAAACTGAATCAAAAACAACAAATATATATATACTCCAGTCTTAATACAGAACAAGGAAAACCTGGAAGAACATTGATTCTTAAAATTTTTCATTCGCTTTAAATATTTTTTTTTCCCTAACGTTTTCCCGTTAAAAAGAAAATTTGAAAAATTTGGAAATTAAACTCAGTCAAATCAAATTGAATGGAATTGGATATGGTCAAGATATACATACATAACACAGGATAAAAAGGTATATAGCATAGATATTTGGCATTTTAACGGTATTAAAAAGAGGAAAACGTCAAGATTCGATATGGCAGAGAGTCTGTGCCATAAAGAAACAAGAGGAATGGGAAAAAAAAAAAGAATTTTTTTTTTTTTTTCCAGTGTGTTTCTACAGTAGGAAAAACCAAGGAAAGGAAAATGAGGAAAAAAAGAAAAATTTCATGGCCATGCCCTATGAAACGTTAATTTTGGTAAATTTACCATACAAAATTGACGATTTTTTGTATGGTAAAACTTATTTTTTCAGTTTTTCAAGTTTCGCGGGTTTTTTTTTTGTTTCTTGAAGATTGTTAAGTAGGAAGGAAGGAAGGAAAATGGATTAACGTGGGATTTGTTCGATCTGGATTATTTCGCTCATTCGGTGGACCCTCGCCTGGGTGACTTGGGACTTAGGACTTGGGACTAAGCCAGGCATTGGGCTGGCCTGGAAAGGCCAGCCTAGTGTAATATCCCCAAAACTGAGGCAGAGGCAGAGGCAATTCTGCCTCTGCCTCAGTTTTGGGGGGATGCCACTTGTTACCCCGCGCGCAGATGATCCCGTCCCCGGGTTTCTAACCCATACACCACACGGTATCTCACCCTGGAGGTATTTCCGAAAGGAAAATGTTAGCCTCCACGAAAACGGACGTTCTGTGATGTGCTATTTGATTGGTTCGTGTTTCGTGATATGAAACAAAACCGGGTAACCATGGCGCACGTCCTCAACGAAAGCCTTTTATTATGTATAATATACACACACACACACACACACACACATACAAACTACCTAGTTGGCCTGCCTAGCCGTCTTGCCTACGCCTGTCGCAACTTGTTCTGTTCGTTCATCACTTTTTGCAACTGTTCCTCTGTCTTGAAGTCTTGGCGCCAATTACAGATCGGACAATGCAATTGGTTGCCCCAGAAAATTGGGCACACCGGCACGAACCAAAGTGAGATAAACTCTCTTCTCTTGACCGGCTTCACTTGAAAATTATGACAATTTGGGCAATATATCCCACTGTACTGAGACTCCAATGGATGTCTGGAATCCCAATCTTTTTTACCAAAGATGATCGGTACAAATGACATTGCGGGTTACTTAGTGTGTTTCGATTTTAAGGGTCCTGGTCGTGGGGCCTGAGTCCTGCCTGAGTTCAAAGTCCGAGCTTGCCAGGATGCAGCTCATATATATATATATATATATATACCAATTAGTGGGCTTTGCCATTTGCTAGAGGCTCTATTTCCTGCACGGTAGTTTCTTTTTCGTACCCTTTTTTTTTTTGCTAATTACGTAGGGATGTGCAAGTGTTACCCGGCGCACGCCGGGTAACACGACTCGGTTGTCTTGTGCGATCTCCTCCCTCCCTCTGAACACGTGCCGTGTTCAGCGGGTCCTATGTCTCAAAAAACTGACTCGGGATTTCCTTTCCCAAAACGGAAACTCCAAAATCGCCGTCCGCCCGTTATCCCTATCTCGTATCAGTAAACAGGTAAAATACCTTCGCAAAAACCTAAACAGAAAGTGCGGCCGATAAGATGGAAAAAGGAAAACAACCCAGTCTACGTGCTTTGTCTCCTGGTCTGTCTGACTTCCGATTGACTTCGAGATACTTTTTTGTTTTCACTCCATTTGCCTTGTTCATTGGTTCTGCACCGCGACAGCTGGGATCTAGTACTATAGTATTTGGGAACGGCGAACGACCTCCACTTTTTCCCAGACCAGTTTCCCACTGGAATAAATGGCAATAGCTCTCCATCTCTGTTTCTCCGTCTGATATCTCACTCCAAAATCTCGATATCAATTCGCTTTCGTAGTCATACATGTACGGATTTATTCCCCTTTTCATGCATTTTTCTCGAATCCTAATCTTTATTATACTATAATAGATATCGTTTTTCTTTATAACCTTAAATTCTATACTGTGGGAATAAGAGAAAAATGGTGTAGTCATATACAGTGTGGGTAAAGAGAGGAATTCAGCAGATTACTGATCTTTTACCCATAGCTTGCTGTGCTAATATATATATATATATATATATATATGTGGTAGCATTGGCTCTTGTACAATTCAATTGTGTTCTTTCTCTATTTCTTTTCTCTATATAGTTTGACACATTTCCAATGTGTCTTAAATTTTCTACTGTATCTATTATAACCTTTTTTTTTTTGGTTTGACATTTGGCTGGATTCACTATAGGATTGCGCAGAGTCATGGACACCTGAACCATATATACTTATACTGTTCTATCTATCATTGTGTGCGTAATGTCGTGGTCTCAGGGAAATGTATCAGATGTGTTCAGTTTAGGATACGACTTCAGTAGTAACGTTGCGTACCCGAATTTGCTTTTAGATACGGAGCTCGAATCAAATTTGGAGTCAGATGTTACGGATGAGTTACAATTACAACCACAGGTGTCGGACTTTTCTATGTCTTTAGCTGATGCCTACACTTTCAATTATACCGATAATACTACTGCCAGTGCCAGCAGTGGCAGGATTAGCAATGCTAGTTCTACCGCTGGCACTGGTGACGACACTGCCGAGACAGCGACGACGACGGCGACAACGCCGCTACCCCGTCAAAGACGGTACTCGAAGAATAACCGTCAAACACCACCATCTTCATCTTCTGCATCTCCTTGCGGGAACCCAAACTCGCAGTCTGGCTCGATCTCTAGCAATTCGTCGAAAAAAGTGTCTGATTCAAGGCTCTCGGCAAGAGGATTGGCTGAAGTGTTGAATTTGAGTTCCCCCGCAGAAGCGTTATACAGGGAAAAATTTATCTTGGACATCTTCGAAAAGGAATTGCACTATCCATTGGGTTATAAGACTTGGGTCCGGGGTACTACAAAGGAGTATAGAACCAGGATTTTATACCAACTGCATCAGCGCGTTAAGACCAGGTATCCCGAGTACGATGAAAAAGTGTTAGAGATCATCATCAGAAGAGCCACTTACTATATGATGCAATCAAGGTTAAGACGAGAACGTAGAGCCAGAGCCAAGGCAAACAAATCGAAATCTACACAACGGATATCGAAAAACGATTATTCTTCTTCACGGAACGCAGGAAACGAAAATGGAGACATGGACGTTACTAGTTTCGATTTCGGTGTCAATTCAAATTCGTTTGTCACAGGAAACGCTTTCTTAATGTAAAGAAAAGAAAGAAAAATAAAACAAAAAGCCTGGTGCTTGCTTCTACATCCTTTTTTCCTTCATTTCGTCCCCCCGCCCTTCTCGTCCTTTCTCTTTCATCCAACCTTTTCTTTATAACAGGTTTATAACGTCGTAAATAATATCATCAAATATCAATTCAATTTCTAATATACAATTTAAAAACCGGCCTATTATATTAACCCTGGATAATAAAATGAGAAAGAAGATAGGAAGAGAGTTAACAGTAAACACTCAAAGGGTATACCGGCACCCCACCCTGTCATTTAAAACTTGGTGAATGAACCCTTCTTATTCTTATTTTTTTGTAACCTTGCCTTCTTGTAATTATGGTGTCTAGCGTCTCTCCAGCCAGAGGTACTGACTTTCTTTTCTGAGTCCTCGCCAGATTCTAGTTTTTCTTCCTTCTGCAGTCTCTCCTGTTGCAGCAGGGTCTCCTCGTCCACTTCCATACCGTTGTTCTTGGCTTTCAAGTCATCGAGCTTCTGCTTCAACAAATCGTTCTTCAACTTCTCGGCCACTCTAGCAGCTCTGGCATCGACAGTTTTTTGGAAAACACCTTTACGTTTGATAGCCTTGGCATTTAGATGGGAAGATGCACGTATAGATTTAGCCATGGTGAATTATGTACTAGTTGGTTCTCGAGCTTCCTAAGGGGTCTATAAATGGAGCAGTTCACCTCATCTCAACTTATCTCATCCCATCTCATAGAGCAAGTACATCTTAGTCGACAATTAAATTTTCCTAGAGTCCATATCTCTAAACACGTTTCTTTTTCTGCATGGACTGTTCTTGTGACTGTTTACATCCGTACATTATTTGTATATTTATTTCAAGATGTGTAGTATTTTCTCATTTCCTAATAAGGGAATGCATAATCTGGAAAGAACATGAAAAACAGCAAAGTCTGGGAAGGAAGAGCTCTGATGGCCAGAGCTGTGATGGGGGAATCACTGTCTGGAGCCAGACTCCATCTCCCCGCCTAGCGTGGAAACCGAGACCTGCGTTCTCTGCCTAACGTAGTTCCCTCCTGTCCCTCCACCCAGCGTAGCCTAGTACTCCTTACTGTTGACCGGTGTGCCCAGGATGGTTCCTTTCCACCTAGCTCGTCCCTGCCCGACCCTGTAGTTGCCTCGGCTCACTGCGATGCGTTCTCTTTCCATTGGCGAGTTTCGTATCCTTTCTATACTGAGTAACTAAGGAAAGTTTGGAAAACTCTTTGTTGAAGTTAACGATTGATATTATATCAATATAGCATACGTTATTAAGATATAGGCTTGATTTAGTGATTTATAGGTTACTTGCTTATTCCATTTGAATCGATTCCAACGATAACGAAACCCAAGCAAAAATGTATGTTCAAAGACTGTGGTAACGAGGAGATACTAGAGCACCAGCAGAAAGACGGATAATCTAGAGCATAGATAATGAAGATACGCAACTTAATGGATAGAGAATCTTATAACATTCGGTGATGAAAGCAATGCCGATGTGAGAACTATAATACAAACACCATACTGGGGAATTACGGCTATTAAAGACCTTTAATTTTGGAAGAATTGAATTGATGTTGGAAGACTTATGTGTTTTCATACTTTGAGATGCAGGATCCCATGTAGAACTGCAGTGATTATAAGAGAAATATTTCTACCTTCAATGATTAGGAAATAATTGGTGATACGTCTTTATGTTATTTTCTTCTTTGTGTCGTCTTCATCTTGAAATATCGATATCAAATATACTAACAGAAACTAAAACACTGATAATGAAACATTATCATTGGTCATTATTACTTGCAGGGCTAACTTGAGAACTCAAAAGAGACTTGCCGCTTCTGTTGCCGGTGTTGGTAAGAGAAAGATCTGGATGGATCCTTCTGAAACCGCCGAAATCGCTCAAGCCAACTCCAGAAATGCCATCAGAAAGTTGGTCAAGAACGGTACCATCGTTAAGAAGCCAACTAGAATCCACTCTAGATCCAGAACTAGAGCTATGGCTGAATCCAAGAGAAACGGTCGTCACACTGGTTACGGTAAGAGAAAGGGTACCAAGGAAGCTAGATTGCCATCCCAAGTTGTCTGGATCAGAAGATTACGTGTCTTGAGAAGATTGTTGGCCAAGTACAGAGACGCTGGTAAGATCGACAGACACTTGTACCACTCTTTGTACAAGTCTGCTAAGGGTAACACCTTCAAGCACAAGAGAGCTTTGGTTGAACACATCATCCAAGCTAAGGCTGATGCTCAACGTGAAAAGGCTTTGAAGGAAGAAGCTGAAGCTAGAAGATCTAAGAACAGAGCTGCTAGAGAAAGAAGAGCTCAAAGAGTTGCTGAAAAGAGAGAAGCTTTGTTGAAGGAAGACGCTTAAACCTATCCACCAGGTTGTTAATTTTTCTGAAAAGTAAATATCTCATTTATCAATATCTCTTTGTGTCTTAAGTTGTTAATTCGCACATCGTGCACATAAGCACACCCATGACTATCACTTTATTTAGTACTCTTTTTTACCAATATTATTACATCTAGTTTTAGTTTTCCAAACCGATTAATATTAATTTGGGTCTTAATTGAAAGATGAAAGAGGGAGTCAAGCAACATATGTGATTGATTGATTTGTATGGTTCTTCATGATGCTGTTGTACTGAATTGCAACATATAAACTCAACTATCTTTATATCTTCATGTACTTTAATATTTCACTGAACTAAATTGAAATAATTCATAATTAACCGGTATATTTTCTTGCTTACTTGAATTATTTACACGATTCATACTGTTCGTTTAAATAAGCCACTCCATCCAGCGGAGTGGGTTTTAATTATGTAGTTTCCTTGCTTTGTGTTATAACCCAGCTATCGAATATACGCCTGTCTGTTGATATTTTATCACCGCATCGTGATACAATGGCAAATAATGAGGTGAAGTGATATCAAAGTGACTTTTCGCTATTGGAGGAAACAAAACATGTCTTACATTTGTGTATGCATAACTTGCGTAATCTGTGTCTTTATACTTGTTATCACGAACGATTATATCCTTCTCCGAAACATCAACCCATTCTGTTTGTACTGAATTCATAACTGTGAATCTCTAGAAATTTAGGTTGGGCGTCGCACCAGTAAATATCATAGCCCAGCTAAATATAAATCCTGTGTGTTGAGCTTGAGATAGGAGATGAAGAGCTTTTCTTCTTCTATCCTGAGGCATTCTTGAATCATCATCGACTTTTCATAAGTCAATAAGATTTTCAGATAAGAGATATTGCAGTAAATCTTGACAAAATGTTATTGACGACACATTTTGAATATAATGAAAGAATTAAGATACTGAATAGCAACGTTTGCTATTATTGGCAGTTTGAATAGGAAATGTATCTAATATAGTTTTCTTTTTCTATCTAAGTATTGTACTAAATCTAAAAACATGTTACACACACGGATTTATAGTTTGAAGTCTTTTTGTCCCTGGTTGGAGAAATTCCTGTCAGCATTTTTGGTCTCCTCCCGCCAGAGTTGTAGAGTAGTCAGTCGCTTGGTTATTCAGAATAAACCTTCAATTTCACCATCTTCATCAATTTCAACGTTCATATATCCAGCGTGTGTTGAAAGGCCAGGAATAGTTTGGATTTCAGCTGCTAGAGCATATAGATAACCGGCTCCGATGGATGCTCTCACGTCTCTAATTGGGAAGGTGAACCCGGTTGGAACATTCTTCAACTTGGCATCATGAGACAAGGAATATTGGGTCTTGGCAATACAGATAGGTAGGTCTCCGAATCCTTGTTGACGGTACATGTCAATTTTCTTCTGAGCTTCTTCAGAAATTTCGATGTTAGCACCACCATACATCTTTTGTACGATGGTGGAAAGTTTGTTTTCGACTGTATCGTTGACATCATATAAGAACTTGAATTCGGAAGGTTGCTTGGAGGCCTCGATGACAGCTTCTGCCAATTTAATGGCACCTTTACCACCTTCTGCCCAGTGATTTGTTGAAACGACATCAAAGGCACCAACTCTTTGAGCAGCTTCCTTTATAGCATCGATTTCTGCTTCAGTATCTGATTCGAACTTATTGATAGCAACCACAACAGGGACACCGAATTGTTTAATGTTTTCAATTTGTTTGCACATGTTAGCAGTACCATTTCTCACTAAGTCCACATTCTCCTTTAGATATTCTTCAGGCAGAGATTGACCAGGTTTAACATCTGGGGCACCACCATGCAATTTCAATGCTCTGACTGTGGCAACAAGCACAACTGCATTTGGAGTTAGACCAGAAGCTCTGCACTTGATGTTGAAAAATCTTTCTCCTCCCATAGTGAAGTCGAAACCAGCTTCAGTGACAACATATCCAGATTCTGCACTCTCGTCAGCTTCTTTTGGCTTACCTACAAGTTTCAAAGCAACTCTGTCAGCAATAACTGATGAAGCGCCAATAGAGATGTTTGCAAATGGACCAGCATGAACCAAAACTGGTGTCCCTTCAAGCGTTTGCATCAGGTTAGGCTTTACGGCATCCTTTAGAAGTGCAGCAATGGCACCTGCACATCCAATGTCGTTAACAGTTATAGGTTCTTTTTCGTAGTTAGAGCCAATTACGATACGTCCGACACGCTCTCTCAAATCTTTCAAGTCCTTAGACAACGCTAAAATTGCCATCAACTCTGATGCGACAGTGATGTCAAATCCTGTTTGCCTTGTGAAACCCTTTTCAGTTGGCGCTTGACCAATTGTGATTTGACGTAACATTCTATCGTTGACGTCAACCACCCTCTTGATAGTAATAGTGTCTGGGTCAATGTTTAGACGTGCGAATTTGATAATTTCCTCGGTATTTAAATCATCAGGATTAGTTTTGTTAATTCCTAATTTGTTCAACCTTGTCAACATAGATGGTGTAAATGATCTGACACCCTTCTTAACAGGGACCAATCTCTTGTAAAACGTTTCGTGCTTCTTTTGAGTAGCCTCATGGAACATCCTTGTATCTATGGCTGCTGCTAGTAAGTTATTAGCAGCACCGATTGCATGAATATCACCAGTTAAATGCATGTTGAACTCATCCATTGGGATAACCTGAGCATACCCACCACCTGCAGCACCACCTTTCACACCGAAAGTAGGACCCATTGATGGCTGTCTGACGTTGGCGATGGAAGGTTTGTGTAAATGAGCACTTAAAGCTTGTACCAAACCTATTGTGGTTGTCGATTTACCTTCACCCAAAGGAGTTGGAGTAATACCGGCAACAAGAACGTACTTACCGTTCTCGTTATCTGCCAATCTATTCGCAATTTTGGGAGAAACTTTCGCCTTATAATGACCATATAGTTCTAGTTCACTTGGATGTACACCAAGTTCATTGGCAACTGCTTCAATGTATTTCGGCTTTTGCTTTCTTGAGATTTCAATGTCAGATGGCACTTTTGCTTCAATCTTGAGAGGCAATGGTTTAATATGTGGCATTCTAGTGGATTCCTCTCTTTGCCTCTTGGCAGCCAAAAGAACGTTTTGAACCAACATCGCAACTGTCATTGGACCAACTCCACCTGGTACAGGTGTAATGTAAGAAGCCTTGTCTTTACACAACTCAAAGTCGACGTCACCGACCAACTTCCTACCGGATTTTTTGGATGCGTCTGGGACATAGTTAATACCGACATCAATGACGATAGCATCTTGCTTTAACCAGTTTGGTTTGACCATGTTTGGCACACCACAAGCAGCTATGACTACATCGGCATTTTTTACAACATCGGCAATGTTCTCAGTGTATCTATGGCAAATTGTGACTGTTGCATTTAAATCCTTTAACAATGATGCAACGGGAGTTCCCACAATGTCAGATCTTCCAATAACAACAGCGCGCTTCCCTCTCAAATCAATACCAGATTCTTTCAACAATCGGATACAACCGTTAGGGGTACATGGAATGAAGTATGGCTTACCACCTCTCTTTGATAATTCACCAACATTGAAACGATGGAATCCGTCGACATCCTTTTGGTACGAAACAGCGTTTGTCACTTCAGCCTCATTTAAATGACGAGGCAAAGGTAATTGGATCAATAACCCATGAATAGAATCATCGTCATTAACCTGCTGGATCTTCTGTAACAATGCAAGCTCATCGATGTCCTCTGGCAGCTTTTCAACAATACATTTCACACCAGATTCTTCAGATGCCTTTAACTTCATACGCACGTATGCGGTAGAGTCAGGACGTGTACCAACTTGGATAATTTTTAAACATGGTTCAAAACTTGGAGACTTGATTTGAATCTGTTTGATCTCTTTGAACGCTTCCTCTCTTATGGATTTCGCGATTTTGGTTCCTGATAGTAAATGATAATGACAAGTTGGAATACGCACTGGATTGTACTTGCTACAGGTTTTTAAAACCCGTAGAGAACTGTGCCTCAAACTATTCCTGACTGAAACACTTAGCATTACTGCTGTTTGACACCGCCAAGTATCGATAGTGCTGAATCCACTGTTTTTAGCTTCAGATCTACTACTGTAACATGAGTCTTTCCATGCGATGAGATGGTTCGAATTCCTGGCTCAATTTCCACTTCGATTTCGTCAATTTTTTTTTTTTTCAAGCTCGAGACAGATCGAAAGAAATGTAAATCTGACGTGTGACAGAACAGCATGAGCAATGGGATCAGGGTGCTTGAGGGTGCTTGAAGGTGGTGCTTCATTTTATTAGTTAGGTTTAATAGATATATATATAGGAGTATATATCACTAAAGTATTAGAAAGATCAAATAACTGGAGAAAATTTGTGGGTATGTGTGGTGATAGATAAGGTAAAATGTCGGCTCATTACTTCATTACGATCTGGCGGGATTGATATTACTGATTACAGGAGATGGAGTTGCGTTTAGTTGTGAAGCTGGTGGTAAAATTGGGTGTCTTCTTGGCAGATCCTTGGGTTGATACTGGTGGCTTTGGTTTGGGGATTGATTGATACTAAAATGAGGTAAGTGATGTGATTGCTGAAGATTCTGTCTCTGGTACCTCTCATCGATCAGCTTCTTCTGTTGATTTTCTACCTCTTTTGCCACTTGGTATAGAGATTGGATTGAAGGTGATGAGACTGAAAGCGGCGGTTGGGTTTGTATGATTGGAATTTGGGAAGCGGAGGTGACCGCAGTGTTCATGGTTGCAGTTCCTGCAGCAGTACCATTGCTGTACACCTGTGGTACACCTGGTCGAGTCTGTGGTTGATGAGAATTTACTCCCGAAGATAGTGGCGTTTGAATGGCACCTTGTTGAAGTTGTGATGTGTACTGGTAAGGTTTGTAAGGTTCATAAGGATTTACAGGAACACATTTGAATGACTTCAGACTACCATACAATTCCTGTGCAAACTCAATTGGTGTAGCAGGCTCTTTCTTCATTGGGATATGGTATGGTAATATAGGAACGCTAGCACCCTGTGGCACGAAAACTGTGTGTGGTATTGGCATGGTAGAATATGCTTGTTGCTGATGGTAGTGTTGTTGCTGTTGTTGCTGTTGTTGCTGGAGATTTTGTTGCGGTAGCATGTACCCATTTTGGCCCATATATCCGAGCTGAGTTGGCATCATATTTTGATGATGTCTGGAATATTCAATGCTGTTTTGTTCCTGTTCCAGAATTTCATTGAAAGTGTTTTCAAACAATTCCCAGTTCTCTGCAGTTTGCTCAGCACCGTTTTCGATGAGATGTAGTAGTTGTGTCTCAAACTTTGTGGTCTGGATATCATTGTGAATCTTGTTCGCAATAGATTTCTTCCAAACTTGAATATGAGAAGAGATTTGTTTTTTGGATCTTTCCTCACCGGTTTTATTCTTGATGTATATCGAGATTAGTTCGTTTCTACCGTAATTGTTATCCTTTAATTTTATCTTGGCAGTACCATTCTTCATAACTAATTGCAGTGCGTTGATAAACGCTGTCTCCACATTAGGAGCCCATTTGTCATTGTTGTTTAAGTTCTCCGGAACACTTATGGTGCTAGAATTGAAAGACATCGCAGACATTGGGGTTGGTAAATCTTGCGATGATTGAGAATGGCGAGTATGTAACAAGTGTTGTTGTTGTGGTTGTTGTGGTTGTGCTGGCCCACTCGATGGAGCTGAGGGCATAGTAGAACCATTTGCGTTGATGCTAATATCGGATAAATGATGTGGATTGGAAACTAATGGACTAATCTGTTTCTCTGAGATTCGCTGTTCTAATGCAAGAGATAAACTCTGCGCTCTGTTGGCTGTCAAAGACTGTGGTGTCTTTTTATGAACCATACTGTTGGTCGCAGGGAGAGACACTTTCCTTCCTTGACCAGTATTGATTAGAAGGTGGGATCTATCGGAATAGGACTCCGTTTCCGTTGGTGGAGGTTTGTAATCCAATATATCAGGCAAATGTTTCTGCTTCTGAGACCCATCGTTAATGTAAACGTCAAATACTCTTGTATTTAAAGATTTCCAGGATGGTGGATCTACGTTTGTGGAACCTGTTGCAGGCGCCGAGTCTTCGCCAGAATGTTGGGTAGCGCCTCCGACTGATGAATGGGACGAGGGCGATGCCGATACGACAGGTGACGAACGGTCAGGCTGTTTCTGATTTGAATTATCACTACTGATGTTGTTTTCCTGAGAACCTTCCACATGAGAGTCGATACTGTTCAAGAGACCCGCCCTTTTAATTGCAGTATCCGACATCTTGCAGAATTGACGATTCCTGTCTGTCTGTCTCGCTTTTTTTTCTTGTCGAAAGGTGAATATTGAACACAGCGGAATAGAAATAGCCCCACTATGCACTCAAAGAAAATACTCTTCTCTAAAGTCTTTAAGTTAAAGAGGAACCTTAATATAACAGGAGGAAAGGTATCGATTGATTGCTATTTAAACACTCAAACGCCGATAACAATTTTTAAGCCTCTTAATCGGTAAGCTTAAGTATAGGTAAGCAAAAAAAGAAAATAGTCACACAACCTTAAAATGACCTACTAAAAGATTTCAAATAATCGTCGAATGACAGAAGCAATTCAACTAAAGGGTGTGATGTAATCTAAAACCTATGTGGACCTTTTGATTACACAGTTCTTATTTTCCCTGTTTCTATTTTTTTCTATCCTCTTGATAGATCTCAAAGCCCTAGAATGTCGAGAATCTTTACTGGAACGGGGAATGGCTGACAAGTTTATGGTATTGTTTCCGTCACCTATCCAGAATTAAACCTCGAGGTAGGTGAAAATATAAGTTGCTTTTATATTCTGTTACTCCTGTCCCCACCTTGTTCCTGAGTTATCTTTAGATTATACCGGTCCAATGCGACACAATAGATCGAAGGGAAACGGTTATGCCGAGTAATAAATGCACACTTTGCAGGCAATACGGATAATATTAACGATGGCAAGCAAACAAACAAACAAACAATACAATATAATACAATGTAGTTGCACGGTAACGCTGACGTATTATGTACCTTCCCTCAGATCTTGCGGCAAGCAATATCAATAAATAGTGAAAGAATGAAAAAAAAAATCTAGCAGCTGGCAAGAATGACAAGCACGAAAAGAGGACGAAACGAGAGTATGTTGTTCTGGACCTAACTTTGCTGTATCTCTCTAGCGTAGTTTCAATTCGTTTTTACTTTCTTTTCTTTCCCTCACGAAATGCTTATAGGATATTTGGTAATCACCTTAGCTTATCCTTTGCCTCTCCGTTTTCGAACGAAAAGCAGCAGCAGATAGAACCAGAAACGGAGGGGTCGAGACGAGGATGTGGGTGTGACGAGCAAAGATCAAAAGGATCTGAAACTAGCTCTCTGCCTTAAAAATACTCGCGGGAAGACCGTTTTCGAGACTTGATGTGTCTGGAATTTTTCACCGAAATTTGCCATAAAATATGAAACACATGCAACAAAAGCGCACAAGAATCCAGAGTTATGTGAATGAATTTATACGTCACAGATTCCGGAACGACGCTCGATGAGAGGGGTCGAATCTGTCTATGTACGTATTATTGCAGCGTGTGTATGTGTGGATAGCCCAGGAAGAATGGGAGTATAACAATAGTACTACTCTTTCAATGCACAAGCGATAAAAAGATTAGTTAATCAAAGCTCCCCATCCAAACCTTTCGCGCACCTTCTCAGACACCTTTAAGATAAGAAAGTGAAAGTATTGCAGCGGAAGACTTCGACGAATTCAAACTTAGTGACCATGTAGATATTGCTAATTACTATAATTATTTTCTTACTGGCAACCGTCATGTAAATTTCCGGAGAGAATGTAGCGGATCCAGAAAAAATCTCTTTGGATGTCAACAAAAGGCTGGGATGGATAGCAACCGACCATTTGTCATTTGTCATAATCCTTCGGATCTGAAGAGCTCTCGAACGACAGATGGGTGAAAAGAAGCGGAAGCCGCAACGTTGCTTAGACGGAAAACGAGGCACGTGAGATTATGTAAGAGTTGCTGCAAAGACCTAGACTCATCCTTTTTCATCCGCTATGTTTTCTGTTCTCTTATCAAGACAGAGTAATGAATGTCCACACGCGTTACATTTGCGCCGGTGAATGCGCTGTGTGCGGCATACTAGCATCTTGCCCATTCATAGAGAATGTGAGCTGAAGTGTTGCATGCTAGAACAACTTTCACTTCTGGGAATTACGATTACATACATTAACACTTTTTTTTTTCTCATTCACTTCCGTCATCCGCTGAATGATGATTATAATAATCTGCTTTCGACACACCCTTCATAAACACACCAAGAGTGTTGAACTGGTGCGGACTTCCCGTTTGGAACTATTATTAGATATTCGTTCCGTCTATTGCCTAAAAGGGAATTACAAAAACAAACGGCGTCCGTCCACAAAAAAGCGGCTTCTCATTCGAGACACAGGAAAAACGGGCTAGATTATTTCCGGTTTAGGAAACGGATTTTTTTGATGCGTTTTTTGACATAGGGCAGGCTAGAGTGGACGAGATCTTGGTTTGATCGGGTTTAATGTACAAAAGCTGTGGTGTTGTATGGGCTATGGAATTATTTAATTCAACTGGTCTTGGTTTTTACATGCAATGCAACAGTACTTCTTCACTCTTTATTCTTCATCTGAGTTCAAGTATTGGGCGTAGTCTTCTGCCGACGCAAAAGTTGGTAGTTCGCGTAGTTTTTGTTTCTTTGATTTCTTTCTTGGAGGTTGTTGCTCTGTGTCTTCCACATCAGATTCTTGCGAGGAGTCGTCTGCAGCACTGTAGAATACATCTTCATCAGATTTTACTTCGTCTTCGAGGTTATCTTCAAACAATTTGGCCTCTTCTGGATCGAAGTCACTGATGTCTTCTGGTTCACCTTCTTCAGCTTCAAGATCAGCTTCTGATGCCTCATCTTCGTCTCCCGAAGATGCAAGGTCTTTGAGATCAATATCGACATCTTCGGATGACGATCCGAAATCATCCTGTGAGAAATCGTCCTCACTGAACTCAACATCGCTGTCCTCTTCGTCACCTTCGACGTCAGGTCTTGACTTCACTAAAGCATCCCAAATTTCATCTTCGTCCAAATCGCTTTCCTCGTCGAATTCAGCTGTACCGTTTTCATCCTCTGCACCTGACTTGGTAGATTTGATGGCATTAGTCTTTGTAGAGAAATATTGATAGAAGAACTTTTCATCTGGCTTGATATCTTGCACCTTCTTACTTAACCAGTTCTCCGTGTTAGCAGGTACTTCGTGCAATGTGGTATCGCTGGCCTTCACTAATAACGAACCAGTGTGTACACCTCCCAAAGGTTGCATGATAGATGAACCTCTAGTGGTTGGCTTTTGCTTGGCGTTACGGTACACGAATCTATCCAAGAAATGGGCTAACGTGAATAGGCCAAGATCGGGTTTGACTAACTCTCTTGTTTCTTGAGTGTCACCGTCGAAGAACCCTTGTGCGTACGACTGCACAGTAGGATGGAAATGGGACAAGAATTGATTTATCTCCCAAAGCGATGAATTTTCAGCGTTGGCATATTTTGGATCACGTTTACGGCTATCGTAACCAGGTTTTTCCTTAGTTTTATCCCTGGAATCTTCGTCATCAGATTCGTAAACAGAGTCTAGTGGTGAGTTGATTAGAACATTTCTGATCTGCGGTAAACTCTTTGAAAGTTGTATCAACAAAAAGAACATACCACTAATGGCACCGATGTTCAACCAATGGGCACAGACTTGCAATATACGTTTTACGAAAGCATCCACTCTTCCAATGTCTTTATCATCTTTCAAAGATTTGTAAAGCAAGTTTAAGTAAATACCTTGCTTCGATGACGACACCAATCTTGGGTCGAGTAGGGATTCGTATAATGTCTTGTAATATCTATCACTTGTGATGTTTGTCTTCACGACAACCTGGTGAATCAATACTAATGCTTGAATTGAAGTGTTGAAATTAGACGCATGTGTTATCTTGAACAATGTATCAAGATGTATCTCGTACACGGATCCCGGCATATCAGAGAATGGGAAAGCACGATTCAAACCAGTTAGAATAGCACCGAATAATTTGGTATTTTTTTCCTCGATAACTTCTTGAGCACTTTTTTCTTCAATGACAGACTTACCACCCTTTTTACCCTTCTTGAAGTTCTTCTTTCTCTTCTTTTCATATGACTTATCGGATTCCTTGATTTCACTCTTTGATTCCTCGTTATCAGCATCAGTTTGGATTAAGAATTTCTCGAATAAAGTGAAATAGGTCTTGATTAGCTGATTTGCTAGATTCTTCTCGGAGCGTTTCAAAATTGTTTGATTAAGTGTCAATGCGGAATAGTATGTAGTATGATAGTCAGCTTGAGGCCTTATGGCAATATCGACAACAGCGTCTACCACAATTGATTTCATATTTGGATGTTGAGTTTCAAGTTTCAAAAGTTTGAAGGAAGCCTTTGACGCTACTTTGTTATCAATGTCACCTAATTTGTTAACACCAAGTTTCAACAAGTTGAATTCCTGTTCTGGTTTGGCTGTTAGCAGGTCAAAGATATGTGTTAGCACTTGCATTCTGACATAGATGATAGGATCATGGGATAATTTCTCAAAGATTTCCAAAATCTTGAAATATAGACCCTTCAAGTAATCCTCAAAATATAAAATAGCTAAAGTTCTCTTATTCAGTAGCATGGAAAGGTTTTGGTTCTTGAAGTATTTTAACTTGCGGTCAGGTAACAGACCATTTAAGAACAAATCCTTCAGAGCATTCAAAGCTTGTAATGCGGAATTTCTTGACTTCTTCCCGCAAAAGGATATCAAAGAATCAAGAGATTTGATATTATGCAATGGAGATTCCTGTAGCAATAAAGTCAAAGCACTAATTTTATCGTTCAACGTACCATCGCTTAAGATCTGGGACATAAACTTACGTTGAGATGAGTTCTTGGTAAATTCTTCGTAGTAATTAGTGTTATCTAATTCTAAGGCCTCTTTACCACGCTGGTATAACTTATCTATCTGTTCTTTCGTTAGCGGATCCTGTTCTCTTGTTAATTCAGGGTCCAAAGGAACTTCGTACCACAACAAATCTGATGGAACAAGTAATTTATCACTTTGAACAATATGAGTTTGAGTGATCATGTCGGATTGATCTTCCTTTTTTTTTTCTGCTGGTTTAGGACTAAGTGGTTCCTCCTCTTTCTCTACCGTCTCTTCTTCTTCTTCTTCTTCAACTTCTACCTCCTCCTCTTCAATATCTTTCTCTTCTTTGCCTGCATCCTCAGTAACTGTTGGTTCTTCTACAACTTCAGGTTCAGGTAGTTTATCGAATCCCATATTCTTCAATAAAGCACTGAAATCGCTCTTAAACTCGTCATCAACTTCTTCATCGGCTTCATTGAATTCAATCTCACTGGCATCGTCGTCAACACCATCAACAAGCTGGACATCTTTTTCAGAGGCTCCAAGAGACAGAGCTTCACGGATCAATTCTTCATTGGTGACAGCAGTTTCCTCTTTAGCTGGAGTAACGTCTGTCTCTTTTTCGCCCTGCTTCTTACTCTTCTTAGGCTTAGTGTCTTTGGCCTTTGAAGCTCCCAATTTGGAGGACACTTTCTCCTTCAATTTGGATAAATCAAGACTCATTCCAGATTTGCACTTGTTATCGAGTGTTGCTTCTTTCCAAGCAATAGATCAATCAAACGACAAACAGAGAAGTGGCCTCTGTGTATATCAACAAACACAGTCTGAGCGCATAATAAGAGTTGAGATGAGATGAGATGAGATGAGATGAGATGAGCTTGATTTTGGTGTAAAGGTAGAAAATTTTTGTCGTTTCTTTTCATCACGTGATTAACGATTATCCGGGTAATGAGTTTGTCTCTCTCGTTTAGTATTTACAAAAGCATTCTATGTAGTAGTGAGACCAAGAAGCGGGGAATCTGCTTGTCACATGGTTTGCCGAGAGCGTTACGAGCCAATGGACATGCTCAGGAGTAGGTAAAGCGTGAAAGTAAGTTGAATCAAAAGTTGCACAATGTATGTACTTCCCTCAAGTATCCGCCTCTCTGCATTGGAATTTCTTTACTGGAATCAATCCCAATTAAAGAATGTTTTTTGGGACCTCGCCATTACCCGCACAAACGACGTGCATGGTGGAAGCCAATGGTGCCATTAGTTGCCAATGGTGCATGCATCAATAAGCATTGACACACATACATATACATTCTTGGGGCAGAAATAGACGTGCATTTGCATGAATTGATTGGAAACTCATGGTTTCAGATGCACCAGCTCGAGGTGAACAAGGTAAGTTACGTATTGAGAACAACTCTTGGTAAAGGAATACTTCTACTATACTTCTTCTTCTTTTCATTGTGCATACAAGAGAAGAGGTTCAAGTCGAGTTGATTACCTCGAAATACAAGGTGTAGTTTTAGAGGGACATTAGGGTCATAGATACGAACCCATTGACCTGCCTAAAAATAACTCAAACTTGTACATTTCAAAAGTTGAATAAGACAAACGAGATTTTCTTTCTAAGTAGCGATAGCGAAGAATATCTATATATTCGTAAGACAATGACAATTGGTATCCTAATGAATGGACAAAGGAAACGTATAAAAAAATAACTGCAATGGCATTTGTCTTTGTGTTTTTTCTGATTTTCATCATCATTTCACTGAAATGAAAATAAAAATAGAGTGCTAATGGTAATAATGGCGTGATAAAAGTAATAAGATGATAAAGCTGATCCTTATGATATGGGAACAATGATGGCAATTGACGGGGAAGATAAAGCTTCTTAAGCTGTCCGTTCAAGCTAATTCTGGATTTTCCATCGAATGCTGTAGCGATGCTATGATGTTTTGTGACGTTTCTTTGCCTTTTTCTATTACAGAGTCATAAATCCAATATAGGTAGATGACGACAAACACACACCGGGGAAAGGAGTGAAAGGATGGATGGTGTGTGAACGAGAGACCGAGCATACGATGCCATGAAAAATTGAAGAGTTACTTCGAATCTCATGCTGCTTTTTTCTATCATTAGAACAAAAAAAAATTAGTAGTAAAAATTATAACAATAATAGTACTATTAATCCCATTCAACATTATTATCAATTAGTGGTGGATAATAGTAGTATAAGCTTCAGGTTGGGACCATTAACGAACAATAAAAAAAAAGTTTACGTTCCGATAGATAAACTTAAGATTTTATTCATCCAGGTTTTGGTGGGGTGGTTGTTGATAGTAACTTTGATATTTCATGAATTGATAATTCTGTTGTGAAGGATGGTTATGCATTGGTGCGGGAGGAATTGCGTACATTGAATGCTGTTGAGATGGACCTTGCCCATGACTCTGAATTAATCCCTGGCCTTGTGATGGGTGTGCTCCTTGAACCTGCCCCGGTTGGCGGTAGAAAGGACCCGACGAAATTGAAGGCTTAGTGGATGAAGGAGGAGTCACCGAATGACTTTGTGAGCCTTGTAAATTCCCCTGGTACTGGGGTTGGATATTACTTTGTTGTGGTTGCTGCTGCTGTTGCTGCCGTTGCTGTTGCTGCCGTTGCTGTTGCTGTTTCTGTTGCGACTGTTGTTGCGGCTGCTGATGCTGTTTAGGGACCATTATGGAATTGTGGTTCATGTTTGGAGATCCAGGACTGTTGTGATGGCCCGGCATGAACTGAGCCAACTGCATCCGCAACTGTTCATTTTCCTGTTGCAGCAGACTGTTCTTGCGTTCCAAATGTTTGATGTACTCATGAGATTTTGACAAAATTTGAACCTTGTTGACTTTCGAAGGTGGAGCCAACCCTTCTAGCGATTCCACAGGAATAGAGTTATCGTCACACCATCGAAGTGTCGGTACCGAGTTTCTCAAAAACTGGAAATGAGTGTTAATGTTGTTCCGATACTTTTTCTCACTATCGTTATGACCCGAGGAGGTGTTCCCCGAATGGTTCACAGCAGCACCACCACCACCAGAAACCGTGGGAGCCAATGGAGTCATTAACGCACCGTGGTTCGTAAATCCTGGGATCGCAGGGAGCACGGGAAGCCCAGTCACTGCAGCGTTAAACACAGCGTTCGGGTTGTTTCCAACGCCAGTATTGGCGTTGGGCCCTGAGGCTTTTGTCACCTTATATGTATTCTGCGGCAGATTGGAAAAGGGAACACCAGCAGCGGTGTTGTTGTTCTGGTTGCTGTAGGTATTTGGATGCTGCTGCTGCTGCTGCTGCTGCTGCTGAACAGAAGCCAATTGATCGCTGTTCATCAATGCATTAGAAGAGGACACCAAAGGACTCAATTGGCTTCCTGGTCCTGGAACAGATCCTGATACATGTCCGGGTACTTGATCGTCCGTCCTTTTATCGTTTGCGTATGCATAATCAGACAAAGGCATGGCGCAAAAAAAAAACAAAAAGAAACAAAAATAAGAAAATGCGACTCGTGCAGATTAGTGCAGGACACGCGTAGAAAAAAAAACGTAAAATGAATAAAACAGATCGATGCTAATTCTCACTCAGAAAATGAGAAAATTTCGCAGAAAAAAGTCCAAAATAGAGAGAAGTCCAAGTAAAACCTAAGATGATCGTTTATCCGGCCGTTTTGCTCGTGCGTTATTCAAAATAGGTCTGGTCTGGCCAAATCAGATCAGATCAATATTTCCTAAAAATTGTGCCTGTACTTGTGTCGTTTTAGCTTTTCCGTTGCAATGCAAAGGCTGATTCTAATATAAATCTTGTCAGTACACCCTGTAAAAAGACAGAGAGCTGGGATTTTTCCGAATAAAGCAAAAAAATGTGAAAAAAAAGGAAGGAAAGGCTCTAATTAAAAGCAACAGAAGAGCAAAAGAAAGATGCAGAATTTTTTGTTTGTTTAGTGCAGTAATGAGGACTTGCCCGTCTGATATTTTCAGATTTTCCTTCACCAAGATTTTCCTTCTGAATCGGATCTTGTTGCACGGTAAAATCAAACACCAAAAAAAAAAAAAATAGCAGGTAAAAACAGATGTAAGGTTTGATTTCCAAATAGCAGTTCAGATACCTTTTTCCTTTTTTTGCGGAGGTAGGTTGCTATATCTTTTGCCTATTTTCTGTCAAATAAGGAAAAACCTAAACCGAAGAAATAAAATCAAAAAAAAAAGATAGTAAAGTAAGAAAAGGGTTTTTGTTTTTCGGTGTGAGCAGTTTGAAAAGCGTAAACTCTATGGGTGTGGCTAATATTTTGTTTAACTTTTATCAACTAGTAAAACTCTGTCTTGTGAGTGTTTCGCCAGTAGTAATCGTCAGCTAGGTTATATCTTGTATCCGTGACTTTTGATTTGAACCTTTTTTTTTGCTATCAATAGAAGCTAAGAAAGACAGAAAATGTCCGAAAGCGTAGTAGGACAAAAAAAAAAGTGTACAAAATCTAAAAAAAGCTTCTTTTCCTTAGAAACAAGAGCTGAGAAGGTACCAATAAGACACGCTTGACCAAGAAAATAACTTTGAGTGTCGAACTAAAAATCAGTTTTGATTTTATATGGCTGGTCGAGTGGACAATGAAACGTAATTTCCAATGCACTTTTTATTCGGTTTTTTCTTTATTATCTGATGTAATGTTTATTCGTAAAAGTTAAGAATGAATGAATGGATGCTAATGCGCGTTTGAAAAAAAAAAAGGCACTGGTTGCAATTGGGTTTCTATGTGGGTTACGTTCTTCGCCTTTTTGTATGAATAATGGGCTGATCCAAATTACGCAAATTGACGTGTTATGTTTGTTTGCACGAGTTTGCTTTTTTTCTTATTTTGCTCGTTTTGTTTCTCACACGTCGTTGTACGTAGATTTCTGAGATGTTCCAGTGGTTTCTCTCGAACAAAAAAAAAGCTACCCAAAAAAGCTGGAAAGGAGAATCTCTCTCAGTTCTCTTTGTAGGGAAATTTTCTGATCAACGATAGAGATGTTCACACCGACAGATCCCCGCAGAAAGGGAGGTGGAGTATGCAGACAAACAAAGCACAAAAAAAAGATCTGGAAGGAATTTTATTTTCGATTTTCCTAGTGCGGTTGTATTTCTTATCGGTGCGTCATGCACGTTTTCTTCTGTGCAAGAACCCTTGTTACACGAAGGGAGGCTAGTTCCGCTCTACCTCGCAGTAAACAAAAAACGTCAATCCAGTTCAAATCGAACACAGTTAGCCAAGCCAAGAAGCCAAACCAAGACTGAGAAAAAGTGTGGTTCACAAAGAAAGGGATGTGATTCGGTAGGGTTTACGTCACCCGCAAAAGATGGCTTAGTCTGTTTTTTTTTTTTTTTTGTTTTTCACGCAGACCAACTTTCCTCAAAACCTATCTCTAAGCCTGAAACGGAGCAGAAAAAGTTGTATTTCTAATTGACTAGCTAGCGGTAGAACACTGAATGTTTGCGTTGTGCTCCTTCCTTTTGCTTGAATTGACAGGACAAAAGGGAAGACAAGAAGAGGTACGCTTTGACACTGTGAGGGTTCTCTCAGATAAATGATTGACTTCAAATAAGCGCGCAATTTTGGTCATTCACCAGCGATACAAGAAACCAAGCTCAAAAATGACCTGCGTCTTTGTTACACTTCATCTTTTTTATATGTGAGGTAATATTACGGGAATCACCGATCATTGTGATCGTAATCTGCTGCAGACGCACGCACGGGCAAATCGTTACATACTGATGAACCAATGTGATGTCAGCATTCAGTGAAATTTTTCTTGAAAATTTTGAATTTCCCTTCTGAACTCCGGGCTTTAAGTGCAGCAAAGAGCGAATGCGAATGCCGACAGGTTGCTTGATAGTGGCGTCATATATGGCTAAGTCACTGTTCTCTGCGGATGATTTGATTAACGTCTGACTGACTTTCAAGTAAGAATGATGGCGGTGCACCCCTTCTGACATGCCGTATGTGCTTGGGAAGCTTGAGAAAGCTGAGCGAAGGAGCAAGGCACTGGTCTGTTCCTTGTTTTTGGGAGATGTGTTAAATAGCGGTTTATGATTATATATACGGTCCACGTGACTCACTCGAGCGGTGTTTTTTTTACGCAGGGATTTCCGCAGGAATTTCCATTTGGCATTCTGAACTGGTCTTGCATGAAACTTGTAAGACAGAATGAGGAAGTAATTAGTTGCATAACAAGAGTTGTGCTTGGTCTTCTCTTATCTTGCCATTTCCTAAACGGTTTTGCCCGAATGTACAGTCTTTTTTCTTATCCATGAGACTCGTCATGAGAGTGGGATCTTCAAGTTGGAACCTGCAATAGTCTTGTATTATCTGTCATGATGACTCAAGCCTGGCGATTACCAGGCAACCGCGGTGTGCCTTCTCAGGTTACCAGCGTCACGTCATAAACTGGTGCTAATCTCCGAACATGTATAACCCGGACTTTATATACTTTCTCCGGGTAACTTTATCTAAAATTAAAAACCCTTCATTGTAACTGGGATTACCCTCCCTTCTCGGAACAATTTTTTTTTTTTTTCTTTCTTATTCCTTCCCACCTTTTCGTTTTCCACATCCTTTTCCCAATCAAAGTTGTTTGAAAGTTTTGAAAATTACCATTCAGTAACAATTATAATTAATACTCACAATTGCCACTGTTTTTTTTTTGGTTTTGGTTTTGCTTGAACTGGGAACCATAGGTCTTTCAAGATCGGTATCTTTTCCACAACTATAACTTCGGAAGTGTTTAAAAAGGTTCTGGGTACTGGTTACACATTTGTTCACTCACACAAAAGTTTAAGAAACCGAAACAGCATAATACCCATAATAATAACAATATCAAAATGTCTTCTTTAAAGCGTATTACTAAAGAACTTAATGATTTGGGAAGGTATGATACTAGACTACTTTTTTTTATTTTACTTCTACTAGGAGTGTCAAGGTTTTGTTCTATGTTTTGATATGGTGAGGACTTACCCTTTGTAAGAAGGTTGTTCCCTAATTTTTTTTTTTGCCACGGTTTAAAAGAAGGACCGGCTCTGTTTTGATCCCTCATCCATCGAACTATGGAAATGACAGCTTTTTGACCTCTGTTAATCCCACTTTTTCTCTTTTACTAACATTCTATTGGAAAAAATCGCATTTCCCTCTTTTTTCCCTCCAGAGACCCCCCAACTTCATGCTCTGCTGGTCCAGTAGGTGATGATGTATATCACTGGCAAGCCTCTATCATGGGTCCTCCAGATTCCCCATATGCAGGCGGTGTTTTCTTCCTATCAATCCATTTCCCAACAGATTACCCCTTCAAACCACCAAAGATCTCTTTCACCACTAAGATCTACCACCCAAATATCAACGCTAATGGTAACATCTGTCTAGATATCCTAAAAGATCAATGGTCTCCAGCTTTAACTATCTCTAAGGTCTTGTTGTCCATTTGTTCTCTTCTAACAGACGCTAACCCTGATGATCCTTTGGTCCCTGAAATCGCTCATTTGTATAAGACCGATAGAGCTAAGTACGAGGCTACTGCTAGAGAATGGACTAAGAAGTATGCTATTTGAAAGAAATATAACAAAAAAAAAAGAAGAATGAACCGAAGAAAAGAATACTACAAAAGGACAGGGTTCGGCGGAAAGTAATATCATCTTAATCCGACTAAAAAAATACTCAAACCTTCCACCATTGTATATCCTACCCCTTTTTGTTATCGGTACTTTCAACTCACATCGTTTTGGACTTCTTCTGACACAATTCTCAACTTCAAGCTTTCAAGGTTTAAAGTATTAGAAAGAATAGTATATATATTAACGCACCAATTTTCTTTATATTATATTGTGTATGTGCTCATGGTACATGTAGGTATATATACCGTATAATTTTGATATATTTCATTTCCATTAGACGACTGTTTCCGACAGGTAAGCTAGAACCATTGGTTATAATTATACAAGATTTTTCAAGACTTTTCAAGACTGGTTTTTGTCCACAGACATTGGTTTCTGAATGTGCCAATTTGGTCACAATTATAGAAATGGAGAGACATACGCCTGATCATTCTAGCTAGTGAAAATCAATTTATCAATGCTTACCTAGGTACTAAAAACCTACCACAACTAGTCCTATATATATAGATACAACTGGGTAGAGCTGTTGGATACTCAACTCTTGTATGTTAAGGCTAAGCGCCGCTGAAACGAATAAGCCGTATGACTGTCCCAATATCACTTTATACGTTTTGATGTTTTTTGACATTTCGTGAATTTTGGAAAACACAGACAATCGGTGCAACTGATGGACAAACAAGATTCGGACCATACACTCAAAAGTCGTGCCGTTTACAGCTTGTATCAGTAAAACGAGAGGCAAGCGAGCTGGTAGTGAAGGAATTGATTCAGAATTTTCCTTCAAAACTACTCTTTATTTACTCTAGTGGTTCTTTCTGCGGAAAAAGTTGACTGTCCATGATTACAAGTTACCAGCGGTCCGATGCCGCCGCAATACTTCGAACCATCCAGAAGTTATTCGCAGATGATGTATTTAAAAAGCACCTCAATCCGAGTCAGTTACTTTTATTGAAGTACTTGTTGAGTCTACCAGACCAAGAATCAAAGACACTTATATGGGATGCGTTTCTCTCCGGCAAGTTGGAACTATTTGTAGAACTGAATACAACTCTTAATGCAACTTCCGACAAAGGTGCCACTAATGATTTGGTAGCGGCTACCAGATTACCATCATTATCAACACAACAACAACCTCAAGCTAGTTCTGGACTCTCGAGAACTGGCACTCCTTTACATGATTCGACTGATAACCAAAGTGTTGACGATGACGACAGTGATATGATCGATTTGGAACAATTGAAGGCCCAGCTAGATGGACTGGATTTTATAGGAAATTTATCTATGAAAGTCAGGTACGTTGTATGGGAACATGGACTCACTCTCCTTGAGCCAGAAACATCCTCAGAATACCTTCTACTTGACACGGATAATGATAGCGCTGTAATAGAGGATGGAAGTAATAATACTCTTATAGATCAAAGTGCGGTTCCCAACTCTTCCACGCTTCCTACAAATGACACAGCACCCTTGACTATGAAAGAAGTGAGCAAGAATAGCGAAAACAAAGAAGGCTCTGATGAAGATGATAACTATGATGAAGATGATGATGACGACGACGAGGATAATTACGATGATGCTGAAGAAGATCCTCAAAAGATAGAAAAAAATGATACAGAAAATGGAAAAATCTCTCATCCTAATGATCTTGATGAGAAACCCAAAGTGTCAGATGAAACTGAATCGCCAATTTACGAGCAACTTGATAACGGACTCATAAGACTGCATTTCATCATCTCAAAGGAAACTTTGAACGAACTTCCATCTGTAAATACCTACGATATCATCGGTAACTTTCACAAAATATATCATCTCTTTGACAATGATAAAGAGACCACTATGAGGCGTTTAAAACTTCAGGAAAATGATCAAATGCTAGAAAGCTCAAGGAAAAGGTCTCACGAACAGATTGAAGACGAAGAAGAGGATGACTCAGGGAACCCTAGCATATCTCATCATAAGTCTGCGGCAGATAAGAAGATCAATACTAAGACTAAAGCAGATATCCAAATGGACCTCGGTGTCGTAAATCTGTCATTAAGGCATTTGCTCAAATCGGTACAGGAAAATAAAAGTAAGCTAGATATTTCAGATTACGAACTTAAACATTTATTAATGGATGTTAGAATGAACAGATCTAAATGGGCTTCTGAAGATAAAATTGGACAAGAAGAATTATACGATGCATGCGAGAAGGTGGTACTGGAACTCAGAAATTTCACAGAGCATTCTACTGCATTTCTTAACAAAGTCAGCAAGAGAGAAGCTCCAAACTATTACCAAATAATTAAAAAACCAATGGATTTGAACACTGTGCTGAAGAAGCTCAAAACTTTTCAGTATAAATCTAAACATGAGTTTGTTGATGATATTATGTTAATATGGAGAAACTGCCTCACGTATAACTCGGATCCTAAGCATTTCTTGAGAGCCCATGCAATTGCGATGCAGAAGAAATCTCAACAACTAGTACCACTAATACCAGATATAACAATCCGTGATAGAGCGCAAGTTGAAAAAGAACTAGAAGATATAGACGCCGAGAGCAACATTAAAGACGATGAAGAGGATGCTGGTTCAGGTCGTAAGGGTATTCAGAGACGTGGTGTTCAAAAGGTTATTGACGATGAAGAAGAAGAAATGGAAGAGAACCATCCTGGAGGTAAAAAAACACGAGCAACTGATGCTGAACGGAATCAACAACAATCCACCAATAAAACAGTAAGCAGTGACAAAACACCTTCCACTAACGAAGCTGAACAAACGCCAGAAGTTGGCATAGTTTCTGCAGAGGGGAGAGGCTCCAAAGTGGCTCAATCTTCGACTAATAACGAATCTACTGAACCAGCAGTTGAAAGTAAAGCAGTGTCAACTGTTGAAAAAAACCAAGAACATGAGGATGCAGAAGAAGAGGAAGAGGAAGAGGATGAAGATGAAGAAGATAATGCCGCTGGAATGATGCTTCTTGAACGAGATGACGATAAGGACGATCTGGAATTGTCCACATGGAAAACACTTACAGCCAAAGCCCGTGCTGAAATTTGTTTGAAAAGATCACAATTGTTCAACGAACACAAAATTAATTCCGAATCTGATGCCCTCTTGAAAAATCCTTCTAAATTAAAGAATTTTGATCAGTTCTTCGAGGAGTATAAGCAACAGAAAGAAGCAGAATTTGCAAGACAAAAATTACAAGAACAGTCAATGATGAAAAACGGTTTTGGGGCAATAATGAACCAAGCAGATAGCAGTGTATCGAATTTTTCTGACACGAACGTTAAATCACAAGATGCCGAAAGTTCCTTGACTAAAGAATCGAATGAAATCACTCTCGAAGATTCTTCGTTATTGACAGAGTACAACATCACTAATTATATCCCGGACTTGGCATATACAGGTATTGGGAAAGAACAATTAGATAAAGCTGAGGAAGCTATGGTTCAAAAAATTATGAAGGAAGGAAAAGTAATGAAGAGCTCTTTGTTGAATACTGTCGATAAGGGGTTGAGTCCAAAAATGAACACGAATATCCAGTTGATACATGAGATTAGGCATATATGTCATAAAATTTCTTTGATTAGAGCACTACAAAATCCAAATAAACCCAAAAATTCACAACAACCGCTAAGGTTCAAAGAATTCATAATTGATGACTCCTTAGACCTGGATCCAATTTCCCAGCTCAATTCACATGACTATAAAAATGATGAGAAATTGATCAATCGCGTATTACATCGTAATGTTTCTAAGATAACCATGTCAAATGGTTTTGAGAGTACAGAACCTCTCGCGTTAAGCATGCTTACAGAGATCACAACAGATTATTTATCTAATCTCATCAAAACCATCAAACTTCACCATGAAACGCATTCTTCGAATAAAAGAAAACCAGCGGAAGCTCTAACCATGGCATTGTTAGAAAATGGTATAAATAAACCAGATGATTTGTATTCTTATATGGAAAATGAGTTCGGAAAAAAGACTAGAAAACTCGAAGATTTGAAGGTTAAATTAAGCTCTTTCTTAAAGGATTTGTTACGGCCGACTTTACAAGATATAAGTGAAAGAAACTTTGAGGATGAATCGCAGAGTTTCCTTACAGGTGACTTTTCATCAGAGGTCACTGGTGAAGATTTCTTTGGTTTCAGAGAATTAGGACTTGACAAAGAGTTTGGTGAGTTGGCTAATAATGTCCCACTTCAATTGCTCACTTTCCAATTCAACGGAAAAGATACTGATATCCAAGTCAAGGCTAAAGTTATCCAACCAGAAGAATTTGAGGATGTCATATACAAAAAACTCAACAAAGAAAATGTACAATCTGACTCGTACTCTAAACTTATACAGCCACTATTGCAGAGTGCCGTTGATCGCTGTTCAGCTTACTATACCAAGCTTGCAAGGAGTAAGAATGCAGACCAAGTGCCTAAGAATTACGAGAGTCCATTATTTCCTTTACTTGAAGACGAAGAATTCCCTAAAGTGAAAGGTGCTAATAGACCGAGACTTCCTCCAACGGGTAAAATTAGTACAAACTACAAGAAGAAACATGTCTCAGAATTATATACTTTGCCTGAAGAGGAAGAGCCCCAAGTGAAAGTTGAAGTCTCTGAAGATACCGCCTCGAAACCCACCGATGGAATCTTCAAATCTCCAGCGACAGTCGACGATAATGGATTTTACGTTGAGGAAACTCCACTCTCATCATTCAGTTTAAGTTTACCAGGGATTCCTGATACGTAGGAACACAGACCAGCGAATATCTTGTAGCTCTTAGAGTTATATACAGAAATAATACAAGAGTATTAAAAAACGTCTATAAAAGTTCCTTTTTTTAGCATAACGATCTTAATATTAATGTCAACATAGTAAAAGGGTACCAGTAGCCAGTACTGATTTACTTCCCTAATATACTTGGAAGTACAAGGCCAAATAACAGTAATACTCAGTTTTGCTCCTCTACAACCTCTTCTAGAATTTCCACCTCTATGTCTGGGTATCCAATATCACGGAAAGCTTCCATCAACTTATCTTTGAGCTCTTGCGCTGTCCCGCCTTTATAAGGAGATTCTATCTCATCAGTAGCAAATATATCCGGAACTAGACCAGTGCTTTTCTCGGGTAAAGAGTTGCTTGATGTCTCATCCGTTTGATTAACTGTCATTGAGTCAAAATATACCATGTTATGAATCGGCAATTCATTTAAAAGGGAGGCATCATTATTCACCTTCCCAATCGCTTCCGAGGCTGAATTCAATTCCAAGTCAATTAAAAATAGCAGATTTCCCGTTTCATCTACTACAGGCGCTCTCCATAGAAATAGATCACCAGGTTTGATCGATTTCCCGGTGGGTGATTGTATAAAGTCCGAACCAATCAATTTCTTAAGACTAGATATGAAGTCTCCAATAAACCTTTCTTCTACTGTGAGCTCAAAGAGGGTAGTTTGAGAATCCAGTGGTTCAGCAGCGTGATACATCAATTGACGCCTATCCTTCGCACTATTTTTAGGTTTTAATAGGTATATGCCATGATCAAGTACAGTAGCCGAATACCTGTTGAATATATCAAGGGCAGGACTCAATTTGCTGCCGCTTCTATGGCATATTATGTTGTGTTCAGATAATTGACCAAGCAACGGATTGAATGAGCTAAGTTCACATAACTGTGGTAGAAACAGTCTCAATTGGTACTTGCAGGATTGTATTTCTCTAACTTCAAGATGGAAAGGCCTCGATAGTGGACGTTTAGGGCAGATGTATTGTATTTCTACCTCTCTTGGTTTATGTGTAAGATCACAAGTGCAACCATCTACCAAAGTTTCGCTAAGATACACTCTACCAGTTTTACTCTTAGCAAAGTGATAATCAATAGTTGAGTTGTAGTTAGATGAGTTCCCTAAAAGGTACGTTTCGCCAAAATAACCTTTTTGCACAACAGTCCTCGTCTCACCAGAGGATATAATATAAGTCCAGTAAGAAATAGGCACTGTATTCATTTCAATAGGGTTTGGAGCCAAGATCGCATTAACCATGTTAACTGCTTCAATGAGAGCTCCTTCAGAATTAAAAGTATCTTCTTCATGATGTTGAATCAACGACGAAGTGTTCCTTTGGTAACACAAAACATCGGACCCTTCGTAGGGGCGGAAAAGCCGTCCTTCTTGGAGCAATGTCTCATTATCTATTACACTTAGGAACTCTTGCTCATCAACGTATTTTAGCGAATAAGGCGTAGAGCTATATGGATTGAATGCTGAGACACCTGAATAAATCCATGAGATAGCAAACACCACCGACGTAACTGGTAAAAATATCATATAAGGCGGCAGATACACTAGCTACAATCAACCTCTGACGAATTGACAACAATGCGCCAACAAATAATAGCTCCGTATATCATTTTTGTACTTTCCACTAAGTAAACTTAAACGTTTGTAATATAAGAATCCAATTAATCGAATTAATCCAATTTTAAACCTTAAACTGAATAAATGTAATAATAAAAAGGATGAATCTCACAGCATAGACTGGTGTTTCCATCATATAACACAGCGGAAAACTGGTTGGATTTATCTTCAAATAATTAGCTATGCTAAAAATGATTCAATTGTTACTAATACTTCTGTTTCACTTGCGTGCGGTAGTGGCATCTCTACAAGGTACTGGTGATCTTTACTTATTGAACAATTTGAATGAAAGGTACAGCCTGGCAACTTTCGAAGCTGGTGATGAGGTAGGTATTAACCTGGCTGTGACAGCCAATCGAATTACAGACGGTGAATATAAAGTTTGTGGGACTTTTCAAGATTATTACGATGAGTGTTTCTCTTTCATCCATATAAAGCAACCATTGTCATACGAACTGGAGCTGGTGGTACTTGATGATAAACTAGTTCGTATGTCGATTCATGCAGATGATAGTATTGATGGCATCGTACCACTGATAAAGGAGGTTGGAAATGGTCCCATACCGGAAAGTATCAAGTTGAAGAAAAGAACTCTGACTTACGAGGCAAAGAAAAAAGCTCAGAGAAAGGATACAGGGACCGCTGCATTTGAAGAAGATGTTGTAGAGAACAAAACGTTTCTTCAGAAAAACTGGAAGTACGTTGTCATAGGGCTACTCGCCTATGTCTTTTTATCCAGTGGATCACAGAAATAATTTCATGTTTTACCATCTTGCTACGTATATATACGTTCAAGAAGACAAAGAAATGACCAGACGACTGACTTTTATTGCTTGGATAGGATAGGAGTGGTTGAAACATTCAATTAACTCTACGAATACGAAATGTATTACAATTAGTGACATGGATTATTTTGATGAGCAATTTGCCTTGAGTTTATTAATTGAGTGCTCGATGGAAAGACTGAAGTGAAAGATTTACCAATGTTGGCTTTTTAAAAGGATCGAAACTAAGCAACTCCATTACTCACTTCTTATCAACAATCGATCATGCTTTTCTCATTTGCACTGTAACACTGTAGTTGCTGTTACGATAATTCACTTTGCACTTGACTTTCCAGTCAATTAGACTGCCAATCAGCTTCACGATATCATGCACAGTAGTGTTTACTACCAACTCGATAGAACTGTATCCCACTTCACATCTTATTTAATTTATTTACCTGTATATCGTCATAAACAAGTAATGAATGAATTTAAAACTGTTGGGCATTCAATCGTAAACCTCACATCAAACAGTATAGAAAAAAAAGGGAATCCTTAAAAGCCAACCATATCCACATAGCTGTTAGTTTTCGCGGCAATGCAGTGGCATATCAGTGATTACATCAATCCGGTGACGGTACAGAGGTATCAGACTTTGGTTACATCTATCTTGCCAAAAGCAAAAGTATCAAACGATATATCGCTTTCAGGTTCACATTTATTGTTCTTCCATCCAGTAACAGCTGCCCTCAGCGAAGACGGATACTACTCGTACCAGACTCCTGGTGCTATATTGAAACGTGAAGTGCCCTTTCGGCGTCGCATGTGGGTTCAGGGATCAATTGAGTTCAAGAAATCACTGACAGATGGCTGGTACAATTGTCAAGAAGAACTTAAATTCATCAAAGAACTGAACAAAGACCATTTCGTAGGGTTGAAGAGAACTATACGAGACGAAAAGGGGTACCTATATGTTAAAGAGTTAAGAACGTTGATATATACTAATCAAAAAGTCTCAGATAAAGTAATAACCAAGTCCGAAGATTACAGTACCCGAGAAATCATCAATTTGGAAGATATCGATGTCATGGTTTACAGTTCGATCAGTTCGAATCCTCATAGAATACATTGGGATAGGGACTATTCGCGCAACGTAGAGGGATACCGTGATGTTATAGTACAGGGCCCGTTTTTGGTTCAATTGGTGATCAACTATTTCGAACAATGTTTTGGAAGACAAGTCTCCAGCATAAAATACAAGAATACGTCTCATGTGTATGCTGGCACAGATCTTGAAATCTGTCACAATGGACTCGGGAAGGATGGTCAAATCAGTATAATATTGAGAGATCCTAAGGATTCACATAAGGTTTACTTTGAGTGTAAGATAGCTTCATGTATACATATAGAGTAAAAGTACAATCATTGGTGGTTGAAATGAGCCTTCTTCTTTCCTGGGAAAGATGCAAGAGCGGATTCAGTACTCTGCCAATGCCGCAGTTTGTTTGCTGGTTTTTGATCAACATCTATTATCGTAGCCTTGACGCTCCTTGTATTGCGGGACCAGGTCAAGAAACAGGTCACATCTCTTAGCGTCATTAGCGTTGACAAATCATCTTTCACAAAACGCTGAGCAGCATAGAGCCTCTGTGTAATACTGTCACTTGATTGGAGATACTGCAGAATGTCATCAAGAAATTCTTCTGGCACTTGGCGTCCTGCAAACAGCGTTTCGATAATCAGCTCCGGATCATGTAAAAAACAGTACTCAATATCTCTTCCCTTCAGCGAGTTATGTGTACAATTCCTACAATAATCACTAGATTGATACAACCACTTTGGCTTGAATTCCCAAGTAATAGCATCATTCAATGAGCATCGATAGATTTGATTGAAATGGTCCAACTGTTCACATGTACTATCCTTGGCATGCAATAAAGGCATGACTATGCATTGCATATGACTATCATCGATTAAGATATTCTCATCTTTCAACACATTAATCCATTTTGTATCGACAAACACCTCTTCTAACCTCATGGAAACAACCACATCGGCCAACATAGGAAGTGACCTGATCTTGGAATCGATAAACTGGAAGTTGTCCTGCACATATGCATTGTTCCTGGAAAGTTTCTGGTGCCTTAAGCTGATACGGTACACTTCACCAGAAAGGAGATAGCAAACATTAGCATTGCCTCTACCAACGAACAATAGAGTCATACCATAGTTTCACACAAAGAACCAAGGCAAACCCAAAAAGTAGGTCATGTGTTTAATCGTGGTGCAGCATCGTTTCTTTGACTTGTCATCTCGTCACCAGATTAGAGATTTATAAAACTAAAAGGCTTTACCTTTTAGGAATTTTTCACTTCTCACCGCATGAACTTTACAACTGTAAGAACAAGACGGTATTAACTCTGATCTATAACCTGATTCACCACATTATACTTAGGCGATTGGAGCTTCATTGTTCAGAAAGAAGTGCTCTACCAACTTACCTACTAACTTACAACGAAAAGATGTCCAACATTGACGGTAAATTACCTGACATCTTAAGCGATGCTGTGTTGAAGCAATCTGTTCCAGTGCCTGATAATTTTGTTAAGGTCGAAGGTATTGATTACAGCAAACCAGAATCACGCAACATGCGTTCTAAGGATTTAATTAAATCGATGGCTACTATGGGCTTCCAGGCGTCTTCTTTGGGAAAAGCCTGCGATATTATCGATGAGATGAGATCCTGGAGAGGTGAACATCGTGACAAGTTGGAAGAACATGACCGCAAGGGTTCTTTTGACAATGATGGGTACCAAAAGACTACTATCTTTATGGGTTACACTTCGAATTTGATTTCTTCTGGCTTGCGTGAGACTTTACGTTTCTTGGTTCAGAATAAGATGGTCGATGCCATTGTTGCAACTGCAGGCGGTGTTGAAGAAGATATCATCAAGTGTTTGGCTGACACTTACCTTGGTGAGTTTTCTTTACCTGGTAAAGGGTTACGTGACCAAGGTATGAACCGTATTGGTAATTTGCTGGTTCCTAACGACAACTATTGTAAGTTTGAAGAATGGATCGTTCCAATCTTGGACAAGATGCTTGAAGAACAAGAAAACTACGTCGAATCTCAGGGTAAAGACTGTTTGGATAGCAACTTCGATCAAGACTCTCCGGTATGGACTCCTTCCAAGTTGATCCGTAGGTTAGGTAAAGAGATCAACGATGAATCCAGTGTTCTATACTGGGCTTATAAGAACGATATCCCAATCTTTTGTCCTGCTGTCACCGATGGTTCCATTGGTGATATGTTGTTTTTCCATACCTTCAAGGCATCTCCTAAACAGTTGAGACTAGATATTGTTTCTGATATTCGTAAGATTAACTCTATGTCTATGGAAGCATCACGGGCAGGTATGATTATCCTTGGTGGTGGGTTAATCAAACATCACATCGCAAACGCATGTTTGATGAGAAACGGTGCAGATTACGCTGTTTATATCAACACGGGTCAAGAATTTGACGGTTCTGATGCTGGTGCAAGACCAGATGAGGCTGTTTCCTGGGGTAAGATTAAAGCAGACGCTAAGTCCGTTAAGGTCTATGCAGATGCCACTGTCGTTTTCCCATTAGTCGTCGCTGCCACTTTTGCTAGCGAATAGAACACTTTATAAAAACAATAGATATCTGTATATATTCATAACCTCGAGTCTGAGCCAACTGCATGAGAATTCATTGTTGTCAGTGGTGTTGGATTGGGTCAACACCACTTGGTTATTAAGACATTCACTCAACCCAATTGTACCACGTGATATTCTAAATTTTTCAAGATCGATTCAACCTCGAAACCGTCTCATCTCGCTCTCTCTTTATCTTGAGTTAACGCAAAAGAACCGACAAAACAGCCTTCCGATATGGTCTTCTGGTCTGTTTTAACAGGGTCTCAAGAATCACCTGTGATCTGTTTCACTAATGTTTGCTGTCAGACGCAATTTCTTGCGGGGGCCATTGAGAGTAACGCAATGTGGGCCAAGCTTAGGTTCGGGATATAAGGTTCTTGATCTTGTACGCTGCAAAAGTACATACATACCTTCTCCAGATTCCGTTTACAAGAAGCCTAAATCAAAGGAGCAGATTGCTAGGGAGAAGCATGAAGCGGATTTGAAATCTGACAACTGGATTATTAGGTACGGGGCCATTGCAAGGTCCGAGAAGTTTTCGAAAGCTTTAACGAAATACATTCTTGCCGCATATGTGGTGTTCATTCTATATGGGTTAAACTATACCAAGAAGCTTTATAAGAAGGACAAGGAGTTAGAAGATATTAGTGCAAAGATTGATATGGGAGTAGCAAATGAATATGAGTTGTTGCGCTATAAGGAACTAAAAAATACGTTAAGAACAAGAGATGTGGAGAAATTGAAACAATACCAAAAGATTATAGAGAAAGATGGGACTGAGAATTTGGATAAGATTACCTTGGAAAACAACGATCAAAACAAGATTAACGAGAAAATTCTACCTGCTAGGGATACCACTGATTTCTATGAAATGAAGGCAGAAGAGTACGATGAGGGTGTGAGTTTTGAAGAAATGATGATCAGAATGGGTAAAAGACGTAAGTGGCTCATGAAACATTGTAAAGGAGATGTTCTCGAAGTCGCTTGTGGTACTGGTAGGAATATCAAATATTTAGACCCAACGAAGATCAACTCAATCACATTCTTGGATGCATCGGAAAAGATGATGGAAATCACAAATAAAAAATTCAGAGAAGCACTACCCAATTTCAAGAAATGTGCATTTGTTGTAGGGAAAGCGGAAGATTTGATCGACTTGAACTCGAAGGAGACACCTGTTAAGTATGATACTATTGTTGAAGCGTTTGGTCTTTGTTCACATCACGATCCTGTAAAATCTTTGAAGAATTTTGCTGAATTGTTGAAACCTGGCGGTAGAATCATTCTCTTGGAACACGGAAGAGGTTCATACGATACAATCAACAAAATTCTTGACGATAGAGCTGAGAAACGTTTAAAGACATGGGGTTGTAGATGGAACTTGGATATCGGAGAAATCCTTGACGATTCTGGATTGGATGTCGTCGAAGAAAGAAGAACACATTTCGGTACGACATGGTGTATTGTTGCCAAGCGTAAAGGTGACGGTAAGAAGAAAGAAGAAATTGGCTTCTTTGAAAAGTATCTTGGTGCTAGTGTTAAGAGCAGAATTGAATCTTTCACAAACGATGGAAAGAAGCAAGACTCGCTACAAGCTACCCATAATAAACCAACATCTGAGACATCCAAATGATGGTACTCTTATCGAAAAGATTTTATTATTTGTAAATATTATGCACTTTATTTATAAAATACTACTTCATGTAAATATTAATATTACCGATTACAACCTATGCTGCTCCCCTCATCTTCTCTGAGTTGATGACGTCTTGACCTAAGGACTCCATCGTCTCCGATTCAATTAACTGTCCCAAGTTACCATAAGCCATTGAAGCCTCATATGCGGATATTATTCTTGGCTCAGTGATACCGAGTTCGCAATGTGCTAACGCCTTAATTACGTTTGCATATCTTGTGATTGTTTGCCTAACGCTTACAGTAACAGTATCATTTTTATCCGAATATATTTCCCAAGAACTCTCTTCTTCCAATCTTGTAATGGAAACCGACATTGCATTGTTGGATCCTGGTAAATGGTCAGATTGTCCTGAACCTGTAGTAGTGGTCTTACCGGAAAGATCCATCTTGGAGGATTTCCTTATCCATACGAACCCATTTACACCCAAGATAATGGTGACATTCCCTGGAAGATTATGTGTATGATTTTTAGATCTCACTATTAGGGAACTTGGGACTTGAACAAACGTACCATTCCTTAGTTTCCCATATTTCAACGATCTGGTATGTAATGAAGCTGAACCGTCTTGGAACAACGATTGGACTTCAGCGTTTAGTAGATCACCTTCTTTCAAGAAGTTTCTCATTTGCAACTCATCTGTCTCTGACTTACGTCTCAATACACCACCTGGTAAATTAACAGAACCCAACATCAAAACCGCATACTGTTTGGCTCCAATATCCACTTTCCACCTTCTATTACCAACATCAGTGATTCTACCCACGATGTGGTCACCTGTTTCGGGAATATAACGAGATTTTAATGGTAAAACGGATAGCAATCTATTCACTCTCGATACTGTGCCAACCACAGAACTGTATGTCTTGTTTTCCAAGAAATAAGTACCATGACCCTTCATCCATATAGGATCATCGGTTATTAATTCACCAGGTGTGACAATAGACCCATCCTGATGGTCTATTCCACCATTGGAATCGTGAGCACCGCTCATCTCAATGTCATGTTCTTGCTCTGAACCTGAGCTGGAATCTGATTCATATTCATCCTGTTCTAAACGGCCATTAGACCAAAATTCGTTCCTATTGATAACACTAATAACATCACTCATTGTTCCAAGTAATGATATAACGATGTCAGGGACTGCAGAAGGCGTTCGATGTGCTGACTTCCTCGCTGTACCTTTGTTACTTTTGGTGTTAGTTAACTGAAAATTTTCCAAATTAAATAAGAGAGCGATGAGATGAGATGAGATGAGCGTTGTAAAAGATGTAAAAATGTTGCAGCAAAGATCGACCGTCAGGCAGCGTTTTATTTGGTGAAGTGATAGCACACTATTTTGCTCCATTTTTCAAGGATAGAGGAGGACTAGTTTTATGAGGTTTGGCCTAGTGCTTCGAAGAACAATGAGTAGAGCTATTGAAACTACGTTCAAATATGAACCACCAGTGCATCGTGGCATGAAACAATTAGATAAATCATTATTCGTAAAGAAGCTTCCTGTTGTTGTATTGCTATTGAAGAATCCAAAGAATATTTCTGTCTTCACCAAGAAGTTCAAGGACGATATATTAAGGACACCAAGAATTCCATTCGTTATAAGACTTGGCGAAACACCAAAAGAAGATACTGATAAGAACGATGTCGAGCCAGTACAGAAGAAAAGCAAATCCCTGGCCAATGACAACCATATAACCAAAGGTATCATACTAAAAGACAGTATACAAGATGTTTCGCAGGCGAGAGGGAAGTTGACCTCCAATGCACTAGAATTTCTTGATGAGCAAGAGTATGAGTTGAGAAACCATGAGTATGTGCTAGATTATGACTTCTGGAAAGTGGAAGAGATTCTAAATGCAATTTTACCAGAGGAGTACCTTGCTGAGATTCCTACTGGGTTCACTATTGTGGGACACGTAGCTCATTTGAATTTAAGGAAAGAGTTCAAACCGTTTGGTGAAATAATTGGACAAGTCATCTTGGACAAGAATTCGACGATCAAGACCGTGGTCGATAAAGTGGATTCCATTGCTACCAAATTCAGAACTTTCGAAATGAACGTCCTAGCGGGTGAACCGAACCTGCTAGTGACTCAAAGGGAATCTGATTGTTCATTCACTTTCGATTTCAGTAAAGTGTACTGGAACTCAAGACTACATACAGAACATGCAAGGTTAGTGAGTCTATTCAAACCGGGCCAAATAGTTGGTGATGTGTTTGCTGGGGTGGGGCCATTCTCAGTTCCAGCAGGAAAGAAGAAGGTCATCGTTCTAAGTAACGATTTGAACCCAGAATCTTACAAGTACATGCAGCAAAATATCATCGACAATAAGGTGGGTAACTTCGTTGAACCATTGAACCTCGATGGCCGCGAATTCATCAGAGATAGTCCCAAGCTACTACAACAATTCATCGAAAGGGTACAGGGAGTCATCACGGTGCCAGGAGGTAAGAAGTACAAGGATAAAGTCACGGGAGAAACTAAACGTACTCCTGAAACCAAGATCCCAATCAAAAACCAGTTCTTCGATCACTACGTGATGAACTTACCTGACAGTGCTCTTCAATTCCTTGATGAATTCGTCGGATTATATTCAAGGTACGGGTTCACATACGAACAGATGGTTCAAGAACACGGCGAACAGTTCCAAACCCCATGGATCCATTGTCATTGTTTCCATAAATACGATGCGGAAGAACAACCAGAACCATCCATGGAACAACTACACGAAAGGGTCTACCAACAAATACTACAAATAATGAAGACCACTGAGCAAGAGCTTCCGTTCAACCAGTTCCAGTTCCACTTAGTGAGAAAAGTCGCTCCAACGAAACCAATGTTCTGTGTTAGTTTCCAACTACCACAGTCACTAGCCTTTATCTAACTATCTTGATACATAATTGCAATGTAAATAGAATGCAACATACCAGTGACTCTCATGATTGCAGAAAACAGTCACCAAAACAAGTCACTGGCCCAGTGTCCCTCAGTCCATCTCTTTTATCATCCGTTTGTCTTTACTCTGTCCACGTGACCAGATGTTGCCATCTGTGAGTCATTTCCATGTCTCGCCCTCGAGGCAACAGAAATTGAAAGATGCAGCCTTCAGAATGACTAACCTTCTCTTGGGAAAGCAACGAGACAGGGAGTGGACGTTCGGTTACTCATTCCTTTGGTATTTCAGGGTTACGGAGCAAGGTCTGTACACTGTGGCTGGTTAAGAGTTGGCAGTTATAAGTTTTGGGATTCTACTGATCACTTTTTTCTGTGCGTCATCCGTTCTCTGTTATCACTCTCGAGGGTTTTGTCCAAGTTTGAGATACATATATAAGAAGGCATTTAGTGTCCATTATCGAGGTCTTCTAGCAGTCAGATTATACTACTATTGAAGCGGTTTTCTATCTCTCAGATAAAGTATCAGCAAAGAGATCTTCAAGGATTCTCTGTTGAAATACGGCAAAGATACACTTGTCCTTCACAAACAAAACAGATACAAAACAGATACAAAAGTGACATAGACTTGACGGTTTACACATATCATTTCATTTCCTTTCTATATTTTGGGTTCTAATCATTTTTTTGGTCATTAATACGTTAACAGGTTTTACAATTGCACATTTCATCTTCTCATTCCGCATCACTTTTATTTCGTTACCAGACTAGTTCGTTAAATTGAAATTTAGCACAACAGTCGTTCATTCATCATCAGTCATTCGGCATCATCATTTATCATTTTGGGTTTTAAGCAGGGAATAATCAAATTTATCAAGTGAACATAATAAAGAGACAACATGTTGTCTGTTAATTAAGGTCACTCTAGCGATTATTAGACAGCAAATATCATTACTGAGAAAGGTTATAAAATCAGTAAAGATCTTTCACACGTTTGATTATCGAGTTAAACTCTTTTTATCCTCCGCTTCCGCTCAAGCTTTTTTTAATTTCTTTGGTTCAACATGCAGCATCTCACGCCTGTTGACAAGACGACGGAAAGCACAAGTTGCCTTATTGATGACATCAAGCCGCATGAAAAGTCGTCTCACAATGCTAAATTGAACGGATCTGTGGCTACTTTATTATCAGCATTGACTTCCAACTTTTCAAACCAAAGAATTAACAATTCGAAACAATTGATCTTACATTTCATCAATGAGGTCGTCAAGAGATCCAAATCATCTCAACTTGTAGTCATTCAAGCTACATATCTGTTCCATCAGATTTATACCAAGGCACTGAAACCCGTGTCCATCACAGATATGCCAGAGTTTGCAAGATGCTCGAAAAGAGTCTTCTTGTCTTGTCTTATTCTTGCACACAAGTTCAGCAACGATTCGACGTTTTCGATGAAGACTTGGTGCTTGATATCCGGATTGAAACCACGGGACTTGGCTAACATGGAACGTTGGACTCTTTCTACCTTGGATTACAAACTTCGGATCGAAAGTTCAGTGCTTAATAAATGGTATAACACCGTCCTCAGCGAATCGTTCGTCTCTAATCCTTTGCTTTCCTCTGTCTCTTCGTCATGCAGAAAGAGAGCAAGATCAGAGTTTGAAACGGAGCCATATATACTTTCTCCATATAAACTACATAAATGGGAACACTCAGCTACACGGTAAATGTATGAATCACCTAGCTTCTAAACAAATTCTACCGTCCATTCTTCTTTCTCCCTTTTTGTTTTCCATTCCGTGTGGTTAACATTAAAGATTCAATTAAATAAACGATTCCGGCTTTAATAATGAATAAACCTGTTTTGGACGGGTCAAAAATTGATCTGAGCCAGAGAGAATCAGCCCTGGAAGCTGTGCGAAAGTGTTGATAGAATCATGTTCCATTTGGCACGGAGTGTATACAAGCATTGGAATCTACGAGAACAGCATGACATACTAATTCTGGGACTCGATGGATCTGGTAAAACCTCATTTATAGAAACGTTAAAAGCTTATTTATCCAAGCCTTCCAAGGCGTTGAACAAGATCCAGCCGACGATAGGACAGAACGTTTCATTCGTATCGATGGATACACACCATATCTGGAAGATTATAGATGTCTCAGGGCAAGAGAGTTTCCGTTACTTGTGGGATTCTTATTTCAACAAAGACAACATACATGGCATCGTCTATATGGTAGATACATCGGACTCAGATAGACTACAGGAATCAATAAACGAATTACAAGCAAGATATGTGAATACTCCCGCTGCGGTAGATATACCGATAGCTGTTGTTCTTAATAAGACTGACCAATGTCTTGATGTATCATCATTCATCGATCGATTCACCGAATTGATGATCGATCTTGACGTGAAGAGATTCAACGTCTTCCAAATCACTACAGCTCAACCCAACGATTTACAAGAACCATCAGAATGGCTACGAACCCAATTACAAGAGAATAAGGAACTCATTCCACCGTCATATAGATAAAATGATATGAGTCTCGTGGACAAATTTCTTATATAAAACTGTAAATACATAAGTAAGCATATAATTATCTCATACTACATGAATAATGTACTCCAGAGCATCGGAAATAGGTTCGATCAATATGACCGATATTTGCCCAGAATCCCAACTTGATTCGACGAGTTTTAAGGTCCACGTGATGGTACCACCTATCTCTTTTTGTTTCTCTTCGTTGGTGATATTTGTGGTATATATAAATATAGATCTAAAAAGCCAAGAATAATACACTCCCTCCCTCATCTGTGAAATCTACAAAGATAAGGGAAATAAGAGCACAAGACTGCTCTGTATTTCACAGTTCGTAAGCTGGTGTATTGGTCGTGCCACTTAGAAGTGTGGTGATTGTTTTGAAACGGTCTGGTTAAGGTTTCTAGTCCGCTGGGTTTATCTTATCAACCATTTCAAGGGAGTTTTCCAATCGGGTCAATCATAATTTGATAGTTGGTATAATAATGATTACAGAAGGCTCAAATTTGTTACCATCCGGTAACAAGCCGGGAAAAAGGTATGCGAGACACATTCTTTTTGGATTGGTTTTAGTTCTAGTTGTTTTGGCCACTTTCTCCCATAATTTTACATTGAAAGATCAAAGATCAACGTTGTTCCCAGGGTTCTTAGGTGGTCACAAGCACCCAAAGAAGAAGAACGTAATATTTTTCGTTTCTGATGGTATGGGACCTGCATCTTTGTCCATGACTCGTTCTTTCCAGCAGTTTACTGATGGGCTCACGTTTGACCACATGTTGAATCTCGATGAATTCTTTGTCGGTTCTTCAAGAACAAGATCTTCAAATTCGTTAGTCACTGATTCAGCAGCGGGAGCTACTGCGTTTTCATGTGGTTTGAAGACTTACAACGGTGCCATCGGTGTGGATCCAAATGGACAACCTTGTGGTACACTCTTGGAAGCCGCAAAGCTTCAAGGGTATTTGACTGGGTTGGTGGTCACTACAAGAATTACTGACGCGACTCCTGCATCGTTCTCTGCTCATGCTGATCGTAGAAGCATGGAACAGTTAATTGCCCAACATCAGTTGGGTGAATATGAATTGGGTAGAATGGTGGATTTGATGATCGGTGGTGGTAGAACTAGCTTTTACCCCAAGGGTGCTGCAGCTTCACCATATGGGATCAGAGGTTCTCGTACAGATGGTCGTGACTTGATCAAAGAAGCTGTAGCAGACGGTTGGCACTATGTTGGAGATCGCGAATCCTTTAATACCTTATCCGAGGGTGATAATGTGAAACTTCCTTTGCTTGCTTTGTTAGCTGACTACGATATACCCTTTGAGATTGATAGATTAGATTCGGAATATCCATCCTTGAAAGAAGAAGCTATGACTGCAATCAACGCATTGTCCAAAGCAACTAGGGATTCAGACCAGGGATTTTTCTTGTTAGTTGAAGGTTCTCGTATTGACCATGCAGGTCATTTGAACGATCCTGCTGCACAGGTTCGTGAGGTCACTGCATATGATGAGACGTTCAAGGCTGTTGTTGAATACGCTAAAAATTCAGACGTAGAAACCGTCATAATTTCAACTTCAGATCATGAAACAGGTGGTTTGGTCACGGCCAGACAAGTTTCTAAAGCATATCCGGATTATTTATGGTTACCTGAAGTCTTGGCAAAAGCACAACATTCGTGTGAGTACTTAGCAAGAAAGTTGATTCAAAAAAAGCTTCAAACTTCTGAGACCTCAAAGGGCAATCTAGTTAAGTTCATCAAACATGAAATTGTGGAAGCTGGTTTAGGTATCAACGATTATACTGACGAAGATATCAAAGAGCTTGAGAGCTTGATCGATACCCCTGGCTTTTTGATGGACAAATTGACCGATATGGTCTCTTTCAGGGCGCAGTTGGGCTGGACAACACATGGTCATAGCGCAGTCGATGTTAATATATATGCATACTCCAACAAGGACGGGTTGAAGTCTAAGATTTTGGATAAACTTGGTGGTAACCATGAGAATATTGAAATTGGTCATTTCATGAGAAATTATTTGGGCCTTGATTTGAAGAAAGTCACAGAGATGATCAAAAACACCACTCATACTCAGGAATTTGTATCTTCCGCTTCAGAGGAAAACTACTTTGAATACATTCCTTCATTCTTGAAAGAAATAGAAATCTAACTCCCTGTTAACATTTATAAAGGTTGGAAAAGACAAAACAATTGCATTCCGTTTCATTGCATAATCGTATGCGATCTGTCCCCATAGATATTGCACTATATCTCCTGCTCTTTGTTTCAAAACTAAACGTGGTAATTGAAGGTGTTATTTCGCTTATAATAATAGTACGCAGAAATATTAATAGTATTTTACATAATAGGTCTAAGTACATAAAGAGTAAAACCAATTAAAGATCAAGACGGTACCTTTTCCCGTTTAATTTAATTGAGGATTCGTTCTACGCAGTACGTTTGATGCTATGTTCTCCCTGAAAACTCATAGCGCTTATTCTTCAATATGGTATACCAAGTAGTTAGGTAGACCGAACACAGAATATCCCAATCTTTTTGCCATCTTAGCAAATGCTTCTGTCTCTATCAAGTGGTAGAATGGGAAGTTAGTGAACATGGCACCATCTCTGTGGACTTCAGCTTTCACTAAAGTACATCCACCTCCGACACCGTCAAGTTCCATTAATGAGTTGGTGGCACCGTTTGCGTCGTAGAAATGGGCCATCAATGGTCTATAAGTCGCAATTTCAGAGTACCCCTCCACGATAATCTCGTTATCTCCAAGTTGTTGGGCCAATTTCAAACCGATTTCGGATTCAGCCCAATTATTGAAATCGTAAGGTCTAATACTTTCCTTCTTTTGATCTTTGTCATAGAATTTTTGATACACATTAGCGGCAAGAACCGGTTTGTTATGGCTCGTTAGGTCTTGAATGACGGTGACTGGAGTTTCAACGATATCTGCATCCAACCATAGAATCCATGAAGTGTGCGGTCCAATGGTAGAGAACAGCAATTCGTTCCTAGCCAATGCCATAGCAGCACGTCTTTCCTTTTGTACTTCTAGTGCGTGTCTATCCTTTTCTCCTAGTCTGTCGAAAGACTGAGACGCTTGTCTCAAGATGGTTATCTTGGCAAATCTTTTATCCTGTTTACCTGTTTGAACCTCTCTTACTGCAGATTCTAATTTCTGTAAAGCAGCATCTCCAGACGCAGTTCTTGGAATAATAAATCCAAGCTCAATCAATGCTCTTGGGTAAGTCAAACTCAACAAATTATTCCAGTACTGTTGATGGAAAGTCTGCATTGGAGTCAAAATCAATACTCTTTCCTTGTTTACTAAGGCATTGCTGGTAGATTTCAACTTGTTCAAATCGTAATGGGCAATGTGACCTTCAGGAATCAAATCGTCAACTTTATCATTGAACAACCAACTGGAAACTTTCTTGTATGAATATTTTGGCATCTTGTACTTCTTTGTATATGGGAAATAAAATGTCTTCTCGGACTGATCTGCCCATTGATGGTTCATAATATCATCGCTCAATCCTAGTACGTTATTCCCACTGGAAAAAACTAATTGAAACACGCAAAATAGCACAAATATAGGTACCACGATGAAAAGAATCGGCGATTTCCTCACACGGTATGCGATCAAAGACATGGAAGCCATCTTTATGTTTATGTTTATGTTTATAAATTAATCAACCAAAACTATGATCTATAGCACTCAATTATCGGCTCAATTTCCTCCTTGATTAATTCTCCCAAAGATTAGACAGCGAAAGTGTCTATATTCAACAGAGCAAGACGCCAATCCGACCGTGTTTATCCTTCTTGAACTTCTAGTAAACTCGCCAAATTGATATTGAAATTACGGCTTTTCTTGTTTTAAGCTATTCGGAAGTTGAGAATTTTCGGCAGAGGGTAACTATACTATTCTATCTTGTTTCTCATATGTTTCTGTGTCCCATTTTGTTTCTTTCAGTGTGAATTTGGTCTTAAGGATTCGATTTCGCCGATTTGAAAGCACAAGTCACGTGGTTTTTTTTTTCTTAAGTAATTGCCGAAGAGCAACCTTTCGAATCACTGATTAATATCTTGGGACGCACATTGCTTGGCCGGGTGTATTGAATAGAGCACCAAATGAACCAAGACCTGTGCTAAGACCTTGGGTTAAGAGCTTGTCATAGCCTCTTCTCATGCACTCAGTGAATAAATTGGTATTCCAGGGTTTACTTGTGGTAATAGTGGGATATTTCTGTTGGACTGTGCATAAAGATGTGCAATGGCAGTTATTGGAACAGCAATGGGTGGATATGAAGAAAATCTCTCAGTGCAAACGATCTTATGTTGAGAATAGATGTAGTGAGGGAATACGGCCGGCTTTAGCTGGGAAATGTGATGAATGGTGGCATTGTGCGCAGCTGGACTCGCACCCCAGCGTTCATCAGATGGCCAATTTATATGCCAAGACACTTGCACACACGTTAAATTCGTTTATACAGGCACTTGCCTTCAAGACAATAATAGTACTGATGCTATTTGTATTGCTTATATCAATTTCTAGTAAACTACTTCAGTAGTTTCTCTGTGTACATATATATCACGTATAAAGAAGTTACTTGCGAAGATCTTTTCTCCATTGTTTGAACGAATTTGATAGTATCTCTTCTCCTTCCACCAGCTGCTTGTATTCTTCGTCGTCAGACTCAATTTCCGTGAGTTTTAGGTGATTGTTCTCAAAGATGAGTTTATAGGCTTTAATTGTGTCAATATCGTCTTCTGGTCTTGGAATACTTGTCAATAACCACTCTGTGAAGGCACCATACCATTTTATGGCATCTACACACACAGTTTGCATCTGTGGGTTGTTGTTCTTCAATATTAGCGGTACCTCAGATGTAGTGAACTCCTCTACAGTTTTGAGCATGAAATTGTCATCTCTAAACCCATATATAATTCTGTTTATTCCTACTAGGAAACACTGTAACCAGGTTTTAAACAACTTACGTTCGAATTTATGCGCATCGGAAACGGTATTGACCATTGTGGTACATTTCAACTCTGCGTAATGCTTCAGGTTGTCATCTGAATCCTCTTTAAAATCAAAAATACAGTCCACTTCTGCACCGATCAATATCTTACATTTACCTATTCCTGTTCTAACCATTGAGATGAATTGGTCCCCATTGTTAATAATCTTTTTAGGTCTCTTTTCCAATGTAGTTCTGGGTACCAACGGTAGTGGCAGCGATAAGGTTGCAAGTGCTTCAAATTTGTAACCACTGTAATATGCCCTTGCCTGTAACGACTCCCTATTCTTGTTAATGGAGGTTTCCGAAGCGTCTGTCTTGACTTCCTTAATGAATAGTTGTCCATCAAACGAAACAATACGGAAATTTACCGGATTGAACTGTGATGAATCAAAAGCACTGGAGATGAGCTTCCGTATGATACCTCTGAACGTAATGATATCCACCTTCGTCTTCTTACTCTTACGTCTCTCATACTCTTCCAAAGTCGAAAGTAATCCATGCAATGTTGTAGAGTCGAATTCTTCCGTATTACACTCTTTGAACTTCTTGATTCCACTTAAAAGATCAAGCTTCTTGTCTAGATCCGTATCTGGCAAGTAATAGTATGCTAGCCTCGAATCATCGTTGACTAAAAATCCATTGTCCTGTGTTCTCGAATAATGACCTAATTCTTTTGGTTGCTTCAAAGCAGTAGTTGTACTTCTTTTTTGAACGAAAAGACTGGAAGATAGTACCATTATGCAAGAAGTCTATTCAAAGCTACCAGGTTTTCACGTTCTGAACTAGTCACCACTATAGAACACCTCCTCGTCAAATGTTTTCTTACATGTGTCTTGGTGATGAGATTCTTTTAAAGCTTTAAATGCATGAAAAATTTCCAATTGTAAAGGCCTTATTGTATGCTGTCTGCAAGATAAAAAGACAAAGAGAGAGTACGTTAAAATACAAAACAAATTATTTCCCTAGGAGGTATCACTGCAGGAAACTATCCTGGATAGAGATATTATAGAGCTTTTAACAATTCAATTGCTATTCATTACGTGTTTGATTACATGAAGGTTCTCTATTTATCGTTGATAATAGACTAGATACAGTGCAATGACCGGTTGATAATGATAATACAATAGTAATAATAATAATATAATATAACCAGGGACAAAAAGAAAATAATAAGATCTCGAAATAGTTCGTGATATGATTGATAATGGATCAAACATGGATTTATTCTTTATGTCAAGACATTAGTTTTTTATGCATTTGTCAGACTGTACTTCTGCCTTGCCAGCGATGAGAGTGTTCTCTCTTATTAACAAAGGCCAAAGAGGAGTTATAAAAGAACATTAAGCTGAGCGAGATAATTGATGCTCTAGATTTTGCTGTTTCTGTTGCTGTTGAACTCTACTGCGAACTGAGGAGACACTGTATAAAGCAGCACCTTCTCCGGTGACACCAACACCTGACAACATTTGTTCTTGTTCTTCTGTCTTGTAATCCAATGCATTCAAGGCTTCTTCATCCTTGTTGTAGTGGTGGAAACATAGCCAGAACAAACAACCAGCAATGAAACAAGCAACAGCCAAACCAGAGAATGTCCAGACGTACTTTGGATTTTCGGCTGTTGGGGACAAGGCGATACCGAGAGCAGAACCGACAGCGTTCGTGACCAAAAAGATGGACATGATGAAGGCTTTCATTGTGGCTGGGGCTTTAGAGTAAGCGTATTCCAAACCAGTAATGGACGCGAAAATTTCAGAAAGAGAAATTAAGACATAAGCAGGAACTTGCCAGCCGATATGGACTCTGTTTGGAGTGTTTGCGTATTCTGGTGCACAGGACATTGGGAAGTCGTAACATGGACCTGCTTTGTAAATAAAGTGTTGCAAGACAGCAGCGTAAACCATGGCACTAGAACCGAAACAGAAACCAATGAAGATCTTGGTAACTGGTCTGAAAGGAGTGAAACGTCTGATAAATGGGTAAATGAATTGTTCCATGATTGGGATGAATACAATTAAAGCAATAGAGTTGATAGCTTGTAAGAAATCATTTGGCAAACCGTGCAATTCCATAGTACCAGCTTGGGTAACGAAATTGTTAAGCATTTGACCGTAAACAACCCAGTAAATTGGGTAAAATGCGAAAACTTTACAAGCCTTGAAAGCTCTTCTAATTTCATCGATGAATAAATCATTCCATGGGTACTCCTTTTCTGGGTTCAAAGATGGAACGGCTCTATTCAAATTGAAACCGTTGCATAAACCAATCCAGCAGATTTTGAAACATCTTGCAATGACATGGTCACCAATGGGCCTCCTCACGTACTTCTTTCTACCAAACACAAGCACCACGATACCGACCCAGAAGAAACAGAAAGTTAACAAATAAGCAGCCCAGAAACCGTAACTAGCTTCTAAATGGGTGGTTGCCATGACAGATAAAGAACCAATATTAATCATCAAGTAGAAGAACATAAACACATTTTGCATTGTAACATTGGGATCTTCGATGACTTTTTCACCGTTCTTCAAAACCTTAATTCTAGGCCTTGTCTTTGGGATTTGATCTGCGATCAAGACGGACAAATTAGCTTTGATAAAACCAGTACCAATACCGATTATAATCAAAGAAACGATAAATCCACCCAACGAGGAGTTTTTATCGTTGATACTTGGGATTGCAGTCATAAACAAGATCAGGATACCAACAACATAGAAACTGGCACCAACACAGATAGTATTATATTTACCCCAGAAAGTATCAGCCAAATAACCACCTAACAATGGAGTAACGTAACACCAAAACTGGAAGAAATACGACAAAGCAGTGGCACCTTGTGATTTCAACTGCAAGACACCCTTTGGTGTGTCGTTAGGACCGTTTTGCATATAGTTTTGGAATGGTGCAGAAAGACCATAGTATGAGAATCTTTCAGCCAATTCAACGATGGCAATCAACCAACAAGTGAATGGAATCCTTTCCGACACATGTCTCAAAGTACTCAACTCTTCTTCGGTAGGTTCTCTTCCATTTTCGTTTTGGTTGTCATCTTCGTCTACAGCACCAATAAAATCGATTTTATCAGAACTAGCATGATGGTCCTTTGAAATATATACCTTGATGTCTGTGTTGTTTTTGAATTTTTCATCTTTCTTCTCACCAGTAAATTCATCATCACTACTAACTGTGCTGTCAACGTTCAATGCCTGACTGTTGTTGTTGTTGTTGTTGTTGTTGTTGTTGTTGTTGTTGATGATATCATCACTAATTTTGTCGTCTGTCAAGAAATCCTTTTCTGCGGCGGACATATTTGCTTGAACAAAAGGTACGGTGTGTGTGTCTTATAAGTTGAGAGATGGACCTTTATTGGTTGGACAAAAAGAAAGGCTGTAACCGAGAAGACAGATTTTTGACACAAATCTGTAGGCATACTCGGAAGGAGAATATGTCAAAACAAATAGACCAGTAACACGTCTTTATATATCTACTTCAAGAGCGAAAGAAAGGAATGCAAGTCAGGAACGTAATGTGGAATCAGGTCTTCGACAATGATAATGGTGTCAAAGACAAAATACAACCAAAAACAATAATATACTGTGTATGTGTGGTGCGAATGTTTTGATAGATAGAGAGGGGGATAGATAATGAATGGATTAAATTAACATATTCGCCCGTACGAGAACATAATAGCGAGGGAACTTTCTTTATTATATTTTCTTTTTCTTTTGCTAAAGGCAGATAGATAGGACCGAAAGAGAGAGTCTGGCTGTAGGCAAATGACGCTCCATAGTATTTTAAAGATTCTCTATCAGTTGATGAACACAGCACTTGCTCCAACACCGTTTTATTTTTTTGGCGCGTGATGATAGGATAAACGGTCCTCGGAAAGACATGAGATTAGAAACCCCACACTCGGGAACCAACTAAGAATGACATTACCGGTCGGTATGGCGAAAGTGGGCAAGACACATTCACGTTACTCCTTTTTCACCTTGAGCGAATAGAAACCCCCAGAGTACACAAAAATTCGAATGGCACATTCTGTGACACAATTTGACTTTCTTTTCTTCCTTCCCAATTTGATAGGATGCTAGCTGCTGCTACTACTACTACTACTACTACTACTACTACTGGTTACTGCCGTTTCAAAATGATTAATTTTGGCTTCTTACTACATTTCATCACAGTTCATTATATTATTCGAATATTGACATAAATAGCGAGACGGACATTGGAATGGGTAGAGCCCTTATCAGTCTACTCTCCAGAGTACTACGATAGAGATAAAGAAATGAAAACATTATACAGGAGGTCTGTAAAATCGATTACCATTGATTGCTGATCAAGATTTGCGATGAAAAATTTTTCTTCTTTCCGTTCAATCTTGCTTTGACACCATTTTTGCTTGACAGCTCGACACCCTTTTGGTGATGAAAGAAGCCCAATTTTTTTTGACACAATCCCACAGTTTTCCTTTGGCACATTCGGCACATTCCCATTTTTATAAGCCGATATGAGAACCAGAGTGGAGGAGAGCTGGCTCACTTCTTTTTTTTTTTTGCTTGATTTGCCTATAGAAAAGGAACCGGCTATTCGGGTCCAACAGGGCCACTTGATGGCACGGCTCTGGGGAAGTTCCTTTTTTTTGTTACGAAAACATAGTAGAAATACAATACTAATCGGCCGTCTGATCCTCTTCATTCCGTTAAAATTTGTAATGGGATTATCTCTATCTTGGATATCTATGTGGCATCTTTTGATTTTTGTGTGTATCTCGAAGGCACCTTTAGAGACGATAGAAAATCATCTGCGTGACTTAACGTCTGAGAAAATGTGCAGGCATAAAGTGACACAAAAATGCGAATTGACATATCTAAAAAAAATTTCTGAAGTTAAAAATAATACAAGCTTAATGTTGGGGTTTTTGTGGCAAATCGGTTTCCTAATTAGGAAAAGAATCCGTGAACGAGCCTCGAGTGAAGAGTTAGCTTTTGCTAACAGTTCGATATGTACGCGTGATTCTCAAGCAACATTTCTCTTGATTTTCAATAACGATCTCGGCTCTTCCGGACAGGTATGTCCTATGCATAAACGTTTCCTTTTCTTTCTCCGATTACTAGTGCTGTCACATAAATAAACTCAAGATGATAAGGCCATTTAGTAAGCTACCCAAAGCTGTGCCGTTTGACTTTATCTTTCTCTGACTGACTCTGTCTATCAGGTTGAGTCTGCAGTAGCATTAACTTGGTACCATTAACATACCAGATACGGAGATTAAGGGCAATATAGATATATCGTAAGACGTATATTTTGACAAGATCTTAAATAACAGTGAGATAAGCCAGTCCCTTTGAGCTTAATTGTTGTTATTATTTGCAATTATCGATATAATATTGTTAATTAACCTGTGTAAACGATATAATTTATGGCTTTAAAATACGGAGTCATATCCAGCTTCGCAGTCATTTCTGGATTTTAAGACAATTTGTCTTGGTGTGCTTGTGAATAATTTGATAGCATAGCATCGATAGCGTCTTCGCCGACAGCTTCGACGAATTCTTCGTCTGTCAAATTAGATTTAGGACCCTCGTAGAATTTTCTTTGCCAAACGAAATAATATATTAGAGATAGAACCCAGAATCCAGGTCCAATAACGACTGTGTAATTCATGGTCTCTTTAGTGATACCGGATTTGTCGTAAGGGAACATGACCATTAGGACTGCGAAAAGTTGGAAAAACACGGCTAACCAACCGTTTGCCGTGGACCAGAAGTGACCCAAGTAGAATGGACCTGGTCTGAAATCTTTCCTACCGTAAGTGAGTCTCAATGCGATAGGGAATACCAATGCCATATACATACCGGCAATAGATAGAGAGAATAGTGCATCTGCTGCTGTATCTCCGGCTAAACATAGAGCACCCAATGCAATGGAGAAGAAGGATGAACCCCAGATGGAACGCATTGGAACGTGGGATCTTTCGTCCACTTTCTTGAAGAATTTAGAGAATGGGATGCCGTCATCTCTGGCAAAGGCCCAGAATTGTCTTGAGTTTGCCAACACAGTGGAGGCACCCATTAAGAATTGACAAATGATGATAAGAGACAAGAACGTTAGAGTCCATCTCTTACCCAACGCATCTTGGAAAACTTGGGTAATACCTTGACCATATGGGGAGTTTACAATTGCGTTCACATCAGGGTTCATACAGGCTAAAATCACAATACAGATTAACCACCCAAGAATCCAACATGAAGAGATAGATGCGACAATCCCGATTGGCACAGCTCTTCTTGCGTCTTTAGCTTCCTCAGCCATGTGTAAACATGAATCGTATGCACCAATGGTCCAAATGGCCGGTGTTAACCCGTTGATACACCAGGACCAGCCTGTGTTCCAATCAGTTAAGTTTTGAACATCCCCGAAGATGTACGATGCTTTGTTGAACGATACTTTATCTGATCTTGAGACACCAATTGGTAGAACGATAAAGAATAATATGATTAAAAACACGTTTGCGATGATGGAAAACGTTTGTAACCTAGCAGTGATCTTAGAATTCATCGAAGTTAGCACAGTAATGGCTACTATACAGGCACAGAAAACACCATACGTGATCGGGTCGGTGACTTCGAAATCTGGATTTCCCACCACAACTGCTGACAAGATCTGTTGTGCTAACCCGTAGACAATGGAACAAACTGATGCACATAGCGATAAAGTGTCTAAGAAACCAACACTGTAACTAATACACTTCCTCCATTTTTCTGGAGCCCATTGATAACATGCTACGTACACTGCCCCAGCAGTTGGAATAGAACTGGAAAGTTCACCAAGTGCGATACCAACACTGAGAATCAATCCACCGGCAACAAACCAACCCCAATTCAAACCAACTGCACCTGCAGCTAACCCACCGTCCATGGTAGACGCAATAGAAGGCAGTAGACCCATAATCGAAAACGCAACACCAAAAATTTGTACTGTAGAATATTCTCTTTTCAATTCTTCCTTATAACCGATTTCAGCTAACACTTGTGTATCGGACGTAGCACTTAGTGCATCGATATACCTGATAGGAGCACCATGAGCACTGGTTACTACTCTTAGCTCAGAAACTGAACCAAACCCTATTTCATCGTTGGAATTATTTCTATTGATCAAGTGCTCAACGGCACCACTGCTTTTACTCATAGACTCTTGATCGTCACCCATTCCTATGGTATGTAACTATGAAGTGTCTTGCTGTTTTTTTAGAGCTAATGTTTTCTATGCACTCGAGAGATGAAAACATCCATTTACAGGTACCTCGAGAGACAAGAACAGACTTTGTTACAGATCTATCCAACCCTTAAATATAATTTCTATGATACAGAACTAACTCATTACTTGCAATGATCATTAAAACTTACAAGGGAGGAGATCTTACAAAACTTATCTATCCTTATCCGTTTCACTCTTGCATCGCTTACGCATGATAAGATTGGTCCAAGCTTGAATAAATAATACCTTAATATCTGATACTACAAATTGTTCTTTATGCTTTGGGTTGGATAAACCTCCGCTTCTTCACGACTCATTTCGGTTGCCATGCATCAGTAAAGGTCGTTTTCTTTTCCTTCCTTTAGGTCCACTCTTAGCGAGCCTAATCCAATATCAACAATTTACACTGCTGCTGCTGCTGCTACCACTACTAGCACGACTGCATTGAGCTAACGACACTCCTCTTGTTCGTCGTTCTTACTCACTCTTTCTCTCCTCTCTTATCTGACTCGCGCAAGTACCCTTATCGTTATCATGATACAGCTTCTTCTTCATCTTCTAGGCGAGGAATTGGTCGAAACGGAAAAAAGAAAAATTTTCGCTGGGAAAAGCTTTCGTTGCTTGGTTTAATGGAAGGGCATTATCTTTGGCACTTTGCGCAACTGTTAAGCGAGCTATAGGTAAAAGTCGGAACGGAGAGGGCCTTGAAAAGTGGTAACTCGCTTAGCATTGAGTGATGATAGTTACTGCACAGTCGCTTAACGGATAAATGTTACTTTTATTATTATTTTCTTTTTTTTTTCCCTTTGCGGTTCTTGTTTCCTGACGGAGATCACTCTTTCACTAACAGAGTTGTTTTGATGCTTGTGCAAATATTTTGATAAGTTGATTGACCGGACCAGACCGCCTTAAGGGAACGGTCTCTTTCTTTTTCCGGTTTTCATTTGCATAAGTTTCCATTCGAGCAACAAATATGAAATGAGATGTGGGTGTTTGGGTGTTAATAGGAATGATATTTGCATTAAGTTATTTCAGTGATTGTATAAATGTATGTAACAACAGTGTTGGCTAGCTTCAAAAAAATGTGGTTGGGGCCTTCAGAGGAGTAAGGAAGTAGGAGAGTGGCAATGGCAAAGTAAAAAGAACTAGAAAAGTTAATTGACGTGTTTTTTTATCGCTTTTTCTTCCAGGGTATTAATAATTTTTTAAATCTGTCGCGCGTCAGCGAAGAATTAATTTATATTATTCTGTCGTTGGGAATAAAAATTGGAAACATAAACCAGGGCAGATCGACCTGTGTCATTAACTCTCGATAAAAGAATTATTAATGTAGTGGATATTATTGTTAATTGGGTCAGAATAGCAGACGGCTAGCTTGTGTTGATCAAAAGTTCAAAATTCGTAAGATCAAAAATCAAAAAGGACTTAATTACCGGTCGGTTCAAGCAACGACACATTGTGGGACCCAGACAAAACCTGGGATAATCCAGTTTTCCTTGTTTTCAGCGGATTCATTTTGGGAAGCTTGTTGAGTTGGTTGCATTTTTGTTACAGTTGTTTCTTGTGTTGTGTTGTTGTAGTTTGTGATTCGTTCTAATCTTTTTTACTGAATATGTATCACAATTGAACCAAATAAGATTCAGAACCGCTCTATTTATAACAAATTATTTCATGGAGAGGTTAATGTAGGCTTACTCACCCGCTCCTGCAGTTTTGTTCCCATTTTTACCTTTTTTAATATTTTTCACCTATGTAATTACCTATTTAAGTAATTACGAAGGTACCAACTGTACAATGCGTCGTTAATTGTACCGTTTAGGTAAAGTAAGAGATAGTAGAAATAACTTTAAAACATGCAAGTGAACAGAGTTGAGGATGCGCTATACCTCATAATAAAGCGGCTGCCCTTAATGAGGTACTGAAGTTCTCCTCTAAAGTATACAGAAAAAAAAAAACACACACTACCATGAATGACAACACCAATAAAAATACAGATGGGCGTCAGTCGGCGCTAGATTAAGGCATCGACATTATTACACTAAGGAAAAACTTAGGATGGACATTAACAATTGTTAATCACTGAAAGAACATTCATTATAATATACAAACCATTCCTATTAACTTTATATTATGGAGCTATTTAGAAAAAAAAATGAGAAGTGGGCAGATGTTGATAGTCATGCTACCACACATTGTGGGACCCAACGAAACCTGGGATAATCCAGTTTTCCTTGTCTTCAGCGGATTCGTTTTGAGAAGCTTGTTGAGCTGGTTGCATTTTTGTTATGTCTTGTTGTAAACTTTAACGGTTTTTGGTCTTTTAGGTTATTCCCTTGAAATCTCTATATACAACGGAAAACAATGGGGTCCTCCAAAAATAAGGCTCTCTTATATACAGAAATGGTACCGAAGGCTTTAAAACATGCATAGATCTACCCCATAATAACCAAAAGAAGTGTATTAATTGATCTTGGTCCTTGTAGTTACTTCATTGGGTAATTACATAGCTCGGCAAATCCAAAAGAAAATAAAGATCTACTGAAGAAATCTGTAGCATATGCATATATAGCCTCTAGCAACCAGGGACTAGTACATTGTCTATTAACCTCACTGTAGTTTTCAAGTCCAATCTATCTCTCACATAAACTGCGCAGCTGATGACGATATCTTGTGATTTATTGGAAAGCGTTTCAACTTCGTCTAAAGTTTCCACATCGGCGATTGATATGTAATCCAATTTGAAATCACCAGTCTGGTAATATGGGATCCATCTACTCTGAATAGCATCAAGTACATCATCTCTAGTAACACCTTCCGTCGCCTGATTTTTAATAATCAGTTGTGCCCCGTCTTTTAAGCCTTTGTAAATGTTCGCCGCTATCTCTAGAGATTCTTCGCAGAGATATTTGTTCCTACTGCTTAACGCTAATCCACTGGTTGCAGATCTTGTGATCGGCATCATCACAAGTTCAAGATCAAAGAATAATTCTTTGACCATGTTTTGTAAAACAACAAATTGTTGGAAATCTTTCTGACCGAAATATGCCTTGGTGGGTTGAACTATATTGAATAGTTTCCCAACCACAGTTGCAACACCTCTGAAGAAATTTGGTCTTGTCTTCCCTTCTAGTTTTTCACTCAACCCCAATACACTGATAAAGGGCCCCACTTGCTTCGAAACGTCCAAAGGTATACCTCTAGGGTAAAGATCTTTAGGTTGCGGAACGAAGACGGCATCAACACCAAGTTCCTCGAGTAATTTCTTGTCAGCATCTAATGTTCTAGGATACTTGTCCAAATCCTCTGTGGGTGCAAACTGCGAAGGATTAACAAATATGGAAACAACGGTGAACTTGTTATCTTTTATGGATTGCTGGATCAATGAAGCGTGTCCTTCATGAAGACAACCCATCGTAGGAACAAATCCGACATCTTCATTTCTGACATTCTCTTGCTTTCTCCAAGCCCTCACCTCTGCAACTGTACGCAAAACCTGCATTATTTCACTGATTTGAAGCTCAATTACAATTGGGTGCTAACAGTGAAACCCCGGCAAAGTAATTGAAACTACAATAATAGCAATTGACTTGACTATTTCTTCCGATGAGTCTTAATGCCAAATAAACTGTTCTTAAACGATTTTCGAGTTTAAGTGCTGAAGCAAAATCACGTGACCTTAAGCATAATCTCGAAATTCACACAAAAATGAAAACAAACAAGCAGATAAAATCCAAAACAATGAACATCGCTGATCTGAAAGGTTTACATACTGGAATCCAGAGCCTAATATCGCATTTTGGAAGTGAAAAGTTATTAAGTGCTAGTATCGACACTCTGGGATATCGTGGTTCTCTATTCTCTATCGAATAAGGAAGGCAGAATGGATGAATTGCGAGATATCAGAACCACTGGTCCTGAGGATGTGTTGAATAGCGTCGATCCGTATAGATATACATCACAGATTCCTAATGGAAAGAGTAATAATGGATTGAATGCTAAAATGAATGGGAATAATACGTTAACCAATATGATTAATAGGAGTATAGCCAAAAATATGGGCCAAAATGCTTCCAGTGGCAGCATGCGTCGGTCTATGAGACAGAGTTTGAGAAACTCACTTCCACGTAGTTCCATAGGTCCACAACAACAGCAGCAGATGAATTCCACTCAAAATAGTACATATCATAATACTGCAAGAGATCCGAGGCCACTTAGGGACAAGAACTTCCAGAATCTGTTGCAGCAAGAGATTTTCAGTTATCTAACGGATCAGAAATTTGATGTCGAGACTAACCATCCAATCTCTTTGAAGTCATTGAAACAGCCAACGCAGAAAGATTTTATTTATATGTTCAAATGGTTGTACCTTAGGCTGGATCCGGGTTACGTGTTTACGAAATCGTTAGAGCATGAAGTTTATTCGATTTTGAGAACTATTCATTATCCATACTTGGCCACGATAAATAAATCTCAGATATCAGCTGTGGGTGGGTCCAATTGGCCAAAATTCGTTGGAATGCTTCATTGGTTGGTAATAATCAATAAAAAGTTGGATGAATGTCTAGAGCATTTGGATGTATCAATTAACAATCAAGTGACGCAAGATATTACTGTGCTAAACCAGCCTTTGAAAACTGCCGAAGAGCAAGAGAAGAAACAGGAAAAATATGAATTAATGGTAGAGAGACTTTTCATTGACTATATTACCGAGTCATATAAAAGTTTTCTTAGATTAGAAGATGACTACGAGCCTTACCTGCATGATCTTGAATTGAGTTTCCAGAGGTTCGTCCATATCATCGAAACGGATATAGCCCAGCTGACATCTACCACCGAACATTTATCTGTTGAATGCGAGTCCATAGTTGCCAAGAACTATGAGCTGAAAAATATTAAAGAGAAAAACACAGGATTGGAACAGGAGTATAAAAGACTAAGTCATGGCGTTCAGATTACCCAGGCGAAAAGTAAGGAATGGCCGGATAAATTGAAGGAAATTGAAGACGAAATCGATAAGAAGAAAAGAGATATACGGCAAGTTAGTTTACAGATAGACGAACTGACTTCTGTTTTGAAAAGAAAGAATATAAGTGGAGAAGAGATTGAACACAAGAATAAGGAAAGTGATAGCATATCCAAGAGTTTAGACACTGTTTCATCTAGATTGGACCAATTCACAGGGTTAGTGAGACAACAAAGGTTGGAAACTGAATCTGTTTACAAAAATCTACAAGACACGTTAAAGCAGTATAAATCCGCTACGGAAGGGCTAGTAATTGCAAGGAAAAATCTCGGCGATCATATTGATGAATCATCAATTGAACTTGTGTTACCATCAGATCTTATGAGCGAAGAAATGATAGGACTTACTGTCGAAGAGCTCATAGGAGATAAGAAATCTTTCACCGATCCAATCAAAAAGAATTTGAATAAGATAGCTGAAGACATAAAAATGCGAATAACAAACATACAAACGGAAAACTCGAAATTACAGATTAAACTGGAGGACTTGAGGAATGAAATTACGACAAAAAACGAAGATCTGGACCAACTAGAGCAACAGTTATCATCCATAAAATCCGAATACGAAGAATACAGACAAGAATCCCAGAGTCAGTTACTTTCTCAGAATATCAAAATTGAAAAGTTAGAGAGAAAGATTCAAAATGCACGCGTCGAATCCCAACAAAAGATATCCAGCATAGAGAGAGAGGCTGAGGAAACGAGATTGAAATTGGAAGAACTGAAACTTCTACAGAATAGAGAAAGATTAGAACTTCATAACAAAGTGATACAACTTATCGAATATGTCTCAAATTTCAAGATTAATACCCAAAGTTCAATTGAAGAATTACAAAATGCAACACAAAAAGAACTCCAGCGTCTGCAAACTGAAGTGTAATAAAAGCTCGGAGGAAATCATTTGAAATAAATTACAATATCAATACTGTTGAAATTCACTGTGCAAAAGCAATCATTTCTTTGTTTATTTTAGACAGCGGACGAAAACATCTTTTTATAGTGATTATATGTGGTATATTTAAGTATTAGGATTTTATAAAACTGATTCGTGATGCGATTTTTGGAAAGATGATTCATTTGCTGTTTAAAGTATGCCAGTTTAATACGGATGATAAATTATAAAACCCAATATTGTTCATTTATTTGCACTTCTATAGTACATTTTACGGATCAATGGATGATGATCTCTTAAGTCTTTATTCTTATTGGAACTGTATTCTAGGTATGCCATATCCTCACCACCAGCCAAACCAGCCAAAGATCCTTCGCTCTTAACAGCCTTAGATTTGTTCCTTGGTCTCTTGTTCCCACCATTCTTCCAAATGTAGCTATCGTTATCCTCACCTGCTTCAATGCCTGCAGCTTCTTCGTTTTTGAGAAGAACTTCTTGCAAAAGTTCTCTACGTTCTCTAGCAGAAGAATATGCTAGATTAGGCAAGTTTTCCATACCATGTAGATGGGTGATAACCTTGAAAGCATAACCTTGATCAACTAAAAATGCCTGTCTCTTTGTGGAGTAGTACATTTCTTGAGTATCTTTAGAAACTAGAGAATAGAAGAAGGCGTTGAACCCTTCATCGTTACGTCTCTTAGCTCTTAAAATTCTACCCAATCTTTGTGCTTCTTGACGTCTAGACCCGTAATGAGACGAAATTTGGATCAAACAAGTCGCCTCTGGCAAATCAATCGAAGTATCTCCAACCTTTGATAAGAAAATGGTATTGATTTGGTCATTATATTGAAAATTCTGCAAAATATTCATACGCTCTTGTTGTGGCGTGGAACCGTAAATGAAAGGCTTACCTAGCTTCAAAGCATATTCTTGAAGAGCGTAGACGTTATCTGAAAAGACGATAATTTTATCACCTCTCTTTTCATGATATTGAATCAAAAATTGACACGCCTGGAACTTGGTTGGATTCATAATATATAGTAGCATTCTTTTTCTCGCATTCTCTCTTAGATATTCTTGGTAAAACTCTGCAGTCATTGGACACCAAACTTCCGCACACTGCACATTAGCAATGTGACCTTTCTGTGAAAGTTCCATCCAATTAGCTTCGTAAAGTTTTGGACCAATCAAGAAATTCAAATCACTAATCTTGTCATCTTCACGCACCAAAGTTGCAGTTAAACCTAATTTTGCATGTGCGGCAATAGTGGACACAACACGTCTAAACATGGCTGCAGGTACGACATGTACTTCATCCAAAATAATGAAACCCCATTCTCTACCCGTTAAGAAATCCATAACCTTTTGAGAATCGTACGATCTATTTCTAGTGTTAGCAACCATGGAATAAGTCGAGACCACCAGACCAGATTCAGTTTGGAACATTTCTTTGTTATCTGATGTGAAGACGGCAACATTTTCAGGCTGGAGCGTACACCACTGAAGGAATTGTTGTCTCCATTGCATGACTGACACTGACGAAGTACAAAGCACGATCACAGACTTTTTGATAGTACATGCCGCTGTGATACCGACCAAAGTCTTACCAGCACCGCATGGTAACACAATAATACCACTTCTTGCACGACCGTTACCGAACATTTTGCTCAAGGATTTTTCCTGATATGGTCTGATTTGAGTTGATGGTTTCAAATCGATATCTAAATCTGGATTTCTTCGATCGTTCCTGAAATCATATTCTTCCAACACCGGATAGTCAAGTTCTTGACATCTTTTCTTCACAATTTCGACAGATGCATTGTCAATTTCGAAAGCATGAACCGCATCTATATCATCGTCTTCTTCTTCAAGTTCCTTATTGGCCCCCACGACAGCTGAAAAGACAGCTTCCACATCGTTAGGATCCACTCCCTCTGCATCTACCATCTTATTCGCCATGGTTTTCTTAACCGCAGCATCCACTGCAGCATCGGTATCGATTCTTAGATTACCAATGATTTGATCGTTTAACAACATTTGCAAGATATCAGCTTGAGAAGTTTCCACGAAATATCTATTATGCTTAATGACCAATTTCACCTTACCGTATGATACAGTTGCACTCTTAATGAAGTTGATAATCGAAGGTGCAACAGGAACCTTGGACAATCTGTCCAATACTGCTATGATATCTTCAGTTTCCAAACCAACCGAAACCGCAGCATACAAAGAGTAAGCCGTAATTCTGTACTCATGAATATGAGATGGTCTAGAAACGGGTTCTGCGATCGTCACAAGAAAATCCTGTGCTTGTTCTGCCAATGGAGAGAATGATTCTAAGATCACACGTCCATCGTTAGGCGATATCCATAAAGGCCGCGAGGCATGATCCGGCTTCAATTTTAAGTAGCTGAAATCGTTAGTCTTGAACATTCCTGAAACAACGTCAGGCTCAAAATCAGGGGGAATATCGTCCAAATGTGCATGAAGGATATCATCCTTTGCTGCTAGATTATGGTTCATTCCACTACCAGCAGTTGCAGCAGCAGCAGATCTAGAAGAAGAAGAACTTTTCTTCGATTTCCGACTCAAAAGAGGATTCACTTGAGGAGCAGGAGCGTTCGCCTGCATTAGAGATTCCTTTAACTCAGCTTCCTCTTCTTCATCTAAGACATCATCGTCGATATCTGGGGCAATATCCCCGTATTCTTCATCGTCTGTAACCAAAGAGTCATCTGAAAAAACCGTGTCCTGCACTAATTTCTCCTTTCCACCTCTACTTCTTGTGTGATATGAACGCTTCACTACCTCATCTTCCATAATGACACAATTAGTGTACAGATAGACTCCGGGGATAGACCTTAATTCCCTTGTCCGTCCTTGGACTTTGATTCTTAAACATCTAATTAAAGTTAAAGTTCTCTTAAAATCATCTTTCAGATTAATAATGTTGAGGCAAAAATGATTACCCGGACAAACAATATAACCAGAATGAGCCAAAAACCCAATATAAGTTAGAGTTGGATGACCAACTAATAACCATTGCAACCACTAGGTAGTTCCACGATTAACAATACAACAACGAGGTTGCCGAATAGACGAAAAGGCCGGTTTTGCTAGTTGTTTTTACAGTTTTAGTAGTTGTAAGACTGAAACAACCCATACACCACACCTCAGGACATCGTCACATAGTACGGCAAAAGAAACGTATTGAAAAAAAATTCGAGATTAATAGCGTTATCCAAACGAGATGAGCTTGCGATGAGGTAGGTTCAGATCTTATCCAAGAGCGATTACGATAGGATCACCAGTGGTTTGGGTGAGGAAATAGTCTAATTTTTACAGATGAGTGTTAAGAAGCAAAGTTCCAAGTCTTCAGTGCCAAAATTGACGAAGAAAGATGACAAAAAGGTAAAATCATCGTCAAGTGGTTCAGAGTCTAGTTCCAATTCCAGCGACAGCTCGAGTTCAGGTTCAGGTTCAGGTTCAGGTTCAGGTTCAGATTCGGATTCGGATTCTGGCTCAGACTCTAGTTCAAGCTCTAGCTCAGATTCAGAATCGAACTCTGATAGTAGCTCCAGTTCCAGTTCCAGTTCCAGTTCCAGTTCCAGTTCAGACTCAGACTCCAGTTCAGACTCAGATTCTAGTTCCAGCTCAGACTCTAGTTCCAGCTCAGACTCTGATTCCGACTCAGACTCTAGCTCCAGTGCCAGCTCAGAATCCGATGATGAGGACGAAAAAGACATCAAAATTAAGATAAAAGATGAAAAATCTGAGCCAGTAGCAGTGGAAGTAAAGGTGTCGAAATCGTCAAACTCGGACTCGGAATCTAGTTCTGATTCTAGCTCCGATTCAGACTCTAGCTCCGATTCAAGCTCTGACTCAGACTCCGATTCAAACTCTAGCTCTAGCTCTAGTTCAGATTCAGATTCAGACTCTAGCTCTAGCTCCAGCTCGGACTCTAGTTCGGACTCTAGTTCAGACTCAGACTCAGACTCAGACTCAGACTCAGACTCAGACTCAGATTCGTCCTCAGATTCGTCCTCCTCATCTAGCGACTCCGATAGCAGCGATAGCGAAACTGCAGTAGAAACCGAAACCAACAGCAAACGTCCTCTTGAAACTGAATCTGATTCCACTGAAAATTCCAAAGAATCATCACAAGAACCTTCAACAAAGAAACAAATGATTTCAGCTGGCGTTGATGAAGTATTGCCTGGACAAAGAAAACATTTCTCCAGAGTCGAAAGAGAGAAGATTGCATTTGAACACGAAGTCCTGACAGATAATACATACAAAGGTGCCGCAGGTACCTGGGGTGAAATGGCCAACGATAAGTTGAGCCGTGTGAGAGGAAAAGATTTCACTAAAAATAAAAACAAGATGAAAAGAGGTTCTTACAGAGGTGGGTCTATCACTATGGCTTCTGGCTCCTATAAGTTTACTGATTGATCAATTCCAAACAATTCTCACCTAATGAAAACCATAAACTACCATCATTCACCATCGTCATCTAACTCTTTGGAATAAGAGACAAAACTGTTTCCAATATATACTTACAATCGAAACTATTGTGTATTAAACTGTATAAACCTTCAAAAACCTTTGTCATTGAACAATAAACCGCTTTGTCAATTCCGGACCAATATGGACGGAACCAAATGCCACACTTGACACGCACCCAATTAAGATGCATAGAAGTTGCTGAAAAAGCTGTGAGGAATCTTGGCTCGAACAAACGGATTAGGAAAAAAGTTTTTGAAAAGTCGCGAACGGAAACGATGCACACCATTGGGTACCCACATTTTTGGCCGGTAAGCATTGGTTACCCCTCTCTCGGATAGGCAAGGTTGCAAAGACTATTACTTGTTACTTTTGTAATTGCCATAAATAGAGGCCGGGAAAAGAAGTTTCTTTGATAAGTTCTTCTTCTTCTTTACATATTAATTAAAGTTTCACAAGATTACGTATTTGCAGATAAGGCATTATTAGCAAGCAAGAAAGCAAGCAATAAAATCAGGAATAGAAGCATCATGGGTTTGTTAGACAGTGTTAAGAGCTACGCATCGAAACAAAGTGAAAGCGGTGAAGATTTGGTCAAGAAGGCTGAGGGTTACTTGGGTGAAGAAAGATTGGGTCAAATCAAGACTAAGGTCGGAGAAGAAAACTTCAAGAAGTTCGAAGACCAAGCTAGATCTTTCTTGGGTGAATCTTCCGAAAAGAAGGACTCTACTGAAACCTCTGGTTCAGCCGAAACCTCTACCGAGTCTAAAAAGAACTAAGGCAACTAAGGCTGGAAATAAGCTCTTTACATTGAGTATATAATTTCATAAGTAACATTAACAGATATCCTTTCTGCTATAACTTTAAAACCGCATCTTTCACAACTTTGATTTGGGTTTATTTACGACTCGTGTAGCGACTAATTCTTTGTACAATGGTTCGAACTGATCTCTATTGTTGTGTAATTCATCCACTGAGGCTGATTGGAGTTTTTTCGTAATGTGGCCAAGAAGCATCGGTCCGATTACGTTCGGATTTTCAATGTTCATAAGATGGTCGACATTGTCGATTTGGATGCGTTTGTAATGAGGAATGGTGTCCTGTAACAGCTGATAATTTTCCGGCGGACACCATTTAGATTTACCACCCACGTAGCAAATCACGGGGCTTTCAATCCATTTCAAGTTGTCAATTAACCAGTAAGCATAGGGGTGGAGACACATGTACCCGATGAGGTGTTGCTCTTTTGAAGTCTTCGTGTGGAATTTCGATCCTCGTTTTATCAACTCAGCGTCACAGAAAGTATCTAAAATAGTTTTATCAGAGTTTCTCCAAAAGCTGCGCTTCCTCATGAACTCCTCGTACTCGTCCCTTGTGGCAAAGGTGTCTTGAACCATGTTGCTAATAGCATTGAAATAGTTGTTACTCAAAAGCGTGATCTTCTTTGGACTTGGTGGGTTAAGCATCTTAACAACGGGCTCCATGGTTATGATAAGCTGAAACAAGTTTGGAGATAGTATACCGCAACCAAGAGCTTGATGCCCACCCATAGAATGCCCAATCAGTACGTTGAAACTGTTTTGTTTTGGAGGATTTAACTCAACGTCACATATCTTGATAATATCCTTAGAACCATCGATCCAATGGAATATAGAGCCAAGTTTCCCCTCGTTGGCAACACAGGAATCACCATGGTTCACTTGGTCCACTGCTATTAGCTTCCCAAGCTTATACTGGTATTTTTCAGGGTTCGCTTGGATCTGTTTGTGGAAATATTTCACGTACCATTCCCATATGCTCTTTGTCATACCCGTTCCATGTAGAAACACGATGTTAACCTCGGGAACAGCTCTAAGATCCTCAGTTTCGTAGACATCGTAGAAAATCTCAAGAACGTCGGTCCCACTCAACGTACTCCGGTAATCAGTTCTTGGTACAGCTGCAGTCACCCTTTTCGTCGATTTTATCATATTATTACTGAATTATTAGGGGAGTTGTAACCTGATATCAATAATGTGCCCTAAGAGATTACACATTCAACTGATTATCACCATCAAGCATCATGGGGACATACTTATAATCCATATATGTTTACTTATATATCTTTATATCTGGATCAAACTGACTTAAAGTGGAGAAGAATATAGAACTTCGGACATAATCCTTGGCAATGAGTAATGAAACAAAGACCGTTTCTCCAAAAGTATGTTAAAGGAAACAGGCCCAAAGTTCATAGGGGAACTCTGCATGCAGATTAAGCTTGGGGAAGAATACTCTTGGTTAAAGCTTATTGTGTTTAGTTTTCTATGAATGTTAGTTAGATATGTCAGACTTGTGTTACAATTAGTTTAGAGATGTATTTGAATTGATTGATGTTATGAAGAGATTAGTGTAATAAGAACAGAGAAAGAATTTAGAATTATTAAGGTAAAAACAGGCAGATATGGGATTACCAAAATGAAGTGAAATGGGTAAAGAGAAAAAAAGGCATTGTCATTTACTCGCTTTGAGACTCTACGTCAGTCTCCACGTCAGTTTGCACCTCCGAATGCAAACTCAGTTTGACGGGTTTCGTCAGTTTTGGCGAGCCCAGGGAAGGGCGAGGACCCTGTTTAGAGTCACTATCATCGCTTGGATTACTAGTTCTATCTGAATCAGTAGTAGTAATATCAGAAGCACTTATCGTAGCAGCAGACGTAGAATTATTGTTAACGGGAGGGGGTGTTGGTGGGGGCAACGCCAGGTCAAAGCTTCCCGAAGGTCTTCTCTTGTGTGGTGATGAAAGGGACATAAGCGTCTCTATCGCTTCCACCTCTGATGGTTGCGAATTTGACGACGATGATGTTCTAGTAATCTTTGGATGGGTTGAGGATAACGACCTTTGTTTTTTCTTGGGACTTTGTAACGCTTTCAAGAACGCTACCTGCGCAGAATTCTCACCGGCTAAATCTTCTAAATCATCCTTTAGTTTCAACCCCATCGTATCGTGTGCCAATACGGACTTTGATGCATTTCTCGTTTCCTTAATGGCAGAAGGAAGTGTTTCCAGTTCCGTATCTGAATCCTGAGCGAAAACGTTGCTATAAGAACTAGGTTTCACCTCGTTTGTCACTTGAGCAGCATCGTCAATCGATTCATCTAACCCGCGTTTCGAATGCTGAAGCATATTCTGTTGCATCTTGACGTATGCATAATTTAACCTTGATTTAAGGTTATTCGAAATTTCACGTATCGGTTTCTGAGTCGCAACAACAGGTTTATGAACAGGACTTTGCAACTCTAGCGATGGCGAAAGAAACAGCTCCTGGTTTTTTGACTTGGGAGTTTCAGGTGGTATCAGATTGGTAAACTTTGAATGTTGTAAACCTACCGGTGATTGCGGTATGGCGATCTCTCCAGAGTGTGATGAGTGAGTGAATCTTTTTGGACTTGCCAGAGAGGGCGCCCCCTCGAGATTTCCCACAGTTGCCGAAGATTGTCTCGGCGAGGGCAAAAAACTAGGCCTGGACCCGGAATCATTTTTATTACTGTCACTCAACGGTGAAGGAGTCTCTGGAGACTCTTCACCCAGCAGTGAGCCGGCTCTTTGTCTCTTCGGAGTCCCTTCCATAATTCTTTTTTATACCTTGATTAAACGGAACAAATAAAGGATACGCACACAGTGACAGAAGCTTATAGATGGTATCAAACAGTAACTTAAAGAACAGTTAGTCGGTAAATGTTTATATTTTATACCGCTTTTCAATATCTCCCCTAAAGTTTCACTTGTAATACCGTAATATCTCACTGGACAGAAAACAAAATAATAACTCTCTGCGAAAAATGTAATGTTCCACCGGTAAAACACGTGTATAACTGGTCACAAATAAAAATATCAACGGAACACACTCAGTAAACCGTGTTTCGAGTGCCTTAAGACGCGTTGATGATCTTGTTTTACAGGTTTCGTCCCTTGTTGCCATATATAAGTCCAGTGTTTGGTTTGCTTGTTTTCCAATTAAGTCATTTCAATAACAAAGGAAAATTGGCGACCAAGCATGTTACCCGGAAAATTAGGATAATACCAATCTGGATCGGTACTTCACCGAGGTAAACTACCTATCTCATCGCTGATGCCGATCGTTATGGAGGATTTTAATATTAACATTACAAGTCCATATATGTGTATATGTGTAAATGTACATACAGAGGGATAGAGAGTGAAGAAACCTCTCAGATTCAGGAGAAATTTATCAGTCTGGTTCTCCTCCTAGAGATGGTGTTCGATCTTCTCTGATCTGCTGGTAAGGACGATACTCCGGTCTCCTTTAATGTGTTAATATCGTGCCTGTTGCAGATCGTGTGTTCGTGGTTAAATACGTAGTAGTCTTGTCCGATGACCTTTGCGCATATGTAACATTTCAAACATGATGGATGGAACCGTTCGTTCTTGTCGTTCTCTAGACACTCACCTTCGATGAATCCGTTGCACACTTTGCATATAGAGTTATTCTTCTCATGAAAGTGTAATTGGCAATAAGGTTGGTCGTCTAGGATGTAGCAGGGGACTCTCTTCGAGAATGGTTTGGAACAAGTGATACATTTGAAACATCCACGGTGCCACTGCCCAGACAACTCGTTTTCGTGTTTTGAATAGATACCTTTTCCGACGACTTCTTTGTGACAGTTACGACATGGTCCGTGGCCCGGTGGGTATACTTCCATCGGAGTTTGTTCGTGTAACTCCTGTTGTCTTGGTAAGGAGTCTCGTATCTTCTCTGGAGGTGTTTGGATTGGCTCGTGAGATTCTTTATGGAAATTGTAAAAAGTTGGAGTAGAATTACTTTGTAGGGACATTAAGGTGCCTTCCTCGTCAGGGCGTTGCATTTCTGGAATATTTATCATCTGGGGTTCGTAATGGGATAAATATGCGCTTGATTTTTTTAAATGGGTTTGTTTTGTACCTAGTTCCAATGACAACTCTTGGTCTGGAGTTAACCCTTTATTTCTCGTCAAAGTCACGGTGTCCAATTCTGCAATCAGTTTCTCCATTGCAGTAAGTTTACCGTCCGGAGAGTTAAGCTCAGGTTCAGCTGATTTAGACACGATTTCAGGTTCAACGACGACTGACGGTATCTGCTCAATTTGTTTGAGGTCATTGTTAGGATACAACGGATTAATTTCTTCTTCGTCAACTTCTTCTGGTACCTCTGAATCCATTGGCTCCTCTGGTGCCTGTATCGAGACTACTGGTACTGGAGGTAGATCATGCACATCTGAAGTTTCACTGACCAAAATATTTGGGATCAAAGCTGGTTCCGGCTCATCATGGAGCAGTGCTTTACTCAAAGCACTATTTGGAGCAAAATTCACACTGATATGATTGCTCACATCGGCATCATCAACGGAAGAATGATAACTATCCCGAAGGTTATCCCCGTCATCCTGACTGTCTCTTTTCACACTTGAGTTTTCTGTCAATTGCATGAACGATTGTTCCACAGGATCGATACCTGGTGGAAACTGTTCTCCAGAGTCACCCATTTGCGGCGTATTATAAGTAGACGAGGAATTGCTCTGTGCAGTATAGGAACCAACAGCAGGTCCAGAAGTGAAGGGGAATCCACTGCCACCTGTGGTTAAATTCGGCGAGCTCGCCGATACTCCGGGTTTTAACACATCGAAATCGAAATGTGAATGGGATCCAGACCCACGGTCAGATCCTGATTCATTACTCATCACTGTTCCAGAATCGTTATGGCCATTCAACTTATAGAACGTCTGGTTCACAGAACTAGTACTGTGCGAGGCCTTGTTCAGTTTCGTCGCAAACACCTTTGAGCGCGTACTCAAATTTGTACTGGAGTTGACATTAGAAGTGGAATTCGAATTTGAATTTGAATTAGAATGCAAACCAGTTCCCGGTATAAATTCAGGATGTTTCGTCTGGCTCACACCAGAAGCAACCCTCGAGGTATTTCTTGAACCGCTCTTGGACGTACTGGAACCAGATGTCTTCGAGAACGCAACATCAAAACCAGCGCGTTCCATGGCTGTGCGATAGCGGACATTGGGCCTCAGCGGAGGAAACGGACTACTATTCAACGGTACCTGCATCACGGTCACTCGGTTCTAATCAAATAAACACACTTGACAGAACTAAGACCACTGGACAAACAACTAGCAGGTGTTGTGTTCCTTTACCGATAGCTTATGATTTTCGAAAAGTGACAGATTCTCTTAATAGAGAGAGATTGGTGTTGATTTTTCAAGATCTTCGCGACTTCCGATGAAGAGAAGGAACAGACGTTAGACGTGACAAGGGGTTCGCTGGACTGGGATCTATGTAAGTGAATGTACAGCACCTGCTGCGTAAGGTGCTGTAATGTTATGCCAAGTACATTGAATTAAGTATGTACGGTTTCATGCTAGTTGAGAAAATGATAAGAGCTGCGGTCTTTTCTGTATGGGAAAGCAGATCTGACAATGGGGCTGTGATCTTCCGGTACAATGAGGTGTCTGGGTTCATCCAAGTTATCAGAAAAAACAATCTGGATCACGTGCACATTACAGCACGTGACTTGAAATTTCTTTCTTTTACATCGCTTCGAATATGAAGTCATCTCAGCCAGTTATCCAAGAGATGAGATGAGATGAGATAAACCAATAGGTTTATACAATTCTAGGAACCAGCATCGATATTGTGACGCCCAAATGAACGGTATATTTGCTATTGAGAAGCCTAGTGGGGTTACCTCCAACAGTTTCTTGCAACAATTGAAGAATGCTCTCATGAAGAGCACTATTTTCCAGAAAGACATCCAAAAGGCAGTGATGGATAGATCCCAGCAATACGCCAAGGAGACCGGTAAGAAGCCTAGTAAACGGAAGCTTAGAAAAGTGTCTCAGATCAAAATGGGACACGGCGGTACACTGGATCCTCTGGCTTCAGGAGTCATGGTCATTGGGATTGGTAGTGGGACCAAGAAATTGTCCGAATATTTGGGTAATTGTACCAAGATATACGAGACTGAAGCGTTATTCGGTGTAGCAACGACGTCTGGTGATAGCGAGGGTGATATTATAACTGAAACCTCGGTTAAGCATTTGACATGGGACGATTTGAAGACTGTAGAGGCAAAATTTGTGGGCCATTTGAAACAAACTCCACCAATTTACGCTGCTTTGAAATTGAATGGGAAACCGTTGTACGAGTACGCCCGTGAGGGGATTCCACTACCGAAGGCGATTGAACCAAGACAGATCCAGATCTATTCTTTGCAGCTGTTTAGCGATTCACTGACCAGAGATCATTCTTATCCGATTCTTAAATTGCAAGATGTTGAGGAAAGAGAGGTGTTGAAGAAATTGAATGCAAATCTGATGGAAGATAAATTGTACTTCTCACAAGAATACTGTGAGAAACATGGATTAAAATCTGAAGAAGTTGAAGTAGGGAATTGGATTCCACTTACCGATGAGGAAAGAGCCAGCATTTATTCTTCGAAAAACGATTCGTACAGGGCTCCGTTACTTCATTTTAAGACAAGTGTATCAAGTGGAACGTACATTCGGTCTTTGATTAGCGATATTGGTAAGTCTATGAAGTCCTCATGCTACATGGTGAAACTAATACGTTGCCAGCAACAAGAGTGGGCTTTAGATAAAAATAACGTATTCACATTAGACGATTTTGAACATAATGATGAGGAAATATGGTCCAAAGTCTTGGAAAAAGTGTTGGAAGAAGGTTCCAAAGTGAACATTGAAGAGGAGTTTATCAGGGCAAAGGCTGAAGCAAAGGCTGAAGCAAAGGCCGAAGCGGAAGCTGCTGCCAAAGTTGCAGCAGAAGTGAATGTCGAAACTACCGAAGCAACTGCCGCTACCACCGTCGAACCAGTTACGGTACAATCCACAGCAGAGGAAACACCGACTGGCAAAAGGTCTAGAGATGACGAGAAAATGTAATAATATCTATTATAGTCCCAATTCTTTAACCCATACAAACAAAAAATAAAATTTTATATATATACTGCATAAACGAAATCGTACCTTCTATCTCTAATCATCCTTTTCGGAGGGATCCTCGATTTGCAAATCAGCTGAGTTACCAACGAAATTGCATGTCAAATAGCTTTGATCAGTTTCATAGAAATTATAACTATTGAGCATCAAATCAGTATAAGATGTATAACTGGGACACGTGAACCCAAAATCTGGTGGACAATCTCGAAGCATTGCGACACAGGTATCCACACAAGGTAAGATCTCGTAATAGTCTGAAGAAGGCTTTATTAGTTCGTTCAACATCTCATTCCGACTTTCCTCTGCACTCCGATGCACGTAATATTTGGTTTTATCAGTTGTACACCGAGGGATGCTAACAGAACATAGCCAGTTCTTATATGACGCTGCGCAATTGCTGCACTTTCGTAGCGGAGAATATACCGCATCTTGTTCTGTATCGCAGGGGATCAATTGCAACGCTAAACTGAAGTTTGAATAATAAGATTCCGCTATGGAATCGTAGATTGCGGCCAATTCGTCCTTATCGTTGTATTCCAGTAAAGACGAGGATGGTACCGAATATGCAACACCATCACAAAATCCCAATCCAAAGATGAGTGAACAAGATGAATCATCCATGGTCTCAAATAATTGCTTAGAAAATAGAACACCACCAGAATCTTCCAATTCCTTTGTGCTGGTGGCTAATTTCTTTGTGACATATGCAACGTACGTGGTTGACGAATTTAAGCCAGTTATATGGAATTGTTCCTTAGCGCTACCCCCGCGTACCGTAATAGATTTATGAACTGATAGAGTTGTAGAAGATAGAGATGCATTTTCTGCTGTATTACCATTATTAGTTCCGTTCAATGAGCCATTAGCCGATGAAATTAGATAAGGCCCATTCTGAATGGCACAAAGGGAATGAGATAGGTTCAAATTATCAAAGTATTCGGCATATTCGAACCCATAGATGTATATATCATAAAGGCTGACATCATAGATCGAATAATTAGATGTGGTCTTCGACATAGCTGTGACATTACCAGTAACCAACAAAGCAGAATTGTAATCAGTGTCAACGACATCAAGCCACGGACGTTTATCCCATTGAAAGACAAGATCACGCTGAGATATGGAAATCTGGTACGACCACCGCTCATCATCATCTGCAATTGTACTACCATCCGATTCAAATGGCTGACCAGTGGTGCTATTAACCAACTGGACCATCAGATACAACGTGGAATACGTGCCATTATTCAGCGAAGAGTCGTCAGTATAATATGGTCTTAAGGCCAAAGCTTCCAAATACCCATCGTCAAATGTAGAACTCTTTGCAGTGGTGAAGGTCCCAGTGTCGTTAGAGTTAAAAGTATAGTACAAGACCAAAGATGTATCGTTATCAACTTTACTAGGCCGTTCACAGATATTTGCACTTAAAAAGATGAACATCTCATATGTCTGTAGTAATTGTGAGAAAGAATCTGTATTGTTGATAGAAAATTCGAAATATGATTTCTGACCCTTTACTAGTGAAGCTGAAACAGGTGCCCATTCTTGCAATGAAGCAGAATCAGAACTGTTATCATTGCCAGTGACGGTATCACTGGCCATCAGGTTCTCATCGAGAAACAAATCAAAGCAGCAACACGGAACCGCAAAAACCGTCAGTAACAAGTAACATACATATCTCCATAGCATGATAGTGCAGTTACCAGTGATCAGAGTACAATTACTCTGCTACTTACGGATCTCTCCCTTTATTCAAAGAGCATGCGTTTGAACCTTATATATAGAATTACGACTTGTTCCATTTTTTTTTCTTCCATTTAACATTGATGAAAGATGAGTTCGAGCATACACAAATAGAAAGATATTTTGATGGGAGTAAAGAGGTCCACAAGGGTCGAAACAGCTCTACCCACATCCAATTGACTGATCAGTATTAGTACCAGTCGATTTGTAACAAAAAACAGAAAGAAAAACAGCAACTATGGAGAGAACGAGTGAGAATTTGCCCTGGATCGAAAAATACAGACCTGAGACACTAGATGATGTGTATGGGCAACAGAACGTAGTGAACACGGTAAGAAAGTTTCTACACGAAGGAAGACTACCTCATTTACTATTCTATGGTCCACCGGGAACTGGTAAGACCAGTACCATTGTAGCATTGGCTAGAGAGATATACGGATCGAATTACAGAAACATGGTCCTAGAATTGAACGCGAGTGACGATAGAGGTATCGATGTGGTGAGAAATCAAATCAAAGAGTTTGCCAGTACAAGACAGATCTTCAGCAAAGGGTTCAAACTTATTATCCTTGACGAAGCAGATGCAATGACCAACGCTGCACAAAACGCACTAAGAAGAATCATAGAACGGTACACCAAGAACACAAGATTCTGTATCTTGGCTAATTATGCACATAAGCTAACACCAGCACTCCTGTCAAGATGTACCAGGTTCAGGTTCCAACCTTTGTCCGAACAAGCCATCGAACGTCGTATTGCGAATGTGTTAGTGAAGGAACACTTGAAATTAGACCCTCAGGCACACGCAGCGTTATTAAGGCTCTCTTCCGGTGACATGAGACGAGCATTGAACGTACTACAGGCAGCAAGAGCTACGCTAGACAATCCTGACACAGAAGAAGTCACCGAGGATTTGATCTACGAATGCATCGGTGCACCTCACCCACGTGACCTTGAAACCATGCTGGAATCAATTCTCAAGGACGACTGGACTACCACTACATACACCGTGAACAAAATCAGAATCACAAAGGGCTTAGCACTTATTGACATGATTGAGGGGATCGCGGGCCTACTGGAACAATATGAACTGAAACCTCAAACCAGAATTGAACTTCTATCTAGACTAAGTGATATCGAATATTCGATCTCAAGAGGTGGTACCGATTCGATCCAGACCAGTGCAACCATCGGAACGATAAAACAGTGCATGGAATTAGAGGTGTGACAATGTATGCACACAATAAGTAAACTAGTCAGACGTATACCGGATCTATATACCATGTGACATGCTGCGACTGCGAAATCACGAAATAGTGTAACTTTTTCTTTCCCGTTTTTTCGTTGATTTAACGGTGTCGAGAGAGAAGCAAAACGCGAAGTTTCGTCTCGAACGAAAAGAAGTTTTAACGGATACGGTACTTAATGCATGTATAGAGTTTAGATATGGGTAGATTTTCAATGGGGACCACGAAAAAAAAGTGTCAGTTTTATAGTTTTGGAAATTACATTACTTGATTGTGTTTTAATTAGCATTTTTCTTTCCTTGGTCGTCTTGATAACTGATGCAGCTTGAAGTACGGTTAGATCAGAAGGACAACGGGTGAATTGGATTCTGAAGATCACGAAATAAAATTACTATTCCAAGATCGCATAGTTTTGGGTATCAGGTACCACCGCATTGATGTATTTACTGTAAGTAGACAATGGCAGCGTGCCTTTTTTGGCGCATTGATAAATGTGTAACCTGGAGACTCGCGAAGGTTCAAACATATATAAAAGAGAGATTAGGATCGGAAGGATGAAGCATCTTCCAGTACTGCCTGTCATGTTAGGCACAATTTTGGGAGCATATCGTAAGAGCCCAACAAGCCTATAAAGTCTAAGCATGTTCAAGAAGAAGAGTTTGGAAATTCTGTTCGATTCACCAGTGAGCGATGATATGATCAAATTTTTAACTGATCACGCTTTGAGAGTGATTCCTACACAGAACAGAAACCAAAGATACCCACCTTCACCACCGGGCACTCCATCCAGTAAGAACCACAATGGAGTACCCAGTCTAATGACGTTCATTTCGAGATTAGTACGGTACACGAACGTTTACACATCCACGTTGTTGACCACCGTGGTATACCTAAACAGATTGAGGGAGTTGTTGCCCTCCGATGCAGCTGGTCTGCCTACTACATGCCATAGAATTTTCCTAGCCTGTTTGATTCTCAGTGCCAAATACCACAACGATTCCTCCCCATTGAACAAGCATTGGACCAAGTACACAGATGGGATGTTCACCTTGCGCGATGTGAACCTAATGGAAAGACAACTGTTACAATTGTTTGAATGGGACTTGAGAGTCGAATCTGAAGAGCTATGGGACAACTTGTATGATTTAGCCAACCCAATCAGAAGAGATTTGGAGAGAGGTGCCCAGATCAACAAGACGAGACAAAGAGCCAAGGCTCAAGCTCAACAGAAAGCATCTCAATTCTACTACCATCAACGCAACCTTTCTGCATGTTCCAGCACTGCTACACTGCTAGGGAACAGCAGGAGTGGATCCATTAACAGTTTGGATATACTGAAGGAATACGAATCGTCATCGTCGTCGTCATCATCGACACTGTCATCTCCGACATACACCGAGGAAATGAACTACAAGAAGTATACGATGGATCCTCGGTACTATAACACTGTACGGCCGGTACAGCACACCGACCCTACAATATACACATAACAGTAGCTTTTAAATATAATAGTGCTAGATAACAAGGGGTGTGTGTGCCCTTGGTCACCTAGCATGGCTCATCGCATTAGGCGATGCCCTATAATCAATATGGAAACGGATTTCTTTACATCTACTGTCCCGGGTAACTTTTCCCAAGCAAAAATTTTTCACTTCCTAAATTTGTATAAATAGAGGCAGGTCCTCTGCACTAAGTACATATATTACTTGTTAATGAGCATTTTACAGATATATATGAAGCTGAAAAGAGCAGGCAACAACTACCAACATCGGGCGATGTTGGAGTTAGTGTTGAAGGCACATCAGTAACAAGGTCGCGATAAGTATATTGCGTCTTGAGGTTCCAAAGACGAGAGAAACGCTGTGCACCAGTCTGAACGTGCTAAAATGTACTCTAGCACTCTGAAGCATTAAGTATACCCAAATTTCTGAGGAACGTTTACTGAGAGGCCTGCAAGTTTGTATTTAAGAAAACTGTATTTAAGAAACCGTACTAGGAGCAACGGCCTCGCTAGAGGCCGTTTCTTTGATATGATAGCCAATGTCACGTGATGCCAAAAATCCGTTCCATACAAAATATAAGAAAAAGAGTATCACGTGATGGTACACCATCACGTGACGTAAACAACCCTCAAAGCTGCGTGTTATATAGCGCCAACCGGGAACACCGCTATCCGCGTCGTTATTGCCACTTCCAGTAATTGTCCGAGGGCGAATGTCTTCCACACGAGACAATCCCCGGGTAATGCCGCACACCTTACAATGGGAAATCAACTTCCCATTGTAGTAAGAAAAAAAATTTTTTTTTCTTCCCTTCGCTTGCCCTTTCCCATGGAACGTTGTGGAAAAAACTCGACAACAGGACACCCAGAATGCAAAGGGGGCTATGTCTTAGAGCATGTCTGGGACACAGAACCGCGCCCGCCCCCGTTTTGTCTTTTGAACCGAAATAATTCTAGCTCATCGATACACCCATAGACCCATAAACGCATCAATCAAATGAAAATCAAAAACAACAATTTGGACCGCATATTCACTTAAAATGCAGTAGCAGCGGAGGGCGCGTTCTAAAAGTAGGAAACGTCTACGCTACTTTAGGATTAGCCCTCTGGACCGTGTAATGTAATGTCATACCACTTCCATGTCCGAGTGAATGTCCGTGTCTCGGTGCTGGGATGATCCCTGAGATCCCTTGCCCTCGCTCTAATACCGGACTCCCAGTTTCACACATATAAATAGAGGAAAACAAAGTTTAAGATGCGATGCCTTTTCCCATACCATTGGCGGTTGTTTTTGGGATAATTTTAATTGTTCTGTCTGACATATTTTAAAACAGCAAGAAACAACAACTAAGTAACACATACAGTTAACAATGTCTGACAAGATCGAAGAACAAAGAGAAGCTATCCAAGATAAGGTTGAAGAAGTTCAACAAAATGCTGAGGAAACTGCTCAAGAAGCTCAACAACAAGCTGAAGAGACTCAAGAACAAGCTCAAGCTAAGGCTGAGGAAACTCAAGAACAAGCTCAAGCCAAAGCTGAAGATGTCAAGAAGGAATCTCAATCTTTTTCCAAGAAATGGTTGGGTAAGTTGAAGAAGTTGTTTAACTAAAGTTAAAATAAAAACAAAAAAAGCTTCCGCTTTTTTTATTTTATTTTTAATCAACTATTAAAGTAATTCTAACATTCCAAATTATAATCTTAACCCCATTCTCCTCTATTATTATTCCTACTATCACCAACTTAATATACATCTTTATATATTGTCTAATACTTAATAATTAATATGCTTCTTCTTTTATTCAGTGTTTCGTCATATTGAACAATGTCTGGGCGTGTTTTGTTTTGTGTTTAAACTTTCGTTGTCTTATTACCCGGATTTCATAACAACCTCAGTTTCCACAACTTAGCACATCTTTTCAACTTAAAAGTGTTGATAATTCGCATCTCTGTATATATATGGTATGTAGAATAGGCAATATTCAGCATTGTCTCAGGGAAGGACACATCATCCAGCTTGTGCATCAGGTAGAACACCCGCAATTATCATCTGCCATGTTTCAACAGCAACCCCAGGCTCAAGCGGCTCAAGCTCAGGGGAATGTGTTCTCGGAACAAACCCGCAGGAAATATTTCCCACAATTGAAACCTTACTTCCCAAATAACCAAGGCCAGGGTCAAGGCCAGCCTCAAGGGCAGGCTCAGGGTCAAAATCAAACCCAGGGCCAACAGCAACAACAGCAACCCCAAAATATGCCTCCTGGTTTGCAACAAGGAATGCCCCACCCAGTAGTAGAAAACAACCAACTTCCAGGTCAGATGCCTGGGATGGGCCAAGGGCCAACTGCAGGACCAAGTTCAGTTCCTGGGCCAGGTCCCACACCAGCAGGAATAACACATGCGCTAGATGATCCAAATGTCTACCATTGGATATGCCAGCTCACTTACGGGCCAAGCAAAGAACAAGCGCTTCTAGAACTAGGTAAGAAACGTGAACAGTATGAGGATTTGGCTATCGTGCTGTGGTCCAGTTTCGGTGTGATGACGTCGTTGCTAAAGGAAATAATTTCAATTTATCCGCTTCTTTCACCTCCTGCATTATCAAACCAGTTATCAAACCGCGTATGCAACGCTTTGGTGCTCTTACAATGTGTCGCATCACACCCAGATATCAGGCCTCAATTCTTACAGGCTCACATCCCGTTGTTCCTTTTCCCATTCTTATCTACGACATCAAACCAAAGAACTTTTGAATATTTAAGGCTAACTTCACTAGGTGTCATCGGTGCTCTAGTGAAAAACGATTCTGCAGAAGTGATCAGTTTCCTTCTAAGGACAGATATTATCCCATTATGTTTAAGAATCATGGAAAACTCTTCAGAACTTTCGAAGATCGTCGCTATCTTCATCTTACAGAAAATATTATTAGACGATAACGGACTCCAGTTCGTATGCGCGACCCCAGAACGGTTCTACGCGGTGTCACAAGTTTTGGCAACTATGTTTAAGCACATGTCCCAACAACAGGTGCCGGGAAGATTATTGAAACATGTTGTAAGATGCTACCTAAGATTATCGGATAATTTAGAAGCCAGAAGATTGTTGAAACAAGTTTTGCCGCAACAACTAAGAGATAACACCTTCAATGAAGCACTACAGGACGATGTAGGTACCAAGAGATGTCTTGCACAACTACTCCTGACTCTAGATGAACAGCAGCAGTGATCTTGCCTGCTATATCATATATATCTCCATATCCATATATATATATATATATACATATATATCATAATTAAAAAACAAGTGTTACCCTCACTTTCACACACCCGCTTCACTTTTTTTTTCATTCCAAAGGACTTCTACCGATTTGCAAACTGAAAACATTATGAATATAAATATATACCATACCACACGGCAAAAAGAATTGGATAAAACACGAGGTTAATAGGCTCAAAATTGGCTACTAAAGGTTAGTACGTCATTTGAAGGTATCCTAGCACTGCCAATTGCATGTCTGCACAAACTTATAAGAAGTCTGAGGACCCACACAGTGGGTCCTTGCCAGACAAAATGGCGATCTATCAGGATTGTTTGAATCGGTTCAATGAATCTCCTGTGAATCCTAAACTGTGCCGTACCCTGATCACAAGCTTGTTGGAACTATTGTCGCATGGTGAGACTTTCCCTAGACAAGAAGCTACTGCTTTATTCTTTTCCATTTCGAAATTGTTCCAACACCCTAACGATTCTTTGAGACAAATCGTTTACGTGGCTATTAAGGAATTGTGTGGAATCTCCGATGATATCTTGATGGCTACTTCTTCAATTATGAAAGATGTTCAAAATGGTTCAGATCTAGTGAAGCCTAATGCTATTAGAGCATTGATCCGTGTCTTGGATGAGTCCACTGCATTTTCTGCAGAAAGATTATTGAAAAATTCGTTGGTTAGCAAACATCCATCTATTTGTTCTGCTTCTTTGGTCAGTTCATACCATTTATTACCAATCGCTGAAACTACGGTGAAGAGATTTGCTAATGAGACTCAGGAAGCCGTTGGTGATTTGAAACAGTTGCCATATCCAGATGAGAACAGTAGATATTATCCAACTACGTCTCATATCTCTCAATACCATGCATTGGGTTTGTTGTACCAATTGAAGAATCACGATAAGATGGCTTTGATCAAATTGATCCAACAGTTTGCCGGTCATTCTTCACCATTGAAAAATCAATTGGCTCAAGTACAAATGGTTAAATTCGTGCACCAATTGGTTTTGAAGGATCCTAACTCCATCCCCCAGTTCTTACCACTAATAGCTAATTGGTTGCAAAGCAGACACGAGGCTGTTGCTTTGGAAGCTTGTAAGCTTACTGCGTCTCTATCCAACTTGGTTCCTAACGATTTGTTTGCAGCAGCGGTTTCTGTCTTGCAAGGATTCTTGTCCACTCCTCGTGTGACAACCAGATTTGCTGCAGTGCGTTTGTTGAACAAGATTTCTATGGTTTCACCAGAGAAAATTGTGGTATGTAATCCACAATTGGAATCTCTTGTTAACGATAGCAACAGAAACATTTCCACTTACACAATCACTACCTTGTTGAAGACTGGTACCGACAAGAACATTGGTTCTTTGATTAAGACAATTACCAAGTTCATCCACGAGGTGAATGACGATTTCAAGATCATCATTATTGATGCTATTAGAACTCTTTCTCTAAATTTCCCTGAGGAATGTGATACAATATTACATTTCTTGATGGAATCCTTACAATCTGCCGAAGGCAGTCTTCAATTCAAAAATAGTGTCGTGGAAGCATTAATTGATTTAATTCAATTCGTCCCACAATCTAAGGAAAAAGCTTTAGAAGAATTATGTGATTTCATCGAAGATTGTGAATATAATGAAATATTGGTTAGAATCTTACATCTATTGGGTAAGGAGGGTCCAACCACTAAGAACCCGTCATTATACGTGAGACACATTTACAATAGAGTTATTCTAGAGAATTCTATCATCAGATCTGCTGCTGTGTTGTCTCTTTCCAAATTTGCACTTGTTAAGAATGACCCTGAGTTAGTAGAAAGTATTGAACAGCTATTGACTCAAATCAAGACTGATTCAGATGATGAAGTTAGAGATAGAGCATCCATTGCTTTGCAATTCATCGATTCGGTTAAGTCCAAGAAAGATGTTTCCAATATCGCACAAAATTTCATTCGCCCAACTTCTACCTATGACGTTGTTGCTCTTGAATCAAAACTATCACACTATTTGTCACAAGGCCAAGAGGCATTCAAGACTCCATTTGACGTCTCGTCAGTTGCCAAATACTCCGAAGACGAGAAGAAGGCATTGGATTTGAAACGCAGACAAGAGCAAGCCTTCAACCATACAGAAGAATCTTCCAACAGTGGTGCCGGAAATGGTAACGGTACTGAAAAGGGTGGTAGAAAGGGTGATAGATTGGATGACAATAGCTTCAATGGACCTTCATTGGAATCTGAAGAAGAAGATTTGCTATTGTCCAAATACGTGGATGAAATGTCCTCCTTGGAACAATTCCAGTCCTTTGGCAAGTGTATCCATTCTTCCAAGATTGTCCCATTAACGGAAATTGAAGCTGAATTCGTTGTGAAGGGTATCAAGCATTTGTTTGACGAGCACGTTGTATTACAATTCCATATCACTAACACATTGAAGGACGTTGCGCTTGATAACGTTGAAGTGGTATGCCAACAAGAAGGATTATCAGAGGGTTTACTTGACGAACAAGAGGAATTTGTTTTGCCTATTGAAAGACTCTTACCCAATGAAGGAGAGTCATGTTACGTATCGTTCAAGAAACTAACACAGAACAAGGATGATATCATTGTAGAAAGATTCAGCAACTCGTTGAAATTCCAATCCAAGGAATTAGACCCATCTACCTCTTTGCCATTCGAAGATGACGAAGGGTTCCAAGATGAATACGAATTTGATTCATTGTTCTTGAGTCCCGGTGACTACATGAAACCATCATTCGTAAGCAATTTTGCCACCTCTTTGGAAGAACTACCTTATGAATCCGTCTCTGTCTACAACATTGTCGAAACTAACACACTACAAGAAGTCATCGACAAGTTAGTCATTAGCGCTGGTGGTTTACCTTTGGAAAACTCACAAATAGTATCCCACGATGCCACCCAACATACTCTAAAACTTTCAGGAAAATGTATCTTAGACAACACTAAAGCCCTGCTTTCCATCAAGATGATCAAGACAAGTAAGGGTATTGCAATTAAGGCTCTAGTGAAATCCGACAAGGAATCGTTGGCAGAAGACTTATCAAACAACTTGATATAATATATGTACATTTGAAAACAAAAAAAAAACCTATATATATATATATCTATCTAAGATAGCAACATAAGTATTTCTCAGCCGTAAATATAACGAAGTTCTCAGTCTGATAATCGTATTTCAGCCGCTCGTTGTTCACCCCTTATCCTTTAGACCTTATCTGAGACTTCGAGATGAGAAAGTCACAATTTTAAAGGTTTGTTGGAATTCGAAACATTTTGTTTACATCACGCATGGGAAACAACAAAAAGGAAAGGGAAAGAAAGATAAAGCAAGAGCAACAGTTCAGCCTTTACAAGTTATATACCTGCTCATAGACCAATTCAAGATCTTTAAGATATCTACAAGGACTCACTAAGGCCTCTCGTTATTATATCAAGTCCTGAAACCTTCATAAACAAAAAAAAGAAAAGCTAAAGCAAACTCCCCTTATCTCTAAAACACCCTGATTGAACCACCAAGATGCGTTTTTCTGTTGTAACCAGTTACTTATTATGCGCTGCTGCATCGTACGCTAATGCAGCTTCTTTATTCGGATTAAGTTTCCCAGAACCACCATCAGCGAACAAACCGATCCCTGGTGACTCTCCTTTATTGCAATGTGATGTTGACCAATCTCAATCGCTTGATGTTACTCAAGTAAACTTGGTCCCCAACCCACCACAAAGAGGTGAGAATTTGACTATAGCTGCTGCAGGTGTCCTACAAACCACTATCGAAGAAGGTGCATACATCGACATCGAAGTTAGATTAGGTTACATCAAGTTAATCTCACAAACCTACGATTTGTGTGAACAATTGGAGGAGAACGACATCGACGGATTGAAATGTCCAATCGAGGAAGGTGTCTACGAGTTGAACAAGATCGTGGAGATCCCTAGCGAGGTGCCACCTGGCAAATACTCTGTCATTGCTAGAGCTTACAACGTCGACGATGAACAGATCACGTGCCTAACTGGTGAAGTAATCTTCCCAGCGTACTAGACACACCTGTCACAAAGGCTACCTGTCTCTCACTGACCTTACCCAGTGTGAGCCAAGTATAAGGTCTCCTCCTATAGCGACGTTGCAAAGCTGTGGAGTTCTAGGTCCATGTACACGTGACCGAACCGATTACGGCACCTTTTTACCCGTCTTGCTATATATAATATTAATTGAATCACAATTTGAATTGGTTGATCTCTCTCCTCCGTTACCCCAGGTTAGGAAGAGGTCCTAATTTGTATTACATATATCTAGTATACCCTCCTCTATACTATCCCTACCTGTCCAGTCAACAAACGACCACTGTCATCTAATAATGCTAAGAACTGTCTTCAACAAACCATCAGTGTTGAAATCTGGAGTTAACTCGATTACAAAGCAATGCCGTTCTCTTCACGCAAATGCTTACTTGTTGAACAAGGGCAACAGCAACGGTGCTGAGGGCCAAGATGACGATGTCACGGTGAGAATCAGAATCCCACCTATCAAGAGAACCGGCGAGTCTCTAGACAAGAAGCGTGCTAGATTAATTTATCAGTCCAGAAAGAGAGGTATTCTGGAAACAGACTTACTTTTGTCACGTTTTGCTGCTAAGTATTTAAAGGAAATGACCCCAGAACAACTAGAAGAGTACGACCAGTTGTTGAACGAACTAGATTGGGATATCTACTACTGGGCCACAGAAAACTATTCCATTACACCTCTTCCTGACAGATGGAAGAACTCCAATATTCTAAAACAATTGCAAGAGTTCAGTAAGAACAAGGATCGTGAAATCCTAAGCATGCCTGATCTTTCCAAATACTGAACATCAGCGGTATACGTACTTGCCAATTAAGCAACAGTATAGTCTATAGCTCTTATTTTATACCCATATGCTCTCTCTCCCTCTGTCGCGGCAGCTCATCATTTCCAGGGCAGGCCCAAGTGAAAAATTTAACCCGTACACCGCATACTTAGATCCAACATTGGCGAAAGTCTCAAAAATTTTGTTAAGATCATAAAGAATGATATCGTTTATATGATGGAAAATATCATAAATGTAGTCGCGTAGTCCGTTCTAGAGGTCTTGTAAGGTCGTGTTGCGAAGGGTACGTCCAAGATATCAAGTGTTCATATATTAAAGCATGTCCAGTAAGACTCCTCTTTATAAATTACCACCTCTTCCCAGACTTAAGGTGAAAAAGCCAATTATTCAACAAGAGGCTAACAGATGCTTGGTATTGATGTCCAATCTATTACAATGCTGGTCTTCTAACGGACACATGTACGGTGCATGTGAGACATTGGCCCAAGATTTGAAGGCATGTACCGCGGAAAATGCCTTAGGTAAGAACCAAAAAGTCCAGAAGAGTAATATCAACTATCATGCTGCTAGATTGTACGATAGAGTTGGTGGAAAATCTCATGATTAGAAAGAAGCAGACAGACTTTCTCCCCCTTCGTTATCACTTGTACATAATACCATTTTCTAATATTACATATATCATCTAAAATCAAGGAATTCACGATTTATTAAATATGATAGAGATTTTTGTAGCTATTTGTGAGTGGATTCATCTCAAACTTTTCTGGCGAGTCTGCCAGCTCTTTCCCACTCGTCTTTCGTTAGATACCATCCCGGATGGAACTCAGATGAATCATGCTGTTTGATGGTATTAAGGTCATTCTCGTTAATTTCGTTACAATGCATGTTAGAATCTCCTCTGTAATTGTTTTCAATTTCCCATTGGAAATCGCTATGTTCAGTCTCGGCCTTTGTCATGGAGCCTATAGGTTCTGGTATCCGTAGGTATGGATTTCTCAATGTGTTGTTTACACTGCCCAATGAAGTGAATCCCATCTCATATAATCCGCATACTTCTTCTCCCGAATACAATAGGAAACTCCATATCTGTGAGAGATTCCAATGTAGCAACGGTTGCAACCTGTAGAACTGGGGCCAACTGGGGTCCGTCTTTTGAATTGGTTGCAACGTCTCCCCAAATGGATCTGTGTGTCTAATGCCGATTACTATTGCCTGAGTCTCTGGATGTACCGATAAGAACGACTTGAAGGCACTTGGCATATCGACCTGTTTATCCTTCGCTGATTCGTATAACGATAAGTGATATCGCTCCACGCTCCGTTGTAAGAAATCTTGTGCCGTAAGAAAGGTATCCTCTTGATCAATGTATACAGTGGGTAGTTGCTGCAACGGGAACATGTGGAACTGGAGATCGTACTGTGATCCCTGTATTGACATGAGGAAAAATTCCCATAGACATCCCAGATATATGATTAGCAACACTTGACAATCCTTGCCACCGTTGTATGAAAATGATATCTCGCCATTGAACGGATCCCATCTAGTGAATATATCCTGCAGAAGGTACCGTCTACTCAGCTGTATCGATTCTTGAGTCTGTTTTATTACATCTCCGGTTGTGGCTACGGCAGATTCGGCATCGATCGATAAATACGACTGAACGATGTTGTAACAGTTCAGGGCAACGTCTTGCAACATTGCAGAAAACGTATCTGTATTATCGGTTCACACTATCTGATCTTTAGCGAAGTCCTAGACTTCTGCATTTACGGTAAATTGAATCAAAGTATATTGTAGTTGTGTCAAGAAGGTTTATAAAACCTCGAATTGCCTTTGAACGATTTTCATCACATAAGCCAAGAAGATTGAAAAGAGGTACAAAACAAAACCATTCCGTTTACCATCCGAATGATACCGCTCGTGACTTTATGTATTCACCATCAGCTACATTTATAGGTGTATTATCTATATTATCTTAATTATTTACATTGTTAGCTTGTTGTAGTTGGTCTGGCAAATCTGTTTTCCTTACCTCATCAACGATCTTTTCAACGTCTTGAGGTATTTCGTCAACTGGTCTATGACATTAGCATTCTCTGTACACCACAATACACTAGTTTTACTCAACTCCTGGTCTGCCTCACCGATTCCAGCGTTTTCGCTCACAATGACATCCGTTATAAACCTCACTTGTTCGCATATATCTTCCAAAATCTCTGTAGTGGCAATATCACCGGTGATACCGTTGGCATCCATTTCGTATACCAGTTCCTTTACCATGACCAAATCTTTATATTCTTCCCACATAAACTTAATTAGCAAGTTGTAGAAATCGATGTTGCATACGTCAAGGTAAAGGCCGAGATCTTTACAACTTTTGCATTTATTGTAAATTGTCTTTAATATAATATAGTTTCTATCTCCAGGTAGTTTGAACTCTCCACTATCAAATATGTACCGTATGATGGCAGGTAACGTTATTGAATAAGGTTGTGGTAAATTGGATGGTTCCTCGCAAGATCTCTTGTGGATCACTTCGATGAACCTTTTCGTTTGAACCTCCATCTTGGGATCCCTTTGCAAGTATTGGTCCAAGTAATGCATGCAAGTGTCCAACAACTCTTTATCTGTGGTCACAGTCTTCTTTAAATGATTCAAATGTGGGGCTAGTGCGTGTTCCAATGCTACTCTCAACTTCTCTTTTTCTGCCACTAGTTGAATGGCTTTCTCTATGCCGGATAATCGCACATTTTGATAACTGGTCGCCGATATTGGTAAATCTCTTATATCATGATCACTAAGCCTGAAACTGGAATGGGGTAGCGGTGTCTGGCTATCAGAATCTTTATCCGTCTCCATTATCCCTGTCCATGATGGTGATTTATCAGAGAAGACGATCTGTTTATTGAAAAACACTGGATTCAATAACCTGTTCATCGCCTCTTTATCCGGGTTCTTTTTCTGTTTGATCTCTTCTATCACCTCAGAAATGGTATTATGTTCTTCAATAGCATCTGCGGTGCTGCTGACATGCTTCTGCCCCAGTTTACAGCTCTGTGAAAGTAGTCTTCTTGTGGCTCTTGTTGTTACATTATGGAGATGAGCTTTAAATAAAAGAGATGAGTTCATTCTGGCAGCATTCAACATATCGTAAACCACCTCTGTCCTTAGATTGGCTCCTTATACAAGCTTAAACGACTGGTATCAACACTGTGAGAGACAATAGATTGAACCGTAGGCATCTTTTGCAACGTCTTTTATTAATCAAAGCCAGTGTTTCCTTCTTTGATTTAAGAATTTTTCTTTCAATACTTATTACATTTGGTATATATTGATTCTTTACTGATAACGTTAATACAAAACTGAGAAGAGAAAAAGCACAAAAAATTCGTATCAAAACCCATCAAGGGCTTTAGTAGCTCTTTCAAGTCTTCTTAAACCTTCTTGGTACTTTTCTGGATCCAGAACCATATCTGCAGTCAATCTAGAGAGAGAATCGACCAATCTTTCAAGAGCTCTTTTCTCTTCGATCTTCATACCAAGGTTAGAGAATTCTGACCCTATCAGGGTTCCCTTTGTAACATTCAATAGTTGTGAGATAGTATCTATATCGAAGGATCTTAGTTCTTTGTTGTGTTTGGATCCGATTTTTTTGGTTTGATTGTGGCTTTGGTTTTGGCCTTGACGTTGGTGAGATTTGGATCTGGTCTTCGAATGGCCTTTCTTGGGAGCCTTTGGCAGCTTACTTTGTGGAGTCCTTACTGATGAGGCAGCTTTAGTGGAATCAGCACCTTTCTCTACTATGTCCTCGTAATCATCATCATCTTCTGGATCTTTTACATTGCACACTGCCTGGTCATTCGGTTGTTGTGTGATTTGGTTCTCTGGGGTCTCCAATCTTGACGATGATGAGCTTGGAATAGAAGGTAGTGGCCTAGTAGTGTATCCATCCTCCTGTGGTCCCATGGTATCATCTTGCTCAGTAGCAGAGAAGAAACTTTCAGATCTCACACTGCTTTGTCTTGAATGTCTCTCACTCCGGCTTGCACTGGCACTGTGACCTTTCCCCATCTCCTTTGCAAGTTGATTCTGAATATCATCTAAACTTTCCTTGATAAATATATGTGACTTGGGCCTTCTTGCGCTTCTTGGTGGTACTGTTGGATGTAAGTCTGATATGATTTCAAGTTCTGGTTCAGCACCAGCGGTCTTCTTACTGTTAACTTGAGTTTCTAGTGGTGGTAATATACTCGAAGCAATTGATTTGATTTCGGATACCTGAGATATATCTTGCTGGCTTGGAGCCTGTGATATGTTTAGTGGTGTAGTGTCCGAAATTGCTTCTGTGACATTGACCTTGGGGATGTTATTATAATCAGAAACTGGAGTTTGTTGTTGCTCATCGTACGATTCCTCTTTAATTGTCGTCGTTTCAAGTTGAGATAGATGTTGACAGTCACCACTGTTACCAGTAGCACCATATTGCGAGGTATGGTCCAAATTTACCATGCTGGATCCCGAATTACTTGTGGCAGATGCGTTATAGGAATGTCCACTTTCGCTTGCTAGATTACCTGATGCGATTGATGAAGGGACCTTCTGATGGGACATCTCCATAGATACAAGTTTTAATGAGTTGTTTTTCTCTAAAGTAGGAGTCGTATCTGTTTCAGCTGGTTGCCCAATCTGTTCTTTCTTTAACGAAACCTGAGGTTCTTCCGTATCAATAGAGTTTCCTACTGGTTTTGTTGTTAATTCAGACAATGCATCTGCTGATGCAGCTGACCATTCGCTCTTAGTAGGGAAGGGCGGTAAAGCTGGCTCTTCAAAATTCTCCTTCTTCACAGCGGTAGTACTGTTATTTTTGACTATATAGGAGACTGGAACACCTTCATGGACAGTGCCTGAATAAGCCGATATTATGCTTTCTCTGTTTCCTGGCGATTGACCGTTTAATTGTAAACGATTCCCATCTGGAGAAGGCTGAGGGGACCCATACGTATTGAAGAATGCCACATTTTGATCGTTAGATGTATATGACAATTGTGGAGATGCCCTTTCAGCAGAATCTATTCCCTTGCTTGGCATATATATTTCATCATCCAAACTCTCATGTAAGCTGTAATTCTCGATCATAGCAGAAAGTCTGTTGTAATTAGGGTTGTTGCTAGCGCTTGGTGGCCTAACTGCACTCTCCAATGGCTCTTTACTCATTGTATTTGTCCAAGATAGTGCTTCTGGTTGTAGTATTTCCCTTCTTTCCAGATCAACTGTTATTGATACCTGGGATAGTATCCTCTAAAATAGACTTGTTTCCAAAGAATTCCCTCAACAACAAGCAATTTCAAAAATAAATGTATCTACCTCAATAAGTAGATGGTTGTTAGTTGCTACAATTACTATACTGGGTTGACAAACCTCTAACCTGCGTTTAGATCAAAGATTCTTACAGTCAGTAAGGTGTTGATGTTTTGATTTCACTGTTGATCTGAATTCCAGATCAGGAAAGATAGTAAACACTTAGTATTTGAAGGTCAGGTGACAAGAATTGAAGAAAATGGAAGTAGACAATAAATAGGTGTTTACATTAGTACCGCACCTTGATGCGCGTGTGTATACAATGATATAAATGCATACGTATTAAATAGTGTTTCGAACTTAGTTCATAATGTACATTAGTTGCTCTTAGGGCCAATTCGTTTCAATTCATCTTGGAACTTTCTGTAAACATTAAAATCGAACTTGGCAAAGTTGTAATCGAGGTCTATGAAAACTTTTGATATTTGACAGCTCTTGTAGTAGTAATTGAGGAAATTACTGGAGTATGGGTCCACTGATGGACCATAGAATTCTATCGGAACTGGTTCATGGCTGTAATGATTATTTTTGAAATTTTTGTAGAAGGTTGTGAACAAACCAGTGACGATGGGTGTATCATCCTCTACGTCGGAATGCTTTTTGGGTCCGCCAAAAGAGCTTGAGTTATTGTTGCTGTCGTTGTTACTGTTTGTTTCATGGTTCTTGAAATGCGATGGGAATAACCCTTGGAACATTTCAAATGCTGCCAAGGTGAAACCGAACTGTGGGGAACTTCTCAACACACGAGCCGGTCCACCTTTGAAAAATGATTTGATGCTTTCCTCTTTCAAGATCGTTCTTGCTGCATGGATTACACCTGTATACGTTGTTTCTCCCTTCCTGGGATCGATTTGTAATCTGGTCTTAATCACATCAAAAGGAGTGGTCAAATAAGCTGCTGGCATACCTGCGATCCCACCAGCCAAGAGGAGTTCCCAGGTTTTGAGTTTGTTTCTCTTGTTTTTATCATTTGGATCAAAATTAAATACATCCTTCTTTAAATGAGCATATGTTGGGAAATATATGGCGGAGAATGGGACGTCTCTCAGTAAGCATGCTGCGGCACCTTTGTAGAGACCGCGAAGGCCCAATTGCCTTATAATTCCTACTGCACCTAATTGTGGCCTTGCATTTTCACCGACGTAATCTGATCTCATTTGTAATCTGATCTTTACGATTTCCAATGGATTTGTAAACACAACTTGGCAAGCACCAGCGGTGGCGCCTGAAAGGATTTCTTGGTACCATTTAATCGTACGAGACTTGTTCATGAAATACTGTCTCATGAAATCGTTCACTGTCAATTTGATAGCTTTTTCGGGGGCTACACCGATTAACTGTGGGCCTAGACCAGAGTAAAGACCTCTAATACCCTTAGTTTGGAAGATTTTCACAACACAATCAATGGAGTTTTTGTACTGTACACTGTTACGTTGCGCTTGCATTCTTGTCTTTACCAGGTCAATAGGGTACACGACAGTGGCGCCGATGCACCCAGCTATGGAGCCTAACGTAAAGTTATGAATCGAATCAAAGATCGGGTAGAAATAGAAGTTAGAGTACCATGATTCCGATCTAATTCTCTTCAACTCCATGGAATGCACAATATCGTTCAAATAGTTAGGGTTCAAGATTTTCATAAAGTCTTCCATAGTAAGGTTACGACTCTCGGCAGTATCCTTTGGAGTCTTACTTGCCCAAAGACGATCCAATAATGAGACTCTTTGGCTTTGCTTCCTTTCGTTATGTTCTTGTAACGAAGAAGCCTGGCTAAATTCATCCACAGTTGAGTTATAGTTTTCGTTGAACTCTTTAATAGTCCCCTTATTAATATGAGGTCCCATCTGAACTTGGCTATGAATGAAATCGTCGATGGTTTCATCAGAGTGGTGCATCGAAGTCAAACATTGGTGCCTTGACTGTTTTGAGTTTGATACAATGGAGAACAAGAGGTTAATCTGTGATGGGGAAAACTCTACAATATTCGTCACTTTGTTATACTCTTTATTCAAAAACTCCATAAAGTCCCTCTTCGTAATCACTTGCTCTCTGACATCGTTCTCATCGAATTCGTAATATTGTGCGTAACGTATAAGCACCTGGTTCAAAAGATCAAAATTCTCAAATAAATAAAATATGTCTTTTATGACATTGTATTGGATATAATTGTTATCGCATTTGATAAGCTTTGTGTTGGATAAATCCAAAGAATTGAAAACATCTGAAGAGACTCTGTGAGAATAGAACAATTTCAAAAGGTAAGATAGCTGGTTCTTGGAAAGCGTCCGACAATTTTTCGATGGGTTCAGATGGCATAATTTATTGAACCCAACGAACATTTTCTCATCTTTCAAATCGCTTTGCAAAATCGTGACGAGCGAATTCAAAGAGAAATAAGTGCCTGAAGATTTCCCAAACGGACTACACTGGTAAAATGGGAACCAACGAAATTCGTTCCAATTCAAAGCCAAATCATTTTTCATAATAAATTCATCGTTAACGCATTTTTGTAAGAACGAAATAGTGGACTTAAACTGATCGACGTTCAAATACAGCTCATCAAAACTCAGGAACTTATTCCCATAATTGATATATTTCACACGTTGATCATCGATATTCGAAGTTTGTCGGGCCCGTATCCTTGCCACATCAAACTTCCTGAAAAACTCATATAATACAATCAAATGGTAGTTGTTGAACTCCAAGATGTTGTTGAAATGGAACCAATCGTTGATGGTTAAATATCCTTTATTCTGTTCATCCATGGCGAAAAAGATACATCCAAATACATTCTTCGGGATCTGATTCAAATTGAACGAGTGATCAGTAAACTTCGAGTACAACGACTGCGAGTTCGATATAAGCCTGATGAAATCATCGTACCTTAACACCGACTCACCAGTCTCTCCGGAGTCCGAAACATCGCTAGCATACGGTTCTCCCAGCTTTTTCTGCTCAGCAGTAAGCACACTGGCATATTTGCTAAACACCTCCAGCTGCTGCTTCTTTTTCTCGCTATTCGAATTCACTAGTTCCATCTTTGCATGTTGTTATATGTCTTTAATACTTTTTGCCTTGCTTCTATTTCTGTGTCTCTCTTTAAATCATATAATAAATAATAACGTAAACGTAAAATGCCTTAACGAATGATAAAATGCATTCAAATCTTGACTTCTTGACAATGTAACGAATGTTCAACCCAGATAACTAAAAGATATGCACAAACGAAATTATTCAAAGTATGAAATATCACCTTGTCTCACAGCTTCATTTAATGCTGGACGGATCAGAGAGATGCTTCTAAAATAAATAAAATGTGCCTGTTTCCAAAACAGTTTTGGCAGCGAAATCTAACTTCCCAACTGTTGGCTGAACGATACAGGATTAAATACGAACTAAACAACGTTAATGTAATGATGTTAAATCCAGTTTCCAATCTCGTGTTGGCCATCTCTAACAGCTTCTTTGTATTTGAACCGATTCAAAGCTGTGATCTTTTTTTGGGCAAAAAGATTTTTCCGGGCCCTCGAAAACGGAGTTTCTGGTGGAATTTCGGCTCCGATTCTTTCAATGTGCTTACGTTACCCCAGAAACATTGTTTTAGGGACCCAAATTCGGATTTCTGGCCCGCTCGGGCCGCAGGGTCTTTCCAATGGAGATTGGAGCTTGGACATCAGGTCATGTGACCTGAAAGTGTTTTACCTATATTTCATGGTAAGCAGCAAGTTTGCATGTCCAGATGTGTGTATTATTTGTATTTATAAAGTCTGCGTTATAGAATGTCTGACTGTTCTGTTTGTTTTCGTTGTTTTTACAAGATGGCACGACGACTGATCAAGTCTCGTACATGTGTTCGCATACAGCTTTTTCTCTACCGATGGATCTTTCCAGGCAGTTGTCGAATAAATTACTGAATTCTCTACCCAATTCCCAATAACATCCATGGAACATGTCTCTCATGAATAGCATCATTCCGGCGAGATGGTTTGTGTTTGGGATGTTTCTTAGTAGCCTTGCCTTTTCTTTCAGTTGTTGGTGGTGTGTGAATACGTCGAGATTTTCTTTAACTTTTAAGTACCTGTACATTTTCTTCAGATGTTGTTGGAAGGTTTCTATGGGGACATATTCCGATTTCACCTTCATGTTCATCTTTAATGATGCATCAGGGGAGTTGTCCCAAATATGGGTTTCTGGGCCGTATAGAGAGTAATTGTAAGACCAAATTAAGAGTGTGGTCAATGCCAAGGTGTTTGGTCTAGTGATACAATAGTCGAGATTCACGTCACATGACATATCTTCTCCGTTGTGGAACATCTCGAATAAGAACATATAAGCATAAATAATGGCCATTCCACCTTGCATCGGGTCTTGACTGAATTTTAGGATTCTTTCGCTCACCAATGCATATTCTTCAGTGCCAGCACGAACGTTCATTCTCCAAGGTGCGCCTACATATATGTAATAGTCGTATTGGAATATTCTTAGTATAATTTGGGTCATGTGGTAGGCTGGAATCTTACACGAGCGAACGTCATCTAGCCTCAACAGTTTGATTCCTTCGTCGTCCACCGCATCTATGTGGGACAGGACTGAGTTTGATGAATTGTTACAACCGTGCATGACTTCTTGATGCCAGTAATCGATGGCGAATGAAATGATCTCCTGCCAATGTATATTTTGTACGCTTAATGGGTTGTCGGCACCAAGTGAAATCACTTCCGAATGTTGTTGCAATTGGAACATGATAGATATCAACCCAGATAGTAGCAATTTATTGCCAAATTTGCTCGTTTTCAACTTGGTCCAACTGTTTGTGTTATTCGATCTTTGCAACTGATGCATCACATGGTTCAAAAGCTCTTTCAACGCGTCAAGGAAGCTTATATCCTTGCTTCCAAATCCATGTTGCAATAATTTGTCGAGCGATAAATCGTAGCTGTCCCAAATCTCGTCCGAACATGGCAACGAAATCCTCACTTGATTACAGTGAATAAATAGGTATGTGTATCCGAACACAACTGCGTGAGTTGTGTCAATGTAAAAGGCGTATAATGCTGTTCTTTTCAAAGTCTCAAAATCGATCCAATTTTTGTATATCACTTCCATTGATTCGTAATTCGATGGTGATTGTTCCTTCTTGACACGTAACGGATGCCCTCCCAAGGAAGGAGTTCTACGAAGTAATTGAATTGTGGTACCATGATGCAAATAACTTCTTTCATGCAAATATCTATTTGTACTGGTCTTTTCATAACACTCAAGCAATAAAAGTGACTGAATAATATAAGTCTCCGATGGTGGTTGGAAATCTTCATGCGAAAATATCAACCAACGTAATGGTCCTGCAATAACATCACTTATCGTACGACGAGTGGCAGATCCCAGATAGGAAGCACCGGTCATAATCATACTAAGAATAAGAATTGGAGGCTCTTTCTCAATGTCAAATGACGGTTTATGCAAAATTGGATATTGTGGATGGAAATTCAACCAGTATGACTTCAATGCAGTTTGTAATTTGTTTAACATAATATATTTCACGTCCGCGATTAGCAGTGCTAATGTACCTTGTCTTTCCAACGATAGTTTGAACTTCGAGTTAGGGTCTATATTGAAAAATGACGGCCTGGATATCAGCTTAGACCTCTGCTTTTTTGATAGTCTGTGAGAATCCGATTCAACGGTAGAAACTGTTGCTGACCGTTTCAGTTGCGATTTTAACTCTCCGACTTTCGACTTCTGTGCCAGTAAATTGTCCTTAATGTTCTCCTTTCCAACATCTTTAAATTTTGGAGATCTATTTGGAACCGAGTCGATGGATGAAGTAACAGAGCCTGCATTAGATGGGGTAGCGACACTTTCTCCCGATTGTTGAGGGATGATATCATTGTAAGACATCTGCTGCACCAAGGTTTGTAACGGATCTGTTGGTAAGAAATCCACCGAGAATAAATCATCCACGATATTTGTTAATCCTGGATTGGTATTGAGGCCTGTGTTAAGTTCAGGATCATAACTCTGTTGTTGAGGCGGAACCATGTGTGCTTTTTGGTCCAAGGGAATATTATCAATATGCTGCTGCTGACGTTGGTACTGTGGCTGAACGTGGGATTGTGACAGAGGCGGTCACAAAATTGATGGATCTTCCAACTTCGCAGTTGGTGGCACTGCATCAGATGGCTGATCCAACCTACTATTCTGTTGAGGCGTAGCATCCTGAGTTACACCACCGGCGAACAACCAGTTGAAGAAACTGTTCAAGTTACCGTTTGATGCTGGCCCCATTGCGTTAAACCCAGCATTCAGACTAGTATTACTACTACTTGTCGTACTACTGCTATTGGGCAAAGAGTTACTGTCATGGCCAACCGCATGTCCGCTACCCGAGCTCGCCTTATTGTGCTTTTTATCCCCCACATCAAGTACGATATGATCCACCTTTTTCTGCTGTTGTGGCTGCTGTCCAACACCAGCGACACTCGCCGTATCCGGCAGCTGCGGTGCCGCTGCTTTAGACCCACCCGCCGCTCTTTCTTTGCCAGATTCTCTTCTCACCTTCATCTGCATTCGAACACCGTTATTCGTGTGACGTCTCTGATGTCTCACCAACAAATCCTTCCGAACGAAAGTCCGGTTGCAAACTATCCCATCGTCAGGATAAACATATTCACACCGAAATATCTGCTTCGGCCAGTGGTTAAGCTTATGCCTCTGTAAATGCTCATACCGTGAGAAGGTCTTCTCACAATCTGGATGAGGACAAACGTATCTGCCGCCTACTTTTTCCTCCGACGCTTCCTTACTCTCAGAACCCATCATTTTCTACCACCGTCTGCTGTACAGCGTAAATATATCAATAGATACTGAAGTACACTGCTTACTCCGAGGCTCCGACAGCTGATGATTTAAGGATAACGAACAGTATATTTATGATGTCTTGTGATTGTTATGCTATGATGAGTACGGTCGAATCGAAACTGTTTTTCAGATGTTGATCGCTTATAATCACGGCCCGGAAATAATATTTCTGGGGTCCCCGAAAAAAGGGTTTTGGGGGATATATATATATATAACGGTGTATGTGGTGGGGTCTGGAGATGTGGTAGAGATATATTACATGCTTAGTGCGACCCCCTCGTATTGGGAGGACGTGTTTATGTAGGGATCTACTGGGAAGTTTTTCCTCGCGATGTTTATGGCGATCCATTCGAGTAAAATGTCGCACTGTTTCACTAGGATCTTGGCAGTTTGGTCATCGACGTTGCTTGATTCCATCATTTCGGGGAGTAAAGTGACTAGTCTTAGTAGATGGATAATTCCGTAAATTTCAGTGTACTGTTTCTCCGAGTGTGCTTTCAGTAGTTCTGCATATTGGATTCTTTCTAGACGGTACAAGAGTAATTTCCCCAGGGATAAGTTGAAGTAGAGTTTTATTCCCTGCAGAAATTCTGAGAGTTGAGCTTGTTCTACCACTGAGGAGGTCGAATTGCTAGTATCTGCATAGAACTGGGACAAGATATGTTCGATTGGCCGTTCGCTGGGTAGTTGTACTAGCTTTCTGTCTTTTGTGACGTTTTCCCAGTCGTCTACAAGCACAGAACGAAGCGAGATAGGGACTTTTATGTGTATCTTAGGGTGTGATCTTTTGTTTAGTACTGGGGTTGCCTTCTTACGGTCGGATTTGTCAGAGCTGGAAGCTGCTGCTGTTGTACCAGAAGATGAAGATGAGGCTGGATTAGAAGCGGAAGTCGAACTTGCCGAAGTATTAGTACCACTGCCACTATTTGAGGTACGGCTGGCCGCCTTTTTGCCCTTCTCAACCTTACTAGGCCTGCCAACAGGCCGTGATCCTGATTTCTTCTTCCCACCATTGTTCTTCAACTCTCGAGCCTTTTCCACCAACGACTTCTTCAATTCCAAATTCTCATCGTTATACGGTCTGATTCGGTCTAAACCAACCCATTCGTCCCAACTCGACTTCCAGCCCTGGTAATGCACAAAATAGCATTGGCCCTGTCTCATATGTTCCGGCGGACGATCAAATTCTACTTTTTCATCGTCAATACTCACGTCTTTGTAGTCCTTTGATGTAATAGTCTGATTCTTTTCATCGTAAACTCGTAATACTTTGGCTTCATAGAGCAAAGGTCCGTGATAACACAAACATTTCCCATCTAGAACAATTGCCATGATCAACAGCTACTGAAAGTTCCCCTGGGACAATTAAATTTTGGAGAAAGACCAGCGTAGCAGGTTCAAATACTATGTGTAACTTCTGTTTCGTGAAAGTGCTAGATGGTAGCTTTAACGTAAGATTTGGCATTTGAATTTTACGTGAAGAAACATGGGAAAACGGACAGTATAGAAACAGTAGATAACACTAGGTGAGCACTTGATAGTAATGGTATATAAACCGCAGCTACTTGGAAGGAATGCAGTACTTTCCAAGAAGAAGGAAGTGGGAAATTCTGATCACGTGACAACTCACGTGATATGATATGACATTGGAAGTGACCTGATATCTCCAAGTATTGCCTCAAAGCACTAGAGTCAAACTAGTATCAATTCATAAAGTCTTGGCCACCCTTCAACACCAATTCCAGCACCACAACGCCACTAATCACGTCGCATATCCACCTCTTACCATCACACAAGGTCTGCAAAGCTCTCCTAATAATGCTGTTCTGACCTTTAATGCCAAAGTAAAGAAAAAAAAAAGTTGATGAAACAAAAACAAATTTGAAAGAAACAGCCTTTTATCACAGTGACCAAAGAAGCAAACCACAACGGTTCTGACTGGCAAGGACGATCTTTTACACGCGGACAAACATCTGTATTGGTATTCTGAGTCGATGAGACGTTATTTGAGTGGTGGCTACTGAACTATTTTATTCGAAGCAAGAGAGAAAGGAAAGGTTTCCCACATTTCCTAGTATTGTATTTTTTTGTTTCCCGATAGGACTTGATAAAACCCAGAGTCGGTGCTTTTGCAATGTCTAAACGTTCGTCCCAGCATGTGGTAGGAATTCACTATGCTGTTGGTCCTAAGATTGGGGAAGGTTCGTTTGGAATAATCTTTGAAGGTGAAAACATTCTAAATGGTGGGTCGAAGAACCCTGTTGCTATAAAGTTTGAACCCAGACGGTCTGACTCACCACAGTTACGGGATGAGTTTCGCGCATATAGGATATTGAATGATGTGAGAGGAATTCCTCATGCGTATTATTTCAGTCAAGAGGGGATTCATAACATTTTGATCATCGATTTGTTGGGTCCGTCGTTAGAAGATTTATTTGAATGGTGTAGTCGAAAATTTTCCGTAAAGACGACAGCAATGTTGGCGAAACAGATGATTGATAGAGTACGTTCTATTCACGAGCATGATTTGATATATCGGGACATTAAGCCGGATAACTTTTTGATATCTGAGTTTCAACGGGAGTTATCGGATGGGTCAGTGGTTAAGTCGTGTGCCACAAGCAGTGGTGGTGACGCAAACCTAATATACGTGGTTGATTTCGGAATGGCAAAGCAGTTTAGGGACCCAAACACAAAACAACATATACCATATAGAGAGCGTAAATCTTTGAGCGGGACTGCGCGGTACATGTCGATAAACACCCATTTCGGTAGAGAGCAATCGAGAAGAGATGACTTGGAGTCCCTTGGCCACGTATTCTTCTATTTCTTACGTGGGTCCTTACCATGGCAAGGTTTGAAAGCTCTTAACAACAAGGCTAAGTATGAAAAGATTGGACTCACGAAACAGAGGTTAAAACCAACGGATTTATTGACACCGGAGATACCAAAACAGTTTGCTGAATATCTATCGTACTGTAGATCGTTAAGGTTCGATCAGGACCCAGATTATGATTATTTGATCTCCTTGATGACGCAAATCATGCAAGAAAATGGGTACGAAGAAGATGGTCATTACGATTGGATGGATTTGAACGGCGGTCAAGGTTGGAACATTAAGGTCAACAAAAGAGTTAATTTGCATGGGTATGGTAATCCAACACCAAGAAATACAAAACATTCTGCTCAACAGCTTACACCATTGCATCAACAGCAGGCACAACAGCAGGCACCGGGGCAAGTACAGGGACAAAATCATCAACAACAGAATAGTAGGCACGATTCACGTAACTATAGGTCTTTCTCACAAAGCACACCAAATAAGTCTCAAAAGAAAAATGTTAATAGCAGTATGGGGAACAGTAGGGTGAGATTGTCACAGGGCAATGGATTTGTGGGACCAAACGTACCATTGAAACAGAACCTCAATATACAATCGTACGATTCAATGGGTAAGCTTCATGGCAGACGCATTCCGAATAACGAAGAGTATGACGATAATGATTCCATTGAAGAAGGCGGATTTTTTTCAAAATTGTGCTGTGGAATTTGCTAGCCCATTTTTTAGGCCCATGACGAGAAGATGTATTATAAGTTAATTTAACCCTCCTTACCTATTTGTTGTCCTGTTGTAAGAGCTGAAAAGGCGTTGATCGTCTGGGTTCTCCAATAACAGGCACACACGGATACATTTAACGCTGAGCGTTTTGCTTTTATAATTTTTTTTCCAAGGCAAGAAGGAACCTTTCATATCTTTGTGTCTCTCCCATTCCCATGATCTTTCTCGCTCGGTTCGCATTTATTAGACAAACTTACACCCTTGCTTTAGCTGAGGAGAACTGACAAATTACATGAACATCCAGATATGTAAATAGAAATACATATTCATAATATTTTACTTTACTTTAATATAAATTGTAATTTAGTTTCAAGGAACTTAAATAACGAATTAAGCACTTGAAGAGTATATTTAATCATTGAATTATTTATTAGCTGATAGTAAGTTAAATTTGAAGTGAATGCAATGCAATATAATTTCCACATGGGTAACAGGTTTCAATGAATTGCAGAAGGTGATTGAGGGAGGTGAACGGGTATCATAAGCCTTCGCATACAAATGTGGCATCGCTGCCTCTTCTAATGCCAGACAGAAGAGGGATTGTGGGTATATCGAATGAATGGGTTTTACCGTCAAACATGCTATCTAGTGCAGGCGTCATTGGAGAATGGGCTTCGTATTCCAGAGTATCCTCAGAATCTTCAAACGCAGAATTGCTACTATCCTTGGTTGTTTCATCTGAACTGGAGTAGACCATAGTAGCTGGAGGTTCTGATTTCGTTTCGGTCGACACGGATTCGAGTAGACGTAATGGGTTCCTTGGTGGAGGTAAAACCATTGGCATGTCAACAACCGAGTACGATCTTAGCTCTTGATCTTGCAAGGATATGAAATGAGAGTCTGCTAAGCCGACGAAATGACTCCCTAGATGTTTCTTGTTTCCGATTCTTTCCAGATCTGGAGATTGAATAATGTTACCGTTTTGCACACAGTCCGCTGGTAATCCAAAGCTCTGGATACCATGAGATGGTCTGCAACACATTACTTGGTCGGTGAATTTCAAATCTTTGATATCCCAGGACATTATTAAGCCTTGATCGTCTGTACTATATATTTTCTTCATTTCATTATCGTAATCGAGACTGTTGACATGTCCGTTATGACCCAACAGGTGTGCTCTAACCTTCCCATATCTGATATCCCATATCTTCAATGCCTTTCCGACCGAATTAACGACCGTATATTCATCTAACCATTTGGAAGTATAACATTTGCCAGACTCGGCATTGCTGTCCTGAGGTCCAGGGACACGTATTCCGTTACCATCACCCAAACGAAGATCCAACAATGCAATTCCGGACTGCCCAAATTTCGTTCCTGTCAGAGAAAATGTGAATGGATTGACTGGGTTAACATCAACGTGTTCCAAACCGGGGAAACTGTTCAAGTATAATGGGTCTTTGCACTGTTGGTTCACGTCATAGACAAACAACGAATCGTTAATGACAGAGGTGAAATGATGCTTGTTCCAGGTCTTCAAATGACGAATTGGTTTTGAACGACTTGTGTTATAAATTTGCGTAGCAAGATCAACACTATCCATGCTATCGGTGATCACTTTCAAATGTTTGGAATGATTGAAACGTCTTAGAATTTTGGCGTTCCCATTCTCGATTGAAGTTGCAATTAAGTTCACATATCCATCAGAGTGTCCTGAAAGTAAGATTCTGTCATGGACTTTATCATCGAAGGAAACTACGGTGTCATTATTCTGCGATTGCATGATATCTGTAGCCAGAATAGATTTTCCTGGAACAGTAATGGTTTGTAAACTATGGAGCAATTTCCCACCGCGAGCCTGCTCATTAATTTCATTATTCCGCAATTGGAACAACTGTAAATTATCCGATGTCTGTGATGTGGAAAGTAGAATGGTGTCCCTATCCAATGACATTGAAGTGACGTCCCTAGTGTCTTCTGACAGTTTCCAACAATCTGTCTTCAATTTTTTCGTGACAATGACATCGTTCAAATCACCACTAACCTTCCTTAGCAAGGAACTGTTCAATTTCGAAGCCTCTATCTTGCAATTCCGCCTGACAATAGTACTGTTCTCGTCATCGCTAATATCTCTTCTACTCTTCTTGACGATGATGGCGTTCTGTCTGAATATCTCTGGAGCCCTGTAGAATTCAGTCATAATTTTCGCAATATACAGTTTCTTATTTGACTTTGTGTAATGTTTGCACTGCAGAGAATAATTGATTGTTAACAGGTACATCCATTAGAGGAGTAAGAGCTGGTCACTTTTAGAAACGACATGTTTATATATGATACAGGGCAAATAAAAATAGCACTAGCAAACACTGAGCCAATCAAAAATAGGACCAAACGCAGAACAAGCAACAAAAATTAGAGAAAGGCACGTTACCTATTGAGTGTGTTAGGCAGCCATATGAGCAAACATCCTGTTTATGTTTGCAAGAGGTTTGTTTACCTGTAAACAAACCCAGCATCTTTAAAGCTGGCAAAGGCTTGTTTATATTTATGTCATTTTGGACGATATGATTTTTGTCACGTGATGCCCATAATCGTCCCATATGCACGTCATCTGACAGCAATACGGCAGATTCTTGCAACCTGGTGGCTACCACCGCCATTAATGCCGTTTCCGAATTTACTGACATACTCGGCGTAGCCTGGTATCCCTCTTTAGTACTCTTTTTCCAGGTTTCAATCTCCTCACGTGACAAGTAAAGGAGAAAAGAAAATTGTGATTTGCATATTTTAATTAAGGAAACAAAACAAGAACAAAGATACTTTACTTGCAAACAACATCCGATTTAATCATCAGATCAAGGTGCTAGAGGATAAGCAAACGTGCATTGACAGTGGCAAAAAGGACGGTACGGAAAAGGGTATTGAGCAAGGTATTGATCTGATTTTTCTTTGCTTCTTTTTAGAGGAATCATCAACTTTTTTTCTGGTTCTGTTTCCTGTTCTGTTTCTTTGCAATTACGACAATTAAAGAAGACAAAAGACAAAAAATAAAACCTTATAGGCTTTCTCGGGCGGTTTTATTTGTTTAATAATTATTGCTGTTACTACCACTTATCAGATATCTAGTGTTTGAAGACTTTTCAATTTGTTATTGAGATTCCACTTTGAAGGAGAAATTATCGGATTTGAAATTGACAAACCATTAAAAAAATAAAAAGCTGCGAAATATGTCTATCTCTGTGAAACTAGTGGCTGCTGAGTCATTGAACAGGAGGGATGTGTTTAGATCTCCTGATCCGTTTGCAGTTTTGACTATCGATGGTTCTCAGACGAAATCCACAGCGGCTGCAAAGAAGACGTTGAATCCCTACTGGAATGAAGTATTTCAATTCAAAAATGTGAGTGAAAATTCGATCTTAACTGTTCAAGTGTTTGATCAGAAAAAGTTCAAGAAGAAAGATCAAGGGTTCCTAGGTGTTGTCAACGTTCGTATTGGTGACATTCTGGGTCACTTGGACGAAGATACTGCCACTTCGAACGGTAGAGCTCGTGAAGAGACTATTACTAGAGATTTAAAACGTTCTAACGACGGGTTGTCAGTAAGTGGTAGAATAATATTGGTTTTGACGGTTCTCCCCAGAGCTGGCAGCCGTAATGGAGCTGCTGGTGCCGCAGGTAGTGCTGTTGCTGGTTCCGGAGCAGCTCGTCAATCGGATTCGATGACGAACGCTTCCACTATCGACAACAGATTGATTGCTCAGACTGTTGCTAACAACTTGCAAACTACTACATTAGACAACCAGGATTCTGCGAATGCTGCAGGTACCGCCAGTTCAGGTTCAGGTGCCGGTTCAAGTGATGCTGCTCCATCCGGTCAACCTTCGACAGCTCAATCTCAATCGTCAGCTAGCAGGCAATACTCATCGTTTGAAGATCAATATGGTCGTTTACCCCCAGGATGGGAAAGAAGAACGGATAACTTTGGAAGAACATATTATGTGGATCATAATACAAGGACAACAACATGGAAAAGACCCACTTTGGATCAATCCGAGGTTCAACGTGTCAACACCGAACTAGAACGTAGACAACACAGAGGAAGAACTTTACCTGATGGTGGTGCTCAATCAGAGGGCTCGTCTTCATCAAACGTTGCTGTTCATACCGGTACTGGATCTCAAACTCCTGCCGTAAACGGTTCAGCAGCTGCTACTTTTGCTGCCACTGGGGGTACCACATCGGGGTTGGGTGAACTTCCACCAGGTTGGGAACAACGGTTCACTCCTGAAGGAAGAGCGTACTTCGTTGATCACAACACAAGAACCACGACATGGGTCGATCCAAGAAGACAACAATATATTAGAACCTATGGGCCTTCCACAAATACCATACAACAACAACCTGTATCTCAGTTAGGACCTTTGCCTTCTGGTTGGGAGATGAGATTGACAAACACAGCCCGTGTATACTTCGTTGACCATAACACTAAGACCACCACTTGGGATGATCCTAGATTACCTTCTTCCTTGGATCAAAACGTTCCACAGTATAAGCGTGACTTCAGACGTAAGGTTATTTACTTCAGATCCCAACCGGCTTTAAGAATTCTACCAGGTCAATGTCACATCAGAGTACGCAGAAAGAATATCTTCGAAGATTCTTACCAAGAAATAATGAGACAAACGCCAGAAGACTTAAAGAAGAGACTAATGATCAAATTTGACGGTGAAGAAGGTTTAGATTATGGTGGTGTTTCAAGAGAATTCTTCTTTTTACTATCACACGAGATGTTTAATCCCTTCTACTGTCTATTTGAATATTCTGCCCATGATAACTATACTATCCAAATCAATCCAAACAGTGGTATCAACCCTGAGCATTTGAACTACTTCAAGTTCATTGGTAGAGTCGTCGGTTTAGGTGTATTCCATAGAAGGTTCTTGGATGCATTCTTCGTTGGTGCTCTATATAAGATGATGCTAAGAAAGAAGGTAGTATTACAAGATATGGAAGGTGTCGATTCAGAAGTCTACAACTCCTTGAAATGGATTTTAGAAAATAGCATAGATGGCATTTTAGATCTAACATTTAATGTTGATGATGAAAGATTTGGTGAACTGGTTGTCGTCGATTTGAAACCAAACGGCAGAGAAATCGAAGTCACAGATGAAAACAAGAAAGAATATGTTGAACTATATACCCAATGGAGGATCGCAGACAGAGTTCAAGAACAATTTAAGGCATTTATGGATGGATTTAACGAATTGGTTCCTGAAGATCTAGTCAACGTGTTTGATGAACGTGAACTTGAATTATTGATTGGTGGTATTGCAGAAATTGATGTTGAAGACTGGAAAAAACACACAGATTATCGTGGATACCAAGAGTCTGACGAAGTTATCCAGTGGTTCTGGAAATGTATCACTGAATGGGACAACGAGCAAAGAGCACGTTTGTTACAATTCACAACTGGTACATCGCGTATCCCGGTCAATGGATTCAAAGATTTGCAAGGTTCTGATGGTCCAAGAAGATTCACTATCGAAAAAGCAGGTGAAGTTCAACAACTACCCAAGTCACACACTTGTTTCAACAGAGTGGATCTTCCACCATACACTGATTATGAATCTTTCAAGCAGAAGCTAACATTAGCAGTGGAAGAAACCATCGGATTTGGACAAGAGTAGTTGAATGAATCTTTCAATCTTTTCAATACCCTGCACCTTCTCAATTATTCAATCAGAAAGCGCAAGCACAAACACAAGCACAGACATATATATGTTATAGATATATTGTTGCCAAAACATGTGTATATTATTACATAGAAATTTTTTTCTTAACCTCGTTAGGCCTCAACTTATGGTGCTTTGTTATATTTTATTGCCATTATCAGGTGTTACTTTATATAGGTATGCTATAATGTGGGAAGCAATTGACAACGAAGTATCTGGTTCCTAACCGACGGAGTTTTGTAATTGCCCAGAGATTGATATATCCAGCTTAAATTTTGGGATAATAACGAAAATTAGCTGCATGGAGTTGATAGTATTAAGACCGGGTTCTTAAATGAAAAGGGTTAAGTTGTAATTATATATATGATAATTATGATAGAGGACAGGGTAAAGCTTATAATAAAATAATTTAAATGAGTGAATTGAATGAATTTATTGTATATTGTATAATAACGAGCGACAACAATATATTTGAATGCAATAATAATGAAAAAAGATGTTAACCCATAAACGTTTCGGTGGCTTAATGTTGTAGTTTTTTTTTAAAAGTTGTGGCTTAATTGTTACGGATCTTTCATGAATCGGCCTATTTCCTCTCACTATGACCCTTTTTTTGACCTGGTATGTAAGTGAAGAGAGTGTAATCACAATCTTTGATTGAATGTAAAGATTGATTCTACACCGAAAGATCCCACAATTAATACCTTGGTATTCTATTTTTTTTTCCTTTTTAGTGCAGTTTAAAAATGCTTAATAAAACAACCTGTTACCATTCAGAATGACATTCATAAGTCGTGACCTATTTCCCCTGTGTATAAAATAAATTTTGTATTTCCATAGAATCGACTATCCATCAGATAAAGACAAAAAAAATGAAAAATCTAAAGGAAAAGTAAGATTGATGGTAGAATCAAAAACTTGTAACAAATATTTCATCATGAATTCGGAAATGTTTTAAACAATTTGATGACTGCATGCATCCTTCTCGCTTCTTTCTTCTGTGGTATTTTTTTTTTAGTTTATAATTGTGTTTTACGCTGTTGCGACTTTTACTAGTTTTTACAAGGTTCCTCTCCTTTAATTGAAATATGTGGAATTGTCACCAAACATTGGAAAGCTGACATTTCTGTTATGCTGCATTATATTGGAGGAGGAGCGTGGGGGCATCCCGTTTGGAGGGGTATTCGATTGTGAATCCGACATTGGAACCATATTAGATCCATTGAGAATTCCCGGTAAAGATACAAATGATGATTGGGACATATTGGAAGTCAACCCTGGTTGACTTGGAGTTGGGAACCCATACATCATAGAGCTATTTGATTGTGGTGTTGGGTATTGTGAGTCCATGTACATCGGAGCTGGCATGTTAGCAACATTATTTGAGGAGAAATGCAAATTGGAGTTCATTAATAATGGTTGCTGCATGCTTTGATTGTTCAAATACTGATCAAGATGAGGTTGTTGATGTTCCGGTGCCGGTGGTTGCAACTGTTGAAATGGCGGTGGCTGTTGTGTTTGCATTGAATAATCATGTTGAGAAGCCATTGGCATCTGCGGAACATTCTGTTGATAAGGTGGGAGTGTCATCTGTTGTTGAATGCTGTTTTTCTTCTTGTGGTGATGGTTGCTGCTATTATCACCGCCGGTGTTTATATTATTGTGGAAGTTAGTGTTTCTTTGGAATTGATGGTTATTGGTATTATTGTTACCTGGACCATTGTTCCTGTTGTTCAGATATGCATTGGAAGGCAGAGAAAAGTTGCGAGAATGGTGCTTGTTTTGTTGACGGAATGGTTCATTAACCTTTTTCTTTGTTGGAGTTACATCATCAAATGTGATTCCTGTAAGTTCCGTGTATGCTCTTACCTTCAATTTGATCTTCTTCGCGTATGATGTGTTTTTGATACTTGGCAACAGCTCCTTGGTGATTACAATGAGGTTACTGATCTTGGCAGTGAACTCATGACTGAAACTTGCTAGCCGAGGATTATTGTACACAATGTTATTTCTTGGATGTTCTAGAATAGCTGAATAGTTTCTGACGTCCAAAAGAGTTTGCAATGCGTAGTTACCATAGTTGTCTCTTATCAAAGAAGTAATGTTAGCCATGAAGATATCAGCAATTACCAAAAGAATACCCATGGAAGCGTTAACAACATCATCCCCATCATCGACTCTGTCATGTGGATTCAAAGCCGCTGTTGATGTAGATGTAGTTGCTGTGTTGGACACATAATTCATCACAATGGCAAACAACTTCTTTATATATTTCTCAACAACGTTTGAAGAAAACTTTAAACAGGACAACTGGCACAACTTTTGTGACAATTTGTTGAAAGTTTCGCCTAACAGGTAGAAATCCAACTCCTTGATATCGAACAAGAACTGGATAATATAGTTACCGAATTGGTCGTTGATCAAGGAGGGCAAGTACTGAATTATCTTGACAGAAATCTTGAAAATCTGTTGCAGAGTACAAACACTCAACAATTTTTGCAGTACACAACACCCGTGTTTGTGAGTTGAGATGGTAATGATGTTATCGTTATTGACAATGGCGTCAATGATAAAATCAAAATTTGCTGGTTGGAATTTGAAGATACATTTCTGAATGACATGATTACCGTTCAAATCATTAATCAAAGTGACTACCTGTTCAATTGATGTATGCTCCTGAGAAAATCCCCTAATGATCATATCTATATGTTCTTGGGTCTCAACGGTATCAATGATCTTTTGCAAGGATCTGGTACCATATTGATTGATGGAGATTTGGAATACAGAGGGATAGATATCTTTAATCATTGCGGTTTTCTGATCAGTTGTCAAATAATCACATAGCTTTTGAATCAAATAGTTACCGAATGGATCCAAAATTAGATCCAAGAAGAAATTGTTGACATTCTCGAAGATTAAATCTCTCACTTGATCCGATTCTTGAGGAGTTTCCAACTTTCGTTGCAAGAATCTACAACCGTATTGGTCTGTAGACAATTTCACGTAATCCAAGTCCTTCAATCGGATATTATGCAAATCGTTCATGGAAGTCACTGCAGAAGTTGTCGCAGTAGATGATGACGCTGATGAAGACGATGCTGATGATGCGTTCGATCCAGTATTACCACCACTTGACGACACTGTATTCCCGCGTGCGCCAGTCCCACGAGATGTACTAGTGGAACCATTTGGTGAAGAAGCAGTTGAAGTCAATGACGTTAAATCAGCAGCTGCAGAACCTCCCGGAGGTAAGATGGATTCGAATTCATTGATCAAGGGCAACGATTTCATACGATTTTTCGCATTGGCAGAACTAGACGCAGCCGTTGACACGGATGTCGTGGCAGAAATCGTACTCAGCGGTGACATTGTATTGACATTCAGAGGAGAAGTGTTGGAAATGAATTGGTTGAATCCAGACAAATCCAAAGAATGTGTTCTTTGATGGTTATTCTTAGAGTTCATCTGGCCCAACGGCGGAGTCACTGGCTCAATGACAGATTGAACAGAGTTAACTGACAGTTGGGGTTGATGATGGAATTGCATTATCCACTAGTTATGTCTCGACTCCGGCTTCCCCTAAATACTTGAATCTTTGATTCTATTATAAGATCTTCTTCAGGAAAGAATAGCTTTCAAAGGTTAATCACCAGACGAAAACAGGGACTTGGAGAGAAAAAAAAAAAAGCACAGTTTAGTCTAAACACAATCTGTTAGTATCTCAGCTGAATAGTATCCTCTTGTTCCCTCTACTCTTTTCTTTGAATGAAACCAAATTTAGTTCGCAGCTGATCTGGTACCAGATCTGGAAGCAAACAAATATAAAACAAGCGAAAGTATAAAAAGCCCACAAATCAGAAACTGATCTTTTGTCTAGCGTACCCTAAAACTCATAGGTCTGTTGTATACACCAGGAAAACCTCAAACAATTGTTCCAGTAACACGCTCTTCTTACAATGCAAACTCTCTGTGATTCTTGATTCTCTCTATTCTTATACGATTCTGATTCTTCCATACTATTCGAGGGATAATGAAAAATAATACTCAAGAAATACGTAGACGCCCGCGTAGGAAATATCTGCTTTCCTATTGCCCTGCCTAGCCAGACCGGGGGCGCCGCCCGCGGTCTAGGCAGATCAGATGAGCGTAGACAGGAATTTGAGAAAAATGATTCAGGGAAAACCAGGGTTGCTCACGTGCCGGACAATCTGTCTGGACAGACATTTTTCACGATCGAAATAGCTGTTAGGCAGAGAAGTCCACCGTGGCCAGGATTATTGTCCGGCACTTCTAAATCAGGACGAGAATGTGAATCAAAAAGAGGGTTGGATTGAGCGAAGAGGCTGGATCAAAGGTACTGTAGTCACCTGCAACAGTTCTAATATGAGAATCTGTATAGTGCTACTTTCAGTATCACTATAACAGTAATTTAAACGAGACTCAAGTTGGATCATTAATTGGCAAAAGCTTTCTGTAGATGCAGAACAGGGGGAAAGAAGGTAAAGGTTAATGGGTAAAGGGGCTGTCCGTTAGGACAAATTTCAATACATACTGGTGGGGTTTGGAAAAAGCACTGATTGCTTACGGATCAGTTTCTGTGGTGAAAACTAGAACGTAGATCCAGAAATCAATTTGATCTGGGGAACTACTTCGTTTCCAGTGGGATCAATGATGTTCTTTTCCTGAACAACGTCGACGCTAGTATCTGTATATGGACCAGTGCTAGAATCTGACCTAATAAGTGCTGTTTTGAAGGTAAGTTTGTGTATATCAAGCGCAAAGAATGTGTATGTATAATACTGAATATATATATATATATAGATAAAATTATTTGGTATGATTTGGTAGGGTAGTACCCTACTTTATTGTGAAACAATAAAGATGAATACTTAGGGTAACCTGAGGGTCCAGAAGGTCAATTGACACGACGTGTGAGTAGCAATTAGTTCAATGCATTGGAATAGCTGGTATCTCAACGGCAGCGAGGCATGAAATTGTCAGTCTCATTGGCTATAATTCAGTATTTAACGCTAAATATATGATTAAATAATGATGATTTAGCCAGTACTTTCTAATAAGGGAACTCAGTTCTAAAATGAAATAGTAATATACAATAACGTAGCGGAGTGGGGGGTGATGCAATAGGGAATAATTGAGATGAGTAGGAATTTTGGTAGTAATAGGTTGTACTTGTTCTTACACAAGTAGCACAGCGTTGACACAACCGTCTCTATCTGGCTCATTCGTGATTTGAGCATATTTACCCCAAACCACTTTACCACCAGAAGTAACCATACCTAATTCCGAGACGTTCACTTCAATAATAGTACCCTTGGTTAATACACCCAACTGTGTGTACATTGGCGATTGAGGATTCTTCTTCACCGCAAGAATTGGCAAGAAAACGGTGACTCCAAGTTCCGGATGCGTCACATTAGCCTTCTTTTGTCTCAAAGCACTAGGTCTGATAATCCTTTCCATCTTCACAGGCCTTCTTGTAAACCCTTCACCAACAAACGTATGTTTCGTGATCATTCTCTTCCATGCCTTAGACTTAGACTTACCTGTCTTAACAACTTTGAACATCTCTTCCTCACTGATACCTCTGACCTTAGGCAAAGGAACAGAAAACTTGTCAGCCTTCTCCAAACGCTTCTGCTTGATGGAACTGGATATAGCCTTTGCAGTGTTGTTCTGTTCTCTGTCTAACAAATAAGTAGGCAAAGCCTCCCCGTTCTCATCCAACGGTTTGGACCCTCCTTTAACTTTACTCTGCTCATGAGCACGGATCTTCTTCTTCATAGCAACCTTCTCAGCATAACGCTTCTTAGCAAATTGCTTACCCTTCCAACCAGTCAATTTCTGAGCCTTTTCAGAGATCTTATGAGCCTCACGGGCTTCTCTCTTACGTTTTCTCTCATCGTGGTCTAATCTACGACCATGTTGCTTGATGTGCTGTTCGATATATTCGTTTTGAGGCATCTTTGTTTTATTGTAAGAACGACTTGTTCGGTGATGACTTACTTCTAAATCACAAACGGACACACGGACTCCTTGAATGGACTTCTTACCACATGTTAACCCATGCGATGAGCTAGTTGTTCAAGTTGTCTTTGTATGCTTTTCTCATTGAAAGAAAAAAATTCAATAGGAAATGTCGAAAAGAAACGTAGTGAAAAAAAAAATTTGGAATCAAGCGATGAGATGAGATGAGATGGGTATCAGCCAGATACAAGTTTGGTTGTCTGGTGTGGGTTTGGCATAGGTTCGATCTACTGTTATTGATGTATAAAACCTCATTACATTCTATTGACAAGGGTTACAGCGGAAATATAGCCATGTCTGAGGAGTTAGGAACTGTTTTGAAAACGATTAGAGATTCTTTGAAATCTTGTGGAGAAAGCTTGGATAAGTTAGAAGAAGTCTATGATGATGAGGAGACCCATCCTTTCCAAGGTTCAGCGGTGGTAGGTCACAAAGGTGATAAATTAGAAAAAGTTTCTCTACTTTCTTTGAAGAATGGGAGTATGCTATCGTATTTGAATTCGCTTCTGTTGGTATTGGGACAGAAATTGAATAAAGAGATGGTTGTTGATGAGGGTAGAGTCAGGGCAGTGGAACAACGAGTTGTTCTTGAAAGAGGTGTGAAGCCCTTGGAGAAGAAGTTAGGGTACCAGCTGGATAAATTGACGCGGGCGTACATTAGACTGGAGAAAGACGTTGAAGAATCCAAGAAAAGAGCCGAATTGCAGGGACTGAGTGACGTACGTGCTTCCCAGGAAGAAGTATCAGACTCAGATTCTGATAGTGAAGAAGAGATGCAATATAGGCCGAACAGTTCAGGAATGGTCAATAACACATCAGTTGGAGGGAAAGCCAAGGGGAAAATCGCTGTCAAGAGTACTCACAATGAAGAAGATGTGGATGATAAAGATAACGTTTATAGACCACCTAAGATCAGTGCCGTTCTGCCACCAAAGCAACATCACTTCGAGGATAAATTCAACGCACAAGAACATAAGGATAAGAGTAGCAGGTCTCGTATGCAAGCTATGGAAGAATACTTGAAGGATTCCTCGGAACAACCGGAATGGGAAACTTCTATCGGTGCCAATATCGTCAACCATGGTAGAGGTGGTGTGAAGACAGCAAGAGATACAGAACGTGAACGTGATGTTCAAAGATTCGAAGAAGAAAATTTCACTAGATTGAACCCCAACGGATCCAAGACTGACAAGAGAATGAAAAAACAAAGAGAAATCATGGCCAAGGTTAATATGATCGCCGGTGAAGATTTCAGTATCTTCAACTCCAAGCGTAAGTTGGAGGATAGTACAAGCAGAAGAGGTAATAAGAAATCTAGAAATGCTTGGGAAAGAGCCAAGAAGAAGTTGTAAACCTGAGGTCCTTCTTTTTCTATGTATAAATAGGCTAAAATATCCATACGTCTCTATTGTCATCATATAGTGTCAAATACGTAGTTTATAAATCGAATGATAACGGTGTTGCACTGCTCAAACTCTAGCTTTGATGTGGTTTGTTTCGTTTCGTTTTGTCTCGTTTTCTTCATATCAAGGTGTAATCACCAATAATTAATTAATACAATCTAAGCGTTCCAACTTTGCAAGATATAATCACCACCTATCACCCCTACTAATCTCCTACCAGCGTACAACTTCCAGCGCCCCTGATGAAGAACGAATACACCAGAAAGAAAGTCTCAGCAAAGGATAGGAAAGCATGTCTGATATGTGGTAACCCTACAGTCACAGTTTTGTTCAATGGAAGCGGACCTGATTGGTTTTATACATGCGATATACATCTAGTTGATAACCCGCAGTTTGTACAGCCTCTATACCCAAAAGAGTATCACGAGTCTCTGGTTAGTCTTAAGCCACTCAAAGAACGCATAGAGGAGCTACAAAGGAAAGAGCGAGGTACCTGGGATCAATGGGTTAATAAGATCTTTGACTCTAAAAAGCCATCATCATCTGATGATAAGAAAGAGGACAGGGATGACGCGAGTTCTGACGACAAGAAGAAGACCGATGAAGCAAACTCACTTGAAGAATTGCAGCAAACGTACCAAGCGACACTTGATAAGCTAGCTGCATCAAGAGAGACGTGCAATAGATACACTCTACACGACCTAGTATTCCAATCAAGAGTCGACAGACTACGGAAACTGGCTCAATTAAAGGAAAAGAAACGTGTAGAGCAACAATCATACACCAACACCGACCCCAATCAACTATTACAATCGTTTTCGTTTCCTGAAGTCCCCAAGAACACCGTTAACAAGTCATGAGAGGACGGCCTAATATGCCTACCTCTTATGTCTTTTGTGCAATTCTATATCACGTGATTGATATCACGTCAAAAAGAAATTTCTGATCTTTTCAACTTTTCAATGAAAAGCTTTAAAGAAGCAGGACATAGTTAGATCCCATGCGATGAGCTTCAAACTAGAACAGAATACTTGCTGGTTTCAGGCGTTTCATCTCTGGTTTTTGCTATTTTAAATAATTTTGAACTTTAATTCGATACGTGCTCTAAAAAAAGGCTAGGAACTGTAATATCATGGCTAGAGTAAGAGGTAGAAAGCTAATAAAAAAGCTCAAGAAAGATGAGTTCCATCCAGAAGACAATAAAACCCATGATGAGCCTACGGTTAGCCATGTTAATGAAACTGCTGGGGGTGACAATAGTGATGTGAGTCCTAATACTTTCTTTGGTGTCCTAGATTCTGGCGAATTGGATTATTTTAAGAAGGCTGAATCCACGTTGGCTATTGATACATTTGAGAATCCAGATGAGAAGTACCAGTTTATCAACAGTGTCATCGAGGAAAGTAAGGGTAAAGAGTTGAAACTTGCTACGTCTCAGATTTCTTCTAAGCTAATGGAACGTATTATTATGGAAAGTGATGAAACTCAATTGAAGACTATCTTCAAAGCTTTCAATGGGTTTTATTTCAACCTTGCATGTCACAAATATTCCTCCCATGTTTTAGAGACTCTATTAGTCAGAGGTGCAGCACAGGTGGAAAAAGAATTGTTAACACCTGATTTTGATTCTGTTGATGAGGGTGAATTCGTTACTACTGAATCATTGTTTTTGTTTTTGACTAACGAGTTGCAACCGAACTTAAGGTTCATGGTGAGCCATCAATATGCATCACATGTCCTTAGAATTTTAATCTTAGTGCTATCGTCAAAGACTTTACCAAGTACTGTACAGAACAATTCAACATTACGTTCCAAGAAGTCTAAGATTGCACGTAAGATGATTGACATTAAGGATAACGATAACTATAACAAAATATTCAAGACTCCCGATTCATTCAAAGTTGTTCTTCGTTCTATGTTATCTTCAATCTACACTAGTTTCACACATGGTATTCCACAGGGCTCTGGACACTTTTCTGAGATTTCTCTCGCTGACGTTATGAAATTCAGGGAAATATGTGTTGATAAGATCGGGTCTCCAGTGATTCAATTGGTAATACAAGTAGAAGGTATCTTCGATAGAGACAGGTCATACTGGCATCTAATATTCAAAGATTCTGATGAGAAGGATCCCAAGGAAGAGTCATTTGTGGAGTACTTACTATCAGATGCTGTTGGATCTCATTTCTTGCAGAATGTTATTGCATCAACTAGAATCAAGTACGTGGAAAGATTATACAGATTATACATGAAGGATAGAATTCCAAAACTTGCTAAAAGAGATACAACTGCTGCATTTGTGTTGCAATCACTTTTGAAAGTCTTGAACTCTAAGGAAGTCAAAGAGATTATGGATGAACTGGTCCCAGACTTGAGCGTTTTGTTGAACTCTAACATGGATTTCGGTACTGAAATTATAGATGCCAGTATCCGTCATGATAATTATTTGAGGGACGAAATCATTGAACAATTAATGAAGAAATACTATCCTCGTGAGTCATCTGATAAGAACATCTTAGAATCTTGTCTTCAGTTAAGTTCCTCTACCCTTGGTAACACTAGAGATGACTGGCCAACTGCTGAAGAGAGGAGAAAATCTCTATTCTTAGAGAAGTTGATTGATTACGATGATTGCTTCCTAAACAGTACCATTGACAGTATGTTGAATCTTCCAGCAGAAAGACTTTTGCAGATGCCATACCATGGTGTGTTTTCTCACGTTGTTGAACATGTTCTACAGGTTAAAAGAGTTGCCATCATCAAAAGAAAACTCTTACTCAATGTGTTATGCAAAGATATCGTAAACTTATCCTGTAACGCATATGGTTCCCACATTGTTGATAAACTATGGACATTTACGGCTAAATTGGCTATGTACAAGGAACGTATAGCAACTGCGTTATGTGCAGACTCTGAAAAGGTCAAGAACAGTGTTTACGGTAGACAAGTGTGGAAGAATTGGTCGCTTGAACTATTTGTAAGAAAGAGATACGACTGGAAAAAAATAGTAAAAGAACAAGAGCTCGAAATGTTCCCAGATTCTAAACCTTTACAACCAAAGACCTTCAAGCGTCCTAATAATAACAACAATTCGGATGTTTCACCTTCTTTCAAGAAGAGCAAGTTCCAGAAAAAATAATCATGAAAGCATGTACTTCAACATATCAAAGTAATCAGTTGTAAATTATATATATATACATAGATATAAACAACCAAGTCACGTACACAGACGATAGTATGTATAGTTATAACTCTACTCCAGTCATTTGTTTTTTTATAACATTATCTTTTCTCAATAAAAGTTTACCAAGTGCCTTTGGTTCTTCTATTATTTAACCCTAAATATCTTGCTACAGTGTCAAAGATAACATCCATTTCTTCTTTAGTGTATTTTTTTAGTTGGTCAGCCGCAGTAGCATCTGTAAATGTAGGAATTGAAACATCCTCTTCATTACGCAAGCCCTCAGTGATTGCTTCAAGATCAGATTGTGGGAATGGCAATACGCCATAAAATTCAGCTACCTTACATAAATCCAAATCCTTGATATTGCTGAACTCTTGTACCGTTTCCGGTAAAGGAATTTTAAGATCGATTGGCAAATCGCCGTCAGCGTTAGGTAATGGACCGATCGCATCTGCTGGGTCTCTTTTATTATTGTTTGCTACTCTTCTTATTGATCTTTCCTCAAGATAATCAAGTTGTCCTTGTAATTCTTCCACCAATTGTTCCAAATCTCCGTTAGTAGCAAACTCAGATGTATCAATTGACAAGGAAGCTTCCGCAGCAGCAGGCTTGTTGGGCTTCTTTTCTAGATCTAAGCTTCTGATATCCGTCTTTTGTTGTGCTATTTGCAACTCAATGACAGATTGGCCAGTCTTCGCCAACATTGTGCTTTGCCTCTTAACGAGACCCTGAAGCTCTAGAACTTGGTTTCTTAACTTGGAAATTTCGTCACTCATGGTGGTTAATCAATAGTGTGCAATTCGAGATTAGAAATACCTCTATCACAGTAGCTTTCCTCTTTCCTTGTTAATATTCTCTTTTTGAAGGGTATGGCCATCATTTTGAATTGTTGATAGTTTCATAAATAGTACTAAATTTTAATATCGATATTGCAACACATCGAGACAAAGAAAAGGCAGGTTAGATGTCACTAGACTAAACAACTACTGGAGTGTTCAAGAAGGTTCCGATTATATTATGTTGGAATTGAATCTATAGATCTTTATAATTAAGTGCGAAATAAATGGTGAATTTGACCGATCTATGTATAAAAGTATCATAAGAAAGCAAATTGAGAAGCAGATGAAAAGAGGAACTGTTTAAAACTTGAGACTGTTAAGTCCATTTGTAATCCCTTTCACGGATTTCTTCTCCTTTTCCCTTTTTCTTCTCATCGATAGCTTACCTTTGCTGACTTCGTCAGCAGCTTCTTTTAGTCTGGCGATCTCTTCATCCTTCTTAACTAGCTTTCTATTACCACTTCCAAGTTCATAATTATCCAGGAAATCGTCGAGCATAGATTCGAGATCTGGACGTTCTTTGAGCATATCAAAGCTTTCATGTTTCTCTTCATCTTCAGCTAACTCTTCTTCATAGTTTTCATATCCTCCGATGATTTGATCGTATTTATCATCTAACACAGTCATCACTTCTGTACGTGCAAGTGCACTTGAACTCATTGAGAATCCAGAGACGTCAGACATGGCACCTTTCTTATGACGGGCTTTACGAGCTTTACCACCAGTTTTGCTACTAGTCTTGAAGCTTGGCAATGATCCTAGCACGTCTCCATCTTCAACTTCTTCCTTTAGCTCTTCTTCATCTTCGCTGTGATTAATTGAACCATTGTCGTCATCACTGAAATCGTTCTCCGAATCCCAGTCGTTTCTCACTTTCTTTTGTTGTAGCTTGAACCTTCTGACATCTGCAGAAACATCGATACCTTGTAGATCCTGCAATTTTCCGATGTCATCGAACTGTGCCATTTCCTGTTTATAATGTTCTTCTTCGAAGTTGTCTAGATCTTGCATATCCCATTCATCAAATTCATCTTCAAATTCATCTGCACCATCGGCTTTACCACTACCCAACAACTCGGCGAAAATATCATCATCGTCTTCATCTAAACCCTCAGCAGCGTTGTTACTCTTAGGCTTGATTTCGACAGCAACATCCTCATTGATAACGTATGCATCGTCTTCTAATGCCACCAAGACTTCCCTCAAGGCAGGATTCATATCAGGCTTGAACCCCACAAGTTCTCCCGGAATCTCTTGCATTTGATCCAAATATTCTTGCTTGGCAACACCTCTCACAAACAACGGCTCAGCAGCCTTGTTCTCCAGATCTTGATAGCTTGGCTCCACAAACAGAGATTCTGGATCCTTCAACTTCTTCTTCTCAATAGGCTTCTTACTCTTGGCAGGAATGAAAACGGAATGGGATGGGTCTAAGCCAATAGGTTTCAAATGCTGTGTATAATCGTATTTGGAATCGTCAAATGTAATACCATATAGAGCTGCTTCACCGACGTGTTCATTAACAGCATTTTTAGAAGCTGATGTGCTTGGTGCAGTTGGTGTAGAGACAAGTTTCGGAATTGGCCCATCTTCTGAACTCTGTGAGACATCCTTCTTTTTATGACGATTCTGAACAGGAACAAGAACATGTTCACCTGCCTCGGGATCATGATAATTAGGATCATCGTGTGGTCTATGCACCACAGCAAACTTCGTCGCGTTGTTCTTATTGAATCTTGTTCTACCGGACATTATCAATTTGAGTTATCTGACCTTGATTTCCTGTCCACTGAAAGGAAGTATCTATAGAACAAACTTCGGTTATTCTGCTCTAATATATTCCAGTTTGGTAATAATACAAAGATAATGCTCAAACCGACTGATATCACGAAGATATTCAAGTAAAAAGTTACCTCATCGCATCTCATCGCTTGATAGAACAGTATCTTGAATAGAACCGAATTTTTTTTTTTCCATACAGGAAGTGGTGAAAAGAAACAAAAATCACGTGATTTGAAGGATTAAATAGGATTAATGGTCCGTTCATCAAGCTTGAGCCTACTTTCGAAGGTTTCTGTTGTTTGTTTGCATCCCGGGCATTATAGCTGTGTTAAATATCGGTAGATGCGGTGGGCTTTGTAATGACTTTTCGTGTTATTCGACTCTCCATGTGCTGCCACATCTTCCAAACTTTGAAATATTTCAAGCTCATCGCATCTCATCTCTTTTACCGAAATACACATAGAGGAGGACATGGTTGATAAACAACGGTGATTGTTGTTACTGATTCATTTGAGACTCTTTGGTACAAAATCAATACTATAGGAAGCTATGTTTATACTGACAAAGGTAGCAGATCTGGTTAGGATACCTCCAGATCAATTCAAAAGAGATACAATTTCGACCATTGTACATGAATTGAACACTAAATATGCCAACAAGATCATCCCACATATTGGATTGTGCGTAACTGTTTACGATGTACTAGACGTTGATGAGGGGCAACTAAAACCTGGTGATGGCGCAGCGTTTATCAATGTTACTTTCCGCGCTTTAGTGTTCAAACCTTTTGTTGGAGAGATCGTAACAGGATGGATATCACAGTGTACAACAGAAGGTATCAAGGTTTCACTGCTCGGATTGTTTGAAGATATATTTGTACCACAAAACATGTTATTTGAGGGCTCATATTTCTCGCCGAAGGAGAATGCATGGATATGGCCGATGGACGATGAGACCAAACTATACTTCGATGTCAACGAAAAGATCAGATTCAGAGTAGAACAGGAAGTGTTTGTAGACGTGAAACCTAAATCGCCTAAGGAGAAAGAGCTTGAGGATCAGCTTAGGGCAAAGCAAGAGTTGACGGAAGAGGAGAAACGGATCCTCGAAAAACCACCGGCTTATGCTCTACTAGGAAGTTGCCAAACAGATGGTACTGGATTAGTATCATGGTGGGAATAAAAAGTGTATTTCTTAAGTATGTATATATGTACATTATATATTTCTTCAATCAAAAGAAGATGCTCCTTGTTCTTAGTATTAAGTCTCTAACGCTGACTTGTTTCCTTGAGTATGATGAGGGTTATAAGCATTCTGTACTTATATATATATATATATATATATATTTATATACATGTACAATCAGTTATATTGCATGTAACGTGAAGTGGAAGAGAATTTCTTGTAACCATTGATAACCTTTTCGACAGCTTTTAAGAAATCTTTTTCCGTAGTGACTTTTCTTCTAGCTCTAATAGCAAACATACCGGCTTCAGTACAAACGGATCTTAATTCTGCACCAGTAGAGTTTGGACATAATCTTGAAATTAACTCCCATCTGATACCACGCTCAACGCTCATAGATTTTGTATGGATACGGAAAATGTTGGCTCTACCCTCTAGATCAGGTAATGAAAATTCTACCTTACGATCTATTCTACCGGGCCTTAGCAAAGCCGGATCTAATGTATTTGGTCTGTTAGTTGCAAACATGACTTTGATATTACCACGAGGATCGAACCCGTCTAATTGGGTGATTAATTCCAACATCGTTCTTTGCACTTCGTTGTCACCACCGGCACCATCATCGAAACGGGCTCCACCAATAGCATCCACTTCATCGAAGAAGATGATACATGCTTTCTTAGTACGAGCCATTTCAAACAATTCTCGCACCATACGAGCACCTTCACCCACATATTTCTGAACCAACTCTGAACCAATGACTCTAATGAACGTTGCATCTGTTCTGTTAGCAACAGCACGAGCGCAAAGAGTCTTACCTGTACCCGGTGGGCCATATAATAAAATACCCTTTGGAGGATCGATACCAAGGGTAGCAAATCTTTCTGGTGATAAAAGAGGTAGTTCCACCACTTCTCTCAGTTTTTCTATCTGTTCCTTACAACCACCAACATCTGAATATGTAACGTCTGGTTTTTCTTCCACTGTCATCATAGTAACACTTGGATCAATTCTTGGAGGCAATGGTAATTCGATTTGGTACTTGGATCTGTCCACACCAACACGCATACCTTCTTCAATATCCGTTGGAGAAACACGCTCTCCTAGTCCGACAACGAACTTCGCTATTTGCTTCAAGTTGATCACATACTTAGCATCGTCATCGTCTTCATCCTCTGTGCCAGAAGCAGCGGCCGCTGCTGCGGCTGCTGCTGCTGCTGCTGCTGCAACTCCATTTCCATCAGCATCTCCTCCTAGTGCGTTCCCACTTCTCTGGGGCTTTTCTGCCTTGATAATCTTGGTGCATCTAGCCACCTGTAGTGGTTGTTCCTCACTTAACCTTTGTCTATCACCAACAATATCCCATAAATGTGATGGTGCTAACCCTGTATCACTCTCTTTCACACCAGCTTTCTCCTTAATCTTCTTCTCAATTTCCTTCAAGTCATTCTCGATAGATTTAAGCTTCTTAGCGTATGGTGCTGCTCCGTAAGTCTTCAACACTTCAATGTCCCCTTCGGAAAGTGGCACAACCTTCTTTTCCTCCTTCGATTCCTCGTCTTCAATAGGAGCCTTGTACTTCTCCCAGTCTTCCTTTGGTGGCATAATGTTTTACTGATGTATTGCGCTCCTTACTAACTCGATATATAACGAATTGACCTCACTTCTCTCCATTCGCCACCCTTTCCAAACTGATTTTCCATATTATCAGTCTCTTTAAATCTTTAGTTCGATTTCCATAAGTTAGATTTCCACTGTTAAGAGATAATGTTACCCGGTTTTATTGATATTCGGTAAAGAGTTCCAACTAATGAACGTTATATACGTTATACATGAGAGGTCTTTTTGTGTGTATAAGGTTCCTAATGAATCCATAATGCTATCGTTTGCCAGGATGTGTATGACATCACTAGGGCTCCAAATATTAAGATCGCCAGGTCTATTGCTTGTAATTTTTTATTATTTTCGAACACTTTGTAGTGGAATAAAGGAGGATAAATGTAAATCAACGGTATGCAAGCGAAAGATCCTATTAGAGACACGAATTTATCCAAATCGTTAGCACCGATCCATGCGATAATCACTGCGATGAGGACCACGAACGCTCTGAAATAATTTTTACGCCATTTCACCTTAGCGTCAAATTTCCCGGACGCATTCTTATGGAAAATCTTGTTTTCGAGGATCTTTATAGCAGGGAATAATTGCAATGGTGTCGATAGGAGAATTGCCAGAGCGTAAATTAGTTGTACTGCGTTTGTGAAGATACTGTTCGAGGGGAAATTCAACAAGATGACAGTTTCTACTTTGGCTCCGAATGCAGAGTAACAGATGAGCCCACAGGAGATAAATATTATTGTTACAACGAGGATGACGTACATCAATGCCGGTTTGAAATGTGCAGGTTTTTCCATAGATTCATGGATTGGGATCAAGAGACCGATACCCTCATATGTGAATATCGCAGTTCCAATAAATAACGTCCAGTCCGATTTGTTGAAAGACACCATGGAATCCGAAGCGATGCCATGGTTCCAAATATAGAAACTGGAATAATAATAGACGTATACTAGACCCAAGAGAATGAAAAGATCTGCTACCAAAGCGGTGGCACTGAGTCTTGCAATGTTTCTAGTCAATGATAGCGGCAAATAGAATGCTAGTTGGATCATAATCCAGAAGATTAACGAGTATTCGAGAGAAAAGACATGTTTGAAGAATGCCTGCAAGTTTGTTGCAGTGAACACAGTATAAGCAGCAGCAAATCCGATTTGCGAGAGTACAATCGATGAAAGGACAGTGAACTTCAATTTGGGTCCGAATAAACGTGAACCCAATTCACCGTATCCATCCACTCCAACAGCAGTCTTCGTGTCTATCAACAGGATGAAGCAGTAGAAAGACACCGTGGCGCAGAACAAAAGACACAGCGTACTGAACAACCACCCACCGTTATGGAAAGCTCTAGGTAGAAAAAGAACCCCGGTACCTACGAACGACTTTAGAAGGAGAAGTACCGCCTTCGTGGTGGACGTATTTCTTTTCTTCTTATGCAAGTGCTGCTGCTGCTGCTTCAGCTGCTGTTGTTGCTGGATATCGTTATTTTCCGAACTACCTTCGTCATCATCGATGGCCATCGATGAAGTCTCTTCGCCATACCGATCCGCTCCCTGGTGGCGCAGGCCCCTAATACCATGACGAAGAAGCGCAGCTTCTTCGTCCTCATCTTCATCAGTCTCCACCTCAGTTTCTGTTTCCTCATCCTCGGACAAATCTTCACCAGCGAAATGGCCGTATAACGTCAAGAACTCGTTGAAATTCCTAGTGATAAAGTTCGGTGTCTTCCCATGAAGTTTCAACGACTTATGAGCGATGAAAGATCTTCTGAACCCATTCAATCCTCTCATTTCCTGAGCTGACATATCCAATGGGTTCTGAGTATTTCTTGCGAAGTTTACTGATTCAGAGAAGGACATCGATCTTCTTCTCCCATTAAACGACCCTAAACTTCCCACCGGAGAATCGTTCCATCGAGGTAAATCGGACCCATTCCCTCCAGAATCTTTCTTGATATTGATATTCATGGCAGTGTATACACCTCTGGCTGGCTCTGAAAGGTTTTGATGTATGAGTTACAGTGAAATGGTGGGTTATATGTCTGGAAGTGTTGCATTTATACATATATAGAATGAATGTACTCCAGCCGAAAGAGAAAGAAAGAGAGAAAAACGGGAAAAGAAAACAGGTCACGTGAGAATAGACCCTGGTTCACGTGTTCATTAAACAGTAGTTACCGATGTTACCCGGACAACTGTCTCCTCATTGAAAATGGGGAGGGCGCTCATTATGTCCGTTGGTCACAGACCGGGTCTAATGATGTGAGAAACTGGAGAGCTGTGCCTTCTGCGTTGTTACCCGGTCATGCGTCAGCATTAGCAAAAGCCCTTTTGAATGACTTAGTGCTATGAATGGATTCAGTATTATGTCCAGAAACCATTACGGATTAGCACTTTGTAGCACGGATTAATTTACTTAATTCCAGTCAGTAATCCACCTCAATTCCAGAGCAGTCACTTTTTTCCTTCATTATTAAGGTTTCTTTAGACATTTTGTTTCCTCGTTATTTAAGGGTTGGAGAAGTGTTCATTGTGATCTTGACACATTGTGGGGAAAACCCTATAAGTATTTGAGGACGAAACATTGTTATCCGCATATATAAAGGGGATCGGTAAATCAGTTTTTCAATTGCATCTCATCACTTTATTATACTATAGCATAGTATTGGATGGGAATCAGTCAATGATCTAATATTAATTACATACAAAGAGAACAGAACGGATCACAAATTAAAATTATGTCGTTAGAATTTAAGGACAGAGTAGTTATAATTACAGGAGCAGGTGGTGGGCTCGGTAGGGTTTATGCGCTAGAATATGCTAAACGTGGTGGTAAAGTTGTTGTTAACGATTTAGGTCGTAGTGCAGCGGATTCAGTGGTTCAAGAGATAAAAAAATTGGGTGGTGAAGGTGATGCTGTAGCTAATTACGATTCGGTTTCCGATAATGGTGCAGCGATAGTAGAAACTGCCATTAGCAACTTTGGACGCGTTGATATTTTGATTAACAATGCAGGTATTCTTAGGGATTCGTCTTTCGCTAAGATGTCCGAGAAGCAATTTCAACAAGTGATCGATGTTCATTTGAACGGTGCCTTTAAGTTGACTAGAGCTGCTTGGCCTCATATGAGGAAACAGAAGTTTGGTAGGATCATAAATACATGTTCTCCTGCCGGGTTGTATGGGAATTTCGGTCAGGCTAACTATTCTGCTGCAAAACTGGGTTTACTCGGGTTTGGTGAAAGTTTGGCAAAGGAAGGGTATAAGTACAATATCAACGTGAATTCGATTGCACCTTTGGCCAGGTCAGCGATGACTGAAAATGTTATACCAGCTAATATCTTGAAAGAATTGGGTCCAGAGAAGATTGCACCCTTAATCTTGTATTTAACTCATGAAAACACTAAGGTTACCAACAATATCTTCGAATTAGCTGCAGGGTTCTATTCTCAAATCAGATGGGAAAGATCTTCTGGTGAATTGTTCCACCCAAACGTTGAGACACTAACTCCAGAAACTATTTTACCCAAATTCAATAAGATTATTGAGTTCAAGGATAAACCTTTCAACAAGGTACAACATCCCATTGAATTATCAAATTATAACGATTTGATTACGAAAGCCCGTGAATTACCAGAGAACAAGAATGGACCAATTCCAATTAAATCTTTGCGTGGGAAAGTTGTTATAATCACCGGTTCTGGATCTGGTTTAGGTAAATCACACGCTCAATGGTTTGCTAGATACGGTGCCAAGGTGGTTATCAACGATATCAGGGACCCCAGTGCTGTTGTTGATGAAATCAATAAAAAGTATGGCTCCGGTTCCGCAGTAGCTGATACTCACGACATTGTGAAAGAGGCTCAACAGGTCGTACAAACTGCAGTTGACAAATTTGGTCGTGTTGATATCTTGGTTAACAACGCCGGTATTCTTCGTGATAGGTCTTTTGCAAAGATGACGGAAGACGAATGGAATGCTGTCATCAATGTTCACTTGTTTTCTACTTTTGCTCTATCGAAAGCCGTTTGGCCAATATTCTTGAAACAGAAATCGGGTTATATCATTAATACTACATCTACTTCAGGCATTTACGGTAATTTTGGTCAATGTAACTATGCAGCAGCAAAAGCTGCCATCTTGGGATTCTCTAGAACTTTGGCTTTGGAAGGTACTAAACGTGGTATTACAGTGAATGTCATTGCACCACATGCAGAAACTGCAATGACAAAGACGATATTTTCAAGTAAGGAATTGAACAATCATTTTGACCCCGGTTTCGTGTCCCCATTTGTGGTACTTTTATGCTCCGATGAATTACAAGAACTCGGTAAGAACCGTGTGAAAGGTTTATTGTTCGAAGTAGGCGGTGGTTGGTGTGGATTAACAAGATGGCAAAGGAGTAGAGGCATCGTTAACAGTGATGCAACGCCAGAATATCTAGCCGAACACTGGAAAGAATTAACAGATTTCAGTAAGGGTACCATGAACCCTAGTTCTACTCAGGAATCTAGTATGGCAATACTTCAATCAGTGCATAAGCATGCAGCAGATAAAGCTAAACCCAAGACTTACAAGTATACCTCTCGTGATGTCATTTTGTACAACTTGGGTCTTGGTGCTACAACAAGGGAATTACAATACACTTACGAAAACCATCCACAATTCCAAGTGTTGCCTACATTTGCTACTATACCATACATGGCTGATGGGTCCATTGATATCAAATTCGATGAGTTAGTGGATAATTTCAATTACGCTATGCTATTGCATGGTGAACAATATTTCAAGATCAATAAGTTCCCATTACCCACTAGTGGTGAGTTGAGAACCACTGGTAAACCTTTACAGGTTCTGGGTAAAAGCTCCAAAGCAGCCATTATTGTTGGTGGGTATGAAACTGTTGATGCGAAGACCAATGAACCTGTTATTTACAATGAGGGAACATTCTTCGTTCGTAACGCTGTCGTTCCGGATAATAAGGTTATCAACAAGGCGAAGGAGAGATCACCATTTGCAACGAAAGCGTTTGTCACTAAGGACTTAGGTGACCCTGATTTTGAAGCTGAAATTTCTACTTTTGAAGACCAGGCTGCATTGTACCGTTTATCCGGTGACTACAATCCTTTGCATATTGATCCTCAACTTGCCAAATCAGTGAAATTCCCAAAACCAATTCTCCATGGATTATGTACCCTTGGTGTGAGTGCCAAGGAACTATTTGAAAAGTATGGTCCATTCGATGAATTAAAGGCAAGATTCACTAATGTTGTTTTCCCTGGAGACAGATTAAAGGTAAAAGCATGGAAGAAGAACGATGTTGTCATTTTCCAAACTACTGATTTGAATACTGGTAAGATCGTATTGGACAATTCTGCCATTAAATTGATCGGTAAATCAAAGTTATAATTCTGGCTTTGTGTGTCAGAGAGCGTAAGCTGTAATGATTATGTCCCAACGTATATTAGTTTGTAGCAAATAATGAATAACGACCAATTCCAATCCGTTTTCTTTTGACATAAAACAATTTATATCTCTTTACTTATATACGTTTAGTAAAAGGATGGGTCCTATTTATATGAATAATGTGTAATTGAAGTGCTTTTTCGAAAGTAACGTTCTTTCGAGGGTTTATTTCATAAAATAAATAATAATAATGGTGCTCAGAAGAATATTTTAATTCCTTACTTCTAGGCTTTGGGATTGAGAATATGCTTCCTCTCGTTAAGCATATCTAGAGAGAAAGCAACCTGCAATGACGAAAGTTCAAAAAAATATCATACGTATAACGCATAATCAATTATTGAGGACTGTCTTCTGGAGCAACAACCTTAACCCAGTGGTCACCGAAGTATGGGATCTTTCTGTAGAAGGCATCTTGGAAAGTTGGCCAGCCATCGGTGAACACGAATAAACCGAAAGTAGAAGCACCACCCCAAAGAGCCAAGTTTGGAGCGTAACTCTTCAAGTTTTCAAAAGTGATTCTACCGAAGTGAGCAGCAGTCTTTGCTGATAGTTTAGAAACGTACTGATGAAGATAATTGTTTAGGGAAATATCCCTTGACACATGAAATGTTAGTAAAAAAACAGTCTTCAAAGGGCTTATATTTGCCCAAGATACATCAGGTATATGAAAGATCCTTCCTAAAGGTACTCATAACCTTACCTTTAAGGTCTGGAGATATCGGTATACCTAAAAAAATCTGGATAATTCAGTTATGAGTTTTGATCTACTCCATCTCTAAAGTCTCTTTCAAAACATTAACCACATTCCAGACACATGTCTACACATACAGCAACCATTTTGGAATAAGTATACTGGTGTTTTTCAGCTCTAAAATAGATATCTGCAACGTTGACCAAAAGCACATCCCATAGTAAAGGTATAATGCTCCAGTTAATTGAATTGAAGCTTTTTTATCTTTTTTATCATATAGTGTTGATGTCATTGTGAACGACGTGGACAGTGAGATGATTGGTTGTAGGTCACGTGCAAATAGGAAATTTGGGTACCATGATTACATATCTGTATCGGTTAACTAGTAGAACAAGGATAAGGACAGACACACTTGGCAATCAGGGACTGTTAATTATCCAATTATTTGAGTTCTGTTGTCATAGGCTGTGTCCTGTCCATATTCTTATTTTCTGGTAATAAATATGAGTAGTGTTTCTTCACTTGTGATAAGGTATCTGGCCTCTGCAGTCCATTCACATCAAAGAACTTACTGACGCAACTCCAACGATGCCACGTGAAATCTTTTGAGGCTTGGCAATTGCATCTCAATATTTCTTTCAACGGGTTATCTCTTGGACAATCTTGATTTGGATTGTGTGCGTACCCTGTATCGGGTACAAAATGGATTTGGTCAACGTCTAGTAACAAACTAAATGCAAGCGTATGAACCGGAGCATCGCCCCAACGTTCGTAGAAAAACCCACCAAGTGAGTCCAAATATTGGAAATAAGATTCGTACCCATAACTCGGGTCTTTGAATATCTTTAAATGGGCAATCTCAAAGTTAGTCCAAAAATGACATCCGTTATACGTGGCTCCGTCATCGTCCGAGATGAATTTGAAGTTGTTTCGTTTGCTGACAAGTTCAGGGTGCATTTCGAAAAAATACTTATACGTATGTTCCCATAACGTCGGGATCGTCTTTTGGTCTTCACCCATGGCCATGGCAAACCCGTATAATTTGTCGTTTTGTCTCATATGCTGGAATACATCATAGTTTATATCACATCCGAATTTCACGTAAGGTTCCACACGCCAATAGTATTCAACATTTGCTAGTTCTGGTAACTTGTAAAACAATCCAGAATTGAATCTACACATGAAACGATACGATTCGCTAGCGCCATAAGCAATTTTCTTTTTGCCCATTTCCTCTCTAACTTTGGCAGCTTTTCCACGATCGATATTATCTGGATAGTCGAAAAATTCTTTCGGAAGCGTGATATACTTTACGTTACCGCTAACTTCATTAGAAGTACCATTGATGAACTCTTCAGTGAACTTTTTATCGTTTACAAACCACCAATCGTAATGGTATTTCTTGTTGAATCGTCTCTCGAATTGTCTAATTGATTGCAACATACCATCCAATTCCTCGTTTCGCACCAAAGAAAGTATAATATCATTACCCCTATCATCAGTATAAAACTTTTCAACTGGTTTCTCGTCCTGTACCGATGATTTTGGTTCTGATTCTGGTTCTGGTTTTAACTCGGCAATTCTATCTTCGATCCCATAAGTCGACCAGAATCCATAAATTAATCCGATTATCGTGATCAATATGATACCATTTCGTACCGTTCTTTTCGATAGATGTAATTTACCGATCATTGCATGGTCAATTGATATACAAGACTTATTTTGCACAGTCCGGAAACCAGCCTGCTGATACTGTACTTAAGTTTCCCATTTTATATCAACCATGTTAAGTTGCTTTTAAAGGCAAGAACCGACATCGACTCATTTGACATTTTCATCACTGAAGCCATGGTAAGAAGAAACTCGGAAAAACGTTACACAGGAAAACGGGGCGTTCAACAATGGAGAAAGACGGAAAATGGAAAACGAGAAATTTGAAAAAAAAAAATTGAAAAAATGAAAAGTTAATAATGAACTTGTTTTAGAAAGTATAATAAACGAATGAATTACATAAAAGTTATGAAATATAAAAATGTCTATAAAGAATCGCTGTGTAAAGTGTAGTTTATATGTGTATTCAATGTGTGTTGTTGTTTATATCTCAAAGTAGAATACAGCAACAGCTAGTGATGTGAAAGAAAAAATGAAAGTTTTTAGAGAAAAGCGCGGTGGTGGTATTATTGGTGTCAGCGTCAGTGTCAGCGTCAGCAGCGAAAATCAACGACTTTTTTAATTTTAATTATTCTAGTGACACAGAAAGAGACAACAGTAAGGTGTGAGGAATTGGTACATGTTAATGATTTGTTTTTCACCCAAGAAGAAGTTTGGGTGGAAAGGTGTTACAGATATAGGAGCTGAAGAGTTCTTTTTTTTATGGGGTATTTTTTATTCTCTTGTTTTTTCCCTTAAAACCTGGTTTCGATTAACCTCCTTCAAATAACTTGATTGATGAATGAACCATTACTATAATAAATCTTGGAAATAAGCACGAATTGATCTGGAAATGCACAGTCATCGAATTGTGAATCTTATTCTAATAGAAATTGTTGTTTTTTTTTGTTGTTCTTTTATTCTAATTTGTCTTTATGTTTTTTGGTTATCTCATCTCAATCAGTTCAAGTTATTCGAATAAGCTACCAGCCTACAGCTTCTTTGATATATCGAAAAAAAAAAATATTATATTGTTAAAAAGATGCCCTCTAGTATCCTCTCCATACCATGAATATTGTTGAATATTGTTCGTATTTCTTCAATTTCTTCCCCTTCTTCAAAATGAAATAACATGACCTCACTATTCATGTTACCAAAAAAATCCTTTGTAGATGACTACCGCTCGATGGTCTAATCACTGGAAATGTTTAAAAAGAAAAACTGGTTGATCATCCGCTAGTTGATGTTTCCTTTGAATTTTTGAACTTCAATGAATACCAACTAGAATCCTTATTTGAAAAATCAAACCAACTAGGCTTCGTTGAAGCTGTACCAGCAGTATTTGCAGTCAATGGAGTAACCGCACTCTGGGCAGGGATTGCCATTGGTGATCTTGGAGATAATGAAGCAGCTGTTGATGGCCCACCTTGAAGGTTGAGCGGTGACACTGGACTGATGTCGAACGAATTGATCTCACTTGGGACCTTTGTTTCCAAGAAATGAGTGTCATACACACTTTCGTCAGCTGAACCCAATCGCAATGTAGCTGACGATTTTTTTGAAAATGTGGATGCCACTGTATTGAATAGTTCCGTTATGTTATCACCCAATTGTGCAAATGCAGGTACTTTTGGTTTTCTTTCAGAATCTCCTTCAGTAGATTCAGCATCGATCGAATCATCTTTTGAAATAGTGGTCGCCACCGCTGGATTGGATATAACATCATGCAAAGATATATTTGACCTTAACTTATCTCTAATAAAGCGGGCACCTGAACTCTTCCCATAACTGCCAATAGGATCGTCAAATATTGGGTTTGAATGGACAGTCAAGTCATCCTTCTCATCTGGTTTTGTCAATCCTAGAGATGCTGGTCCAAATTGATTTTCCAAATCAGATGACCTTTGTTGTCGCTTTGGCTTTATATCCTCTTCCCTCCTCACACAATCGTACGATAAAAGATGATGATGCATTCCAAGCTTTTTGAACATCTCAGAGTGCGAAAGGTGTCTGTAATCACCGTTGCTGTTATTTCGAGGACGATTGGAAGGCGAAGTTTTGGAACCATTTTTGGCAATAACAAGTGGCAGAGTTTCCTGAACATCATTGTGGACACTATGGCAAGAAGAAGTATCCGTCATGGAATGCTGATCATCGGGAACCAATTCAGGAACCAACTCAGGAACAGAAGCAGTATTAGATATGACTTGGTCTTGTTTCTCCACTTCCACACGTTCATTCGCTCCAGAAAAAGTACGATCTTTCTTCGAATTAGAACAATCAGTTAACTCCATTCCATTTAACTGCGGCCCGGGATTCGCAATAAAATGGGCAGGGTTTCTAATTGATACCAATTCTTCGGAATCTCGTTTCCGTATTCTGTAGGATTCACATTTTGGAATAGATTCCCAAGTCAAGTACTTGTCATTCATGGGAATGTTTTCTACGTTCAAAGTTTCCAAACATCTCCTCAAATTCCGCTTCTTGTTCATGACGTAAGCCAATGCTCTGGATACTGCAAACCTTTTCGGATTAGAAATTACACTCAGCGATATGTCTGATTTAAGAGCCACTTTCAAAGCTTCATCGACAGATTTTTGACAGTTTGCCTTATGGATTTGGAGCTCTCTATCAAAATATTTTGTCCTTTGTTCTAAAGTGGTAGATAACTCATGGATTTCTCGTTTGTAACCTCTTTCCATCCTTTCAAAATTCACCTTGTGAAGCCTCTTTGTGTCTTCAAGTTCTATGTTTAAGAGACATTTTTCAGAGGATAGCCGCGCCCTGTCCGATCTGTATTCATGGAGACGCTTACTTTTGCTATCTAGCTCGGATTGCATATCTAAAACCACTTCATCCTTGAGTTCTAGATCAAACTTCAACTGATCTATCATGTCATCTTTCTCCAACAAAGCGACCTCGTAATGAGTTCTATCCCAAAACCCTAATGTTCTTTGTCTCTTTTCAGGAGATAATGCGCTTAACTCGTGTATTTGCTCTTCATGTGCTCTTTTCAAAGAAACTATCTGGGAATTCTTCACGTTAAGCTGCTCTTCAGCTGCTTTGAATTTCTCTTTGACTTTAACGTATTTCATCTGCTTGTCATAGACAGATTTGGTAATCTTATCATATATTCCTCCAAGTGCTCTGAAATCATCACACTCTTTCTCCATAGAACGATAGTCATCTTCCTGAATCTTTGCAGCATGTGTCTTATTTTTCAAATCGTTGAGTTCAGTCAAAGTGCTCAGAAGGTTTTCCTTGGCTAACTTGAGATTATCAACAGTTTTGAACCAAGCCACTTTGAAGCTTTCAATATCCTTCTTGCGAATAACATCGCATTTTTCAATCGCTTTGCACAACGTATCATTTGTTGTCTGGAAATTCATATCGATGATAGTAACTTTGGCATCCTTGTATGCTTTGTAATGGGCCAAATCAGCTTGTAGTTCGTTGATCTTATTCTCCAAGGATTTCACTTTTTCCTCATGAACGTCTTTGAGTGATTCAATCTTTTGCTGCATAAATTCCAATCCAACCTCATGGTATGTGGCCTTCTGTAACGCCTCTTTGTAGCGTTTCTTGCATACTGTCGTTTCTGACATGGCAATTTTGGAAACGTTCCATAAAAATCCAATAGCTTTTGAGAGATACGGATGTAAACTTAATAAGGCAACTTTTAAATCATCAGTACCTTTAACTTCTTCAGGAGCACCTAACAATTCTAGTAGCCCAATGAGTAAGTGCTTTGTGGATGAATCAGGAAAGGGCACAGGACCACAACTGTATACATCACTTAAAGATGAAACTTCGGAATAATGTGAGGAATCATTAGTGGTGTTAGAATTATTGGTATCCAGGGATTCAACTTTTGAAAAGTCGCTCTTCGTCATACCTTGGTTATAACTACCTGCACTTTTAGACCTTGTTGTAGCTGAGGGAGGGTTTAAAGTGTCATATTCCTGAATCTCAACACCATCCTGTGTCAAGGATGCAAATTCTACATTCTTCCTCGCCTCATCCACGACGACAGAGTCCATTTTAGGACCCGGTTTAAGCAATTCTGATGAGGCAAACAAATTTTGAAGCTCTTGAACGAAACTAGGACCATTGACATCATAGGCTTCATCCCTATGTTTCAAAAAATCGTTGTACTCTTCAAAATAATTAGGATTATCATGCATAAACACTGAAGAAAGCTTACAAAAGTCTGATATTGTTTTATTGCTTTTAGTGATATTCTTGGCAAATTGTTCCAATAACGATTGATTTCTTGTAAAAGGCTTCACTTTGATTACTTTCTTCACCTCAGGATCGTCAGATTTTTTAACGAATTCGAAATCTTTCTGTCTAACCTCACTGTCAATCACATTGAATTTCTTCATTAAATCAGATCCCTGCTTCAGAACTGGGTTAAGATCAAATTGCTGGGAAATTGGTTCTATTGATGACACCAAGTTTGACAGCAGTTTTTTCTTTCTTTTCTTGTTCTGCTTCATAACTACAATAGAATCATCAATTTGATCCAATTTAGTAACGGTAACACCCCCTTTCCCCATTCTTGCATGTTCCAAACTCAAATTTGGTGACAGAGACACCGAAGATAATGCTGAAGATGACGACGAAGAAGAAGTAGCTCTTGCTTTTGTATCGAACTGATCATTTTGCAACTCATCCGAACATTCCCTAGAATTACCAGATTTTTTCATAATGGTTTCATTTTCGTTGATGGCATACGTTGATTGATCAACTATGGGTTTACGAACATCTACAATCTCTTCCTTTCCTTCCTCGTTCTTGTATAGCATGAAATGTCTATCAGCATCAATTGGTTCATCCTTAAAAGTCTTTATCGATTGTGTTGCAGTCTTAACAGGTGCATAATCATTGAAAACTTCCGTGCCAGGTTGATCATAGTAATACAGGTTTTCAGAGGCATTGATGAATTTTTCATCAATGGCAGTAGTTTTATTGGGATTGAAAACAAATGATTCTTCCTCATCTCCGCCATTGTTGTAGTAAGTACTAGCATGGCATATTGAAATATTCCCCACGTCTTGGCCCCTTGATTTTGAGCTCGATTTCAATATGTTTTCAAACTTGGAACTTGCACTTGATAAAGTCCTTTTCAACCAAGATGGATCTTGTTTGTTCTCAGACTCAAGTGTCGCAGTAACAACTGGTGAATGATCAGAGATGTTATTGGTAGTTTGCTGAGAGAAAAAATTCTTTTTACCGTTTGTTGAACTTCTTTTGCTTCTAAGTCTCTTACTTAAATGTTTCTTTGGTGAAAGTGAAGAATACGGATAAGACACTGAAAACCTACTGCCAGTTTCGGACTTTGGTGGTACAAATGGCTTATACTCAACGATTTCATTTTCATTCATAGTCCAATGACGGGTAGACGAATCATTTGTATTCAGATCTAAAGATGGTGGGGGTGTAAATAATCTCATTGTTGTTACACATTTATCATCTGAAACATTAGGTTTCGTAGGGCCGTTGACAGTACCAAAATAGCCTTTTAAAGCAGCTCTCTTATGCCCTTCATTCGAAAAAAATTTCGAAATTGAAATTCTTTGCCTTGCTTCTTCCAATAAGGGAGGAGGAACTGGCATTCTACAACTCCCAAAGCTTTGTAACTTTTCAAAGCCACTCATTGATCTTTGTTTCCCTTCTTATCAAAATTATGATCACTGGGCTGATGAATGTACATTGTATTGTAATACTGAGGATAATAATCTGGATAAAGTGACACATAAACGGCATAGATTTGATCAGGATAAAAATGTAAATCACACCGATATTTATACTTTTTGTTACTCTTTCCAAAACCTCTGGGCGTACTGTCCACAAAAGTTGACCTGTTTTGGCACAAAACCTATCCCATAGTAATCCAGAAAAAAAAAAAAAAACCAGAACTTACCTAAACTTCACAGCGCCAGCATGCTGACAATTCAACGTATCTTCATAATAAAACGTGTCAGTTTCTGGTCAAGTTCGACATTTTTGTGTCTTTTGCAGTACTATTATTTTGTCAATGAATCAGAGAAGAAAAAAAAAAAAAGGAAAACAATCTGTCGCGCGACAAATTGAACACTCATGTCAAAAATAATGGCCCAATGCTTTCTGATAATCTAGAGCACCTTCCCTGCACGGGCGAAAGAGGAATTTATGTCTTGCCGTTTTATCACCATACCCATATGCAAACTTAACTCACCACGTATCAAAATATACAACAGGGCGTCTTCATGTTCCACCAAAAAAAACCAGGCAGTACTGCAATAAAGGAAAGAACTTTACTGGGAAAAAAATCAACAATAACTTGCATCTCTGTCTCCTTAAATACCTGAAGATGAAATCAATCAAAGCCTTTGGCGGCTAATTTTATTTCCTTGTTTATTCTAATTTAATTTAAATCATCTTATTCTAATTAAATTTGCCTTAATTAAAGGAAAGGAAAACAAACAAACGAAAAAAAAAAAAATTTATTGGATCAAGCAGCGCTTGTTTTTCCACATGTAGTAATTCTCACTAGAGATTCTCATCCAGTCTCCTTTTGTTAACTTACATCCTTTTAATCTTCCGCGTCACGTTACAGTAACAATTTTCGTTTTCTTTATTTGGTTGATCTTTTTGTTTTTTTGTTAGGCGCGCATTTTTGTGGGGGAGAAAATGACATGACCTCAGAAAGTTGAGCAGAACAGATAAAGTGGAGAACATACCCGAAAATGGTAACAGCACATAAGAGGTCGTACCGAAATGGAACTGATTATGGTGACCGATAAATAATTAATAAACTGACTGTGTCACAAGATGGGAAAACGTCCGGTCCCGATTTATCTCTTGAGCGCAGTGAACTGAGGCCCCGACCATTGGGGAGAAATTCAAAAGATGATTTGAACGGCTCTTACCTGAGGAAAGTGATGATCAAACTTGTTGATACTGACTCAATTAAAGGATTTTCAAGGAGCTTAAAGGATTTATCAAGGGTTCTGATCAACAGACATATTATAGTTTCCTCCTCTTGGGTCGGATGCCGATAACGGATTGCGGCTAGTGTCTTTCTCGTAGCTACCATTGGTTTTTAGTGATTTATCTCCATGTAGTCATCGAATGTTTAGACATTAAAGTAAAAGTAACAAAAAGTAACGATCCCTCAGTAGTAACAACGTTCTTTATTGTGAACTCTTTACATTGTATATATAAGACCCAGATACAATCTAATTTCTCACGATGGGCAGAGTTCGATGCGTTGTTGATAGCTTTTAATGTTATAAGCTTAGTATATGTTAGCTTGACCAAAAGAAAAAAAATATATCGCGAAGATGAGTTTTCGTTGCAGTGTTAAGTTCGGTGAAAGAAGAGGATCTTTTCTTATGAGTAGAGGATTGTCTAATATCTCTAGGTTCCCCAAGCCAAAGGACGCCGAAATCGAAAATTTTGTTAACGCTCAAGCTGAAAGTATTGCAAAATGGTGGGAAAGTGATCGTTTCAAGAATATCAAGAGACCATATACTCCGTTAGATGTGGTGAAACATCGCGGGTCTCTTGGAGACGATGTGGTCTATGGATCTTCTATTCAGGCCAAGCGTTTATTTCAAGTGTTAGAAAATAAGTTTAAGAACAAGTTACCGGTTCATACACTAGGTGTTATCGATCCTGTTCAAATGTCACAATTGGCTAGGTGTGATGATATTGAAGTTGCCTATGTCTCAGGCTGGGCATGTTCTTCCACTATGGTGGGATCAACCAACGAAGTATCCCCTGATTTTGGCGATTACCCCTATGATACAGTACCAAACCAAGTAGAAAGAATCTTTAAAGCTCAACAGATGCATGATAAGAAACAATTGTTGCAATTTTTGGAATCCAAAGATACGAACAAAAGAGTAGATTATTTGAAGCCAATTATTGCAGATGCAGATATGGGCCATGGTGGCACTACGACGGTGATGAAATTGGCAAAGTTGTTTGCTGAAAAGGGTGCTGCCGGTATACATCTTGAAGATCAATTGCACGGTGGTAAAAGATGTGGACATTTGGGTGGTGCTGTCATTGTACCAACTAGTACTCATATTTCCAGATTGGTAGCCACAAGATTGCAATGGGATATCATGGGTACCGAAAACTTGGTCATTGCCAGGACAGATTCTTGCAATGCGAAGTTATTGAGTAGTAACGTTGACCCCAGAGATCATGAACACATTCAAGGTACAATAAATAAGAATGTGAAACCTTGGAGTGATTTCCTTTCAGAATTGGAATTCGATAATGCGCCATCTACAAAAATTTCCATGGCTGAAGCTAATTGGTACAAGGAAAACAAACTGTATACGTTTGAAGAAGCTGCTAAGGAGCAACTATCGGAGTCCCAGTTCCAAACCTTTAAAGAACAATGGAACAAGAATTTGAAACTTGGTAAGAGAGGATATTTGTCTATTGATGAATTGAAGTCGTTAGTGAGATCCGTTAACGGTGGGTCAGATATTGTCTTCAATTGGGATGCACCAAGAACCAAGGAAGGATTTTATATGTTCAAAGGTGGCATGAAGCCTGCCATTCAAAGATCGTTGGCATTTGCACCTTATGCTGACTTGCTATGGTTGGAAACTAAGTCTCCAGACTTGAAACAGGCTCAGGCATTCAGCAAAGAAATCCATGATGTTTACCCTGAAGCGAAATTGGTCTACAATTTATCTCCGAGCTTCAATTGGAGTGCACATGGATTTGACGACGAGCAACTACAAAGCTTCATTTGGGATCTTGCAAAGGAAGGATTTGTCTTGCAATTAGTGTCTCTAGCTGGATTGCATAGTGATGCGTCCTCATTCTGGAAATTGGCCAAGAGATACCAAACCGAGGGAATGAAAGCTTACGTTGAAGAAGTTCAAAAAGTTGAAAAAGAGAACGGATGTGATGTTCTAACCCACCAGCAATGGTCAGGTGCTGAATATGTCGATTCTATTATGCAAGTAGTGCAAAACGGATCAAGCAGTCAAACTTTGAGTACTACAGGTGAAAGTTTCACTGAGACTCAATTCTAAAAAACCATACCCTAGCGCGCGAGTCAAAAACTTTATGCCTCTTTATTTTTTTATTTGAAGACTTGGCAAGATTAAAATATACATCACTGTAACAAAAGAAGGAGATGGACAGTTTATCATCTCAAAATTTTATACCTCTACGCAAGGATATAGTTCTAGCACTTAATAATATGCGATATTCGTTTTCTTTTAAGAAGTGTGTTTCAGCGGACTTTTTTTTGATTATTTAACGCATATTTACATCTTAACGGTTTGGAAGCGATGAGGAAGTAAAACTCGGACAAACGCACACCTTTTGATTTACTTTAAAATCGTTTGATTATCTTGCGAAACCAACAGCATTTCACAAATGTGAACATTTTCGTTAAACGTGGTAACTTCAGTTAAAAGTGAGACATGCGAAAAATCGCATAATAAACAAAGCGCAAAAAAAAACAAATGCAGTTCTAATGGTTTTTTTTCCCGTTATCAAAAGATGATAAAGTCAGTCGCACTGCGGTAAAACATTTAAAAAGCGAAAAATAATTCTATTAGTTTAAGAAGCTAAAGTATCCTGCGGTTTTTTTATTTTACTGCGATGGTTTGTAATTCTGTTGTGTCGCGTTGCAATATTGTGCCGCCGAAGTCCATATTAGCCATTCACCTATATAAGGATAAACGTTTAGATTAGAAGATCATAGGTCCAAATAACCAGCTGAAAGGGGAGACACTGAGGTTTTAAGTAACCAGGGGGCCAAGGTAACACGAAATGATTTGGACTTACGAGATGGATCTCGCTCTATGCAAGCTTGTTTATTTGAACAGTCCAGAAATTCTAATAGACGGCGTCAGAGACAGAACTAAGAATTATCACAGCGTATTGAGCGATTTCAACAAGCAGTTTAGGCTTCAGGTAAAGCAGGCACGTACGGTGAGAGCGCGATTTGAGAGATTGTTACTGGATTATAAAAGTAGGGCCCAGACGAAATTTGCTCCAACAGGAAGAGAATCAGAGATCGATATGCTGATGAAGACATTGGTCAACATGGAAATAGAGTACCACGAAACCCACAAGATTACCAGTGTTCCGCCTGGAGATGAAAATATCAATGCGATGACTACTGGTGATATGGTAGAAAAGGCCATTGATGCTTTGAAAGAGGTACCAAATCAGACAATCGTGAATAACATGCAGAAAATGGGGCAGCCAGGGCCCAAACTAATCGATGTTACTGGGAATCAAAACTTACCGGCTCTATCATCAAACGGCTACAATGGGAAACAACTCCCCTCAGTTCAAGTTGATGGCACTCTTATGGGTTCCAATACGGAGGGAAGGAACGGAACACGGGACAAGACGGGACAAAACATAGATAAGAACCCATCAGGGAATGCGAATTACACACATGGTAATCAATCTGACCTAGAAGAAAACAATGATGGTCAAGGCATTAACTACCCTAATATTGACACGGAGTTACAGCCGCCTGCGAAGAAATTTAAACACAATATAGTGCCAGAATCGCAACCATTTACCATCACAAATTATTTCTCAGACAACAAAACCTTTATTATGAATGGGGATGGAGGAACACAACATGTTAGCGGTAAAAGTGATTTAAAGGAAGTTACCCAAAGAGTACAAACTGATCTGGAACATTTAAAACAAGATGTCGGAGAATTGTCGACGTTATCTAAACAAATTGCAAAAGTGTTGAAACGAGTTACGTCGATGGAGGAGACTGCACAGGATGAACGAGGATACTAGCTTATCACAGGAACCACCGTCAATCCGATGTAATATTAATACCACAACCACTAACAAGGCATTCACGGTTCTTTGTAAAGCTATGTACTGTGCTAATTTTGCTACCGATAATAATAAGACTTATCGAACGTCCATATTTCTGATCACGTGTATGAAATATACAGCAGGGGTGCAACTGTTTATTTACCAACCGAAAATGAGCTTTATGTCTAAAAGTGATCCTGTGTCTTGCCTTCTAGGTAGGGGAAAATTTCGCCGGATAAAACACGAAAGAGAAAATGTAGGAAAATACGTAATTCAGTTTCAGCGCGCATAATTACAGATTTGCACGGTAAAAACTCATCCGCACCCCCACAGTATTACAGTTTTAAAGGGGGGCGGCGAGGAATGGTGCAGTTTTATCAACGTTACAAGGTAACTTCATAAAAGGAAACTACACAAACACACCACTCTTCCCTGCTTCCGGCATCTCGTGTGTTCAGAATATTAGCTAATAAACCAGTAGTTATAACTTTTCTTTCCTCCTTTGGAGTTGCGGTCTTTTCCTGTACTCCGTAAGCGCGTGTTTGTTTGTTTGAAAGAAAGAAAAAACGCTGTGCAAATCTACGGTTGAGAAAGAAAAGTCACAATTACATGATTTTACACTACTTAGGAAATTGGGGAACGTAGGTTACTGAGAGGTCCCAAAAATAGTTCGCCTCGGGAACAGACACGCGATTCATACTGTGAGCATTTTGTTATATTGTGCCTCTTGCAACCATTCTTTAAGGGGGATCTAAGCTGTTCATTTAAATTTGTGCACTATTTTAAGCATATTCTCTTGCCAGTATTTCGACTTTCACTGTCCTCCCAAGAAAAAAACATAATAAACCGTTTGATACAAATATTCACATTTTTGAACTGGTGCGGTTGTTTTTGCACTCACATATTTTTTCCCAGTTTTCTCACTTGTTTTAAAATTGTGTGTAATTTCGCTTTTTTTTTTGTAGCACATTTTTGGGTCTTGGTTTTTTTCTTGGGAAAAACAGTGCGAGAGAAGTGAGATTCGGTAGGCTGCAGTTATTTTCAGATCCAAGAAATCTCTATATATGAACCAGAAATAAAGTTCAGAATCTGATTTCAAGCCTCGAAGAGGTTGCAACAAAATTAAACATTAGACATTTCGCATACTTTAGAGTACCAAAAAGCGTGCAATTCAACTGGTTATTATCGGTTAGTACCATATCAGCATATCAGCAGCTGAGCACCCATTGTTGTGTGTGTGTTTTCTGCTTTTTCGTCGATCATATATTTCAATTTTATGGGATACTTGAACATTAGTACTTCAATAAGATTTTGAATTAAAGATTTTTTGTGTTCTAATCCTCGGTGTGCTAGTATCGACAACTCACTTCTAAAATGATGCAACTACCTACTGAATTGGTGTCTGATTTGGGGACTTACCAATTAAAATCTATTTTAGGGAATGATAAAGGAAATGTAATATATTGTGCGAAGAATTCTAACGGCTCTACTGTTGTTTTGATTGAGACCGACAAAGTTCTTCCGGTGAAGGCTAAGACGAGGTTGGATGATACTTATAAGGACAGATTCTATGATAAGGATCATACGAAAACCTTTACCGTTTATGGTCAAGACTATCTGGATATTGAAGGAAACGACTACTTTGCATACTCAACTGATGAGGATCACTCGTTAAAGTCACGTGATAGTAATGAATCTCATCATGAGAATGAACAATGTAACCATCATACGCAGGAGAAAGAGGAGCAGCTTGATGCTGAAAGTCAACACATTTGTTTTAATGGAAGTGCGGAGATGAAGCCATGTAACAATATTTTGGCTAGAATGAAATGCAAACTGGGACTACGAACCCCAATGATGAAAGTCGTTCCACCGGCAAGGGATGAGGATGAAGATGAGGATGAAGACCAAGATGAAACTATCGAAGAATCTGACGATAATGATAATAATGCTGATGATTCAGTGTCAGATTTACCGGATATAATATTACCCCAGACTACCGTTCCAAAAGCAATTGAGAAACCAACCTCAATTCTCGATAAATCAACTCATCTTAGAGCATCAATTTGCATATCTGACAATGTACGGCTTGCTCCTTGTGGGAAGAAGCGGATTGTCAGCCTTCCGAGAACGCCAATACCAAAAGTATTCCCTGTCTCGGATGTTGAAGCCGGCAGCGAAGATGACGAGGATGAAGATGAGGATGAAGAAGAAGATGTCAGTCGCAGCGGTACGGAAGATACTGCTGATGACAGAAGTCAATTAACTTTTGATAACAATTCTAAATTCAGCAGGAAAATATTACAAGACAACAACGAAGCTGAGGGAAGCGATGACGATGATGTTGACGCTCATGTTGACCATGACACCAGCTTTAGAAATAGAAAAGGTGATATTAGTGAATCAGCTGAAGATATCAATCTAGTTTCCGCTGGAGTATTTTTAAGTGAAATTCCTCATAAGAAACCAAAGGAAAGCAATTTCCAATTGCAACACGTCGATAGGATCGTCGATGAATCGGTCTGTAACCATGATAATCCGATATTTTTAGAGAATATCAGGAGAAACAGTGTCAACAACACTAAAATGCATCCACTAGAGTTGAATTCGGATCATGTAAGGCACCGCTCTAAATCGCTAAACAATAATTGCGGTATGGATTTCAATTTATGTCTTGATAGCTCCAAAATGCTTACTAGACGGAAAACAAAGGTATCACTGGAACGACTCACTTAACGGAATTAAAGAGATGAGAACTACTTTTTCACGATAGCAACTTCAATACATATAAACGTGCAGTACATATGATATACTCGACCATACATTCGCATATCAGCATTTTTTTTAATCATTTCGTATGTCGTAGACGTTTTTCACATTTTTATTGGCGTTCCTAACAGATTGCGATTGAATCAGCCTACCGTTTATTTGATCGTTTGCTCTAAATCTTTGTATGCCTTCCTCTAAAGACAGGCAAATACCAGATTTAACATGACGTTTGGCCACTCTTTGTTCGATAACATCTTCATCAATCACGATATTCCAAAAAATAAATGCACCCGTGCTTGCTATGGCATCGTATATTAGACTCCAGTTCTCTTGATTTAAGAGAAGATAGAGTCCTTCTAGAATTAGTATTCTTGTAAATTTATGAACTGTATGCTGGTCAGCCACTGGATCTTTAATTGCATGATCAAACCCGGGGAAAGATATTTCAGGTAAGTCTATAAAGCTATTCGTAACATTGTCGAACAATGAATTTGTATTATCTTCATTTACAGTCTCTGGGCCAGTAGAATGGTAGTTTGGGTCCAGGGAACAGGTTTTTGACAGCACTTTGCACAATTGCAAGAAATTATTACTATCAAACGTAAACGGCGACCCCCGACGAAGATGAGCCACAGTAGGATCCTTGAAGTGATCTAGATGTTTTCTTGACAGATGGAATCCATCCATTGGAACAATTTGAGCTATATCCGGCTTTGTTGGGGACAAGTTGGCTTCCTTACGTAGCGGTTTTATCCTAACCGCATTGTCCAAACCACCGCGACCAACGATAAGGGTTGACCCGTCAGACTCTTTCACTTGCACTGGTTTGAAATTATTATCTTCGACGTGTGAGTAAAATCCTGCCTTAATCTCCGCTTGCAGTTCTTTGTTGGCAACTGATAGGTCTCCAGTTAGATCAATAGCAGAGCTTAACGGCCGTACTGCCACCTCTGCATGATGCTCGTGAGCTAGGTAATCGTGATATCTGCTATTGATCTTTTCCTTCAATTTTTCAGCTACAGTCGACTTACCAGAACCTGGTGGTCCAATTATCCCAATGCAAACCCTATAATTCTTGTTGATATTTTGTTCGAGCAGCTGTAACGCTTGATCTACAAGCGCATCGTAATCCAACATCCTATGTTGGCAGTTTGTAAAACTGAAAGGCCTTGTACAATGATATTGACATACGCTGATGTAATGTTCTTTAAGAAACAGTGTTCTAAAATAAATTGTTTTGGTTTAAATGTTCTTATTTAATCTGTGTTCTGTAAGTTCACTAGTTGTGGATACGATATTTCTATCGTAGTCACAAGGAAAACTAATGAAAATAGCATCGGATGTGCCATGGGAAGGAGTTGGAAGTGGAGATCTACCCTTGGAATAGTAGTCTATCTATCAAGTTTATATATACATGATATACGTATGTGTGTACTTTTGTTTTACATTGGGTCCCTCATAGTGCCCTTCGTAAAATGTTGCTACTCGAATTGCTCAAGCAAATCCCATATTAACGCTCTCAGCACGGTATCGCCATTCAGGTTAATGAATGAGAATATTGGGCTATCTTTAATAGCATTGGGCTGTTGATGCTTATCATTTAGATTTTTGGCAAAACTTTGTAGCGAAGAAGTGCTTTCACAATCGCTAGTTGGGTCATTGATTAAAGTGGATTTGTCAATTGGATCCAGATTGTTGGTAGAATGGAAACGGCTGCTGCCATTTCTCTGTATGTTTATCAAGATTTTACCGGATAATTGCATAAAACTTTCGTATTGAAGTTTCCCAATATGCCATTGTTTGGCTAGGGTCTGTAACAGTTTCTGGTATAGTTTGATAACGTTGATCGATCTCACACTATCATTCCGATCACCAGATATTAGATCTAACTTAACGTTCAACCAAATACAATACATATAAGTGACGCCTGCGACAAATAATGTATGGATAGAGGTGAGCGGGTCGATGTTATGCGACAAGGGAGATAAGGACTCTTTTAGTATATTTTCGTAGCATGTACTTATTTCAGATGCAGAATACATGAGTACCTGAAACCATTCTAACGTTTCTCGAGTCGGTGTTACCATCGCTACACCATCCGCTACGGCTTTTCTATGAGAATCGTTGATTTGAAGTAATACTGGTCTCAAGAACCAAACCACAGACTGGTGATAATTCATATTTGCCCAAGTGTCAGTTGATATGAAGTTCATGTCCTTATTCGATTTTTGTGAAGAGAATCCCTGTTTCCAATCTTCCAATTCAAGTATGATCTGTTGTCTTGATTGATTGATCTCATCGTCGTTATCGAGAAACTTACGTGGACCATACACGAACATACATATAGAGGATTGAATTCGTCTTAATTTGAAAATTTCAATGGCATTAGCATACATATGCGTTTCACAATCTGCTGATCCCAAAGTGGATCCTACTTCTAGTTCGGATTCTGGTAAAGGAGCATCAATATCCACGTCGGATATGCAAAACGGTCTACCCACTGTCATACCAATCAACCTTTCAATGCTGTACGCACACCAGAATACCCTTGACCTTAGGTTCTGTAAAACGTGTTGTTCTAAGCCATGAGTCATGCTTCTTGGTGATCCTGGTTTCCTGTGTAAATCTAACGAAACCGCTGTTCGTACGGCCACTCCTGCAAGAAGCCATAACTGATTATAGTCATCTGACAAACTCTCCTTGGGTTTTACCAGCAGTTGAATGATCAGTAGTAGGTATAGTTGAATGGTCCTGATGCTTCCTGCTTCTAACGTGGAGTTGATGTGATCCATCGTAATCCCATAGTATAAACTAGAAGGATGAGCTCCTTCAACAACTTCTCCCAAGTCGACACCAATAGACAACACGAGATAGACGAATGAAATCGCTTTGGTATCCTTCGTATTCAACATGAACACTTTGTGGAAACAATCAAGTACCCATGGCCAATCTAGGAACGGATACTGACGATGAATTCTTATTCGATACAGTTGCAATAATTTGACAGCGGTATCGTACGACGGCCTCAACAGCGTCGAGTCCGAGTCCGAGTTCTCCTGTATACTGCCCAGATCCTGTGAAATATTCATCTTGAGTTGGGACCCGACCACCAACTTTATTATCGTTTTGTCCTCTTCTGTGGAACGCAACTTGGATTCCAAATCGAAAACCTTTGATTCTAATCTATCAATATAATCTCTAGGTAATTCTCTTCCTGTAATTTTATCTACAAAAGTACATTGGATCCCAGCATTCACACAGGCTCCACACTGAGGGAACCCACCATCACACCGTTTCCTCCTTCTCTTGCAAAAACAGCACGCTACTCCCTGGTTCTTGCGTCGTTTTTTACTTGCACTACTCGAATTGCTATCGTTTCCACTACTATTACTTACAGCATCATTATCACCAAACTCAAAATCAACTATATTTTCGTGTTGTGGTTGCCCCGAATGTTGACCTTGACCTTGGAACTCTTGCTCTGCCTTAACTTCGTAGTCTTGCTCCATCTGAACCATCTTATTTCATCCATCGTCAGTGTCTCTCAGCCTTCTTCAGGTCTTTCCTATGCGACTTGAACAAAGAACCCACCTTCCAGCTGCGGAAACCACACGCCCGTATCAACATATATATATATATATCCATATACTTATCAGTTATGGACGCAAATCTTACATAAATCTCTTGAAATAATAACGTCCTGACCTTTTGATATACGTAAGGCACTCTTAATCTAACATCTGAGATCAAATAAAACTACTACTAATACTGGACCAGACCGACAAACAAAAACTAACACTCTTACTAAAAACCTCTACTACGTCTGTGGCTATCGATTATCAAATAGCAACGAATAACAACGAATAACGAAGACGAAGCCTCATCTGAAATATTTCTCGAGTAGCAACTGATAGATAAGAGAGTCTGAAAGATAAAGAAAGACAAAGGGTAAACATAGGGCAAAACCGCTTCTCGAGACCTCTAACTGATTTCAAACCGGAAACTAACGCAATTATCACTGGAAAAGAAATGAGAACAGAAAGAGATAAAGACATATCGTACACATGATTTCGCCGTTAGGCGCAATTGCCATTGACTATATCGTCGATATAATCTGACTGTATGTTGTTCTTTCTTGTTGGAAGAGTTCAAAGCTAATGCAAGTTAGGAGGGAAAACAGTTAGATATGGTTGCTAAAGAACAAGTCAGGTGTGCGCGGGTTGATGGATACTCAATTCCGCATTCTCAAGTAAACTCTGAATTTTTCCAATAAATGCAACCTTGTGGCCTTGTTTTCTACTGTACATAGACATCTATCTGGAAGTGGTAAGTGAGTAAGTGAGTCAGGTAGGGTTTGTGTTCTAAATAGGAAAGTAGATGTGTTACCGTTCACCTTCTGTTTTATTGAATTGAATTGAAACGGCAGGCGCTGGGGTTGATTTGGCCGATAACGGAATGTGTTTTTGGAACTATGTAGACCAGAAGCACTCACCTTCCTTATGGAGACTTATTTAGATCAGACACCAGGTTGCTTAGTTAGTGAATGCTTGTTAAGCTGTTTGTATATAAGGGTACTATTTGAGATGATGTTGTGTCTTGAATTGTGTAGGTACGCTGGTTCAAGTCCAGTGTAAGTAGAGTACTAGCGTGGGTGGTAGCAGTTGTAGTATCAGCAGCAAGCAGAGAAGAACGTTTTCATCAATGAGTTCATCAGAAGGAAAGGAAGCTAACGTGTTACTTATTGGGTCCGGTGGTGTTGGTACCATTGTAGCGTACGGGATTGACTATGTCGGGAAGAGCCGTCTTGATATTGTTGTTAGAAGAGATTACGATCAAGTTAGTAAGAACGGGTACGATATAGATTCTTGTGATTACGGTCAAATATCCAATTGGAAACCAACTAATATCTATCCTAGTGCAGACGCTGCTGCTGAAGAGGCAAATGCTTCTGGTTTGAAGTACGATTTCATTGTCATCTGTACTAAAAACTTACCAGATGTGTTGAAATTAGAAGACGTCGTGGCTCCATTGGTGACAGATGAATACACTACCATTGTCTTGATGCAAAATGGGTTCGATTTGGCAAGGCCATTCTTTGCCAAGTTCCCAAAGAACGTCGTTGTGTCTGGTGTGTCCCATATTGGTTCTCATAACCATAACGGTAAAGTTAAACAAACCCAACAAGATAGAACGTACATTGCATACTTTGAGAATCCAAATTTGGATCACGAAATCCAGGAACATAACACGAAAAGGTTCATCTCTATCTACTCCAACGATAAGAACAGTTGCGGGTACTATCCAAGTGCTAAGGAGAACAGGTACATGAAATTGGTGTACAATGCCACGATGAATACTGTTTGTGCCCTTACTGGGGTGGACACTGGTAGGTTGGAATACTCTGGTGGTCTGGAGAAAATCTCGATCCCAGCGATGCGTGAAGTCGTTGCCGTCGCCAAGGCCGATGGTGTGGACTTGCCCGCTAATTGCATCTCAAACGCTATTCATTCTGATGACGGTGACTGGTTTACCCCATCGATGGCCGTTGATGTACAAAAAGGTAACCCAATTGAACTGGAAGTCATTGTAGGTAACCTGTTGACCGTAGCCAGAGAATTGAATGTTGAAACTCCAACTTTGAACCTCCTATATGAACTGTTGAAAGTGGTTCAATTCCGCTTGAAGGAGAAACAAGGCCTTGTGTCTTTACCAGAAAAGAGACCAATCCACGATAAATTCTGGTGCTAAGTAGATAACTTCTATGTATTAGTTACGTACTCACTCAAAATAACCCTATTACCTTTAGTTCTATTCCTCTCACCCCCTCTCTCTATGTCAAAGCGTCCTGTGGGTCTGCTTCAATTTAAATTTAAATCACGTGACTGCTGCTTCTCTTTGTCCAATCAATGATTCATTTGGGTTTATTCTTCGTTGGTTCAGATTCGATGAAAGGACAAGACTAACAGGAAAGAGAGTCACAATTATTTGAATCAATCTTGGTGTTGCGGTTTATCCTTGCTGAAGAAACTGAAACGCTTCATTGTAATACTGAGACCATGTTGAGATCAACTACTAGACGGTTTGCTGGGTTTGGAGGCCGTGGTTTGAGACCAGCTTCTACTTTGGCATTTGTCGAAACTTCAAAAGAAGGTGCCATCCTTCCAGCATCATTAAACACATTGTATGCTGCTGGAAACTTGGGCAACCAAATTGATGCTGTTCTTGTGGGTTCTAAGGCTAAAGAAGCCGCTGCCGCTTTGCAGAAACTTGATGTGTCTTCTTTGAATAAGATTCTGGTGGTTCCAGAAGAGAGTTTGGATGACCTGTTACCAGAGAGAGTTACACCAGTGGTTTACGATTTGCTACAAAAAGGTGATTACTCTCACTTCGTCGTTCCTGCTTCTTCTGTTGGTAAAGGTTTCTTACCAAGAGTTGGTGCTCTCTTAGATCTGCAACCGATTTGTGATGTCACCAAGATTTTGGATCCGAACACATTTGTTAGACCAATGTATGCAGGAAATATTTTGGCGACAGTTGAATCTCAACAGAGCCAGAAGTTGATTTCAATCAGATCTTCTGCTTTCCCAGCTGTTGGTGCTGGTTCTAACAGCGCTGCTATCGAAACCGTTAATGCTTCCAACACAGTGAACGGTACGGAAATCCCACCCATTAAATGGGAAGGTGCCAACTTGGTCAAGAGTGAAAGACCAGAATTAGGTTCTGCTACAAGAATTGTTTCTGGTGGTCGTGGTTTGAAGAATAAGGAAACTTTCGAAGCTTTGGTAACACCATTGGCTGATACATTGGGTGCGGCTATCGGTGCCACAAGAGCTGCTGTCGATTCTGGATTCTGTGATAACTCTCTACAAATCGGTCAAACCGGTAAGATCGTAGCTCCAGAATTATACATCGCACTTGGTGTTTCTGGTGCCATTCAACATCTCGCTGGTATCAAAGACGCCAAGACTATCGTCGCTATCAACAAGGACCCTGAAGCTCCAATTTTCCAAGTAGCAGATTATGGTTTGGTCGGAGATTTGAACGAATTAGTGCCTGAATTGACTGAAAAGTTAAAACAATAGGACCAGTCATTCGTTTGAATGATCTCCGTACTTCTTTATTCTGATGTTTTCCGCTTTCACCCCAGTTCAAAGAACTTTTATCAAATGTAATTAGACCCTGACAGTAATATATACGTATTAACACCTATATATAATAAATGGAATGTTTGCATACGTGCATGTTATAAACGTCATCTCAATTATAAAAAATCATTTCAAGCCGACTTAAAGACAACCAGTACCGTGTTTAATTTCTCACTTCTTGGCATTCTCTTTTCGTCTTCTTACTCATCATTACGCATGCATTCCAATAAAATAATTAGGATCCAAAAATAATTTGTTCTAACTTTGGTTTACCATAATTTAATGTTGCAAACAGGAGAGAAGATAAGAAATAGGTTTGATGAGATCCCAAATACACCATTACATTTCCTATATGCTCATATAATATCTGATCTACCGTAATCTGTTTTTTTGGTCTTTTTTTATCATTTTAAAACTACTTCGTACCGTTATCTTTCCGCTATCAGCTCCTACATGTTGTAACAATGGCTTTTCAAGACCTGAATGCTGTTTTGCTCGATAAAAAAGGGACTCCTACCGATACCTCTCCGAGCAAAAAGTATGGTACTGGCTCCTGCATAGGTGCAGATACATCTTTTAATGATGTACAGAGTACAAGCACTAGTACTGTGGGGTTGAAATTTAGCACCGTAAGTTTCCCCGAAAATGAACGCGTTACTTTGAAGGATACGATCCCTTACTATTTGCCCTGTTTCTCATGGATTCCAACTTATTCTGTGAAGAAATGTATGGGTGATTTCATCGCAGGTTTATCTTTAGCATCTTTTCAAATTCCGTTAGCAATGTCCTATGCAACGTCAGTAGCGCATGTCCCTCCATTATGCGGGTTATACTCTCTGGTATTCTCTCCAGCGGTTTACACAGTTCTTGGGTCTGTTCCTCAAATGATTGTAGGGCCAGAGAGTGCTATTTCGTTGATTTTGGGGCAAGCAATTGAAGCAAGACTTTCAGAGGACCCAAAACTGAAGGCAATTAACATTTGTTTGGTCATTACTTTTATCTCCGGTTTAGTTTTACTTACTGGTGGATTGTTGAGATTAGGTTTCTTGGAAAATGTTTTGAGTAGGGCATTGTTAAGGGGATTCATCAGCGGCGTGGGTGTCATTATGGTCATCACGTCCTTGGTTGTCGAGTTGAAGTTGAATCATGTAACACCAACGAGGCAAGAACATTATCATTCACCGTTTGAAAAAGTATTATTCATTATGAAATATGGTCCTGAAAATTATCATAAACCAACAGCGATACTAAGTCTCGTCGCCTTCGTAATTCTGATGAGTCTGAGGATCTTCAAGAAAAGATATGGGAAAAAATTCAAATGGCTTGTCTTACTTCCTGATATTCTTGTCGTTGTTGCTCTTTCCATTTTCGTTTCATATAAGATGCACCTTAAATCAAGATATGGAATCGAAATCATTAACGATATTCCTAAGGATTCCATGAAACATTTGAAGAATCCTTTTTCTAATGTTAATGTGGCTACTTTCAAAGATCTATTTAGTACTGGATTTATGGTCGCCATGCTAGGGTTTTTTGAGTCAGCAACCGCGTCAAAATCTTTGGGCACCAGTTACAATTTGGCAATTTCTTCAAATAGAGAATTGATTGCATTGGGTTCAATGAATGTGGTTGGTTCCATGTTTGCCATTTTGCCAGCATTTGGTGGGTATGGCCGTTCGAAGATCAATGCATACAGTGGAGCACAAACCACTATGTCTGGTTTTTTCATGGGTTTGGTTACCTTGTTCACGATACAATTTCTTTTACCTATTATCAGATACATCCCTGTATGCATCCTTTCGGTAATAACAACAGTAGTTGGTCTAACTCTTCTTGAGGAAGCCCCTCATGATTTAAAATTCCATTGGAGATGTAAAGGATACAGCGAATTAACTGTTTTTACTGTGACGTTATTAGCTACCTTGTTTTACTCGTTAGAAGCTGGTATTTATATTGGGTGTGCATGTTCTATAATCAACGTGATCAAGCACTCTGCCAAATCTAGAATCCAAATTTTGGGTAGAGTTCCTGGAACTGAAACCTTTATCAATGCAGATGATTATCAAGCAAATGCAGCAGGTTACTTCATAAATCCACAGATCGAAGAAATCGAAGGGTTTCTAATAGTGAAGATTGCAGAACCTTTGACTTTCACCAACGCAGATGATTTAAAGATGAGATTGCATCGTTTAGAGAAACATGGATCTGCTGTTACTCATCCTGCTGCACCTAGGTCTCGCAGAAAAGAAATGACTGAAAATGTCATATTTGATATGAAAGGTATGACCCACATCGACTCCTCTGCTGCCCAGACATTAGAGGAGATTTTGTCCGCATATAACCGCAGAGATGTTCACGTTTTCTTGACGAATGTTCCATTGACTGAGAAGGTCAGAGAGAGACTCGTTACCTCTGGAGTCGCAGAGCTATGTGAAAGAAATACGATTACAAACTCTTCTTATTTCAGCACCATTGAAGATGCACTTACTGCAGCGGATGTCATTGCACAAAGACACAATCAGCAATATCATACACCACCTCCCAGCATATTTTCAAATACCTTGTTGAACTCTTCGATGGCATAAATACGGAAACGGCCAATTGTCTTTCTCTCTTCGTATTCATATACGTCGCTGATCCACCTTAAGACTAACTCACAACATATTCCACTTAAAATTATTTATTGCAATTTAAAAACTTATTTATATTACTACCTGACATCTTTCACTACGTCCTGCATTCTTCATGAAGGATACATAGAGTTGTGCTGTTAACACCTTTCCCTATTCCTCGGTAGTGTGTTATGACAACGAATATTTGTTTTTTCAAGAAGTCGCTGCTTTAGCTCAGTTGGGAGAGCGTATGACTGAAGTTCATAAGGTCCTGTGTTCGATCCACAGAAGCAGCATTTCTTTTTATTTTGACTAGTTCAGGTAGTACCTATTTTTTACTCTATGAATTAATTTACAACATTGGTCAGTTAACTTTAGGACATCGAATGTCAAATTGTAGTTGGTAGTAGTCAATTCTTGTATTTCCAGTTGTTCTTTCTTTCTATGTACATTTTTAAAACATTACGAAAGATATAAATTAATCCTGTTCTCAGGCAAGCACATGGAAATGGGAACGGCCCTTGGCTATGCCATCACTGACAATCTTTTCGATTTCATCTGGATCTGAAGTTACTTTGCTCAAGCAATCATAACCATCTTTCGTAACTAGCACGTCATCTTCAATTCTGACACCACCGATGTATAGATATTTATCCATTACTTCATGATCGACAACTTCTTTTCTTTCAGGGAATTTATCCAAGAGTTCTTCAATTAGGAATGGATTGAAATAACAACCAGGTTCATTAGTGACTACCATACCTTCTTGCAATGGACGACGTAATCTTAGAAATTTCAAATATGGGTTAGCATCTTCATAGTTTGGTCTTCCACCAACGTCATGGGTATCCATCCCTAACAAATGCCCCAAGCCATGGGGGAAAAACGCCACAGTGGCCTTTCTATCATAGATATCATCAGCTGAGAAAGCCGATTTAAAGATACCCAGCTTCAACAAGTGCTTGATGAGAACTTTATGAGCAGAGAGATGAATTTCCTCCCAGGAGGCACCATCTTTGATTTGTGACATGGCATTCTGATGCATGTCCAATACTGCATCATAGATATCACGGTGTTCTTTGGTCCATTTACCACTAATTGGGAAACATCTGGTAACATCTGCGGTGTAACATTCCCATTCAGCACCCGCATCGATCAACACGGAGTGTTTGCCTGCCATATCAGCGTCATTATCCACATAGTGTAAAGTTGAACAACTAGGTCCACTACAACAAATTGGGTCATAACCTTGAAACTTGGAACCTTGACGTAGGGCATGGTAAGTGAACTCCGCATGGATGTGTCCTTCTGTTTTCTCGATAGGCAAAGCCGACATCACAGCCAAATGGCAAGTATCAGTGACTTGACAAGCTTTCCTCAGCAATTCAATCTCATACCAATCTTTAATCAATCTAGACTCATCAAGAGCATAGAAGAGATCCTCATCGTTAGAGATGAGCTTCGATGAAACTTGTGGATCATGGACATTATCTAAATCTGTAGTATAGATAACATAATCCGAGAGTTTAGACTTGAATACATTTGGTACATCGCTTGCGTATAAGACTTCATCAACATCGAATTTCTTAGCTGCAGCTTCAACACTAATTGGGAGACCGCTCCACATGATATCGTCTTGGTCAACATCTGGCAAGAACAAGGTTAATTTCTCGTTCTTCAGATCAAATAAAACCGAAGACCCCGGAATGTTACAGCCAGATAGATAGTAAAAATATCTGTTTTGTCTGAAGGTCTTCGTCTGATCACAATACTTGATAGGCTCAATCTCACCTCCAGCAACGAAAATAGCACACGGTGAAGAGCCGGTATCTAGATTCTTCTTTTTGTCAATGAAATGAGATTTAACCCTCAAACAATGTTCTTTGGCAGGATATTTATGTCCCACAAGAGCAGAAATCACGCTCGTACTGTTGTTACTACTCATTTGCCTAGAAATCTTTCCACTGGTTTCAAATACGTTGGATATTGCAGAGACTTTAGAAACAGTATTAGTCAACTTCCTCCAAACACCGTACATCAACACAGAGGAGCAACCAATAAAACTAGCGGATTGCTTAAAATCCATATGATCTACTGCCTTGAGTATATATATATATGTAACGAAATAGGTTGCAAATAAGTAAAAAGAAAGAAAGGACAACAGCAGGATAGACAGATAGATACAGTAGTAGCATGAAAAAAAATGTGTCAAACTTCAGTCGGAATTGACAACTAGTTTGACTTCAATATAACTTTTGGCACATTTGAATTCCTTATATTGATTGTTCCCCCATCCCACCTCGAGATTGAAAAAAAAGAGACGGAATTCCGTTTCCGTATGGCCTTTCCGGATATTTCACCAGATTAATTGAAGTTTCAACTGATATATCATCTCATCTCATCTCATCTCATCTTGTAGGACAAAAGCTCCGTAAAAGAGGCAATTGAATGATACCAGCTTTAGGTATTGATAATACCAATAAAATTTCATAATGGTATCAGTTAAACGGGAATTTGGCGAAATTATTGATAGTGATGGTGATGTTGATCACGATTCTAACAAGGTTGGAAAGATAGATGTTCAACAGAAAAGATCGGTACCGAAGGTATACCTTGATCAGATTGATATGAAAAAATTAGATTTTGATAGAGAAAAGGTATGTTCAGTTACTTTATCGCGTTCTAACGTATACTGTTGCTTATCCAGTGGGAAATATCTTCAGGGTAGGGGTCAAAATTCTGTTGCCTTTAAACATGCCATTGAGTCAGACCATCATGTGTTTTTGAACCTGAAGAGTTTGAAAGTATATGTATTGCCCGAGAATTATGAGGCAGATGTGGTTCCAGGATCTTTGCTTTCAGATATAGTATATGCTGCTAGTCCCAGGTTTCATAATAGCCAATTACAAACGTTCCCCAAAGTTTGTCACGATTTGAATGACAAGAGGTATTTGAATGGGTTCGTTGGTATGAATAATTTGACTCCAGATGGTTATTCCGTAGTAGTGTTGCAAGCACTGGCCCATGTGCTGCCAATCCGTGATTACTTCCTGTTAGGGGAAAGTTCCAGTGGTTATAATACTGATGAAAATGATGGTCCGGGTTTAATAGGCTCTCTGTCCTTGTTAATACGGAAACTATGGAGTTGTAAACTGCTACGAAGGAATATCTCACCCCATGAACTCTTAAACTATATATCACTTGTTTCAAAGAGAAGGTTTCCGGTGGATGATTCTAGAGATCCTCGTAGTTTCCTACTATGGCTGATATCTTCACTCTGTGCGAGTAAAGAACCTTCTTTGGTACGGACTGTTACAGATCAGTTCCAGGGCCACGTTGAAATCACTTCGACTCCAATAGAAACTGTTGTTGATGAGAAGGGGAAAACTATGAAGTTTAAGAAGTTAGAAGCTGCCACCACTACACAAAAGACAAAATTCTGGTTACTTTCATTGGACTTACCACAAATGAACCTTTTCAGCAACGGTAACAGTGCTAACAGTGTATCTCAGACGAAACTGGAAACACTTTTACAAAAATTCAATGGCGAAACAGAATACCATACCAAAGATTCCATCAAAACGTACCGTATATTGAAGCATCCTAAATTCCTAATACTTCATTTCAACAGGTTTGACAAAGGCTTCACTTCCATTAAAGATAGAAACAAAACTCTAGTAGAGTTCTCTGAAAAATTAGAATTCAGTGGTGTACACTATAAATTACTAGTAAATATCACCCATGATTGCGTAATACAAATGAAAATATCGGATACAGAAGATTTGTTAGCCAGCAGATGGAAAGTACACCTCGCTGATACTTTACGCGACCAATGGTACGAGTTTGATGACATTGAAGTGAATAAGGTTGAGAAAGAGTTTCTTTTCCTTAAAGAATGTTACATTCAAATATGGCAACGCGTTTAGAAACTGCTTTCGTTATTCAGATTATCTACACTCTTGGATCGATTCATCATTTCATCGGCTAAAACTTATCTCGCAAATTGAAGTTGATGTATTTTTACTGTATGTAAGATGGTTATTTAATAGCAACAGAGTTAACACCCGCTGTTAATACAGATACTATATTGTCTTCCAAGAGCTTTTCAGCAGTCTCTGCAAGATGTCTTTTTGGATCCTGTTTTCCTACATAACGCGTTTTCAATTCTTCTTCACTCAATTCTCTCTCTTCCTCAATTCTCTTAGTGAATTGTTCAGCGATCTTAATCATTTTCTGAGTTTCACCCAAGTTGTGCTCCTCTCTTTCCTTGAAATCATGCATTTTTAGTCCCGATTGCCATTGTTCCTTATGTAGATTCATTAACATGTTCATTTCGGCGGAAGTCTTGTGATAATCGATATTAAGCGAGTAATAATGCCTATTTAGACCATGAATCAACGCTTGAATATTCGGTTTGTTGATCAACCCGATATTAGAAGTATTTTGCCTTGGTTCCTGGTTTCTCATGACAGTAGAAGGGTCAATTAGTCTGAATGCATCAATGACCACTTTACCCTTCACCGATTGAATAGGATCAACAACCACCGCCACAGCCCTGCTGTTTAATTGTTCAAATGATTTCTGAGTATTCACATCTACTGAAGATAACCAACAACCAAAACCCGGATGTGAATGGTACCATCCGACAACCATTTGATCTCTTCCTGTTTGTTTTAACATATCCATCATCTTAGCTTGAAAAACATCATCAACAGCCTCGACAGAAACACCTGTACCTGACTGAGGCATGGCAAACACATCGACAACGTTTACTGTATAATCATCAACAAATTCTCCCAACATAAGACCCATGACTTCCATTGGAACACCAGCTCTCCCATGTTTCAACATCTTCAACAATGCAAGAGAAGAAATGTACACAGTTTCCTTGGTGTCATCAAGGGGAACCTCGGTGGCATTGGCACCCATCATGCCTGCTCTTTGAGACATCATCATTCTTTGTAAACTTTCCATCTTTTGTTGAAGGATTTGAATTGCGGAGACGATAAATTGGCTTTTGTATCAGCGTTCTGTTTCTTGATATAATACTTCCTTAATAAAGTACCAACAAATTGAAATTCTTATTCTTTCCTGAGAAGTATGCAATTGTCTTGTAGATTTCAATTACTGTGTATCTAATACTGCTAATAATGACTTATGGATACCACACGTACAGAGATGAGAATTCTTGACGAATTATCTGCTTATACCTTTATCAATTGTAAACTGTTTGCCACTGCATTACAAAGTTACGATCTTTCTTTTGGCTTATGGATTTAGTAGTCATTATTAACGAACATCACCACTTTCTGACCTTCAGATATTTAACCTCTTTCTTCCCTTTAAAAATGAGATGAGACTGGAGTACTTCTATGCATACATGGATATCTCATATACAAAGCGAAGCTCCATGGTCTAGTACAGTCAAATACTCGAGAGCACGACTTGTTGAAGAAAATATTCCGTTTTATTGACGCCGAAGATTTTAGAAATAGGAAACGATTTCTTACATTATTCATACTTTGTTCCCAGTCCTTTGATAAGTGAAATTACGAAAGATTATCAAGACTTAGACAGGAAAACTTTACCTATCGTCACGCTTTTTTTATCAGTTTGATCCATCATCATAATTAAACTTTGAAATATTTCCTAACATATGAGTGAAGGACCTTCTGCTCTTCCTGAAGGAACGCATACCGTCACTGTTACGGAGGTTCCGCAGCTGCTTCAATTGCGTGCTGGCCAGAATGAGAAAAACAAAACTAAGAAGAAGGACACCAAGTCTAAAGTAAGATGGGATGAGAAAGTAATAGATAATGAGAACATGAACAAGAAGAAAACTAAGATTTGTTGCATTTTCCATCCTAATACCCCATTAGAGAGTGATGAAGAAGAGGAAGGAGAGTGCGAGCACGATCATAATCATGGACATGATTCATCGTCTTCATCATCTTCGTCTTCTTCAGACGAGGATGAGGGAAAAAGCTTTGACGAAAGAAGAAAGGCAAGACTCGAAAGGCGGAGAAAAAAGCTTGAGCAAAAACGTCCACCAAGTCCGAATGCATACGAAGTCCAGCCAGATTACAGCGCTTATAGAGATAAGAACAGAAAAGACGCTCAATGATTTAGGAATTTGATCAGCATACTCTTTCACTTCTTGTACATTTCGTTGCATCTTCTACTCACTACAACAATGCACTGCTGAAAAGGTAATTGGCAGTTCAAATGTATATATATACATATGCATATATAATCTATCAGGCAATTATATCGAATAACAATCGACTTACACATGGTTATTTTATTGTATGCTATTATGGTAGGACGTCTGGGTTCTGACATAACTCAGGTGCTCATAAATGAGAGCTCTGCTACAAACCAACTTCTATATTGATTAATATGCTGTAAGTTTCTCTTGGCATTTTGTATTGAATCATACCAGCATAAATCATACAATTTTTAGCAACACGTTTGAGAGAATCGATTTGCTGCTTTTTAGTCAAAGATTGGTAATCACTTTCGTTCAACTGCTTTATGATGTTAGAAATGCATAGCATTGTAATTATCAACAGGTTAGGTATGTTCTTTAATATATTCTCATCCAAATGTGTAAATTCTTGTGCTCTTTTTCTGGTCGAGCTTTCATCCGTGAACGGAATTAAATCGAGATCTTCAATCTGTTGTAGGGTGTTTTGCCATTGGCGTGCTAGGAATGATGCTCTTATATCAGCTAGTTTCAACAAGACAATACATGTTTCTTTGTTTCTTGCCTGAACCTTTTTAGAGATTTCGATGTTGTTGATGTACACTTCGATTAACTTCTTTGCCATTAAGACGTAATTCGTTTCGCTGTTGTCATTCAACCTAAAGAGGGATTGATTGAGGTCAGTGCTACTTAGAAGTTCTCCCAATAACTTGTTGATAATGGACATAACAATGTCATATTCTTCTGATAACTGGTACAACAACAAACTATCATGAATTCTTCTTTCTTCATCAGCCCTACGAGCAGCCTGTTCGGTAATCTTATACAAAAAGTCCTTCTGGTCCTCAAGCTGTAATAATGGGCGTCTTTCTTCAACTACACCGGGGATCCTAATTCCTTCAGAGTTGATCTTTCCGAGAAGTATGGTGAACTCTTTAGTTTCCAAGATCAATTCCCTGAGTGCCTCATACGCCCATTCAATCTGCTCTTTCTCATTCACTAGTGCGATGAGAATTAGATATTCGACAGCTATTCTTGGATCAGAGTACTTGAACGACTTTGTGTAATTTCCTAATACCTTAACAAAGTTTATCCTTGTTTGGCCATCATTCACGGAGATCAACTCATCCTTTTTATAAGATGACACATGTAACATGCCATTTGCCGCTAGACCAATTGCCAAGTGAACAGCATCGATTTCATTTATTTTGTATGAGTACTGTACTGCTAGTTCATATTGTCCGCTTAACAAAAGGGCCTGTAGATAATAGTTTTTAAACATGTACTCACCGTAAGAGACAACAGTATGTTGGAAATCGCTGAGGGTATACCTTTCATATACTGGATCATCCATATCCATATCATCTTTGATTAACATCAAGTGAATCCATAACCAATCTTCCACGCTTAGAGTAATAGAAGAGATATTCTTCCTTGTCAAATCACATCTGCCAATAATTTTGTAGACCGCCAAACGGAACGGATCGCTGTCCAAAGTGTTTTTGATATGCTGGTTATATTCTGTATGCAACCTTGAGACAAATTCCTGTGGAAGACGATGATCAGGAGACGTTACATAAGCTTTGAAGTATGTTAGGAAAGATTGCTCCACTTTTTTGAAACTCAATTTGTTGTTAACAACTACTTCTAGCGCGTCCTGCGGTAAACCAGCCCTTAGCAAATAAAAAATCAAGGCCCATACGGGAATTCCATTCACAATCGTAAGATTGTTAAATTTCCAAGTATTTTCACCAGTCTTCAGTTTGAGGTCAATAAATGCTCTAATTTTGTTAACATTGGTCGGTAAACCTTCGCTTGGATTCTTTGAATACAAATTGTCAACATAGCTCAAGAACTGGTTTTCTAGGTATTTTTTGGAAAACTCAACAATATTTGGGGATTGATTTGTTGCATTATCTATAATCTCCCAACCGTCAAGTAGCTGTCTATACTTCGAGTCGGTCGTATTCTGAAAGATGGCAATGAACTCTTTGGTTAATTGAAAATCGTCATTATGTGATTGTCTTGAATTGTTAAACCTGTAAATAATTTTGGCATATTTCTCAAACTTTTCTCTAAGGATGTGATTTCCATTGACATTTGAATTTAAATCACCATCCAAGATACCACTACCAGGTGGTTTCCCCCAAAATATTGGACCGTTGGGATCCAAAGGAGCCAAATTAGTCGTATCGTAGTTAGAACTATCCTGACGTTTCTTGACTAGGATCCCAAAGCTTTCTCTTACTTCATCTTTCCTTTGCTTCCAATCTAGGTTGAAGTTCTGATTAATGAAATTATCAAAATCCTTCGCTGCTAAAGACAATGATTGTTCAATGGAGGAAAGGATATTCTCATCCTTCTTAATATGTAAATAAGTGTCCAAATCACCATCGTTATAGCCTTGTGCAACCCGTTGTTCGGTTAACAACTCTGATGACTTAAGATTCTTCAAGGAACTCTCAATTTCGTGAAATTCAAGTCCACTTCCTGCTAAGAGATAATGAGCTTTTGTATGATTGGAATCGTGAGGAATTGTCTTACGCATCTCCTGTGCCCTCTTTTTCATCTCATTGACACTCAATAAGATAGCTCCAAGGTCAGATGAAGTAGAAGGTAAGTTCTTTGACGTTTCTAAAAGCTCATTGAATAATTTCGATGAGCTCTTAGACGTGGAGCCACTAGTCTTTGCATCGTTTTGAAATGCAGATAGCATTGTATCACTGCTGATTTGACTGTTGATATTCATAGTTCCACGATTGTGTGGATTTTACAATTCCAAAATCTGAACGGGTTAAAGATAATTTGATGCGATGGATAGCAACAATGTGTATTGATTTTCAAAGTATCTTCAATGAATTATTTCCATCATCTATTCAACGTATTGATAGTTTACATTTTCTTTTATTGTTTTCTGTCTAATTTTTTTTAACTACAATGTTTTGCACCGTTACCCGAACATGTGACGGGACAAAAAAATGGACAGCCAGAAATTGATCATGACAGTAATTAATATTAAAACATAAGTATGTATGTATTAACTCAAGAGAAAATAAGTTAATTATATATTGTAATCTGGAATTGATGATTGCCAGAATCTTTTGATTCCTGTGGTCAGTTTTTGTAGAATAGAAAATGTTGTTTTGGTTACCATTGAAATGTAGGTTTTACTTCGTTTAGTTCAAAAAAAGAGTTGAATGAAATGAAAAATTGATTGTGGTCGTTATACGTTGATGATGCTGTGCGAAGGACAAAGCTTAATCGCAGTACATGTTGACATATTCATCAACAGTTAAGTTTAAGAAACCGTCATCTGTACTTGCTTCCATTAAAGCTTCCACCTTTTCAATATCGCCGGCGAAATGTTCACGCAAATGGTGGTAGAATTTCTGCATCAATAGTGGGACACCTTCCTTTCTTCTTAGTCTGTGACCGATTGGATATTCTACGACCACTTCATCTAAGACAGTCCCATCATTCAATTCTACTAACAAAGCGTTTGGGATTGATCTCTTTGATGGATCATGATAATCCAAAGTGAATTGGTCATCTTTAGTACAATACATCTTAGCTCTCAATTCGTCAATTTCAGGGTTGCTTGCTACTTCATCACTGTAATCGTCAGCCGTTAGTCTACCGTAAATTAATGGAATAGCAGTCATGTATTGAATACAATGATCTCTGTCAGCATAATTGTACAATGGACCCTCCTTGTCAATAATTCTCACAGCGGCTTCTTGAGTTCTAATTCTGACCTTTTTAATGTCTTTGTAAGTTTTGCCCAACTCTGCCAACTGTTTATTCACCTTAATAGCTGCTTCCACTGCCGTTTGAGCATGGAATTCTGCTGGGAACGATATCTTGAAAAGAACGTTTTCCATCACATAAGAACCGAAAGTGTCCCTTTGCTGGAAGGTGAATGGTTTACCTTTGAAAAGAACGTCATAAAAACCCCATGTCTTAGCGGTTAGTACGGAAGGAATTGTACCTGGACTTCCATTCTTCACCAAATATGCAATGTTGACAGCTCTTGCCACTGCGTCACCGGCAGCCCAAGATTTCCTGGAACCAGTATTTGGAGCATGCCTATAAGTTCTTAAAGCTTGTCCATCTACAAAAGCATGAGATAAAGCTTCTGTGGTCTGAGCTTCTGATAGACCCAACATCTTGGAAACCACAGCAGTGGTAGCAACTTTGACCAAAACAACGTGGTCCAATCCTACCTTATTAAAGGAATTCTCCAAGGCAATAATACCTTGAATCTCATGTGCTTTGATCATAGCTTCTAACACATCTTTCACGGTGAATAATCTTCCCTCATCACCTCCGGTGGCCTTTGACAATCTAGTTAAATGATCTGCCACGGCAAGAATACCACCTAAATTATCAGAGGGATGTCCCCACTCTGCAGCTAACCAACAATCATTGAAATCCAACCAACGAATTAAAGTTCCGATAGCAAACGCACCTTTCACAGGGTCCATTCTATATTTAGTACCCAACACTTTGGTACCGTTAGGTACAATCGTGCCAGGCACAATTGGCTTGATAAGGTTTTTAGGTTGATCATATTTCAAAGCAGCCAAACCACAACCTAATGTGTCCAATAAACAGAGCCTTGCAGTTTCATAGGCTTCTGGAGAAGTGATACCTTTATTGTGAACATAAGAAGAAATTTTTCTTAATACTTCATCTGCTTCTGGTCTCTTATTATCGATGTTAATGGCTTCCTGAGAATAGTAATTTTTCATACTATTCAATTGAGTTGCAATACCGTTATTAACGAATGTCGTTGGCCTCTTGTATGATAATCTGGCTATATTGTTAACACTTGATCTAGCTGATTGACGTAGCATTGTTAACTTAATTTTGTTTGAACTTCTTTCTATACTACTTCTCTAATCAAAATGTCAATTAAATATCAGCTAAACCAAATATTGACAAAGACCTAAAAACAATTCTTCTATCAATCAAATATCAAGGATTTAATAGCTCTCTTATATAATTTGCCCAAGCCTTCAGCTCATTTATTTGTTAATTGTGACAGCTCTATACTGTTCACAGGGTTACCCAAAAAGCTATCGATGACCAAGCCTAATTGAGTGTGGAAAAAAAGTTGGTCTCCATTAACTTACCTGTGTCAACCCTTTTTTCCAATGAGATGAGAAAGAGGGGTATAATGCGATGATCGATCGAAGGATGTGCGGGTACCATCCATGAATCAACTTCATTAATCAATCAAACCATACTCAAAACCCTACCCTCTCTTTAAAAAACAAACAATCAGCCTTCCCTCAATATACACTATTTCACGGAGTAAGGAATTACACCTGATGACCTTGTTTTGTTCTTTGATTCCCTAGTTTTCTTTTACCTGATTCTCTTAAAACGATAGTATTCGGTGAACTGCAAGTACTAACAGAATATGGAACAAATACATACATACATACATACATACCTACGCCCTTACTCATCATGTTAACTTTGCCTCCATTTTTTGTAGCCGTTTTCGCAGTTATTAATCAAGTCATTCTTTCATGGGTTAATCACTGTCCCTTAAAATCTTGTTTTCTTCTAATGTCGGACCCGTAACCGTTCGATCGACACTTGTTCTTAAGGGGAAGAAAGTGTCAAATCCAATTCCAACTCGGTATCCGGGGTTCTTTTCTACCTCACAATAAGCTTGTGCTGATTTTTGTGTAAGTTTATCTGATAGAGTGATACATAATTCAAGAAGCTTTATCGTACAGGCCGGTTCGGTTACTAATTGTTGGGAAACGTATGAAAGTATGTATGGTTATGTTTCTATCTGTTATTGCGGGTTGCTAACAAGGTGAAGAAAAAAATGACATTATCCTATTTGAGTAAAAAAATGTGGGGTAACGACGGATGACAGATGACAAGACAGGTGACAGAAAGTAGGACGACGGAGCTGCAGCGGATGTCCATCTTTTTCAATTCGGTGTGATCACCGGTTGGGGTTGAGTAGAACGGGACACGTCAGATTGGGACATGTGAATAGCCTTACATCACGTGATCGAGGTGAGAAGTTCAATGGCATCGTTATTTCGAATTGTTATGTATTTTGGTGAATATAGCCGAATACGTAAATAGGTTAATTACATCTTCCTTTGTCATGTCATAAGTTATCATCAGTAGTAAAATTAATGGTTACAAACTCTTGTTCGTTTCATTTATATTTAAATTTTGCATATTTTTTTTATGGTGTTTAGATCGATGCTCTTTGGTCTTTCAATTGGTAAACCAAGGATTCTGTCCCAAACCAACTGTGACAAGGGTCCCATTGCCCTTGAACAACCGAATATTACTGTGAAAAATAGTAGCTGATCAATACCGTAGTGGTAGAATAAAATTCCTGATGCGCTGTCGACGTTTGGATATGGATTCTTTGTTTTACCATGTTCTTTCAAGACTTTTGGTGCAATTTGTGATAATTGTTTCATCAATTGGACTTTGGCATCAGATTTGAATTCTTTTGGTCTCTTTTCTGCAAAATTCAACATTGCATCAAATCTTGGATCTGGTTTCCTTAACACGGCGTGGCCGTATCCTGGAATCACTCTACTTGAATTCAATACTTTCCATAGATATTCTTCCACTTGTTTCACATTTTCTACAGAATCGACATCCTTTTCCATCTCAACTAGGAATCTAACCACTTCTTGAGCCGCTAATCCATGCAACGGTCCTGCCAAACCCATGATACCAGAAGAATAACTGAGGTATGGGTCACTTAAGGCACTCCCGACAAGGTGCGTGGTATGTGCAGAAACGTTCCCACCTTCATGATCAACATGAATACCGCAGTATAAACGAACTAGGTTAACGAAGTCGTTAGATCTTTCTTGTGTGAGCGAGTGCATGTTCACGGAATCACTAACTGTCATTCCAAGCAAAGATGCAATGTTGTACGACCAATCCTTTTCGACGTTGTAATGGCCTAAAGGTTCACCATCGTTAACAATATTGCTGTAAATTTTCCCGGTGATCTTGGGTAAAGCGGCAATTAGATTCAACACGTCTTCATAGACGTATTCCCAATAATCCATTTTCCCAATGCTACCTTCTTGATACTTCTCAGCGAATATGGATCCCTTGTTCATGGATGCCAATGCAATTGCCAATTGGGTCATAGGATGCATGTCACGAGGCAAGCTCGTTAATAGCTTCTCCGTGTGAGGTGGTAACTTGGCACCTCTTTCAGCCAATTCTTGAGTCAATTTTCTTACCTGTTCCTCTGAAGGTACCTCCCCAGTCATCAATAACCATAACATGGATTCTGGTAAGAATTCACCTTTCCCATTATCTTCTGGCGCGCCAGGTAACAACTTTTGACATTCAGCAATAGTTTTCCCATGGAACCTTATTCCTTCATTGGGGTCCAATGTGGTACTTTCCCAATACATAGATTGATTTCCTCTCATACCATTGATAACGCTGCCAATAGTAATGTCACCAACTTTCACATCCGAAAAGTTCTTCTTGATATGTAGTAATTCTTCTCTTCTTTTTGGTATAACGTCAGCAATTGCAGCTTTCAAATTCAATAGATGTCTACTAGAATGAAACAATCTAGTTTGCGTAAAGTTTTTGAGCATCATGCCGAAAATAATTGATAATATAAATAATGTGCCTTGAGGATTGTTCCTGAGTCAGCCTTGTTATTATTTCGAAATATTCAAATATACATAAAATAAGGGAAGACGTCAGTGCAAAACTGAAGTCCATATTTCAAAATTCGATAAGATCTATAATTACCATCATTTATATACTTTATAAATCGTGATAATGAAGTGGTTTACGCGGTAATCAGTTGCTAATTAATCGATCTATTGATCTATTCGGCACCGAAAGAGGTGTAACTCTCATACGTTATATTATGACCTTTAAAATGTTATTGAATGTGGAGAAGGTTAAAATGATGACAGTTTTGTAAATTAAATACAACTAGTTGACAAAAAAAAAAAGAATAAACCGACGATCATTGCATTTGGAACGGGTTAAATTGACGACCCTTTTGTCTCCTCCTTGTTAATCACATGCCAAACTCTGAAGGGATGAGTTTTTGACCGTTGCTTTACCAGAATACTAGATGAACTCAGAATAGTTAAGTCACGTAAAAAAAAATGGTGCTTGTGTTTACCAGCTGAAAGCATCTTGTCAATAACGGTATCTGGCAGAGCAGCGTCAGTTTTCTTTTTTTTTTTTTTTATCATCTGGCTTCAGAATCGTAAGAATGTCCCACTTTTCAATCTGCATTGTATGGAAGTCCCCAACAACGTTGAAATGTCTCTGTTCTCTCATCATCAACAATGACTAGAAAATAGAAGACCGACATGGCAGCCGGATACACACATGCGCCCTCATATCCGAATCTTTGAACAGCTGCTGACACCAAAATTGTGTTGAGGCTGAAACGCTGATTAACTCCAGTTGTTACAGTAACGGTAATCTAATGTTTTTAATATGTTTAGTCACATGATCGATGCTAAAAGGTTATCGATTCCTCCATTTACATACACACATATGCATATATAAATTGATGTATTAACTATGCAAAGCTGACAGATTTCTTCTTCTTGATAGGTTCAGACTGAGCTGCTAATGTCTCTTGTTTCAGTTCTTGCCTTTTGGTTTTCCTACGAATAGTTCTGGCAACGGATGCCTTCTTCTTGATTTCATCTTTCTTACCCTCTAGTTGTTCCTTCTTTTCGGTTTCTTTTCTTTCCATTTCTTGTCTCTTTAGATCACGAATTTCTTCGAGTCTCCTTGTCTTCTCTAATTTGCTCTCTGTTATTTCATCATTTTTATCACCTATCGTTTTGATTAATCTGTTTAACGCTATTAAATCATGATCACCGATGAACTTCTTCCCCTTTTTACCCTTTTTGATTTTTACACCAGGTACAATCGCTCTATTAAGTGTTGGAATATTTAATTCTTTCTCGGTATAGCGTCTTTCCTTCTTCTTCTGGCTACCATATAGACGTGCTTTGAAATTATCCTTCTTCACCTGTAACTTGGTTGGTTTCTTGGTATCAGATTTTTCAGTCATTTTAGGCACGTTTGCCATTTGATTTTTGGCAATAGAGTCCTCGAATACTTCTGATCTTACTTCCCTCGTTCCATTTTGTTTCTTGGATCTCTTAGCCGTTTTTGATTGTTTGGGAGCCATCTTTCAAGTTCGATGGATTGTTATGCGTCAAGGATTTTTCTTCTATAAGTCTGATTATTGTAAATTCAGACTTGTCTCGCGGTTTAACTAGTAGACAGCGTACCCAGAGGTATAAATTCAAGTCCAGTTGTGCTTTTGTAGTAGTTGTGATAGTGTTCTACCAAAGCGATGAGATGAGCTCAATTCATCATCGAAAAGTTTTATTTTTATTTCTTTTCGCTTGGTAACACTTTATTTCTTGAATTCCTGCATGTCAATGTGAAAAAATAGAATAAACAATTAAAATAAAATAGAATAAATTAAATTAGATAAAAAAATATAAAAAAATATAATAATGATAGAAAATGAATAAATGATCAGAAACAATAAGATGATACAGAGTACACAACTCACGACTAGTATAAGGTAATATAGGTACACTGTGCTGGAGTTTAAATGTCAGATATCCGAATGATATTAGTTTTTCTTTCAATTGTCTTTTTAAGTATAGTAATAATAATGATAATCCATATAGTTATGTTGTATATTAAACAAGACAGTAGTGAACAAAGTGATGTATATATATCACGTGCAAATAAAATATAATTTCAAATTAGTTTTAATTCTTCTTTTATTTTTCTAGAGAAAATATCTATTAATTTTCTCATAATAGAAATAAATAAATTTTTACTTTTTTTATAATTATCTATTTAATTTAAATAAAACTTAATTCAATTTATTTTAAAATATTGTATAGTTTTACTATTCCGAAAAATAAATATATTTTCTGTTTCAATAGGAAATTAATAATAAATATTAAAAAATTAAGCCGGGAAGAAGGTAGTGGAGATGTTATTGTATGGAGTTGTGAGAGAACTTCTAAGGTGTCATTTTTTTTTCAGAAGCAGTAAATATACTACTGGAGCCGCTATGAACTAGGATCTATACGATAGCATATTGTTATTGATCAACAAATCCCGAAAATATATAAATAGAGTTTTCTTCATCGAATTCTTCCATTCGAATTTGACGATATATCTATCATTGTTCTACATTTATATGTATGTTAGACGGCATATACCAAGAAGAATATCGAAGAAGAACCAAAGAACATCATAAATAGTTTACATAACACATGCGAAGCTCTTAATTAAATCCCCAGGTTATCGTCCAGAAAGTACAGAAAAACCCGATCAGGAGATCGAAATGTCCATCATCAACTTTTACATCACTATCCCTCTAGACCAAGTCCCTAATGTCACTACTTCACAGTATCCTGTTCAATAAGAGACAGTACCATATTCTCAAAACTTGCTATTTTTCAATTTAATCGCGGTTAATACATTACCAGTAGTACAGATTTGGTTTATCAATATCAGGCCTAACTTATTCTTCTTATAATGAAGAAAGCTCTTAAAGTAAAATAGCAGTAGACAATTCTTGCCGCTAAGGCGCTAGTAATCCACGACATCGTGGTCGAAACTCAAGATAATCCAAAAAGGACTAACTATCTTTGATTTCTATTTATCTAAATGAGAAAAGAATTCTCGCATGTTAATTTGACAATTCATGAAGTTGAAGTAATAAGTCTTAGTTACCAGCTTGTTTGACAAGTGAACCATCCAAAGAAGACATTACGACGTTTTATGCTTTGAGTCTTTTGTCAGATTCACCTTGCGAGTCAGAAAATGTCCTTTTTCTGATAGCTACTTTAGAGAGAATACGATTGTAATCTTCGGTTAGGGATTGGAAAGCCGTTTGTAATTTATCTTTCTTCAGGCTCTCATCCATATCCATAAGAGCCTCAAAATTCTTTTCATAAATTCTCTTTTTTAATTGTAATCTATAGTTAGGAGACTTTTGATATAGAAGGAACATTTCTAAGATACGCATGAACTGTCTCTTCTCCAATTTTAACTGAGCTTGCTTCTTGGTAATCCAATCTATATTTATAGGTAGTTCATTCGGACAATCTGCCAAAGAGTTTTTGTTAATCACTCTTTCAAAATCACAACGATCTCTCAAATCGTCGAAGCTTTCATTCGGATCCTCCACTGTTATCTCAACGACAGATAAGTCATTCATCCATTGTTTTACTATAGCCTGATATAGCCTTTTTCCATGACCATGACCTTGGTATGGAGGCATGATTAAAAATTGGGATATTTTTGCCCTGCATTTCTGTTCATCTGCTTTGCTGGAATCAAACGATTGAGCACCTAAATATTTCCAGAACTGATAAGTGGTGGTGTACCCAATACACTTCTTAGAGTTTTTATTGAATACAATGAATATTTCCCAAGATGAATCATTTTCGTCAATGTATGAGGCCGACTCTATGAACAATAACGTGAAAATCTGCATTCTTTTATGCAACATTTTGATAGCTGGGTCCTGCAAAGAAACTCTATATATGACAAATTCTTGATCACCGATTTCATATTCCTCAACTAGTTTGTCTTTTTCAGGTAAAGCAAAAGTCTCTTGCTCCTTGGTGAACGTTTTTATCCATGCTTCCTCATCTTTAATAATTACATCGTCTTCTGGAAGCTTATCAAGAAGTAGCTTCTGTACATCTTCAATTTCGTTATTGAGTTTCGCATCATATTTGACATTAACAAATGGTTTGAACGTGATAGAATCGAACGCTAAGAAGATCTGTAAGTTTTTATACCCAAATATTTGTTCAGAATCACCATAAATAGGATACGTGAAGGTTGGCTTGAAGTTAACTGCCCCATTTTCATCAACTAAGGAGAGATTAAGGGCTTCATTAGAAGATACAGTCCATGTTTCAGGTCTTAAATCAACAGCCATATTTTCAGAGAGTCAATGCTTCTCAGTTGAGTACAGCTTTCCCTGTTCCTATTATTGCTTTCGCGTCTCTTGATTATAATCTGGCATTTTATTTCAGCTTTTTTCTTTATTTCCTTCATAATTTAAGAAGGTAAAGCTTGACCACTTCATAATGGTAGAGTAGTTGGGCATAGAGGCAAAGCAATTAAAATAGATATATAATCAAACCTCGTGTCAACTGTTGATTACTATGTTCCAGAATTTATTTGGATTACTTTAGGTATATTTCCAGTGAAATCTGCTACGATATAGAGTAAACGTCTGACATAAATTGGTAGATTTTTGACGGTTGCCATGAAGAAATTCGGTGTTGCGGCCTTCGGCGAGTCTGGTCAATATGATCTTGCCTCGAACAAGTTAGGCTCACAGAATAATGAATTGAATGAGCAGCTTTCAATCTTTCAAGTTAAACTAGTGGAATTTGCCAGGCAACATAATAAAGAGCTCCGAGATGTTCCCCGTTTTCGTGCGAAGTTTATGAGAATGTGCTCAGCGATAGGCATTGATCCATTATCTATATTCGATAAGAATAGCCATTTATTCCATATAGATGACTTCTACTATCAGATATGCGTGAAGATTATAGAGATTTGCCGGAACACAAAGGATGTCAACGGTGGTGTTATATCTTTAGAAGAGTTGCATGTCAATTATTTCAAGAACATGAACATAGAAATGGAGGACATTGAAAAGGCCATTATAATGTTGGGACCCCTAGACGGTGGCTTTGAGTTGTTTACTATAAGACAGAAAAAGTTCTTACGTAGTGTGCCAAATGAACTTACGGATGACCAGACTAAAATTCTTGAAATATGTTCTATCATGGGATATGCCAGTATAACTCTTCTTAGAGCCAACCTCAACTGGAAAAGAGTAAGAAGTCAGTCAGTTTTGGATGGAATGGTGGCATCTGGACTAATTTGGGTTGACTCACAGTCTCTGGAAGGAGAAGTGTTGTACTGGGATCCGTCTTGGATCATCAACTTAAGCTGACTCGATTGAAATCTTACCAGTACATCTTAGTATTTGCGGAATAGAACATTAAGATTACTTTGAAATTACTGTGAACTATATAAAATTTACATCCTTTTATTTTTATTACTATTGTTCATTTTGGATTACGTGTTTTACGTTCCCTGTATTTTGCGTTTACTGTTTCAAAAGAATCCATCAGGTTACGATCAGACATTTTTTGATAAACATTAACAACTTTCCCGATACCATCGCCCACATTTATAACAGTTTTATTCTTAATAGTGGCTCTTGGTAGATTATCCTTGAATATTTTGGCCACTGAAGCCTTTAATCTATAGTTCAATTCTACAGAATTTACAACCGACGAGGAGCGCGATGCCTTATCAGTCGTTTGATCAGGTACTATCCACTCCATCGGCGAAAACTCACATTCGTAAAGAATTAGAGGAATATCGCTAGCCATTTCGTAAATTGGTTTTCTGGGCATCTTTTCTATATCCAACATTTCTTTGATTAGATTGGGATCTTCAAGACCTTGGCCAACGAGAAATAGATTAGCCACCATACACCTCACTTGATGCCACAAGAAAGCTGAACCTACCAAGTCAAAGCAGTACATGTCTTCGCTGACGTGCATGATATTTGAACTTTTAATTGTCCTCTTATAATTTGTAATCTGTTTTGAACCATCTAATTTGCAAAAGTTTCTGAAATCATGCTCACCTTCATAGTGTTTGGCTGCCAGTTGCATCCTTTCAAGATCCAAACCCTCTGAGCTGAACAAGTATTTGTAATGTCGACTTTTACAGCTGAATCTGGCATCAAAACCTTTTGGTGGCCGTAGGCAAACTGCAGATACTCTGATATCTTCTGGTAAAATCTGGTTTAAAATATTAACATATTGAATCTCCTTGTCGTCATAGCTGGGATCAAGCTGCTCTTCTGCAGTGAGATTCGAACGAACTCTCAATGAAATTACTTGATTCATGGCACTAACGCCTCTGTCTGTTCTTCCACATCTACTAAACTTATATTCTTGAGGAACCATGGACGGAACAAGTTTGCATTTATTCATGGTCTCTAATATCGTACCCTCGACAGTAGGTAAAGGAGTCGCATCTTTTTGAATTGCCAATCCGTTATAGTTCCATCCCAAATAAGCAAACTTGAAGGCGACAAACCGTGTGTTGTATTTGGAGAAGTCGAATTCCCTTGATTTCCTAGGTTTCTTGACGTTCTTTCTTCTCTCTGCTTCAACAGCAGCGTCCGCAGATCGCTTTTTTACCTCAGCCACGGTATCTGAGTTATTTCCTTTAGCATCACTACCATTTTCACTAGTATTTTCCAGCTGTAGCAATCGCTCAATCAACTGTTCCCTGGTCCAATTCTTATAAGCAGACTGGTCAGTGGACATTGCTGACACAGTGCCTTTACCATCTAGTTTGAAAAGTTTTGATAAAAATCCCATCCCAGTATATGTAGTCTTGAAAGAATTATATCACAAGGCTAATATAACTTCATAGAAGTTTAACAAATAGATCATATCAAACAAATTTGAATACAAATTGTTATGAATGGAACAACCATCGAGAACAACGCCGCATCAATGCCAATCAGCATTAAATGCAAGTTTGTACAGATTTAATGGAATTTTTTTTCTTTTCTATTGGGATGGCAGCTGGAAAGAAAAAAAATAAGTTCAAGCTCATCTCATCTCATCGGGAAAATGTATCCAGATTAAATCAGTGTGAACATATGCATACATTTGAAATCCAGGAGTAAGATTTGACCAACAAGGTATAAACTCACCACTCCAAAGCCTAGTCTAAAGTTTCGAACTGATACAAAATGTCGAAGTCGTTATCGTGGGACGATTTGAAATGCGAGATACAACCATGGATTAGAACGGCTATAGAATCGATGGGGTTTGAGACCATGACGCCAGTTCAAGCCTCAACTATTCCGTTGTTCTCTGGTAACAAGGATGTCGTGGTAGAATCTGTTACAGGATCTGGTAAGACTATAGCGTTCGTGATTCCAATTTTAGAAAGGTTGATAAAAGAAGAAGCCAATTCGGCCAAATTCAAGAAATCACATTTCCATTCGTTAATCATTTCACCAACCAGGGAATTAGCCAGTCAGATTCATGATGTGATAGAAGACTTTCTGAAGTATTATCCAGATAATCTGTACCCAATACGGTCGCAATTACTCGTCGGAACAAGTAGCGCTAGTGTTCGAGACGATATCAATAGTTTTACAGATAACAGACCCCAAATACTAGTTGGTACTCCTGGGAGAGTCCTAGATTTTTTGCAGAAGACTAATGTAAAGACTGCTTCCTGTGGTACCGTCGTGTTAGATGAAGCTGATAAGTTATTGGATTTGAATTTCCAGAAAGATGTAGAAACCATTTTAAAGATGTTGCCGAAGCAAAGAAGAACAGGGTTGTTTTCGGCAACAATCGAAAGTGCGGGTGCGCAAATCTTCAAAACAGGTATGAGAAATCCAGTGAAAGTTGCTGTGAAGTCTAACTCGAGCGCACCTTCATCTCTTTCGATAAACTATATCGTCATTCCACCTAAGGATAAATTACAACTATTGTTGACTCTACTCAACAACTACAGATTCAAGAAATGCATAGTTTACTTCCCGACATGTATCTCGGTCACATATTTTTACGCATTCATAAACCATTTGAAAGAGCTTAATTTGATTCAGGATGATCTAAAACTCTTCTCACTACACGGAAAGCTACAGACGCAATCGAGAATGAAGACGCTTGACAGTTTCACTTCTAACTTGACCGATGCCGTACTATTCACCACAGATGTTGCTGCTAGAGGGATAGACATACCAGATGTTGATCTAGTTATCCAACTTGATCCACCAACAGATGCAGATATATTCATTCACAGATGTGGTAGAACAGGTAGGGCTAATAGGATTGGTAAGGCACTTGTGTTTTTAAATGAAGGTAGAGAAGAAGATTACGTACCATTCCTGGAAGTGAAAAACGTCAAACTAGAAGAAGAATCTGTGGAACTGAAAGGCGTAGAGAATCTAACCAAAATATTCCACGATTGGATTTTACACGATAGAGCAAGATTCGATCACAGCGTAAGAGCATACGTTGCATTTATAAAATACTACTCAAAGCATACTGCATCATCGATCTTCAGATTCCACTCCATGGATTTCATCGGCGTTGCGAACTTTTACGGGTTGTTACGTCTGCCACGTATGCCCGAAATAACCAGGTATGCTGCCGACCAAATTCCGGAGGAAGGTTGGTTGGTATCACCACCAGTGAATTTAGACACATTTGCTTACTTAGATAAACAAAAGGAGAAGGCGAGGTTACAAGAATTACAAAACCTCAAGCAAATAAGCGATAAAAAGAAACTGAAAAGTGAGCTAAAGAAGAAGAACATGGCATGGTCCGATAAGACACTAACTAAAGAAGCCAAAGCTGAAAGAAGAGCAGCTATGGCCATCAAGAGGAAGGCAATTGAAGAGAAACTTCTGCGGGGCGATGAGGAATCAGAAGATGAAGTTGAGCAAGACTGGAAAGACCTTGTAAGACAAAACAAGAAAAAGAAGCATAACTCCATGCAAGGAAGTTTCGATGATTTATAGTCAATTACATATCGTAGATAAATCTATTATAATATAAATGTGCTTGTTTCATTCGAGTCCCCGTCATATAACAATGTGTTTTCAACCGGTACATATTGATGTGTCAATAATTTCACGCATTCTTGTGATACCATTGCACCAAGAATTGATGCCATCGCAGGGCTGACAAACGTTGTATCATGTCTATCGTTTTGTAGCGATAGCAACTTATTGAACTTCGGTTTTTCACTTATAGTTCTAGTTGCCGATGAGAGGCTACCCATTTTAATTGCATCCAAATGTTTTAAGTTCTCGAGCATTTTATCTATGAGTGGTTCAGGTATCAAACTATAATTCTCCTTTGCTAGAATGCGCATGATTTCTGATTTATCCTTGGCAGCTTTACGTTGATATACTGCTTTCTGCGCGTTGAATAGTTTAGTTGAGGATTCCATATCTGGAATGAATGCGGACACAGGTAAATCGCCTCTCAAATCGTAAAATATTCTGATGCATCGTACAAATTGGTATACCCATCGATTAATTGTAGAATTAGGTTCAGCATGAAAACTATTCAAGATGTTGGTCAAATTGTGAGGAAATGGTCCTGATTGATCGTATAACAGGAATGAGGACCTCTCTGCTTCCACAAAGTTCAAATCATTGGTCAAGGGTCCAGAGAGTATAGAATCGTGAAGTTCGATGAACTCTGCCCTCACTGATTTTCTATTGATAGGAATATTCTTTGACTTTAATGATTTTCCCACATTGTACAGTAGAACGGAATAAGGCAAGGAGGATACCTCTTCCTGTGACATATTTTTTACATCGAATGATTCGTGATATTCTGCTAGTTCAGGCCACATACGATTGAGTCTTAAATCGAAAGTGAAATGTCCATGAGAATCAATGACACAATGAGGTTCACTGCCTATAAGACGAACAAATCCCAAGTTATCGTTGGTGGATGCCATTATCAGAGGAACTGCTGAGAGTTTCATGACACGTTGTAACAACGGACCAGCCGTGCACAAACATATGACAATAGAGAAAGAGTTCCATAACTTATGTTGTGAATCAATTGGAACTGCATTCTCGTTCCAAATATGGAACGTAACATCTGGATTCATACTTTCTAACGCATCAAAACCTAAAATATCCGAGTTTGACTTGTTCACAAAATCTGATCCATTAGACGAGCCAAAAACTACAGTAATCTCATGAATACCCATGAGAGCCAAACTCTTGACACATTCTCGCATCAACAATGTCTGATTATCGTCTACAACGCACACATGAGACTGAGAAAGTAAATCCTGGCCTGAATGGCCCCAGATCATCAACTGTCGATCATAACGGTCATCCAAACCACCATTTATCTGATCAGCCATAACCTGTACCAACGCCCTTGGTCCTTGATCTTTAACACTAGTTCTAATGCAAGAGAGCCCGCCTTGATTGGAATCAAATGACGTATTTATCATGAGATGAGCTTAAAAGTTCAAGCGAATCAGTTGGATTACCAAAGTTCAAGCTAGATCAACTGCATACCGTTACCCGGACGAGTACTTCAGCATTACCCTAAAACTTCATAAGAGACTCTAAAGAGCCAACATAAGGCCGGCAATACACTGTTAGTTCGTCATTTCCTGGCCCTGTTTTTGCTACGGCTATATCATAAACCAACACCACCATCACCAGACAAAGCGGAAGCAGGAAGTACTATAATATCATCCACCTACATACGATTCTTTCCAGTCTCGAATGATAAGCCGAAAAGAAGAGTCGAACAAAAGTTTCTGAAGAAACCAACATAGAGAACCGTGCCCGCAATTTGCAAAGAAGAGAAAAATTGCGTGGCTCATGCCATGTCAATGTCCCTAGAGAAAGTAAGTGTGGGTCATGTTCTGTTTCTCTTTCTCTTTCTATGCATTTTTTTTTTTTATTTGGGAATAACTGAAAAGGGCAATAGGCAGTAAAAAAATAATCAGAGTTTCTTGGCCTGGGACAGAACCTTTTTTGCTATCTACATATAACTTTCCTCTATATAAAGTAATTGATTATCTTTCTACCTGTCTTGTTTTCTGACGGATTAATTTTAGGGGTCTTACGCAGGTATATCAAGTAAACTTCGATACATAGTTTAATCTAGTTGAATCGAAATTTTTTTTGGGCCAATTTACTCTTCTAGTGCTGCTTTTAGATTAAGAAATAGGGGAAACAGAAAATATTCGATATCAAGAAGTTAAATTAAATACCGATACTAGTCTCCAAAAATGCACAGAACTTACTCTTTGAGAAATAAGAAGGCTCCTACAGCTTCAGAGCTCCAAACTCCAGCTCCACCACAATCTACTACCAAGTCTAAGTTTTTTGGTAAGGGTTCTTTTGCCTCCAGTATCAGAAAGAATACTGCTGGTCAGTTCGGCCCATTGTTATCTAGAAAGCTATCCTCTTTAATTAAGACCGAAAAGGGTTACTTGAGAGCTTTAGAAGTTGTTGCTAGTGAACGTCGTGTTGCTGCTAAACAATTGTCTCTATGGGGTTCTGAAAATGACGATGACGTGTCTGACGTGACTGACAAGCTAGGCGTTCTTATCTATGAACTGGCTGAATTGCAAGACCAATTCATTGACAAGTATGACCAATACAGAATTACTTTGAAATCTATCAGAAACATTGAAGCTTCTGTGCAACCATCAAGAGACCGTAAGCAAAAGATTACTGATGAGATTGCTCACTTGAAGTACAAGGACCCTCAATCCACCAAGATCCCAGTTTTGGAGCAAGAATTGGTTCGTGCTGAAGCCGAATCGTTGGTTGCTGAAGCCCAATTGTCTAACATTACCAGAGAAAGATTAAAGGCTGCTTTCAATTATCAATTCGACTCTGTGAGAGAATTAGCTGAGAAATTCGCATTAATCGCTGGTTACGGTAAGGCCTTACTAGAACTATTGGACGATTCTCCAGTGACTCCTGGAGAAGCTAGAGCCGCTTACGATGGTTACGAAGCTTCAAGACAAATCATCATGGATGCCGAATCAGCTTTGGAATCCTGGACCTTGGATGTCGCTGCTATCAAGCCAACTTTGTCCTTCCACCAAACAGTCGATGATGTTTACGTCGATGAAGATGGCGAGGAAGGTGAAGCCTTAGCTGCTGAAGAAGAGTGGGCTGGTGAACATGAAGGTGGCCAAGAAGAAGAAGCTGTTGAGACTACTGAAGTTAAATAAGCTCTCGCGATCACATGCGTTAGTTTATTTTACCAATGCCGCTACACTCACTTCTTTAAAAATGTATGTGGCTAGCGTATATTGGAATGATTTATTGTAGAATCAAATACTCGTTCCTGCCGTGTACGTGCCCTCTTTAACTTTTAAAAATGAATTTTTCCAGAGAGCTCGCAATGTTACTGTGTGACAGGTAAAACGGTAGTATGTGAAGTCCGTTATACCATTGCTACTCTCATATTCTATGTAATAAAACATTTCTATATCTCTTTTAAGTAACACTAACTTCTAATATCGTGCTGAGTTAATAACAGCCATTGGAATTCGGTCGTAATATCGATCAATCTGTTTTGAATTTTCCTGCTGGCTTCTCTAGGTATGAATAAAAACGGCCAATAAATCACAGGAAATAACACTCGAAAAGTCTTTGGATTTAGTGGAAAGTTCGAGCTAGCAAGGATAAGATACGGAACAACGTGATAATTGATTCAAGTATCCTTTTTAGAAACATAAGTATATTCATTTTAAAAGAAGCAGTCAGTTAAAGTCTTAATAAGTTAAGTTAAAACAATTTACATAGCATGAAAAAATTGAAGGAGCTTCATTTACCAGGTTTTGAACCAATTGGGTAATAATTTGGGTCATTCAAATATTTCAAATCCTCGACTGGTCTTTCTGCCAATGGAGTCACACGGACATGGTGTCTTGTAGATTCAGAAGCATCGAAATCATATACACCAGCATGATACAATCTACGATTATCCCATACAACTACAGTGCCCGGCTTCCAATTAGCCCTAACTTGAGCATCATGAGCATTATCGATAACCTGATACAAAAATGCTAGAAGAGCATCTGATTCAGGTTTCTTTAGTTCGACAATTTTTCTGGTGAACACTTTGTTGATGTTAAGGACTTTCTTCTTCAAAACTGGATGGACTCTTACCACAGGATGGATAACGTCATAGATTTCATGTCTTGAAATGCGCTTGGTAGGATCAGGAGAAAAGGCATCGCCGTTTGGTGGTAACGCGTGAACGGCATGTAATCCACTCAAATATTCTTGCAAGGATGGCGACAATCTATCAAAGATTTCAATCGCATCACCAAACAAGGTATCACCGCCAGATTGAGGAGCATCAAGCACTGCAAAAAAGGTATAACCGGATGGCTGTAATTCAAATGTGATGTCTGTGTGGAAATACACAGAGGTCAAAGTTTGTTCGAAAAATTTGTCATAGTCTTCTGTTTTCACATTTTTGTAAACCACATGAATATAAGGATGACCCTCTGGAGCTGGGGAAGCGTGATGAACGTGCAATTCACCAAAATACTTCCCATACTCTTCAATGTATCCAGGACCTCTATCGACAAAGTCTTGATCTCTAAAAATAAGAACACCTCTTTCAGCAGTCAAAAGAGCTAGCTCATCCTTGCCAGCATTATCCAACTCACTAAGTTGAAGGCCCCTAATTTCAGACCCCAGTTTTGGAGTAATAGGACTGATTTCAACACCACTTGTCAACAAATGGGGAAACTTTGGATTAGCTTTCAATGCAGGATCCTCATACTTAACGAAAGAATGTGGAGGGAATTTCTCATTAGGATCCCAGCTTGGTAGATAATCTTTGTATTTAGCTTGTTTTTTTTCCTTAGCGGATGTTCTAACGACACCGTCATCGTCAGCGTTCAATTCGGCGGTGATAATTCCTTTGTTGGCTCTCCAACTTTCTAAGGTTGATACAGGCATCGTGTTCTGTAGTTGTATTGACCTTCAGTATTGATCTTTCGTCTTTTTACTGATGTGAAGAAACGGTGCCCAGAAAAAGAAGCTCAATCCCATCTTCTTATATACATATCATTTTGATGTCATGTAGTGCAACAAGTACACTTATGAACGTTCCTGATGTATGATACGAATAAAGGCTCGCTCTCCTCTCGACCGGAATTTATGCGGACGGAGTCATCCTAAGTCACGGAAAGTCTAATAATGACTAACGTCAGCCGTTCAGACGTGCATTCGGCATAAAGGGCTGAAAATGCGACCAATACACTTAAGATAATATCACGTTATAATTCATCAAATACAGTGAGAAAACAATGTCAGAGCTCGATCGTTTTTCCTCTACGACTTTTTTTCACCCGTCAATGACTTAGGAATAGTTTGTTGATTTGAAATATCAATGTCTTTACTGAAAGATAGGAAAAGACACGACAATTTCTCTATATCTCCAGATTCTATCACTTGTGGCCACACAAAGAACTTCCTAGCCTTCTTCTGAACCTGGCTACCATAACCTGGTGAACTGGAGTTAAAGTTCCAATAGTGATGCAGGATATCGATTTTTGAGTCACGTGTTATTCACAGCAACAGCGAAAGGACATGCATAACAATGTACTAGTGGGTGTTTTTACAGGGTTTGGCTGATAGTCAGACGAAGTCTAATTTGTTCCGTTATATGGACTATGATTTTTACTGTGAAACCTCAAGTACGAACGTATACCTATTCATCAATGTTAATGTGCGATTGAGCCGTTAACAGAACTTTGGTGATAAGTGTAGATACATTTACGAAAACATTTTCCATGTCATTTCCGTGTGTTAACACTTTGTTCATATGGGTGAATCACTTATGGCTTCTGTCTGGGTACTAGACATTATTTCCTTATTCACACAAAATCTAGCTGTTTAGAGTAGATGGTTTGATATGGGCAAATATTATTGTTTTATGCTTTAAATTTTACGTATTTCAAAAGAAAATCGATGTATAGAAAAACAGAGTGCACACCACTCGCGCAGCTTATAACAACATATTGGATGTCTGTTTGAGACTTTTAAGCGTGGTATTAACAGGTTAACTTCAAGCTTTCTGATGTCACTGAAAATGGCTCATGATCGATAATTTGCTTGGAGAGCCCCAATAGGATTCTTCTCAAATCCGCATACAACAGAATTGTAAGTTGAATTATATATCAAATTATGTTCTCACTTAACCCATTGGTTCTGGAATATAACTGATCTGATTTATACAAGCTCTATACGAGTATGAATTCTGTAGTTCTCATTGGCATTACCCTATCAGTAATTTCAATCTAATCGTATAGTATACACTGGCCTGTAACATAAGGGTAAGGTACTGTTTCAGCAATTTGCCCCCCGGACTTAAAAAGATCACTTCCAAAAAGCCCATATCCTTAGGGATTACACATTTAACTACTGAAATGAATTCTCAAAGCTTTGAATTAGTTTAGTTAGATATTCTATTAAATATCTGACATTTGTCAAATAGTTGGTTAATACTCAGGGCAGCTAATATCACGTGAATTAACCATTAACAATGTGTACTGTGCTATATCGTAACTCAATGCTGCATCAAAGAACAGACAGATTTATACGGTGAACGTTTTTGGGAATTGAGGATATGGAACTAGAGGTTTGTATCATAAGCCACCTCTGACATTAGCATTTGATGATCCGTAAAAGCGAATACTGAGCTAGTAGCTGGGTTTTGAAATTATGGCTTACAGCATAAGTTACATGCTGAGCTTCCTTCGAGTGTTCAAAGTTGGCTGTCAACACAGTTAAGGTGGTGCTGCAATCGTTTTGGCTGTAATTGGCGAGAAAGCGGCTGCAAAAACTAAAAAAGAATCAAATTGTATTTCGCGTCATAGGTCGTCCGAAAAAGTCACTACTGTGATAAATGAGACAGAATGTACTGGGTAGTCTATCTTTGTTTATTTCAAAACAGAGAAGCTACATATGTCTGTTAAATTATCAAACTATCAATAGACGGAAAAAGACATAAAACTGACATTCGGTAAATTTTAATAATGAGATATGAAGCCACTTATTTGTTCACTAATCGGTATTGATGGCTTAGCAAGTGTTATGATAGAATATCCATAAAGCTATACTGCGAATGATCAATAGTTGGTAAAATACGATATCTATCTCATATGTATTTTTTGAAAGCATTATGTGTCCGTATAAAACATTGAAACCTGTAGATATGTATGTAAATTCTTTCGCTCAAAATGAATAATGCCGATGATTCGACATCTATGCATCCGTGCGGCAGGCCTCGAATATGAAAGATGAAATAGACGTTATTTCTTGCGCTTCTTTTCTTTTATTTACAACTGCTTGGTTTTGATCCAACTTATCTGCACCAACTTGCATATTTTTGCCGACGCAGAAAACCTTGCAGAAAACTATTCTGAAACTTCTTTCAAACCAGTTGTGATGAGAAACATAGCATTCAGGCACATTAAAAACCCGTCAAGGAAGGTGACTGAAAATAACAGATTCCCACAATTATGTTCCAAAAACGCAGACAATAAATAGCGGGTTGGGTGCATAATTCTCATCACTGGTCATCTTAATAGGCTTAGGATGGACCGAAAGCTTGAAAGTCAATAGGGCTTTTGTTTTGTGTCTACTGTGAAATATCAATATAAATATGGGGTTCAGGTGAGTCTATGATCTATTGAATTCTCGATGGATTTTTTTTTACCTTTCTCTGTTCTTTTCTAGTCTCTTGTTTACTACCAATCATACTGTTTTGAGTTCAGTGAATTGACTCAACAGAACGACTCAATACCCCAATGGAGTGTAAATAAAAATAAGGAATTAGAGAAAAGTTCTTCATGGGAATGATGAAGCGGTCTACATAGGACACATAAATTAGAAGTTTATAGATACAAAAAACGAAGGGAAGTATAAACATAAAAAGAGAAACAAAAAAAGACTGGACATCAATTCCTTTCTAAGTTATCAATGTCTACGCCTCAATTTCTTAATACGAGAAGAGATCCATTCTGAGATTGGATCCTCACCCTCAGTTTCGACACATTCACCTTCATTCAATTGTTGGCCAAATTCATTGACTAATTTCGGGTCTCTAATACAGAAAGTCAAGATCAGCATGGGCACACAGAAGACTAAACCAACAAGAACTTCGTACCTTTGGACGTGTTCGTAAGCTTCAACCATAGCGGCCCTAATTGGAGTACCCCATTCATAATCCAGAATGAAATCCAATGGGGAATCGTAGGCAACAGCGGCTAGATCCGCGTCTCCTCCCAAATTCTTTAGCAAACGTGGGTACAGCAAATTGGTCCAGATAGCACCAGAAACGGAAGAGCCAACAGCACCACCAATACTAAAAATGGTCATCAACAATGCGGTAACGGTAGCCATATGTTCGTGGGAAGTGACGGACTGAGCCGTTGTGACTGGGTAATCGTACATACAGCTTGCAACGCCCCAGACAACCATGGCACCAATGACACCAGCAGCAGAGCCAATACCACCTCTGTAACGGAAAAACAGACCCATGACGACGAAATACAAGCAGGCTCCAAAGATCATGTAAAGCTTTAGTCTTCTAGTTCTAGCAACCATGAAACCAAAGACTGGAGAGTAGATACCCGCGACGAAACTGTACAAGTTCATAATTCTTGTTGCAGAAAGATCAGTTTGATTCATACCGACCAAAAGAATTGTGTAAAGGTAACCAGCTGCCATTACATAAACGAAACAGACCAAGAACATCATCCACATTGGAGCCCAAATACCACGGTCCTTCAACAACTTGAATGGAGCAAATGGAGCCTTAGCCCATTGACTTTCCCAGTAAATGGTGACAGGAACAAGGAAAACCCCAAGAACTAACGGTCCGATGATCTTACCAGTTTTCCATTCGTTCTCAATACCACCAGCAATTGTCAATGGAACAAGGATGCAACCCATAGATGCTGTTAACAAGAGTAAACCAATGATATCAAGTTTCCAAAACAATTGGACCAAAGTTTGAATGAGACCATGGGTTTGATAGAAAGTCTTTTCTTGTTTCAATTCCATCCACTCTGGAGTCTTGCTTGCCTTCTACCTCATATGAAGTACACAAACGATTAATGGGATACAACTTAAGGGGAAGATGAATGCCCACATTGCAATGTTCCAAGACCAATTTTCCAATGGGTTGGCTACCTCGACGATGTTACCGGAAACCCACATGTTAATGATAGCTGGCCAAGCAGGAACAAAGTTGTACAACACTCTCCATCTCAACGAAGAGTTATCGGACAAGAACAAAGTAACTTGAAGCATTACACCAACAAGTCCCACGTTATAGAAAACGGACCCGGCGCAATATTTCTGAATATCATACGCTTGCGATTGAATCACGGTACCAACAACGTAAAACACAATGGCAACGATCATTAAACTCAATCTACCAAACACGTCGGACAAACCAGCAAAGAAAAGTTGTGCAACTGCTGAAATCATCATGTTCACAATACCAATGGTAGTTAAAAGAGAATGCGTATCATAATCATTTGCTGCATAAGTCATATAAATATCTCTGATACTACTGTCCAAAGAATAACCATACGAACAAATAAAGGCGGACAATAAGAATATAGTCTGGTAGAACCACGTATCATACTGCCTGGCCATGATTTCAGCCTTACGAATGACAAGAGACTTGGTAGCCAACAACTTATCGACATTCCCGAAATCATTAAGCTTTTCAGGCGTCAAGCTCTCATCTACTGCAACCTCTTTTTCATCGTTGTTGAAGCCTTTATTGATGTTTTCATCCTTCACAGTAATACTGCTTTCTTCAGCAACCGACATTGTGTGTTAATGCCTGTTCCTGTTTACCTCAGTAAGATTAATATACATAATATACCATCCCCGGAAAAAAGAGGACAGAGATTCCCAATGAAAATGAATTCTATGCAACCATTATATACAATACGAAGATCGAAGATCAGAATAAGACTTGTCATGTGTAAGAGAATTACAACGTTCTTCACACAGACTAAATCCAAGGGGAGAAAGAAAAGTATTGTGAAAAATATCAAAAACTTGGGTGTCAAATTTGTTTCTTTAAAGTGCTGAAGCGATGAGATGAGATATAGAACAGAACTGACATGGCTAGCAGCAATAATAAACACTAGAGAATGGCAGCTCTTCCGATTCCTTACCCTAAGAAAAAAAAAAAAATCTGTTTCACTAAAGGTTTCGAGCCTGTTTTCTTATAACCACTCAGATAACAGAGTAGGAGTCGACCCAATTTTGTTTCTAAGAGCCAAGAAGCCATCGGATGCATGCGGTTCATCCTCCCAAGTTTTGGTTTCAAATGCGGTTCGCATAAGATCTAAACCAGGTGCAATGGGTGATATCTTGATCTAACAAAATTGGCACAAAGCAAGATTTTGAGTTGTAATCCATGTCCCGTGAAATTTTCTTTTTCTCTTCTATGTAGAACCAGCCGTACGAACAAGCATAGTAACCGTAGGTTGCCAAGGAAAAGCTCTATTTTGGTGAAGTGAAAAGAATGAAATACAGTTAAAGCTTTCATTTACATTGTCGGAAATACAGGTCTTGGCGGATTACCGTAGTAGTATTGTTTCTGTGCCATGTTATTGAACACTTAGTCATATTATTACTTGGGCTTGGGGCTCGGCTAACGATCTCCCCCAATCTCAGTCACAGCAGTGCGAGATTATAGATACATGCGAATCGTTATTGGGTGTTTTCTTTTGAGAATGTCGGTAGTATGGCGGTGAGTCACGTGATACTAACAATCAACCACTAGTGTGAAAACAAAAAAGAACAAGGATAAGGCAAAAAGGCAACAGGCAAAGACAACCTTGGCTGCTTCGGCCGGAAGTTGAGAATCAGGTGTAGTGTGTATATGTCTAGTTCACGGCTGATAAATACATTTTCGACAAATTACAATAATAATAATAATAATAATAAATACACGGTTTAGCTTACGTGATAAATTAAGGCAGCAACAACAATGAGCTCGGAGGAAGAGTATATATTGGTCACTGAGTGTTAAGAACTTAAAAAAAAAAAAAGGACAGTGTTTTTCACCATACTTGAGCCTCTTCGAAATAGTCAACTCTGTATTTGGAAACATCTAAGTTGTTTGCCACTGTATCTCTGATTTGATCGTTCATTGGTCCTGGACCGCAACTCAAAATTGCTGTAGAACCAATAGCGTTGTGAAGATCTTCCACAATTAAGGATTGTAAGTCTGGTCTACCGAATAAGAAGTTTATTCTGGAAAATTGCTTGAAAAAATTGATTTCGCAATCTTGAGTTGATTCTTTGACGTCGAGTTTCTTTTCAGAGTCTGTTTCGCCAGCAGATGACGCAGAAGAATCTACGATTTGCTGTGTCGGCTGGGTAATATAGATGTTGATCTCACCTAGCCGGTCTTGGAGTCTCAATAGCTCTTCTCTAAACCATTCCAGTGGCGAAGTGTCTCTAATGATCCAGATCCATTTAACAGTATCGGTGGAACTTTCAGAAAGTGGTTTCGTTAAGGCATCGTAATTGGAGTATCCAGTTGGTACACCATTTCCACCAGTGATGATGATAGAATTGGAATAGTTCTTCAATGGGGCTTCTAGTCCGTAAGGGCCTTCAACTAAAACGTTGATCGATTGGCTTTTATTAGATGTGTTGGCTAGACTCTTAGCTAAGGATTTGGTGAGACCTTCCTTTACCTTGGCGTATATGTAAATGTGTTTCCCGTCACTGTCGTCGTCATGAGCTAAGATGGTGAATGGATGCGATTGCCAAAATCCGTATGGTCTCATGAAGTAAATGTAGACAAAAGCACCTGGGAACGGTTTCCAAGTCTTTGGTCTCGGAACTTTGATTTTGATTGTGTTATCTTCCTCGAACAATTCGCAATCTGCTTTGCTGAATACTCCAAACCATAGTAAACGGCAGACTCTGAAAAAATGGTCTGCACACCAAACAGCAATGGAAGCATACACGTATTCCATCCATTGGCCGCTAAAGATTCTTAAGTGATACCATAACCCGGAGATGTACAAAGCAGAAAATAAAAAGTGAATAGTCTTGAAGGTTTCATACCATCTGATACGGAAATATGCAGACGCTAAGAATAACATTAAGCCACCAGTGATTGTTGCAATTGCACCCCAATACCAATACTGCTCTTCCCAGCTCATAGCAAGATAGTCCATTTCAAGGTATGTCCAACAAGCAGAATGGATTAATGCATGAACCCACATCCCTCTTGCAATCCATTTATGATACACCAAGAAAGTTTCGTATGGCCACCCAGTTAAATACAACAATAGGTTATTTCTACCAGATAGTAGGAACACAGCAGGTGTATGGATTGTTGACATCACCCCTGTTCTATACTGAACCAAGCTAGATGTTTGCATGGCTACCTGATGTTTACTAGTGGTGTAGAAGTTGTCAGAAAAGATATCGTAATTGATACAACTTAGAATCACGTTCAAAGCAAAATAACCGAACAAAATGTACGTCTCTGCCCTTGTAGGAATAATACCTAAGATCAACTTTTTCCATCTAAGGATTTGCGTATGTTTGGTATTTGCCGGTGGGATGGTGAACAACCTTCTGAACATGTTTATCTTGGGTCCAACGATTTTTTCAACAAGTTTTGGACACAATATTCTAGACCAAGTAACCAATCCTCCAATAAACATACATCCAGCAAAATAAATGAATATGGCACCACCATAAAGCCTGGTATGCTTTTGCGATTGTGCTCTGGTCACGTAGGCTCTAGTGTAACGCTTCACTTTCCTTCTTGGCGCAATGATGGGAGAAGTCAGATTTGTGGATGCATTGAATCCTGGCGTATTATCGACGTCAATAGCTTCTGATTTAACTTTTGCATACAGTTCATGCAAGCTCTCGACGGTATGGTTGTATACAGGCTTACTATACTGACATCTTTTTATCATTTTCTCCAACATACTATCTAAACGATCGGGTTTCTGGTTATCAACGTTGCAAATAAGCCAGGACTGGAATCTGTTTCTTGTCGGTTGACAATTTGGTGCGTAAAGGGAACCAAGATCGTTGTTGAAGGTATATGCCTGCAATGCGTCTAAGCATGCCCAGTACACACTCTCCTCCTTGGATAGGAAAGTGTATTTGGCTGCATGACACCAAGATGATAAAAATATGAAGAACACAACCAGGGAATTTCGGCAGCGAACTTGCATTTTGTACTCGACTCGATTTAACTTTCACTGGTTATATATTTCGCCCTCTGAAATGAAAAGGAACATAACAAAGCTATACATATAGATCAAATCTTGGAATATTGATAACTGGACTGCAACAGTTGAAACAATGATGGAGTATTTATACAATTCTATCCATGCAACTGGCAACCGATAAATAGAGCAAAGACCATCGAGCTTCTCGACCTGGGCGGATCGCTCCGTTAAAGGCCAAGATTCACATCATTCGGGGTGTTATTCGTCTATCGGTGTTGTCTCGGTTTGATTCTCTCGTAGGCTAAAATCAGTTAGCTGCACTGAAAGGGCTTGACTCTCGCAAGTGTATAACCGCAATTGGCAATCGAGCATTTAATGATCTTACCACCGATCCAGTGAAATGCGCAAATGTAACAACAGTGCCAAGCGTTACCAACGAAATCATCGACTTAAGCTTTATGATTCAACATAATACTACTAAAATCTTCAAATTTTGTGGAAAAATTCCTCCTTCATCCATTGAACCTTGAGGCTCATACATCATGATCTGCATATTGTTTATAGCTAGAGCTTGTTTTTAGTAGGAAAAAATGGGATAAGGGTCATAAATGCCAAGAAAAAAAGGGTGCCATTTTACATTAAGTATACCTCGAAAGTATAAACAAATCAACAATTTAGACTTTCATCATCTTGAATCAAAGTATCGTATGCGACGTTATTACTCGTAGTTGCCGACGTAGAACGGAAAAAAATCATAGCTTCACAAAAAAAAGTGAAACAGAAAAATTGGGTGTCACTAATAACTTACATGAAATTGTCAGGGTATATCAAAATTTCTCCTCTTATGACTTATGGACGCTCAAAATTTCCACCAATTCTTGTCTTTTTCTGGCTGTCCAGGAGAATCTTATTGCGGTATGCGGTTGTTGATATGATCTTAGTTCGATGTAGGGTTCATAGAATATCACCTTGTGGAATCTTCAAAAAGAAAAATTCCAGAGCCCTTAATCGCCAAAAAAGCCAAGCTTAAAAATAATATAGAGTTTACGGTTTTTAAAAAAATTTCCACATTGGCGCTAGAAAAACCAAAAGAAGTTCGAACTTTAAAACGGGCGATAGACAGGGGATTCGACAGTTTTGATCTTTTTTTTACCTTAGGTTATCAAATAAAATTATTCAATGTACGTTGCAGCCTCACCATCATCGATGCAGCATGTATTGTTTAATGCTTCACCAGCAGGGTCGTAAAAGCTTGCCCGTTCTCGGAATGGTTTGTAGATAATTTTATGCAGGGCAACAAAAAGAAAAAAAAGATACTTTGGAGAGGACTAAACCAAATCGTTACAATTCCACCTAAAAACTGACAATGCTCTCCGAGGTAGAAATTACTCAAGTGGTTTCTTTCTTTTTCTTACTTTCCAATTCACTACAGAAGGTAAGAATGTGAATCGTTACAAAAATGCATATTTTCACTCATAGCTATTCGAAAATATTTGATGGAAGTGCTTCAAACGTAAATTGTGCTGTGTTTTAATGTGCCAAATGATATACACCTTTTTTGTTAGTTTGTATTTCATCAAGTGAAAAATGCGATTGAAGATTTGTTGGCCGTCTCGCCAGAAAAAAGCATCTTATTTTTTTCCACCATCAAGGGTTCACTCAACTGGAAAGATTGTGCTTACCCATCAGAACATTACTTTTAGGTGTTCACATTACCACGAGCCACACAATTGATGAATATCTCAAGGAACTCTTTAATATAAAACCTCACTCCATTTGATCGGTTGAATTCGTTTCCCATATTGACATGCCGGGCTGTAAAGCCAAGAAAAAAAAAACGGGTCTGGAATTTTAGACCCTTTTTTGACTAGCAAAGCCCGAAGAAAATACAAATTAGAAAAAAAGCTTCAAACGGTTAAGTATACCAATATATCTGAGATAATATGCTGAGATTTCTTTAGAAATTTACGTTGATTCATGGCTGGGTGTATTTTTCAAACAGAACGGGAAAGGGATTAAACAGGTCACGTGGACACTAGGACATCATGCAAGACATTTCTATATTGAGTACTCTCTTAAATTTTTCAACACCTCGACAGTTAAAATGCAGGAGCAGAATGTGCATTATATTCGCCTACGAGAAAACTACATAGCTCCAGGCAAAGAAAAAAAGAGTGCGAAAACCGTTAACCATGTCCTGGACACTAATAAAAACCGTAGTATATGAAAACATCACCTGATAATGCGGTTCAACAAGGAATGGTGAAACCTCGCATTACCTGGGTAACTCAAATGACCGCAGTTCCCGTCAGAAAGAACTTCAGAAAGAACTTCAGAAAGAACTTCAGACAATGCAGCTTATTTTCGTTGCCATGCCTACAGGAATATAAGGTATAGTGGAAGCAAATACTGAACACTTGAGCACTTTTCCGACCGAAAAGGGTCCATTTTTTCGTTTATAGAACTGCGCTTTAGGGAAAAAGCAATGCACTGCGCTAACTCTTCACTTACAGTATTTTCGGTGTTCATGATGCCACTTTCTAAGATAGCGTCTGTTGGTGTTCTTCGTTTAACGCATTGAAAAATCTTTCCATAGCGATTTTCGTTACCTTCATTGCAAGAATAATTACAGCATGGCGAGCGTTACTTGGGTGGCCATTTATTCTTTGCAGAAATTTAGTGAGTTGAATTTAAGATGCACCGGAGTTATTTGCTCTGTTCAGGCAACTAATGACCATTAGTGCAGTGAAGGGTCAATCACTTGTTTTTGGTCGTGTATTTAAGGGTAAAACCTTTTGGCATTTGTCATTGTCTGTCTTAAGAGAATCTAGTATTCACATGTACTCTTATCCTCTAATATTGGACTAATGATTTTTTGTTTCGACTGGTTGACTTTATCATTTGGTTGGCCGTGTGCTCACAGGTTGAAAGATTGGGAGATACACAGAGAACATATTCCCATTAAGCCGTAATTGAGAGAAAGAATGGGTAAAATATCTGAATTTTTCGGGAACCCTGGGTATCGCACGGATGTTCATCAAAAAGTGCCAATTTCTTCTACGCGGACCGTTGACGGCCTCCAGAAGATTTCTGATAATGACCCTGGCCATTTGGTAGAAGTAGAGACTTCTTATTCATCATCATCTGTCGTAGTGGGAGAGCTTGAAGTTGAAGAAAATGGTGATATTTCCACGTCAATCGGTTTCACTGGTTTGGAAAAAAACAGAACTGATATAATATTGGATTGGTTGGTGGAACTTGCCGGTTCGCAAATAATGTTTGTTATTATGATGGCCATTCTTGTTGGTTGGATAATTGCCGGTATCATTACGTCTGGTTCCTATGATTGGCAGGTTGTCATGGATGACGGACAGTCGATCCAAAGTTATGTATGGGACACTTTATTGATGAGACAACAATTAATGTCCGCACATGAGCATATGTGTATTTGTGCTGAGTTAGGTTCTAGAGTCACCGTGTTCAAAAAATTGCTCACGCGGATCATTGATCAGTCGGAAGAGAAAAACACTAAGGCTGTGGATCACATGCCAGAGATCTATGAAGTTACCGCGGATTTGGAAGATAGTTCGTGGTACGACAAGTTGGCATCTACTGTCAGTAGAGTTCTTGGTTCGTGGTATTCCATCGTTATATACTGGTGTGGTATCATTGCTTGGGTCGGCTGCGGTGCTTTGACCATAGACGCTGGAAATACCCCTCCATACACTGGCAGAACTAGCGGCAGTAACCCAGAAATGGCAAAATTCGGCAACTTGTGGCAAATGTATATCAATACTGCAACAGCGGTTATTTTATATTTGACCACTGTTTTCTTACAGAACATCAGAGCGAGGCATGATATTTTCGTTGCGAAATACATTAGGGAGATCTTCGCTATGGATCTTAAAATTGATTCACTCTTGAGAAAACACTCTAATGATTACACTACCGAAGCTGATGTTGTGACTGTCGAAGCTCAAAAGAGAAGTAGGGGCGAGATTTGGATTGACTGGTACGGTGACATTATCGGTACTGGTGTCGGTGTCCTCATCGGTATTCTTGTCTTCACTGCATGGATTGTAGTCGGTCATCCGATGGGGTGGAGTGATAATTGGTGGTTAATTATCGGTACATATACAGGTTTGGTTGGATTTTTTGATGGTTTTGTCATCAGACAAAACTATTTCCGAATCGTGAAGAGTGAAAAGGAAAACTATGAAAATGTGATAGCTGATGATTTCGAATTGTTCTCCATCTTGGGGATTCCATGTCCCGAACATCTAGCAGAAGTACCACTTGATGAAAACAGATCAGTCACCTACAGAGTGTCTGTGTACATCAACAGAATTTGTTCGAGCCAACTCAGTGTCTTGGCATCTATCATCTTCATTATCGCCCTAATATGTATTGCATCCGCATTAAAATGGAACGAAACGGGCCAATTGCTCGCAAATACACCTACCATGATAATCGAGGGCTTCTTCTTGTTGATCTTATTACAAGCGCATAATTGGGCAGATACTACACGAAGGGGCGAGATATCGTTGTTGTACAACAGAAGGAATTTCTTATTCGCATATTTGCAGAATAGGTTTGGCGAAAAGTCTCAAGAAGTCAAGACATAAAGCAATCAGTTCAGTAGCATATGCTCACAAGAGTTATACCTCAACCATATCTTTTATAGTTTTTTCCAAATTAGTTCTGATTTTCTTTGTCCGTTGTAGTTGTAGCCAACGATAATGTACATTCTTTCTTAATGCAAACTGGGCATCTTGCGATGAAAAAAGACGTCAGTTTATTTTCATGTGCCAGGATTTCCTCTAAGATAACCGTTCCCTCAACTACATGATTATCCTTTTCCGAGAAGTTATTTCACAGTTGTATGTTGTACTATTCTTATGTCTACTTATTGCCAGTTAACGATTGAGACGGCTGTTCTCTATTTTGCCATAATGACGCGCACCACATCGAAGGAAGTTACTAGTTGTTGGCAGCGATGATCATAATGTTATCAAATTCATCCTCAAACTTGTCAACAGATAGACATCAAAGGTAGTAAACCACATCACGCACAGAGAGGAGGGTGATGTCGATTAATCTCATATTCTCAAGGTAGAATTGGGATACAAGAAGGGAGAGTATATGAAAAATCTGGAATGCAGACATCACTATAAGGAAAAGCCCTCAATTATGGATGCTCAGGTAGCTATATCTCCCCTGGAATATAAAGATGAATCAAAGCAAAACGTTGGTAGAGAGTCGCAGTACTAAAAAGTCTATGTTGAACACAAACACAGATTCTGAAATACTGTATCAGGTAAACGTTTTAGTATCATACTAATAAAATTTCAACACCAAAGTATCGGAACGGATTGCACAGTTGCGCCAGTATCCATGAGATGCCAGGAATAAAAATTGACATGGAGTTCTTCCAGGCGAAAGCCCAATAAAATCATCTCAATCTCAAATACAGTATATAATGGTTGGTTGATGAATTTTTAGTAGTGTCAGATGTTTATAGGAGCCGTTCTAATTTGCAGAATTGCTCAGTACTCTTAGAAAGACCTGCGAAGTATTTTGAATCACGTGATTATTTCAAAGTAAGAGGAGTAGTAGGAGTTATATCAATAGATGCCATTGCGACTTCGTGTTCAGTGGTGTAATGGTCGGATGTTATATTTGATTATTAGGAAATAAAAATTCGATTATTTAAGTATATTATTTACTATGTTTGCCATGGTTTCTTCCGTATGATATAACAATATATGTGGCATAATAGAGCAAAATATCAACGATATCAAACGAGCCAATTGGATGAAGATTCTACTTACGTAGATTTTGAACTGGTTCGTCAGTCAGCAGACGTATAGTCTTGATCCTAGTTCACTGTCGCTTTCAGCTAAATGTTAAGAAATGATTCAATAAATGGCGCCTTAGAAATGTCACTACAACGACCTGGTGGTAGTATTCCTGTTGTAAATATTATGCAGTACGTTCAGATGCTAATGATTATGTTAATGCGAGAACCATCTTGACCACTGGATATACAGTGTGGAAAAGTACTTATTGCAACCATTTATTCTACTGATTATGATGGCAAAATACCATCAAACCACCAACTATATACCGACAGTGGCAGGGGTAACGGAAGAGAGACTTCTACTCCGTCAGATTCACCGAAGGTGTTGTTACAAGACCGCCAGCAACATCTTTTTTCGTTATATTTTCAGTTATTATATTATGTAGTGTCGGTTTTTGAAGGAGCATCTTCTATTCGATGTTGATTCCGCTTTTTCCCTAATTTTAAAGTGACATTACAAACCGTCTTGTCTATCTCCATTCCCCCCGACTAGCTATTTTCATTGCTGTGCTGCTTCCTTTTTTTCATATTTGTGAAGAAAGTCACGATTTGAGATGCAAATATGAAAATGATGCAAGTTAACGGCAGTGCTAAAATGAAAACACCAGACTGACAGGTTGGATAAAGATATCGGTGATGTTTTTCATGGCTTAACGCTCATCAAACTTCCCAAACTGTACAGTCTTGAAGTTTCTCCAGCTTCAACAGCTTCTTTAGATATTAAAATGTTTTCAATAGAAAATATACAAGTTATAGAATAAAAACTGATGAAGCTAATAAAAATGAAAGAACTTAAATGTAAGGCTCTCTCTCTTGAAAAGCCGATCCACCTTTGATGGCAAGCATTTCAATTGAGAGCAGAAACGGTGAATTTAGGAAATAGTTTGGTTACAATACCAAATATGGTAAGAACAATAAAAGGGGGCACCTTATACTTTTTAAAAGCTTAAGCTATCGAGTTTCGATAAGTAGTGGTGAATAAGAATGAAGACGAACGGAATGATAAATAATTCGGTACCCTCTTGAAAAAATAGAGAAGAAAGAAAGCTTTATAATAATGTAAAATAGTAAGAATCTTTCCGTTGAGAAAACTAACGGTTCTGTCCACTTGAGAAGAATTATAATAATGCTAAAATTGCTGCTATGAAAGGTGTTCCAAGCAGTTTGACAGCATTATCCTCATATAATGACACCACCTCAGATATAGATGATGATGATGCTGATGATGATGATGATGATGAAGAAAAATTTACTGTTTGTTTTTCTGTGCTTGAGCCATTTTGTTTATGGGCGGTTCCAGTCTCATTCGACACATCAGACGTGGTAGTGATATCAACTGAATGACCTGAATTATTATTAGTTGCAGTTGTTGCAGTGGTTGAGTTTGTACTAGAAGCCTCGTCATTGTTTATCCCTGTATTAGGGAATTTTTCAGTACTAGACATTCCATCCTTTGTTGATTCTATAGGAATGGAGAGGTCTATAGTAGAACTTTCATCTACCAACTTTGAGGATTGAGATTCTAGAGATGTTTTCTCAGTAACAGTGGTATCAATAGGACAAGTGGTCCTGTAAACAGTAGTGACGCCATTTCTTGTAGTGGTGATAATACATAGGGAAGATGTTGGCTCTATTTGAGAAATATCAGACCCATCGGGGCTGGAAACATTGTCAGTACCCGTGGCGGAAGCAGAACCAGATTCATTACCGGTACCTGTCGCAGAACCTGAACCAGATTCATTACCAGAACCTGTGGTGGTAGCTGAGCCTGAACCAGACCCAGTACCATTGTCAGTACCTGTTGCAGAACCTGAACCAGATTCATCACCAGAACCTGTGGAGGTAGCTGAGCCTGAACCAGACCCAGTACCAGATTCATTACCGGTACCATTGTCAGTACCCGTGACCGAAGCAGAACCAGATTCATTACCGGTACCCGTTGCAGAACCTGAACCAGATTCATTACCAGAGCCTGTGGAGGTAGCTGAGCCTGAACCAGACCCAGTACTAGATTCATTACCAGAACCTGTGGAGGTAGCTGAGCCTGAACCAGACCCAGTACCATTGTCAGTACCCGTGACCGAAGCAGAATTAGATTCATTACCGGTACCCGTTGCAGAACCTGAACCAGATTCATTACCAGAACCTGTGGAGGTAACTGAGCCTGAACCAGACCCAGTACCAGATTCATTACCGGTACCATTGTCAGTACCCGTTGCAGAACCTGAACCAGATTCATTACCGGTACCCGTTGCAGAACCTGAACCAGATTCATTACCAGAGCCTGTGGTGGTAACTGTGCCTGAACCAGACCCAGTACCATTGTCAGTACCCGTTGCAGAACCTGAACCAGATTCATTACCAGAACCTGTGGAGGTAGCTGAGCCTGAACCAGACCCAGTACCATTGTCAGTACCCGTTGCAGAACCTGAACCAGATTCATTACCAGAGCCTGTGGTGGTAGCTGAGCCTGAACCAGACCCAGTACCAGATTCATTACCAGAACCTGTGGAGGTAGCTGAGCCTGAACCAGACCCAGTACCATTGTCAGTACCCGTGGCGGAAGCAGAATTAGATTCATTACCGGTACCCGTTGCAGAACCTGAACCAGATTCATTACCAGAACCTGTGGAGGTAGCTGAGCCTGAACCAGACCCAGTACCATTGTCAGTACCCGTTGCAGAACCTGAACCAGATTCATTACCAGAGCCTGTGGTGGTAGCTGAGCCTGAACCAGACCCAGTACCAGATTCATTACCGGTACCATTGTCAGTACCCGTGACCGAAGCAGAACCAGATTCATTACCGGTACCATTGTCAGTACCCGTGACCGAAGCAGAACCAGATTCATTACCGGTACCCGTTGCAGAACCTGAACCAGATTCATTACCAGAACCTGTGGAGGTAGCTGAGCCTGAACCAGACCCAGTACCAGATTCATTACCGGTACCATTGTCAGTACCCGTGACCGAAGCAGAACCAGATTCATTACCGGTACCATTGTCAGTACCCGTGACCGAAGCAGAACCAGATTCATTACCGGTACCCGTTGCAGAACCTGAACCAGATTCATTACCAGAACCTGTGGAGGTAGCTGAGCCTGAACCAGACCCAGTACCAGATTCATTACCGGTACCATTGTCAGTACCCGTGACCGAAGCAGAACCAGATTCATTACCGGTACCATTGTCAGTACCCGTGGCGGAAGCAGAATTAGATTCATTACCGGTACCCGTTGCAGAACCTGAACCAGATTCATTACCAGAACCTGTGGTGGTAGCTGAGCCTGAACCAGACCCAGTACTAGATTCATTACCAGTACCATTGTCAGTACCCGTTGCAGAACCTGAACCAGATTCATTACCAGAGCCTGTGGTGGTAGCTGAGCCTGAACCAGACCCAGTACCAGATTCATTACCGGTACCATTGTCAGTACCCGTGACCGAAGCAGACCCAGTACCAGATTCATTACCATTGTCAGTTCCTGTTGCGGTAGCTGAGCCAGATTCACTATCATCGGTAGTTACTGTGACTGATTGGGATTGACTGTCATTGTGAGAAGTACTGACAGTACTTAAAGAATATGTTGGTTCTATTGAAGTGTTGTCAGAAATGGTTACTTTCGATGTAGTAGAGCTATCGAATCCACTACTGTAGGTCGATTCAGGTTCTGCTGTTGTTTTAACCGAGTAAATGGTTGTTATTGTCGGAATACCATCTGAACCAGTGACTGTCGTAAGATCAGTTGCAAAAGTGCTGGTATATTCGCCAGTCCAGCCAGTATATACGGTGGTAGCAGTTTGAACCTCTGGGGTCTCAACAGTGTAGATTGTCTTCACGGTTGGGATACCATCTGACCCGGTCTCTGTGACAGTTCCAGTACCAATACTGTTGGTAGTAGCACCGGTCCATGGGGTGTAGGTGGTTGTGGCAGTTTGGACTACTGGAGTTTTAACAACAACCAATACTTCAGTAGTGCTTGACCCATCAGCAACTTCGCATGCCGTTTCTGTCGTGTATGTCGAAGTGAATGTTTGCGTCCATGGCTCGGTAGTGGTAGCGTCAATAATTGGACAACCATTTCCAGATGAGTCGTCCGGAAAGTTGAAGATGTAACCGTTGAATGTCGGATGCTGGAGACCATTTGGGTCCACAAATTGGAACTGCATAGCAAGATTGCCTCGTGCGTTGAGATATAACACCCTTAATGGATAGAAAACCCCAGCTTGCATGCTAACAGTAACACTAGAGCTTGTAACACCGAAATCGAATGTTGTTGGGTTCGAAATAGTGTCAGATTTTTGACAACAATCGAAGGCATTGCCAGCTCCAATACTACCATAGGCAGCTTCATCAACGTTATTGAGCAGGAACTGGTAATCACCGGTCATACGAGCATAAAAGTATCCTGATAAAACCATGGTGAAATTAGACAGCGCGATTGTCTCAGGATAGTTGAACGCAGCGGGCAAGTTACCGTTGATGATACTGTAGCAGCGAGCGGTCTGAATTGTCATACCGAAAGTCACATTCGTTACCCCATCACTTGAGCCGATGTACCCACCGCCATATGTTTTGTAACCGCCTTGTTGGTAATCGGTTGATCCGTAAGTGGGATCGACGTCGTAACAGTCAGTACCCCCAACATACTTCATTGGATAGTGGTAATAGTCAACATGGAAACCTGCAGAACTGACTCTACCGGCACCATTACAACCACGAATGGCATCTGCTTTCTGATACAAACAGGAGGAAAGGATGAGCCAACATGTGAATAAAGCTAAATTTGGCATCTTTCTAGCAAAGAAGACAGAGTGCAGAGAAGAATTGCAAAAACTCTCTTATTTGCTCTCTTTCCAAATGTATTCCTTATTCCTTGATACCTTTTCTTACTTTATGTTTTTTCAAGGAAGCTATTGGATGTCGAGTGCTGAAGATTATGCTGGATGTTGTTATTATTTCAAAGAAATACTTTATTAATGAAAATATCTAACAGAAGAAAGGAAGAAAAAGGTTGTTGAACAAAGAATCTGCTTAGGTTCGCTGGTATTTATCTGATCAATAGCCTAAATTTCCAAGGTCAAAGTACACTATAAGACAGTAAGGCCAAACTATTATACCGCGGTTATTCTATTATTGTCACATTGGGCTATGCAACCGTTCCGTTTTTATTTTGTTTCAACCCATTGTCCTGTGATTTCTATGCATGCAGCGCACATTGTGGGGAATGTGGGGAACGGGTATTCTACGCATTCGCTTGGGATCTCTCTAAATTCTAGAATTTCGGAATTTTAGGAATTTTCGGAATTTTGCGAATGTTCGAGCCTTACAGGCAAAAAAACAAAATAAAAAAGGCCACTGACATTTTTTTATCTGGGGTGCCTGCCAGTACAAGAATAGGCATGACAAACAAGATGGTTGAGCTCTACTAGTAATTCACCGGACGAATAAAAGAGGTAGTGACAAACGGGTGAATCAATGGAAAATAAGAACAATTTATTCAGACTGGTACTGACGAAAACTTTCTCTTTGGAAGAACTACAATAATTGCTCACCTTAATTATCGGAGATTTTCCCAAAGTAAGTTTTTCCTTTTGATAAACCTCGACATAAAGAGTCTTTCTGAATCCAGATGACCTGATAACTCGTTACTAGGGCTACTATCTTTGTTTGGCATTTTGAAATCTGCATCACGCTCGGTCATTACCCTTTGAATGATTAGCTTCTGGGTGATTCGATGCCAACAGTGCTTCTAGAACCTTTCAGGGACTTTGGTGTTCTTTAACTCTGTCTGTTTCCTGGGCTAAAAGTACGAAGAGTAACAAAGAGCTGTTTTGCGAGAATAATAACGATATGTGGCCCATTGTTTTCATTCGTGAACCAGGCAATTGTATGAAAATCCCTTTTGAATTTCCACGCATGCGGAGTGAGAACAAACGTGGAGAACCTTGTTGGGCTATTATTGGATTGCAGGAAAATATTAAATGGCATTCTGCGAAATTCATATAGGAGATGCAAATCCTGTTTTTGCAACATCCTGTTCATTATCAGCATTATACGGCCGGCACGCACTTAAAGAAAAAATTCATGAAGAAAACGAAAAGAGGAAGCTAAACTGAAGTCATATCCTGAATAGTTGATTCTTAAATGATCAACTCACTATGGCAACAATTGATGTGGCCTCTAATAACACCTACGTCAAAGTCTACCACCAATTCCAAACGATATCCAGTTCTGCTGTTATAGAGGTTTATTTACTTTAACTTGTTTACCGGATGCTGTAAAAAAAGAGGAATATAAACGACTGAATTATGAGGACGGTAGAACCCTTCAAGACCGAAACATGGTTCATATTGTAAGGTGTGACTGGTTTCACATACGGAAAATATGAGCCATGTTTACTAGAAGAAACATTACATATACTACTGTGAGTATATAGGCGATCAAATCTCATCGTTTAAACCACAGTGTATATATATATTTGGTACAATATCCACTCGTTTCCAGCTTATCTTTACACATTGATGAAATTTTTGAACCTCTCATCAGTAAAATTAAACTGGAAATAACATACGACACAGTTAAAGGCGACAGTGTAGCAATCACGATGGCGTTCACAGCCTTAGTTTTACCAACATAAGTCGTTTAACCACCACGACGTGTGTCTGTGAGAGGAAATGTAAATATGACGGACCTTGGTTACTCGAATGAATACTCGCATGCTTTACTATTATGAGTCGTAGTAAGCTTCCTTCTGACTTCATCATTTCCGTGACTCACCGGACAACTCATTCATGATCAAACAGGCTTTTATAAATATTGCCAAATTTCTATTACTTGTGGTCTGACAACAAATTGTTATTCTTGGAGCGCTTGACCCTAACAGTGTGACTGTACCTAAGAAGTATGTCAATGCCATTTACATGAAGAGTAATCAGGATATTAACAAGACAACAAATGTGCAGGGCTTTTAGGTTCAAGGAGTTTCTTGGCATTGAAAGTCCCTGTTGGATTTTATCCCACCTTATGTACGATTTTAACCTTTGACACATATTAAATCGCGTGCCGTATCGGTTATGAGTTGATGTCTCCAAGAAGCACACATTCATGGTATGGATGCCCGGTTGGAATTAGCAAACTTGATCTATATTTTGTCATGTTTAACTGAATATTCATCATGTTTGGTAGTAGGGGTTTGGCCCAGAGGGTTAGTGGTATTCATGTGAATGGATACCATTTGACTTGAAGTTTATGATGAATTAATGGATAATTAAATTGGTGATGGGTATACTAACTTCGATTGATTAAGTAAATTACTTACGGTGTTCTCCTTAGTTTCTTCTATCTGACATAAGTTAATGTAGAACAATAATTAATGTGTAACCGAATCCAGATGGGAAAATTGGATGAAGAAACCTTCTACTTATATACTTTTTAGATTGGTTTTCCAAGCACCAAACTCTGTAGCCTTGATCCTAGTTCCTCTCAGCTTCGGCTTCTTATTTAGCATTGGTTCGATAACTGGCGCCTTAGAAAAGCACCTACAATACCAGGAGTACCATGTCCGTATATCTTTAATTTCATTTCGCAGGACCATATATATCTTGTCTTACTTTTATATTTGCATCTTAAATCTTAGGTGGCATCCAGTTATCCAAGTCCTTACTACCAACTCTGGATATTATCCAATCCAACAAATTTTATTATACAATAGTAAAAAGGTAAAGTACTGTTACATATAATTTAAAGAATATTAGTATATATTTTTGTTAATATAACGGTTTGAGAAAAGGTGCAGATTGAAATCGGTAAAACAGCACCACTTATTTTCTTTGACTCAAATAGTTTTCTCGTCGTTGTGAAAAGTATTTATCCTAGTGAAAGAAGTAGTATATTGTTCGAATGGATCTTGTACAGATCTCTTTTCTAAATCACTTTCTGGATTTTCGACTCTGTCTTTGCTTCCGAAATAACGTCTCTTGCCGTACTTGTACAATTCAGCACCTGCCCAGAATGCCAAACTGAAGCCAAGAGAGAATCCCCATTCATAAGTGATATCGTAATGTAAGAATACTTTGTCGTTAATCACTGGGATGTAAACCACCGGGAACACAGAACAAAAGCCACCAACAATTGACCAGAATAAAAATTGATTGCTCCAGACATCTTTGAACACTTGCGTATATGGTGTCTCAGTTTCAGGATTCATCATGAAGAATGATCTTCTCATGTCAACAACCTCCCAAGCTAAAATTAATGCACACCACGTCATAGTTGCGAATGCTGCAGCACGGCCCTTGAAGACCAAGCGACACGAATCATCAAAGCCATTGTTACACCCGCGGCCCAAATTACCATCACCAGTACCATAGATTACCGTGACAAAACATGCCATGCAACATGCTGCAATAATTACACCATAGACAAGCATATCGACGATGACTTCCCACGTGAATATAACAGCTTTGGCATCCTTTGGTGGCTTCTCCATCACGTCAACATTAGCCTTCTCCAAACCGAGACCCATTGCTGGAAAACATGAGGTAACAACAATAACCCACAAAACCTCGACAGGAGATAATGGGAATACTGAGAACCCTTCCTCATCAAGAAAACATAAACCAACCATCAAGTACAAAGCTTGTGCCACATTTTCTGCTAAAAGTTGTAGGACGAATTTCTGGATGTTATCGCTCATTCTTCTACCTTCTTCTACAGCATTTAAAATAGAAGCAAAGTTATCATCGCTCAACACAATGTCAGACGCATCCTTCGCAACGTCAGAACCATTGATTCCCATGGCAATACCAACATTGGCAATCTTCAACGATGGTGAATCGTTCACACCATCTCCTGTCATGGCACAGAACCTGTTTCGACGATGCAAGGCTTCGATCATGCGTACCTTAGTTTGTGGTGCACAACGGGCAATAACCAAGGGCAAAACTGGTAGCTCATCGATTTCCTTATCACTCAAAGCGTCGAAATCAGTTGCTGTCATAACCATAAAATTAACGACTTCTTTTGGATAATGATATAAATTGTGAGGTAAGATGCCAACTTCTTGAGCTATAGACTTGGCAGTACCAGGGAAGTCACCTGTCAACATATGGACGTTGATACCAGCTAGGTGACATTTTTTAACAGCAGCAAGCGATTCGCGCCTTGGTGGATCGTATATACCGACTAATCCCAAAAATGTTAGATTATTTTCGACAAAGTCACGTTCCTTCAATAGTTTGTCCTTGTTGATAGTAAATTGTGATTCGTTAAAGGTTTTCTTGGCAAAAGCTAACACTCTTAGCCCCTCACTTGATAAGGTATCAACATTCTTTTGAACAGTTTCCAGATCTTCTTCGGTCAAGGGTTGTGGACTGCCATCAGGAGTGGTATACCAGGAGTTGCAACATTGTAGCACTCTCTCAAAGGCCCCCTTGGTGAACACTTCGTAAATTGGAGCTTTTGGCTCTTCCACATTCTTATATATAGCGGACATTCTCTTCACGCTAGAATCGAAGGGATATTCGGCCACATGCTCGAAAGTGATATCATTGTGAATGTTCTTTTCATCATCGTTGTCTTCACCAGTTAGTACGCGCCTAGGTAGATCCATTCTAGTCGCGAACACTTGAATAGCGATTTCTGTTGGGTCACCATGAGCTTTCCAATCTTGAGTTTCGGGATCCCGGAACACAGTAGCGATATTAGCCAATGTAGCGGTGTATAACCATTGAGTGAATAATGAAACATTTAGCGGACCCAATTCATCAGCATAATACTTGGATTTGAAATCCGTTATCATACCGACATCTTCCTCGTCATCATGTTTGTATTGATATGGAGAAAATTTGGGAATTAACTGAATTTCACCTATGGTAGGATTGAAAGGTTCATTGGAATTCTGGACATTGATAGTTCCAAATTGCGGAATCCAGACTTGTTTGGCAATCATTTTACCTTGCGTTAAAGTACCTGTCTTGTCAGAACAAATGTCGTTAACGGCACCTAATGCCTCCAAAGAATCTAATTTACGAATGATAACATGTCTAGTTGCCATCACTTTAGCGCCTGCAGACATGGTGATTGTTAGAACAACGACCAATGACGATGGGATCATTGAAAGTGCGACACAAATGGCATAGATGGCAACTTGTTTGTTCACCTTAAACTTTTGAGTACCCATAACGACAATAGCGAAAATGACTGCAACCACGAATAATAGAATAGCCAATTGAGACAACTTACGGTGCAAGGGGGTACCGACGCTGGTTCCCAGGAACGTGCCGATAGATTCTCTCAATGTAATCCATAAGTTTCGTCCAAATGACTTGGACTTATCTCTTGAAATTAGCGAAGCCTCTGACTTTAGCGACTTCGCTATCTTACCAATTTCAGTGTTCAAAGCTGTCTTTATAACAATACCAGTCGCTCTGCCCTTCGTAACTGTAGATGCTGCGAAGGCAAGGTTTAAACGATCACCAACAGGCGTATCTTGTTCGTAAACTTCTCCGTGAGACTTAGCAACTGGAAGGGATTCACCAGTCAATAGCGCCTCATCTGTTTCCAAATTTATTGCTTCGAATAGCCTCAAATCGGCCGGTACTGTATCGCCAACCCTAATAATACAGATATCACCAGGCACCAATTCTTTTGACTCGATTGTAAGATCATTACCAGCCCTGATAACATGGGCCGACGGAGTGGATAGTGATTTCAATGAGTTCATTGTCTTCGAGGCGTTATATTCTTGATATGCACCTATAACAACGTTGATGAAAACAACAAATGCAATCACACCACCAGAAATCCAGTCTTTGATGGCGAACGAGATGACCATTGAAATTATCAACACCATAATCATGGCATTACATATTTGACTAATGAAAATGCCCTTAATATTAATTTTTGAATCATCCCCAAGAGTATTTTCACCTATTAGACCCAATCTTTCCGCGATTTGTGTAGTGTTCAATCCCTGGTTAATATGTGTGGATAACAGCGTTTCCACTCGGGACACACTTAAAGAATGGAAATCATCCCTTGCATAAGGAGAATCAGGTGGAATCTCCTTAGACTTGGTGCCCATTGAGTCTTACTGTATGTTAAAAATTTCGGTGAAATAATCACTTTGAAAAGTACTATAGTTTGTTGAATCGGCAATGTATCAGAACTGTCTTCAAAACTAATCTGAATATAGTATGATTAATGTCCGGCGAGAACCACTATATGAATTTTGACGCTTTGGTAACCCCCTACCACTAGGGTCTTCATATTTCTCTTTTATGCATGCTTTGCAAAATTTGTAGCATTTTGTATTGTTAAGACCAGAATAGATATAAGAAGACGTGAAAAAAAGAAATGCGTAATGACAACTAGGTCAGAAGTAAGAAGCTGTGCTTTTATATTTCAGAAAAGCACAGGGCTAATGTTTCTTACGAATTCGATTTGTTAGTTTTATCTAGCATAACGGTTGTCCATGTCTTCTTAAAAAATAATTCGTCTTCAACTTCTTATGAGTCTTTTTCAGCCATTGTTCAGCCACTTACTGTATGGCAAGGGAAGAAGCTGATGCATGTACTGTCAAAGACCTTTGACGAATCAAATTTCTTGTTTAAAGAATACTTTACTACCAAAATGTTTCGAGAATTTTTATTTTGAGTCTCATTTGACATTCCCTCATGCCTCATGCTTGCTTGAATCCTAGTTCATCATCTAGTAGTGAAGTAAAAAGAAATCGTCATTTCACACCCAACTATTTTGCTTTTTTTCTAGTAGTTCAAACCCTTTGAGGAAGACTCTATTATGATTAGCTAGGGTCGACTGAAAGGTTAGATCTTAATGCAAGTAGTATCTGTAGGGTGAATTATGTGATCAATAAAAAAAGCAAGTTCGAAAGGGCCTTTCGTGATTGCCTTTCTTACAGTTGAGCTACCGTTTGTTAATGGGGAAAAAGTTCCTATTGAAGGAAGATTGGAAAAAAAAAATGACACCCAAGAAATATTTGGTTACTATTAAGTTTAAAGTGCCAAGTCTTGATCTGCCAAGTTTTTATCCGTTGTCATATGCTAAGATCTTGTGGTAAACATCTGATGTTATGTAACAAACCCCGCAATGGTATTAAACGGATTCATATGGAGACTTACAATGCATATAGTAAGATGATCATCAATTAATGTATAAATATCGACAGAAACCAGGCAAGCTGACATTTTAAGGAAAGGCACCTTGTATATTTTAAGGTCCTATCAAAATCCACGATCTAGAACATTAATCAATGGATCAGTCTGATATGAAGGTTAATATGGACAGAAAGATCCAATCGAGATCTTCGTCATTTGACAATAATGAGGATTCTTTCCCCAATGCGAACAAGGAAAACTTAACATTTGCTGAAGAAAACCATAAGCAAGAGTTGCTAGATGAATATGGTGTACCAGATAAGTTGAGAGCGAATAGATCGCTGGTAATCAGAAAGATGGAAATTATGAGGAAACAATATACCTCTGTTTTCGCTATTTGTGTGTTTTTGTTCACAGCTTTCTTAGCCGGTGTTGGTACTGATTTGAATTCACAATTACGTAATAACTATACGACGTATGCAACCAACTCTTACCGTTCACACTCTTTATTATCAACTATTGGGGTTGTTAGTTCTATCATCAGTGCAGGTGCGTTGACTGTATATGCGAGATTGTCGGATGTGTTTGGCAGAATCAGATTGTACTTGAGTGCCATGTTGTTCTTCGTTGTAGGTACCATCATTCAGTCGCAGGCAAATAATGTTCAAAAATACGCCGCTGGTACTGTATTTTACAGTCTTGGAACAGCTGGTATCCAGGTGATGATGTTCATCATAATGTCAGATTTCTCGTCGTTGAAATGGAGGTTGTTTTTCACGTTCGCTCCAACTTGGCCAAATCTTTTCATACCTTGGATCACGGGATCAATTGTTGATCGTTTAGATCCAGTTGAAAGATGGTCGTGGGGTATTGGTATGTGGGCTTTCATTTACCCGCTGTCCTCTGTGCCATTTGTAGCTTACTTACTTCTCGTTAGATATAAGGCAAGTAAGACTGAGGAATGGAAAATGTTGTCCTCGGAGAAAACATACTACGAAACTCATGGAATCATTCAAACGTTAGTGCAGCTCTTTTGGAAGGTTGATGTTGTCGGGTTGTTGCTGTTTGTGGCGTTCCTTGGTTGTATTTTGGTTCCATTAACTTTGGCCGGAGGAGTGTCTTCACAATGGAGTAACGGTAAGATTCTTGGACCTTTCATTTTAGGCTTCTGTTTGGTTCCAGCGTTCATCCTTTGGGAAACCAAATATGCAAGGTTACCTATCGCTCCGTTCAAAATGTTAAAAGATCGTGGTATCTGGTCCGCCTTAATTATTTCAATGTTGGCCAAGACGGTGTATTATTTGGCTGCTGGGTACTTATTGACCATTTTGATGGTGGCAGTAAATCAATCAAGAGGGATGGCGGCAGTTATCATGAACGTGTGGTCAGTTGTTGGTTGTGGGTTTTCTCCATTTTTCTCATATTTCGTTGTTAGGGTTCGTAGGCTCAAACCATTCATTATCATTGGTTGTGGTATTTGGATGGTCTCTATGGGTCTGTTATACTACTACAGAAGTGGAGAGCACTCTAAGGGCGGTATCATTGGAGCCATGGTTTTATGGGGTCTAGGTTCCACAATGATCACGAGAACTACTGTGATTAGTAGTCAATCTATCACAGCACATGAAAATATGGCAACAATTACTGCGATCATGTTGGCAATTTCGAGAATTGGTGGAGGTATTGGTTCTGCAGTTTCGGGTGCGATTTGGACGCAAACTTTATATGCCAAACTTGTTGAGACAATTGGAGACCCAGAAATTGCTAAGAAGGTTTACCAATCACCTCTTTCCGCGATTAGAGTTTATGCTTGGGGCACACCTACACGTGATGCCATTGTTGAGGCTTACAGACATGTTCAAAGATTCGAGGTTCTGGTTGCAATGATTCTGGTAATTCCTTTGTTTATTGCTTCCTTGTGCCTTCGTGATCCTGAATTGACCGATGAAGTTGCTCATACTGATATCAAAGATGGTGAATTCATTGCAGTTGACGGTAATGATGCTATTGCTAACTGGTTCAGCAATAAATGGGAAAATATTAAACTTAGACGTAGATCTCATTCCGATGAGTAGAGTTTTCTGAACATTTTGCACAATTGCTTGGAACCTGATTCTGGAAGAAACCATTTGACGTACTTTACGTATTACATTTATTATTTTATGCCATGTAGGCTAAAAACTGCGCGGCGTTTGCAATTTTATTACTTGCAGCATGTGGTCAGTATGACATCGTCAGATGCGGTAGGCAGGCATATCTGCCACGTAATTGACAAAAGGAAGAAATTTATCCTTCAGTAAGTTTTCTTGCAGCATATCGTCAATTTGATTCATTGCATATATTATCACGATCTTTGTGCAGACTGCAAGCGCCAGTATCATAGCCAATGCTGACTGACACATCTGGCAAATCGAAAACAATGTCCAATCGCGTGTCTCACAATCCACGAGTCTGATGCCTAGAGAAGATGTTGCATAGACTGATATATACAGCAACTCTAAATATTGATTCTACTCCATGACATCGTGAGGTTGCTTCAATTTCACATTGACTTTATATAATATCGGTATTTTGGTCTATGACACTACCAACGTATGTATGGCAGGGGAGAGATAACTAAGTAAGTACATTGTAAATATTATAGCCAATCGTCCAAGTTTTTATCGCGATCAGAACTAAAAGAGGAAGTTATTCTATTTCTTTACTAAAAATCATAAGACATAAAAGACATCTAGTTACATTATAAATGTGGACAGTGAAACATGTTTGTAATTAACCGTATTGCTCAACTACAAACCTGACCAGTAAGAGGTTTTCTCCACGTCGAAAGATTCACTCAGGACAATGTCATCGGAAGAAGTACCTACCAAGACTTTGTACTGACCAGCTTCTGAACACCACTTACCGACTTCTTCATCGAAGAAGGAGACAGAGTCCTTCAAGACTAAATCAATCTTTGCTGTTTCGGTTTGCCCGGGTTGAAGTAAAACTTTCTTGAATCCCTTCAACTCCTTCACTGCCCTAGAAACAGATGATTCAGTAGCAGCAATATAAACTTGTACGACTTCAGATCCCGCATATTTCTCACCTGTGTTCTTAACATCAACAGAAACAGAGATAACTTCGTCATTTATTTGAACTTGCAGATTAGATAAGGCAAATTCGGTATAAGATAACCCGTAACCGAAGGGGAATGCAACTCTTTTTTGCAGCTTTTCATAGAATCTGTATCCAATGAAAATATCCTCACCGTAGACAACTCTGCCAAATTCAGTCTTGAAGTTCAAATAAGCTGGATTGTCTTCAAGCTTTAATGGCCATGAGAGAGATAATTTCCCATTTGGAACAACATCACCATACAAGACGTCAGCAATAGCATTACCCAGCTCATTGCCTCCGTACCAAGCTTGAACCAGAGCATTAGCTTTTTGTAACCATGGGAACTCGACAGGAGTACCAGACTGGTTGACAATTACAGTGTTAGGGTTAGCCTCCAATACAGCACGAACTAGATCGTTTGTTCTTGCTGGCAACGTCATATCTTCCCTATCATGGCCCTCAGATTCCCATTCAGCATTCAAACCGATGCATAAAATGGCTTTATCATGAGCGGCTGCAAGCTTTGCTGCTTTCTTGATTTCCTCATCTGCATCAATAGCTTTGGTGACACCAACCTGAAGAGCACCAGATCCGAATTCACTCACCAACTCGCTTGTTGGACCAGAACCATATTCGATTCTGACTTTATACGCTTTACCCTTTTGTAAAGTAACAGTCTTGGTCTTTTCAATGGTACCGGCACCGAAACAGAAATCACCACTGACTTGGCCCTTCCTCTGATCAATCAATAATTCGTCGTCTAAGTACAAAACACCGGTACCGAAAACCTGCAAACCAAATATGTAGTCGGCATCTTCTTCAGGAGTGAAGTAACCTTCTAATGTGATGTAAAATATTGGGTTAGTGGTGTCAATTTTTTCATGCTTGAAATCGAAAAGCAAGTTGAAAGAGTGTTTAAAGGTAGCAACATGGAATGGAGATTCATCCTTTGCTCTCTTTTCAACGGGCTCACTGTAGAAGGAACCGGTAGCACCTGCATTGTCTCCCTCTGCTGGTTTTGAGGGATCGACTACCAGTTGCTCAATTAAATTAGATAAAGTCTTATGAGACTCTGCCCCAATTGTGTATGGTACTTCTTTGCCCACTTTCTTAACAATCCCTTCGTAAGGCGAAATAACATAGTAAGAATTCACGGAGGCAGAACCACCTCCAGAAGATGCCTTTGCTTTGGCATTTGGACCAATAACGACGATTGATTCTTCTTTTTTCAAAGGTAGAATAGAATTCTCGTTCTTCAACAGAACAATAGAATCGGCAGCTATCTTTCTAAGCAATTCAGAGGTTTCTTTAGTGTTGTTAGATGTAGTTTCTGGACCATTTTGAACAATCCCCGTCTTTTCCTGGTTGTCAACAACAAACTTAATCATTTTCAAAACCTGTCTAACACGGTCGTCAACGTCATAAATAGAAATTTGTTCTTTGGAATTTAGAGAGTGTGATACAAGTTCATTAGTTCTCCATCTCGTTGGACCTGGGAACTCAATATCTAAACCATTCTTGATAGAAGCAGCAGTGGTGTAAGTACCATACCAATCAGACATGATCATACCGTCCCAATTCCATTCTTTTCTAAGAATGTCCAACAACAGTTTTTTGTTTTGAGAACAATGTTCGCCGTTCACCTTATTGTAAGCGGTCATTAAACAAACGGGATCGGCATTCTTGATTGCCAATCTGAAAGGTTCTAAGTAAATTTCTCTTAAGGCTCTTTCAGACAGGATAGAATTGGAAGCAAAACGTTGATCCTCTAAATCATTACAAACAAAGTGCTTAACCGTAGCAGCAATACCCTCGGATTGCATACCTTGCACAACAGAACTAGTAGCAACACCAGCCAAATATGGATCTTCAGAGAATGATTCGAAACCACGGCCACCCAAAGGACCACGCTGCATGTTAGTTGTAGGCCCCAAAATCACAGCAGCATTCTTGGCAACGGCTTCCTTAGCCATCAATTTACCCGCCTCTTTCAATAATTCATCATCGAATGTAGAAGCTAGACCAGTTCCGTTAGGGAAACAGCCTGAAGGAACTGAGTCAAAAAACCTAGTTCCTCTGATACCATTGGGACCATCAGAAACTCTCACTGATGGAATTCCGAGACGTTCAATCTCCTTTGTGTGCCAAAAGTCAACAGCTGATAGTAAAGAGATTTTTTCATCTCTGGTTAGTTCGCTTAGCGTTTGTTCAATATCAAAATTAGACATGATTCAAGAAATTAAATACAAGTCTGCCAGTTTAAGTGCTTATGATTATTGTATTGTTCACATGAACAACAAGACAGTAATCAATAATGATAATACAAAACTAGACTGGGTCAATTGAAACCGTAAAATTGAAAAAAAGGTTCTCTTAAATACTTTTCATGCCAAGTATCATTAATCCACCATCGTCTCTTGTAGTCTTCAATAAAGCCGCCCGCCGGCTATGTACAAAACAAACAGGTGTTTTACCGTTCCTCCAGGAAACGTTCGAGCACACTTGAAAATAAGGAAAAGCTACTACCTGGTATAATTTTATCCGGTAGTTTGACAGTTTAAAGACAAATTTTTAGTCATTGCAACGAAAAGCAAAACCCATATAACAACAGGTAGACAGGTTGTATGACTAAAAGTATGTCATTATTTTCATCGTCATATAAGTTCAATCCGCGGCTCTATGTTTAGTGTACCAATCTCAAGTTCCGGTAGCCCAGATAGAGACAACTGACTAGTAGAGTCATCTTTTGAATACCATCAAACACAAACATGTTCCTCCTAACATATACGTAGTGGAAAACGTCTATCACATAGTTGCAAAAGAGCTGTGTATCTATCCCCGCAAAATATATTATCCGACTTCACCTATGGGGAAACTTTAAAATAAATTCGAGGAAATATTTCCGAATTCAACCAGTATATCCGTTCTCCGCTATAATCCTGCTTTATTCCAGGTGTTTCTGTTCAGTTCAATGTTTTTCTAGTATGACTTGAAGAACAGGGACAACGCCAACTCGTTAGTCCATTGTGTTGAACATTCTTGCGTGTTTTCGCTCGGTTGTTTCCGTAGCCACGGAATATATCTGCATATTTAACTGATTCTCCTTTCTTTATTATGTTTAAATTTTCTGGGGTAATCACCCGTTTCTCACCCACTGCATCCTCTTCTGTGCTGATGCGGCGGAAGCGGAAAAAACAATGGCTGCCGAAAATAAAGTTAACGTGAAAAAGGAAAAACAAGCCGTTCGTACCTCTTTCGTGTTACCCCGCAAAAATTAACAGTGGAATATTGAAAATACTAACCGTTTTGCAGAGCTTTTTGCTTAATAGTACACTGTATTCTGTGGAAGTAATTCCTAAGAGATATTTCGAACTATCTTCGAGAGGTGACTCCAACTTGGGTAGCTATTAATGGTACTCTGGGGTGGCTTCAGCCACTCCAGTGTCTCTGGAAAAATTAGATAAGGATTCAATAGTAAGCAATATTTCCGTTACCAGTCAAAGCGCGCTTTGACACCCCACTAAAAGAACGTATACCGTGTCTGAGATCGGGTGGAAATAAGCAACGATTCTTTCGAAATTTCGCTGCATGTTTTTCTTTATGGAGCAATATATTTTAGTAAGTAATGAATAATGAAGAGAGGAGGACAATAGATCTGGAGAAAAGGAATATATTTCGCATTTACAACTGCGATCAGTGATTAATGATACGGAGGAATTTCATTGTTGGGCAAATGTTCTCATGATGCTCAGCAGTAGTTTCGAAGGCAAGCCGATCCAGGGTCAGAGTCATGAGAATAGTCTTGATCACAATCTTGATCATTAGCGCCAGCCTTTCATCGAATGAAAAAAGCAAATGAAATTCCAGATTGGGTTCTCATTGTTGTTTCAACAAATATTGACACTTCCAGTGCAATAAAAATTTAGCTCTGACGCCAACATCCCCCAGTTTTGCATTTTTCTTTGGTGTGTTACGTTGATATTTCCGAAAAGTTTAATATAAAAGGGTCCAAGTGAGAGCATGTACTTCCTTATTTGCCGAATGATTTTAGTTGTAGTTTTCATACATTCTTTAATTAATAGGGTTCATTTTCAATACCAATAAAAACCATTGAGAACGGTATTAGAATTATTACAATAGTGTCGTGTACCTGATAACAATTTTTTTTGAAACATGTCGAGTGATTCAGTTTCTGACACAGTAAAATATGAGATCGCTGACTCTTCTTCAGCGGATAAAGTCAATGTAGAGGATAGACAGCACATGGTGATGTCTGACGTCTTGCCTGACTTGGGTAAGCCGTTCTACAAGGTGCCTTATCTAAGAACATTGTCATAGTTCATTTTTGGTTTATCGCTATCCTCTACGAACCTTGGTTATGATGGTTCTCTCTTGAACGGGTTGTATGCTATGCCAGACTATCTAAACGCGATGGGTAATCCTAACGGTGCAGAGTTGGGTGTTATCTCCAACGGTATGATGTTTGGTATGCTTTTGTGCTTCCAATTTGCACCATATGTCATTGACAAGTATGGCCGTAAGGTCGGGATGTACGTGGGTAATGTCTTGATTTGCATTGGTGTCCTCATCCAAGCAGTATCTGGTGCATGGATCAATGGTTTACCAGAGGATTATGACAAGAAGGACGTGTTCGGTATGTTTGTTGCTTCACGTATCGTGTTGGGTACCGGAGTTTTGTTGATCAGTATTTCGACTCCAGCTTTGATCTCAGAAATATCATACCCTCCTCACAGAGAGCTTTGTACCTCCATATATAATACATGTTGGTACCTTGGTGCTGTTGTCTCAGCTTGGGTCACTTACGGCTGCAGAAACCTAGCTCATCATTGGAACTGGAGAATTCCATCTATCATTCAAGCTTTTTTCCCTATCGTTCAACTCATTGTGCTATACAACTGCCCAGAATCTCCAAGATATCTTGTTTTCCATAACAGAGATTCCGAAGCAAGGGCCATTTTGAACAAATACCATGCAGGTGATAATGAGGAATACGCGGGCTTGATCGATTTTGAATTGGCAGAAATTAAACTGGCTATTGAACAAGAAAAAGCTTCTCAAGCTACCAACTTCTCTGATTTCTTTAAAACCTCCGGTAATCGCCATAGATTGTGGATTTTGATCTGGACTGCAATTTTCACACAACTTTCCGGAAATGGATTGGTGTCTTACTATCTATCCAAAGTCTTCAATTCGATTGGTATTACAGATCCTGATGAGCAATTAGAGTGGAATGGTTGGTTAATGCTTTACAACTGGTTATGTTCATTAATTTTGATGAGTTACATCGCCCCATTCTTCAAAAGAAGGCAATTATTTTTGATATCCTTGACTTCAATGGCCTGTTGCTACATTGTCTGGACAGCTTTATCTGCTGAAAACCAAAAACGTAATTTCGAGGATAAATCTCTAGCAAATGGTGTCTTGGCAATGATCTTCTTATATTATCTTTCTTACAACTTTGGATTCAACGGTTACCCATTCCTCTACACAACTGAAATTTTACCTTACACTTTGAGAGGTAAAGGGCTTACAATTTTCCAGTTGGCCATTAGTCTTGCAGTTATTTTCAACGGGTTTGTTAACTCAATTGCAATGGATGCTATTGAATGGAAATACTACATCTTTTATTGTTGTTTCTTAGCCGTTGAGATTGTTGTCTGTTATTTCACTTTCGTTGAAACTTCTGGAAGATCTTTGGAAGAAGTTGACGAGGTGTTTGGAGATGGTATCACTCAACTCCCAGAAGTGACATCCCAGGTTATGTTAGAAGATGGTAAGAGGTTATCTGTTGAACATCTAGAAAGAACAGAAACCTCATCCTAATAACTAAGGTTTTACGTTCAATACCGCGCATCTTGCAAGTATTCTCTTGTAATAATGCTTAATGAAATATGATAAATTTGTCCAACAAATTCCCATTATCGCATGTTGAGTATCTAGGTTTTTTTACGACCCCGCAATTTGTATTTTTACCATGTTCTTTGCAATTTTAATGATGTCTAATTATCTTCTGTATGTTCATTATCGATATTTATTAGTCTTCGAATTTAAATCCACGTGATCTAATCTGACGATTCACCAATGATATTCTGTACTGTGGAAGCTTGAAGCAGCTTAAGCTTCCACTGATTGGAGAAAATTGAGATTGTTATGTAGTGGTCCGTTGTCTTAATTAAGGACGTGGAATTGGATGCACATACAAAATAAACTGTCTGATATTGCCCGATGAGAACCGAAACTTCCATTCAGAAATTGTTGCGAATGGACTGAGACTAACATTACCATGTTCACAAAGTACGGGTTAACTAAGCCTTCAGAATAGGTTTTTGTATATTTTCATTACATGAACGGTAAAGTAGTAGTACCTGCAGAAAAAATGTACCTGTTTTGAAAGAAATAGACATCGATTATACACATTTCTCGAGAACAGAAACAAAAAGAAATGCCGTTCTTTGGACTTCTAAAATAATTAAGATCGAAGTTTCTCCGACGGGGCCTTTACTGAAGCAATCAGCTTAAACTTTCCAGTCAAAGCCTCCAGATATTATGTCGCCTACAATTTCCTTTTCGGTTAGTATCAGTACCAATATCATGCAGCACTGATAAGAACCTTGTTTTTTCTGTCGGTCAAAATGTTTCTTATCTGAAAAGAAGAAGAGTCCGAAAAAACTCTATTACGGGTTATCTGACCCAGCTCAAACCTGGTCGCTCTCGAGCATTGAGATACAGAACATGTCTTCAATAACACTGATACTTACTTAATATGAGTGGGTTGTTTCACTTAAATTTTCGCAATGATAACGGCAACCGTTGAAAACCTATGCACCTCTTTCTCAATGGGGTACAGCAATGCGGACAAAAACGCAGCCCAAAGTGCTATTTTGTCGTCATAATAGCTGCGATTTGTTTTCCGCCATCAGATAAGAAAGACAGCATCATCAAGCAATACGTAAGATAGTAAATACTGAGCAATTGTATCATCTACTTTCACTTAGATCCAAAGTCAAAAGAAAAAGAACGTACATTGTCTAGACTGAGTCGAAATTAATATATCCACACATTGGAGCTGATTATAATCAAAAGTAGAGCCTAGAACCTTTATAATACGTAACGAATCTGGAGATACTGGAAAATAAAGGGCTCTCAGAACTAGCAAATGTTCTAATCATGATTATATGAACATAGTATTGAGTAGCAATTCCAGAGTAAAACGCGCTCAATCTGAAATCTTTAAATGTGTAAGGGTTCCAGTTTCTGTCCTTGAACGGTTCGTACTCAATTCTGATTCAATATTTGATATTTAACGTTTAAGTATATTTTCTGTGAGGTAAGTAAGTAACCTTAATCGGGTGGAGAGATAAGATGAAACGGAAGGCATCTTGATAAGGACAGATATAATTCCCTCTTCTTTAGAATTGATACGTAGTATAAATAATGATGATGATAGGTACTCATTTTATTATGCTTCTTCTATCTGGGTAAAATGATCGTCAAAAGAGAGCTATTTCTACCAGCATTCTCACAAAAAGAATAAAGATCAATCATGAGCGATTCGGTGTCTTCGTTGTCTGACAAGAATAACTTCGTCATTACCTCCCAAGAGGTGAAAAATAGAGTAGATGTGGTTACCTCTTTGAGAACCATAACATCAAGAAGGGTCGGTGATGTTAACTATATCAATGCCAAGACAGCCCATGATGATACAGAATTATTGGCTGAAATTGGATATAAGCAAGAATTGCAAAGACATTTCTCCAAGACTCAAGTGTTTGGTGTTGCATTCTCCATAATGGGTTTATTACCATCAATTGCGTCTATCTTAGGAGTTGCCTTGCCGGGTGGTTCCGTATCTCTTGTTTGGGGCTGGGCAATTTCAGGCGCATTTGTTTTAGCTAATGGGCTCGCTATGTCAGAGTTGGCGTCTGCCATTCCCACTTCTGGTGGTCTTTATTATTACACACATTACTACGCTCCTCCAAAGGTTAAGAATTTTTTATCCTTTATTGTCGGGAACTGTAACTCCCTAGCATTGATTTCTTGTCTTTGTTCAATCAACTATGGTTTAGCAGGAGAAATATTATCTATTGTTGTTGTCGGTAGCAATGGTAATTTCAACATCACAAATGCAAACACATACGGTGTTTATGCAGCCTGTATCATTGCTACGGCTGTTGTTACTTCAGTTGCTACCACTGCAGTCTCTAGGTTGCAAACGTTCTCTATTGTATCCAATCTACTATTGATATGCATCTTTTTCGTTGTTCTTCCTGTTGGTGTCGCTAGATCAAAAGACATGGAATTTAATGATGCCGCATATATTTTTGGTGATTTCGAGAATTTGTCAGATTGGAACAATGGCTGGCAATTCATGTTAGCTGGTTTCCAACCACTCATTTGGGTTATTGGCGGATTTGATTCTTGTCTTCATATGTCTGAAGAGGCCAAAAATGCCACAGCTTCGGTCCCATTCGGTATCATAGGATCTATCAGTGTATGTTGGTTTTTGGGTTTCTTTATTTGTATTGTCATTGCTGCCTGCTCCTCGCAAGACGTAGCTGCACTTGTAAATACTAAATTTCACCAACCACTAGCGCAAGTCTTATTCGATGCCTTGGGTAAAAAGTGGACTATTGCTATCATGACCCTTATCGCATTCTGTCAGTTTTTGATGGCAGCTTCAAGCTTGACTGCAATCTCCAGACAAATTTGGGCTTTCGCTCGCGATGATGGGTTACCATTTTCGTCGTGGATAAAGGTTGTTAATGTTAAGTTGTCGTCCCCATTAAGAGCAACTTGGGTAGGCGCAGGCGTCGCCCTGGCTATTGGATGTCTATGTTTGATTGGCCCAGTTGCTTCTTCAGCTTTATTCTCATTGTACATCTCTGCTAACTACTTCTCATGGATGCTTCCAAACTTGCTAAGAATGACTTACGGTAAAGATGTGTTTACCCCGGGTGCATTTTTCATGGGGAAGTACCTCTCTCCAGTTGTAAATTGGATTTCCATCATCTTTGAACTTTTCATGATACTACTAGTCTTCTTTCCAACTGAACAGCATGGTATAACTCCAGACACTATGAACTACAGTGTTGTTTTCATTGGTGCAGTATGGTTCTTGGCAACAATTTATTATTTCATTTACAAGCATAAGTTCTATAAAGGTCCAAAATCAAACTTGACAGACGAGGAATACGAGGAAAACGTCGGTCAAGACGTTCTTGACGCTATCTTATCTAAAAGCCAGGATTGGGACAAAACAGAATAGACTTCTGTGGTTCCCAAAAATTGTATGGGCATTTCTAGCCCTCCATTTATGGGAGTAAATATCAAGTATAAGGCCAAGGCCCCCATAAATTAGGCTAAACTCTACTACTTTGTCCACATATAATTATACATTGTTTGAATACTAACTCACTCTAAACCCTTGAAACACTTGCTGCGTAAATTCTTGGCGAACTTACTTCCAGCTTCATAGAACTTTCGCACAGATCGATCCACATTAAAGTTTGTTTTCGCCTCGAAAAATACCCTTTACGGAACTTCTCGAGACTTTAGTTATGACAGTGCATTGATCAGTGTCTTACTTCATCTCACAAAAAGAGGATACTTGTTAAAAGAATCACTAAACCGAACAGTCATGGTAATTATCCAAGGACATCATTCACTAAGTGTTGTCATCTTTTATTGGTAACAAGCATCAAGAAAAGAAGGTAGATCTTTACTAAGTGCTACCGGCTTGAATGTTACAATCGTTTGGTCATGCATTTCACCACGGTCGTAAACGCTGGTTCGCTCGTTAGTACTCCAGACCAAATTCCAAATGCTTTGTGTGAATGTCTAGCAGGTTCGTCTACGAGCAGAAATGGAATCATATTCATAATACTCTATGAGAACGCATCTTGTTTAGTTATTCCTGCTCGGAAGAATTGAAAATCTTTCTGCATTGATTTTCCACGTTTTGAAGGTGCAAACAAAACATTGGTTGACGTATACGAGTTCTAGTTAAGAGAAATCCCACCGGTTCCCTTTTCACAGAGTCACTCTCGGTAAATCGTTTCACCCTTCTTGGTGAACTAGAAAGGCAGGCAATACTCGGCGTTAGAGAACAAACAATGGCATTTCTAGTTCGGATGCCTGTTCGTTGTTGCCTACATCCATTTCTGTGTCAGAGGGCTCGAGTGATGCAAAAGAATCCCAAAAGGAATGATTTGAGATTACTGTACGAAAAAAAATGACAACATTCGGTAATGTTTTTACTATAAGAGCTAATGCTTGGGAACCGGTAAAGGTGGTTCTTCTTTCCGTTAAATATTGGTGGTCTTCACTCTATTGATACCATGAACACGTCAAGAGTTTGAAGCAAAACTACCTCGAAACCTAACTTTAAACTTGAACAAAATGGATCCCCTTCTGCAATTTGTTATTGGGTTCCTAGTCGTATCATCAATACCATATTATTTCATACTGAAGATCAAATACAATTTCATCAAATGGCCCGTTCTCATCTGGTACCTGTTCATGCAGGTTCGCACTGTGAACCGTAAAATGGATGAATTTTAATATTACTATCGAACTAGATGTTCTCTAGAGTTGTTATTAGCACCTTGTTAAGAGAGTACAAGAACCGTATTTTTTTTTTTTGACCTACGGAATATATTATGGAACTGGCCAACATTCAGATTTCGTTGTAAGAGCTTCGCTTATGTGGTTAGTAAACTACTTAAATATTAAAAATCAAGACATCTGGCTTTAAAATGTAGGTTTCCTGAAAGAGGACCAACGAAAATTCTTGGACGTCTTGTTCAGAGCGGTTAAGTAGCTCATTGGCGTTCAGCAGTTCTTTTATGCTATGTATTTATTATCTATCTTTTGTCATTGAAAATATAAGTAGCACATAATAAATTTGAAATTATAGTGTGGAATTTAACCTTAAGCATCGAAATGTTTAAGAGTTTATTTGTGCTCAATTACAAAAAAAAATGGGTAACAATTTGATGTCAATGAACAAAAACTTATTCCCTATTATTTACTGGTACCCTTTGAAAAGGCTGGAAACTATACCCAAAAAATACTGCAGTGCATTAATCAGTCGCGGTGCTCATAGAAAAGAGAAAAGACTTAAGGATTCATGTAGAGGTATACAGTGCTAAATTGAGATATTGACCTGGAACCAAATATCTAAAATAAAGCAGTCTATCCTTCAAGATAGTTCAAACCTCGAATCTGAATTAATTGCTGTGAGTAATTTCTCTCTCAATGTATGATAATTTTGATAATCAGGTAACTTCAATAAATTGATGCACGTTGATGCTGTGGGTAGTCTATCAGTTTCATCACCAGCGTTACGTATCCCAAATAATGGATTTAGAGAATGGAAGCCTTTGAGCGGCGCTGTGGGGACAGAAAAGACGAATTTTAGAAATTTTCGCCTTTCTTCTGGTGTAAAACTACTCAGTACTTGCCAGAAATGTTGGATTGTGACGCTGCTTTCCGAGAAGCCACCATATGACGTGTTTTTCTTTAAGTCTTCGAGGTCGAAATCTTTCTCAGAACCACTGATTAGGGTCTTCAATTCATATGATGTGAACATTCTCAACCAATGTGCAGGTATCATATACGAAAGACCAGTAATGAACCTACTGGTCACAGTGTATAATTGTAAGTTCAACTTATAATGAGAAATGCGAGTAATGTATTCGAAAACATTCTTCTGCGTTACCTTTGTAGACAAGCCATCCTTGATTAATGGTATCCGTTTACCATTTGGTGCATCAGGAACCTCAAAGTATAAATCCATATACGCTAGCTCATTCTCTGACATCTCCAAGAGTTTCATCAAGTTTCTATAATATTCAGGATCTAAAGAATATAGATCATTGAATGGCACGTTCATGTTATTTTCAACGTTGAGAATCTTCTTCAAAAAGAAATCTGCTAATTCAACATCAACCAAAATATTTTCATATAAGCACTTTCCCAAAATCTTCCCCATGAAAGAAATGTACTTCAAATTTTGGGGGGAAACATTCTTAGAAGGATAAAGTTTATTGAATGATGTTGTGTCGAATAATTTGAAAGGCTGATTAATGAAGCCTTCTTGGACTAACGTTTGTAAAAATTCCTTCGTGATACCTCCACCATCTATACCGGCCTCAGGACCGAATTCATTCACAAATTGTATTCCGAGTTTTTCTTTAAACATCTCGCCTACCGCACCGTAGGCATTATAAGCATCTTCCAATGCGTGCTCTCTCCGTATGGTTGATCTTAACCTATTTTCACCAGGAAACACACCAAAAAAGCTGTTACGACTGTAAATTCTGATCTTATCAGCCTCTATCAAATCATTAAAATAGTCAACTCTTTCAAAGAATTTGATCATGAATGGAAACTTAAATAATAACTCAAGTTTCCGGATTTTACTAGAAGATCCCCTTCTTTTGGATTTTAAATCGTCCAAGTACTGTCCTTTGATATTCTGGTCAATAAACTTTTTCTTGTCAAACATCTCGTCCTCATTTAGATCCATCTCCTCGAAGCGTACCAGGTACGCTCTATAATACTGCTCGAATTCTAATATCTCTTTTTTGATGTTTAAGTTATGCATTTCCTCAGGAACCAAATCCCAAAAGGTGCTTGTCCCTTTCTTGAGGAATTGAACCCTAGAATCTAAGTATATGAGGTTCCACATGAGTTCGATGAAGGTGTCTAGTTCCTGGGAGGGGATAAAGGTGTCCGAGCCCAAAATGCTTGATATTAGAAGCTTTGCAATATTTATTGAAAGGGCCTGTAATCGATCTCTCGTTATTATAGTCTTAAATAGTTGATCATCAGGCGACAATGGGATGTAAAAGTTTAGCATTTGGGAACAAACAGAGAACGCATTCAAATTAGCAGCTACGGAATCATCACAGAGTAGTTCAAGAAGATCATTTCTTATATGAGTGTTTGTCAATATTGACATCAAAATAGAATTGCGCTGCATTGACGGAAGTTGACTCAAAAAGAAATGAATACCTTTCCAATAGGAAGAAGACTCTTCTTTGAGCCAATCAAAACAATTTAGTAGAGATTCCTGTAGATTGTCATCAATAAGCCTGACATCGATACTAAGTGGTTCATTTAGCTTTGAACATATGATAACGAACCATGAGGTGTGGACTGATAGAGTAGCTTCCTTGATACCCTTGAAGGCTGCTAAGAAATTAACAACGTAGTTAGCCATATCATCTTTGTTGCGATCCAATGCACATTGAAGCTGCGGTTTCAATTCTGACGAGAATAGAGCACTTATGAATAATAAATAATTCTCCTTCTTCATGGTATGCAGGCTTGAAATGAAATATAAATCATTCCAATAATTTTCATATTCACCGCTACTGTTGCAGGAAGGTTGTGTTAGTGCACTGAGTTGTTCATCAGTAATAAGGTAAGGGCAGTTAAGAACGAATTTCAGTTTGTTATGTATATGAGTTTCACTTGCGGCTGGTGTGTCAAGAGATTTCACTGAACGCATGAGTATTGTATCTAACTCTTCAGAAGTCTTTCTTTCGGACACATCACCTAGCATATTACTGAATAGAAATAATGCCGAAGAGTCTGCAACCGTACGATTGATAAGATACACAAATTCATTGGGCTCAAGGTATGCGTATAGCCTTTTCGAAAAGACTTTCAAAATCGACGCCGCGGTTTTATCCGTCAAACTTTGCTTAACCAACCTGTGAAATATCAAATTGTTGGATATTCTCTTCCGCATGTATCTCTGAATCGTCAACACAGCATTGATTTCCGCCCTTTCCCTTTGTCTTCTAGCCCTTTCCAGTTCAGCGTTCTTCAAGATTGTGTCCCTAGTTTTTCTAGGGGCCCTTGATCCCATGTTAACATTTCGCCGAGTAACCTGGCCATTGAAGTTCATCATCTTTGGTCAGTGAGTTTGTGTATACAATCTTTTGAAAGCTTATTGTTATCAATGGTTTATGTGTAAAGTCTTAAGAATCAAGGTATTTTGTATTTTGATGTGAACAGGAAATTATATTATAAATACTGTAATTTTCCGAGTGGGATTAATACCACACCAGACATAAAATAAGGGCTCGAAGAGCTTGATGCTAGACTAGGACCAATGAGCAACCAAGTACCACTTAAACGACTTTTTAAAGTCATACTTGTAATAAGATGTGTCCAAGCCCTTTTGACCCGAACATTCTTTCAAGCAGATGAGTTCTGGCAGTCTTTGGAGCCAGCTCATTACATGGCGTTTGGGTATGGCGAACTAACTTGGGAATGGTCTTTCGGCTTACGAAGCTATGCATTTCCGCTTATATTTCAGATCGGCTATACACTAGTTAAATATGCTGCAATATCTTGTGAATTGATTGTGCAAACAGCTACTGATTGGGTACTGCTATTTGTTGCCAATGTAATTCCAAACTCTGAGTTTGGGTGGGAGATGGTACAGGAGATGAGAAGTTTCCCAGAAGAAATACGAGGGTTTATCGAATACCAAGGAGTGATATATGCACCCAAGCTAATAATGGCGGTTCTAGCAGCAATTGGTGAGTTTCACGTTATTCTTTTAGCTGAAAAATTGTACAAGTTGACCATGGATAAAAGCGATGACAGCAAGGGATCTGACAAGAAGCATTCAACTGTTATAAACTTCACTTTAGTAGCGACAGTTAGCAACTTTTTCAACTGCTTTTTCATTACTAGGTCTTTTATCAACTCTTTTGAAATGATATTGACAAGCGTGTCACTATATTATTGGGATTGGACTTCCGGTGAGCATATAGAATCATTCGACTTTTTGAAAAGTTTGATTATCGGGACATTTACAGTGTTACAAAGACCAACAAATGCTTTTATATGGTTGATTTTAGGAGGATATATGATATTGAATCTTGTTCTTTCAAAGAGGTGGAGAAAACTTTTCAGTTTATTAATTAAAGTGATCTGTGCTTCATTCATCTCGATTAGCACAAATTTATGCATCGATTATTATTTCTACGGCTACATCACAATTCCGGTGCTGAAATTTATCAAGTTCAACTGCACAAGTTCATTGTCTAAATTTTACGGAGTTGCCCCATGGAATTTCCATGTTTTCCAGAGTTTGCCGATTGTGGCTGGTTACTCTTTACCACTTTTGATTCATTCGTTTTTTTGTTCGTTAACAAAGAAGAGATTTCTTTCTCCCCTTGTCAACCCATTTTTGCAAATCAAGACAGTTGTACTCTTGAATGTCATACTGTATTCTCTAATTCCTCATAAAGAGTTCCGGTTTATATATCCTTTGCAACCTTTCTTCATAATATTGAGCGTATTCGATGGGATTTGGTTATTGCAAAAATATGGCTCTACTGCAACCACCAGAACTATGGAATTCTTCTCACAGGTAATGTGGATATTGCCTGTAGTATCAATGGTTGCTTCTATGTTGCTATCCACACTACATGAATCGGGAACCGTTGCTGTTATGGACTATTTGCATTCCATCAGAAATATTGACAGTATCGGTTTTATAATGCCCTGTCATTCCACACCATGGCAAAGTCACTTCCATAGAAATGACGTGAAAGAACTGTGGGCTATCACATGTAGCCCACCTCTACATCTTTTGACCGACCCAGATGCTAATGCCAAATTACCCTTTTACATGGATGAAAGCGATTATTTGTACGACAATATTTCGAAATTCATGTACCAGCATTTCCCTCCAGTGTTTAGAAAATCACTTAGATCGCCAGGAAAACAATACACCTACGAATGGCCGGAGTATCTTGTAATATTCGAAGATTTAGATTCACAGTTCATGAATGATTACCTTGTCGACAGCATGTACATAGAGGAGACAAGGTTTTTCAATTCGCTTGTGCATTGGGATAAGAGGAGGTCAGGCGACATAATTATCTATCATAAAATGCCTTGAAGCTGATGCAACAAGTAATAATATTTTTGATTTATCTATATACAGTAAATGCAAGATGCCTAGTAGAATACTTCATAGATTCCATGTATTTGATTTTGATACCTTAACTGTGGTGTCACCAGGAGTTAAACTTTGCCAAGTATTTATGGAAGCATTTGGGCTATACTCTTTAATTTTTTGAATATCTGATGCTCTATGGGAGCTGAAATCCTCAAAGAGTCGATTTACATCTTGATTGTTTTCAGCAAGCTTTTCCATACTTTCATAACATCTCTTAGCCAGCAATAATTCATTATTTTTCATTGTACAATCGAAATAGCCAACGAAACATTCAGTATCATAGAGTTCCATTCCCAACTTAAACCATTCCTGAGCTTTGGGGTAATTCTTGAAGTAATTCATTTCGAGCAACCCTAGTGTTCTAAATGATTCCTTGAAGCCTTGGGTGGCACTGCTTTCAATTAAGTACCTGGCTTTAAATATATCGTTATTCACATACATTTGTCCTAACAAAAAGTACGATCGTACCGAGTAATCAATAGGACAAAGTTTGATTGATTTTAAGAAACATTTCTCTGCTTCAATAAGATTCGGTTTTCTAAAGTGGATCTGGCCCAATTGACCGTATACTTCTCCAGCTAAGAAAGTATCATTCTGTAAATCCAAAAATTTCATATAGTACACTTCGGCAGTAGCATCGTCATGGTTCTTCAGAGCTATATCAGCAGTTAGTTTGACGGTTAAAGGGTGATTCATTTGATAGAGGTTCTTAATCAATTTCTTTGCATGAGATACGTCATCTTCAGTATTACTGTCTGGATCCTTTAGAACATCAAAACATAAGAGCGATATAGCATCATTGTCTCCGATCTCAGCAGCCCTATCCAACAAAACATTCTCCAAGGCTAATAGGTTCTTGTTGATAGCTTTAGTCTTATGCCTCACTTTCTCAAGAACTTTTTTCATTATCATTAAGTCTTTCCCTTTGATGCTATTGGGTATATCAACATCATTACCAGTGTCTAGTCCCTCATAAAGCTTCTCATACATAGGATATAGCTTATTGTATGCAAGCCGACTATCGAGCTCAAACAATATCCTGCTAACCATCTTCTTTTGTGGGAAGATCTCATGCAATGGTGGCCGTTTGTTGGCTAAACTGGAAATCAGTCTCCTGCTTGATACCAAGATACAGCTTCTAAAACCAAGCATCTCGAACAAAAACAGTTTTAGCTCTCGGGTATATCAGAAGATTCGAATAAAGCCTGGAAGATCTCACAAAAGCCTAACGTTCTGCTTAATCCTGTAGGTCTGCCTTTGATCCATTTGTGCGTAAGAACTTGATGATGTATTTGGTTTTGATCCTTTCCTGGTTAAAATTCGAGTTTCTATAAAATGATTCTTTACCAACCGTTACACATAATCGGATAAGGTCCGATTATTTAAGTTAAAGGCATGAAAGTAGGTGTCAATACACAATCAATATCTATCAATGGTGCTAAAATTCCAAGCTAATTGTCGCTCTTTGATTCGACCATTGTTTTCACGTTTTTATTCGGCTCCTGTTGATTATTCGCATGCTGTTATCGGTGCAGGTGTAGTCGGACTGGCTATTGCCAACGAACTTACCAAAGTCCCAGGCAATAAAGTGATTGTTTTGGAGAAGAATGCAAAGATTGGCCAAGAAACTTCGAGCCGTAATAGTGAGGTGATTCATGCTGGTTTGTATTACCCAGTAGATTCGTTAAAAACGAAGTTTTGTATTGAAGGAAACCATATCATATACAATGAATTGAATCCCAGGAAGACTGGTGTCGATTGGCTGAAATGTGGTAAGTGGGTTGTGGCACAAACTGATTTCGAAGATGCATATGTTGAACGTATGTACTATAAAGCGAAATATGAGTTAAATCTTCCAGTAGAAATTTTGCCCAGTCACAAGACTCAATGGCAAGAGCCAGCTGTAATAGTCGAAAGAAGTGCACTTGTATCTCCAACCACGGGTATCATCGACTCACATTCTTTGATAGAATACCTCTCTGCTATGGTTGATAACCAGGGGGGTGATACTGTGATTGGATCTGAAGTTAAGGATATTCAATTTTTAGGATCTAGCTACGCTCTCCAATGCGTGGAAACGCTGAATGGTACTGCAGAAGAAGTCGAGATTCGTGTAGAAAATGTTATCAACGCTGCTGGATTATATGCAGACAAGATTGCTAATATGATCTTACCACCTGAACGTCAGGTAAAGCAATATTATGCCAAGGGCAATTATTTCACTTCGAAGACTCAAGTTCCAGCTGTGAGAAGATTGATCTATCCTGTGCCTCCCAGAAATGGCAAATCATTGGGAACTCATTTGACCATTGATTTAAATCATCAAGTGAGATTCGGTCCTGATCTTGAATATGTTGACTCTGCGGATGATCTGATCCCAAACCCGCTGAATATTGAAGACGCTGCCAAAACCATCACAAGATATTTCCCTCATCTGCAACCAGGTGAATTAGAGGCTTCATACTGCGGTATCAGGCCTAAATTAGCAGCACCAGGTGACACAGAATTCAAAGATTTCTATATTAAAGAAGAAGAAGGATTCCCGGGGTTTGTTAACCTGCTAGGTATCGAATCTCCAGGTTTAACGTCAAGTATCCCAATCGGGAGATACGTGAAGAAGATACTTCACGGTTAGGAATAACAGATAACATGCAATAATGAACTTTTTTTTCGTACATATCCTCGTATTCTATTCAAAATATATCTAGGTATTTTCATTTATTGAGCTTAGGAAGATCTTGTGGAAGTGTAGGCTCCGGCAATTCCTGGAAATATTGACTTTGTAGACACTTGACTGCATCCCATCTCTTTTTAGGGTTCATTATCATCATCCCACTTATCAGTTCAAGTGCATTTTCCGTAGCCGCTATGAATCTTCTTCTCAATTCCTCTCTCGATGGAGGTGGATATATTTGAATCTTATTATAATTGCTAAAACTAGAAACTTCAGGCCAATCCGCATCAGTAGGAGTTCCTAACGCACGGAATGTTACGTTTATCTGATCAACATCATCTTTCCCCGGCAAATAAGGAATTCTCAACATTAATTCTGCGAATATAACACCGACAGACCAGATATCGACCGCAGAGGTGTAGTGTTTTGCACCAAATAAGAGCTCCGGTGCTCTGTACCATCTGGTAACAACGTTACTGGTCAAAATCTCCTGTGGTGACGCCATTAGTCTGGCTAGACCAAAATCTGCGATTTTCAATTGACCATCAGGTGCTAATAGTAAATTATTTGGCTTCAAATCTCTATGAAGTATGAAGTTTCTATGACAATGGTGTACACCTCTCAAAGTCATTAGAATCCAGGACTTAATATCTGCTGGACTGAACATAATAGAAGTGTCCTTAATAATGATCTCCAAGTCGGCAGGTAGAAACTCCAACACTAAATTCAAATTATCGTTTGCCATGAAAACGTCTACTAATTCAATAACATTCACATGCTTCAACTCTTGTAGAAACTTCACTTCACGTAATGCTGACATGTCAAGTCCATCTTTGAACTGTGAGGTCTTGATCTCCTTCACCGCAATACTCCTTCCAGTGGACTTCTTAGTTCCCAAATAAACCACGGCATACGTACCTTCACCAGCCTTTTTCTCCTTAGTATAGTCATCAACAGTAGATTTTAGGGTCATGGTTTATAACTTCGAGCTCTACCGTATGACAGAATCAGTTCCCAGATCCAACGATGACTTTAAACATCAAATGTCTATCTGCATGTTGGCAGAAGCTTGGACCTTTCTATATTAAATATGAAAAATCTTTGAAAGTTTGATACATATTATGCTATGTAAAGGAAGAAGTGTATGGTGAATCAAAACGAAGTACCATCGGATCTTCAGAGTTAAAAACTACATTCGATTGGGGAAATGATCTCAAAATTGTTTGGAAGAGGAAAGTTCTTTCGAAACGTGGCTCTTCAAGTCAGATTTAACAGTTCTGAAGCCGTCGAATTTCGACCATTGCACTCATCGCTAATATCAAGAGCAGAGCTGTATGTCAATGAATTGCGAGAGTTAGAGGACCTGTTGTCGCAGGGTGGATCCTTCGATCTTGAGAAACAGAAGAATTTTGCCAAACTATCTACGATTGTGGATTCGTATTCCAAATACAGAGAAGAAGTCAATCAGTATAAAGAACTACAGGAGATACTGGAATTAGATCCATCATTACGAGAAGAAGCCGAAGCAGACATAGCAGCACTACTCCCAGATTTGAACAAGACAGGGGACTCTTTATTGAATAAACTCCTACCGCCTCATCCTTTTGCAGATAAACCCAGTATATTAGAACTAAGGCCTGGTGTCGGTGGTTCTGAAGCTATGATATTCACTCAAGATCTGTTGAACATGTACATTAACTATGCAAATTATCATAAATGGAAATGGAACCTAATATCAAAAACTGAGAACGCAAGCGGTAGCGGAGTCCTGGAAGCAATCTTGAATATAGATGAACCAGGTTCTTATGATAAATTGAAATTCGAAGCCGGAGTTCATCGTGTTCAAAGAGTGCCTGCCACAGAATCAAAGGGAAGAACTCATACTTCCACTGCGGCCGTCATTGTGCTACCCAAAATGGGTGAAGAAAGTGAATCTGATGCATACGAGAGGACTTTCAAGCCAGATGAGATTCGTATCGATGTCATGAGAGCCAGTGGTAAAGGTGGGCAGCATGTCAACACTACAGATTCTGCTGTCAGGTTGACACATTATCCATCAGGCATTGTGATTTCAATGCAGGAAGAAAGGTCTCAACACAGAAACAAAGCCAAAGCCTTTGCTATCCTACGAGCAAGGTTGGCCGAAAAGGAAAGGCTTGAGAAAGAGGAGAAAGAGAGGAATGCAAGGAAAGATCAAGTTTCCACGACAGACAGATCTGACAAGATCAGAACTTATAATTACCCACAGAATAGAATCACGGACCATAGATGTGGCTTCACACTATATGATATCGAGGGGGTCATGAAGGGTGAGAGGCTAGATGATGTAATTGATGCTATGGACGCGTTTAGTTCTGAGCAGAAGGCTAAGCAATTACTTCAGGACATGTCAGCTTGATCAAATATTCAGTTGGAAACACCGTTCTGCGCCAGGGAATGATAATTGGATTTACACTGTAAATAGTATAAAATAAAGTTGCATATATGTATAGAAGAAAGCACCCTGAACATCAATCTAGTGTGAAACCTCACTCGAGGGTACGTATTGGTGTATAGTGTGTTGCTGTTTCTCACCCAGTTCTTTATACGAACCATTATACGATTTTTGACTGGAGAAATTGAAGTGTCAAAATGCAAAGTATGCTTAGATACATAATCCCTTCAACGATGAGACAAAATGCAAAGCACCAACGGGATCAGTGGTTAAAAATGACTGCATCAGATCATGATATCATGTACCATTTCCAGTCGTCGTTGCGAATAGGGGAGCTAGAGCGATATATTTTCACTTATGACCTTTATATGGGAGATGAGATACCCAGTGATTTAACGTTGGATTCATTGTGGTTGAAGATCAAAAACATTGAAAACGTGACGCTCAGGGCAGCGTATTTGATGGGGCCCTACGTGTTGTACGCGGATGTGCGAACGAAGGATTACCACCACAAACAAAGATTATTCATTTCTGCTGATCAACCTCAGTTTGAGTCTAATATTCAACCGCAACAGGATTTTATTGCGGAGCTTTCATTGCACAACTTGAAGAAACGGTACGTATGGATTGTTGACATTGCAAGCCAAATCTTATTTACCAAACAGGCATCGATAAACTTTTCTATCACCGTAGGTGGTAGTAAGGAATCAATAAGTGTGGACTCAGCAAGAAATATCCAGTTGGGGGTACAGAGTTCAAGAATGAAAGTGGATAGACTGACTACCGCAGATCTTTGGAATGCATCGTTGCTTTCAAAGAGTGTTTTTGGTAGGCGAAAAGAGCATCTCGTCATTCTTACGCATGGCTTACACTCTAACGTTACGTCGGATTTATTTTATATCAAGGAACAGATTGAGAAGACTCAAAACCAACATGAGGAAATGCTAGTTGTGAAAGGATTCACCGACAATGTATGCAAGACAGAGAAAGGCATAAAATGGCTAGGGACCCGGTTGGCCGAACATATAGTTCATAACCTATACAATGATGCTACTGTAAAAATTTCATTCATTGGACATTCATTAGGCGGATTGGTTCAATCCTTCGCAATTGCTTATATCTCTTACAACTATCCAAAGTTTTTTGAACAGGTTGAACCTGTAAACTTCATAACAATGGCATCTCCCATGCTTGGGATTGTTAGTGACAACGCAGTTTATATCCAGCGGCTATTGGCAATGGGTATTGCCGGTAAGACGGGACAGGATCTCAGCCTACAAACATACAATGGACTTAAACAGCCTCTTCTACAAACTTTATCCAGCTCGTCTGCTTTGAGAAGGATTCTAAAATGCTTTAAAAGCTGCACAGTGTATGCAAATGCTTGCAATGATGGAATTGTACCATTATACACATCCGCACTATTATTTCTAGATTATGATGATATTTTGGATAAGCTTAACATGAATACTGAAGATTTACAGACAGACTTCTTTCAAAGGAACTTCATCTCTCCGCTAACTAAGGCCATGGATATATTGATGCCTCAGAGGGTCTCACAAAACGGAACAAAGATACCTGTGGCATCGATGCTTGATTCTGCATACTCAGTATTGATTCCTCCACTACCTGACAAATCTTATATAACTGATCCGAAAACAAGGAAAGACGTTGTAGTACATGATAAAGTATACAGCGGACAGGATATTCCAGATCATCAATCTAATAGCCAATTGGAGGTCATGAATAGCTCAAATGTTCTACTTAAAACATTTAACATAGCTTTTGGCGGGCAGTATAAAAAATTGGAGGAACAAATAGCAAGAAATTGGCATAAAGACGTCAAATGGAGGAAAGTCATTATAAATTTGAAGCCTGATGCTCACAACAATATCATCACCAGAAGAAGGTTCTCTAATGCGTACGGTTGGCCGGTGGTTGATCATTTAACTGAAACTCACTTCTTGAATGACGATAAATCTTCACGATCATGGAAACTGGATCCTATCTCGAAGGACGAAGATTTTGACTGGATTGTAAAGCCAACGGTAGATAGCGTATTCGACGTAGGTCCAACGGGCATGATTTGTACTTTTGGGGAAATGTTGGAAAATCTGAAAACGTCCACACTGGAAGGTATGACCGAAAGCACTGTGCCAACGTCGTACAGCCAGGAAGAATTGTTTAAATATGAAGACTGTTTGGATAGGGATGGCGGAATACTTCCTTAATTATTTATAGAATTTTGTATAATGCATAATCTAATTCAGAGTTAGAAATGTATTTTAAGCCTAGTGCATCTCTCACTTCAAGATAGTCTTGGGATTGTGACATATATCCTTTACTCAAAAAAGGAAGTACTTGAGATTTGCCGTTGTACTTTAGGCTTAAGACTTTCATGAACTCTTCAAATTCTTCTTCTTGAACACATTGTGGAACATCATCTAGTTGTAATACAGTTTTCAACTCTCCATAATCAAGCATGACTTGTTTTAATCCATTTTCAGAGAAGTTATTAACTTTGACAACGTAGTCTTTCAAGTAAAATATCCATTGCGTAAGTAAACCATGGAAAATGGAAATAGAAATATTTGTTGGCAACTTTAACAGAGCAAATTCAGCCTTAAGCTTGGATGATTTCTGGATCGCGCCTATCAACTCAGTTGAACATTGAGCCGGAGGGTTAGAAATCTCCTGCCATTTGCTGAGTCTAAAGTAGGGACTGAGAGAGGCTTTTAATATTTTCTTCCACCTATGAATGATTGATTCCCTTACTGTCACGACTGTTTCTTCCAGAGCTGAGAAGGATTCCGTAAAGATACTTGGATAAGTCGAGTTACTCAATTTGTTGAAAATATATGTCAACTCAATAAATGCTGGTTTGAAGCGAAGTTCAGACACACATTGTTCAAGAAGAACTATATTGTGTAGCTTCAAGAAAGTGATTTCCAGTTGTTTTTCTTCCGGAAGCAATGATAAGGCTGGGTCTGGCGATATTATGAATTTGTTGTACCTGCTCACAAGCTCCAAGAATATTCTACTGACGATCTGGAGCTTGTACGAGTTTAGATGATAATAATCGATATTGAAACAAGGTTCAAAATATTGATACATGCTTTCTAAAAGCTTCACCAAATCGGCACCATTGGTAAGAAGAGCAGAGGATACAATTTTTTCATATTGATCTAGTGTGGAATCCAATTCAAATTCTAACCAAGCTTCTAGGACTTTTGTAGGTAACAAGGACACTAAACCAATGCCGGTGTAATAATGTTTTTTGATCAACGCATTGTCATTAATGAAAATTTGGGATATTAGGACAATCATTGTCCTAAGGTTTTCATTCGTTTGATTTTCCGATATATTTAACAAAGTTTGGGTGATTTTATTTCTTATTGGATTCAATGTATGGTTGATGAATTGCTCATGAACGAATTCCTTTGTGAGACCTGACTTTTCATCGCAGAATATGTCGATACAGCGAAACAACTTTGTTTCTAAATATCTATCAAGGAATTTGAAATAAAGCTCGATACTCTGCTTTTGCTGACCTGAATCCTCAAACTTTGGATTGGAAAAATGGTACATGAACTTGATTAAAAAGTTATGGGAGATACCTTGGAAATTCCAATATTGCCTATTTTCATTATCATCACTAGAATCATCTAACCATAACGTCTGTAAATTGAATAGTGTTGAAGATTGCTGACGAATATCGTGTATGATTTTCTTGGAGCTGACAAAATAGTCTGTGTCCCATTTACTGTTTAATAAGTCTTGTTTGAACTTTTCCATAAGTTCCTTAGCAATCGCTTCAAGTAAAGAGTTGAATCGCGTTATCACTTCCATGGATTCAATTCCAAGCGATACTATTCGCTGTTTCAAAGTTGAGAGATGCTCCAAGTCAACACTCTGTAGCTGCTCAGTCGAGACTTTCTCAATTTCTTCTATCACCTCAGTTTCATGGCGAAACACTTCCTTTTGCCTGAACAAATTTTCAATCTGATCTAATACTTGCAAACGACCGTACTTCAATCGTAGTGGTTCTATATGTGCTATATTTGAAATCGAAGATATTTCTGCCGTTGCATCATCTAGCCTTTTCTCGATAAGATCCATTTGGTTAATGAAATCATCTTCCTCATCTTTCAACTGTTTCAGCCTTTCTGCTAATTCATCTCTTTTTGAGCTCACCTCTTTAATGTGCGAATCAATGTTAATAAGATCCTGGATTGATTGCAGCATCTTGAGAAGGTGCGTTGCTGAGTATAACAAGAATAATGGGCATCAATTGTTGTTGGATACACTCAGTAAGTCCTTCAATTCACTTCATTCCTTCCAAAGAAGCTGCTGTTATATCTCTGTCAGGTTCCGAAAGTCTCCAATTTCCGGGTAATCTTATTTACCTCATAATATGTCCCGACGTTGAGTAACTCATCCTTGACTACAATGCTGGCTAAAGGACCCATCCATAGTCCAAATATACAGGGATTGAACTGCTGTGAAACTGCTATTTTAGAGAGATACCACCTTATCAACTGCTACTTTTGGAGGGTTTACTGTTTTCCCAGCCGGATTGACGATAAAAACGGTAGGATTTTCTCTTTTCGGTATGGGGAACGAAAAATGTACTTTTTCAGAAATTACGGGCGTGTGGCGTAGTTGGTAGCGCGCTCCCTTAGCATGGGAGAGGTCTTCGGTTCGACTCCGGACTCGTCCATTTTCTTTTTTGTCTTGAACGACAACATTGCATTCGAAGCGTATAAAGACCTTCCCTCCAAGCTAGTAGTTGATGCAGTCTTGATTTTTTGGACGCTTCATCGACGTGAGGAAGAGTACCGGTTTGTGTTGGTCAGCAATGTTACAAACGGGATTGAAACGATACTTATGAAAGGTATATAAAAGTGCGTTAATTTGGGAGGCCGCCGCGGGAGGCCAGGACGTGGAAACCGTTACTATTATTTGTGTTGGGTAGTATCCTGCGGCGTAGGCAAATCTGCATCATTCTCACTATCACTTTCTTTTTCTAAGTCTATCTCTTCCGCTTCTTCCTCGTCTTCCTCGTCTTCTTCAGGTCCCAAAGATTCCGCTTGCGATTCACCCTCGTCGTTCTTAACGTCAGAAGCAGTAGATTTCTTTGGATCCCTTTTCAGTTTCTTCTTTTCAGGAGCAGTTTCCTCACCTTCACCATCATCTACATCGTCTTCTTCTGCAAGATCTTCTTCAGCGTCCTCATCTGCCTCTTCATCCTCATCCTCATCCTCCTCCTCTTCTTCCTCTTCCTCAGGCTCTTCTTGTTCCGGAGGATAGAACTCTTCTTCACCCTCATTATCCCAAACGATATTAAACCTAGTAACTCTTGGTTTCTCAGCAAGGATATTTCTCACCACATGATCAATAGGCACTTTCTGAGGTGGGTTCTCTCTCAATTCTTCCAAATCGTATTCGTTGTTTACGTAGTACCCAACCCTTACAAACTCTTTACCATTATAAGAGCACGATAGTAAAATCACAGTAACACTGACCAATTCACTAGCAGGAATCAGATCTGGTGAAGGTGCATCTGCCACGAATTTGAACTTGTTGATACCAACGGGTATAGGACCCACCAGGATAGAATCCAATTCTTGATCATGGTCAAGTGATCTAGAAGAACCAACATACGTCAATTTCCATTCCAAATCGTGTTTTAATGGCTCAAGACATTCAAAAGTGATTTCAAATTCATAAGGGTCTGTGAACTTGGCTGGATTGTTCAATACCTTGATTCCTAAAAGTGATACAATAGACATGACCGAAAAACCGCTGTAACTAATATAATGATCCCTACAGTAACTCTCCCGATGCCTTGATACGTAGTCACTGGATTAACAAAGCTTGTTCTTAGAGCAATGCTTTTGTTAAGGTTATGTGATGTGATGTATAATCTTTTTTTCTATCTTTATATTGAATAGTTGAAAAGTTTAAAAGAAAGCGCGTCGCGTGAAGTTTTCAATCAGACAAAGAAAAAGACCGGTAGGAGAGAACGTTGAATCAACAAGGGCTGCTGTAGGTTGATAACACTCTAACAACAGTAGCTCGATAATAATACGATCAAAAGTTTTATTGAATGAAACAAAAAAAAAAAAAGAGATATAGAAGTGAATATACATACCTTATGTAAAATTGAAGTTCAAGGTGAAGGAAGATGCAATGTAGAGGGGAAGCCGCAGCACGGCCATTTCCCCTTCTTTTTTTTTTGTTACACCGTCAACGATGTATAAGTATTAGATTCTTGTACGAATTCTTGCGACAAAGGTCTTCCATTATTGAGCGAGCCATACGATAGCACGGCCGCAGAGGAAGTAGACGATGATGGTGAATGAGAGCCATCCAATTCAGAGAGAAACTTCGAATCGTGAACCAAAGATTCTTCAAAGTAGTAGATGGATGCAGAAATGCGTACCACTCCGATGGTTAGCACTATGAAACCGAACACAAGCCCTGTGTATAAAATCTCGGCTGTATGCGGTACCAATGAATCGTGATAGAACATTGTACTGTTCAAGATTGTAGTCAAATTATAGATGGAGAACACAAACGGATAAAGGATCGATGTAGAAAGATGAGAAAGCCCTGCGTTCAACAAATACAACTGAGTCAACGAGAAAGTTACCAATACCAAAACGAGCAAGACCATATGTAAAGAGATGGACCATTCAGTAACGATAACGTTCGACACGCATTTGGCAATGAGTAAAGCATGAGCTGACCATATACCACTAGCAAATACAAGCGAAAACCCTTTGACACGTTTCCCGACACCGAAAACACCCACCACAATAGACATGATAGCTAAAGCGTTGGTACCGACAAAATAACGAATAAATTTTTCACTTTGAGCCAATTCGCACAACTCTTCAAACGTATGCGTCAAAGGAGTGTTTATGAACATACATGACATTGAAGCCATGATGGTACCACCAGCACAAACAAAACCAGTGGGAATCAGGGGGAACGGTTCTCGTAGAAGCATATGGGAAAATAAAGAGTTGAAAACCAGGCCAGATGCCTGTAAGGGAGCCAATACGATCAAGGGCAAAGTAGCTATTTGAATGACACAACCGAATAAATTAGCCAAAAGGAAAAGCGAAAACCCCAATTGCCATCTCTTATTCCTATAAACGATTGATCTAGGTGGTACCTTCAGTTCAGAATGAAGGGAAAGAAGTTCCGAATTATTGTAGTGGAACATTTCAATACATTCAGCTTTCCGTTGGAAAACGAGTCCTAATGCCTGTAAGGCATTAGCCACGATAGCAGCCACGACTCCTAGCAGAACCACGGGGGGCATCTTGTAACCTGGCGAAGAGAAGAGAAGACAATATACCTTGGGGATGAAATGGTATATGGTATAATATGGGATATTAAATGTGTGTTCTGTATGGTTTGGTTCAGTACTTTTGTACTTGATCTGGAACGAGATATGCTAATACTGAGAAAAGATGAACAATGCGAGATGTGAAGTGCAAAGCAATGAAATGGCAGTTGAAACAGAGGAAGAATAGAGTCACGTGAGTCCGAAGGACTCACGTGACTCCCACCCCTCCCACACAGCCATAATTTTTTCGTCTGAAACACTACGGCAGACGGATCGGCGGAATTTCCCATTCTCTTACCATACCCAATGCGGAAACTTGTTTCCGCATTGGGTTTCCTAAGTGCAACACCGTGTTCCTTCACACTGCCACGCAGATCTCTTTCCGTTCCTCTTTCGGAAACCAGTTCCTACAAAACACCCACACACTCCAATCTATATTTCCCTACTACCAATACCAGATCATCTTCCACGACCGTAGCAAACCTTTTCCTCCTCCTCCGTATTGGGTAACGCCATTTCCCGATCGGGCCACTGCCACTGACAACAGGGGAAAATACCCAAAGATCTAGATCTCTTCGCCTGGAATCGACAAAAAGAAACCGCAATTACTTTGCCATTCGAGCCAACCAAAGGACCGAAACAAAAATTCACCGACCGCTATGTAGAACAGCCGGCAGCAGGACGAAAAAGAAAGCGCAATGAGATTTCCGTTTTTGTCTGAAACAGATACTTTCTGTTACTTGATTCGATTTGATTTGATTCACTTTGTCACAGTTTTACTTTTTCAATTTTGGCAATGGATCTGGAAACAGGAATCATAGATTATTACTGTTTATATTTTATAACAGTATATATATATATATATATATATAGAGAAGAGATCTACAGTACGGAAAGTTGTTTCATTAGTGGTAGATTGATTGATTTACTTTGATCTATTTGTTTTTTGTAGTTTTATAGTTCTTCTGCCTTTCTTACCTCGGTATCCATCAAAGATCAGATCATTTTAGTATCCCAACTATTTGCCATTCCTTATTATTATCATTTTTCAATAGGTAATTCGTTTCTAGAAACTATTGATTAATATTACATTCACTTTTCTGACCCTTTGTCGTTCATTAGATCTGATATTTCGAAAATGGTTTCCACTAAATCTTTGTTTGTGTTTGCTTTGAGTGCTTCTGCTGCTTTTGCGGCCCCTGCGCCAGGTTCTAAGCATATCCACCGTAAGGAAAAGAGAGCTGCTGTCACTGTTACTCAGTACTACGACCAAAACGGTAACGTTATTGCTGATCCTAACGCTGTTGCTACTGTTCCAGTCGAAGCAGCTGCTATGCAGGCTGCTTCAGTGGTTACTTCTGCTACTTCTGCTGCGCAGACGACTTTGAGTCCTACTTCTAGCGCTGAAGAAGTGACTTCATCCTCATCATCTTCTTCATCCTCTTCATCTTCATCTTCCTCTTCCTCCTCCTCTTCATCTTCTTCCACTTCCACTTCTACCTCTGGCTCCAGCTCCGGTATCGATGGTGATTTGTCTGATTTCTCCGGCCCAAGTGAAGAATTCGAAGACGGTACCATCCCATGTTCTCAATTCCCTTCTGGTCAAGGTGTCGTCGCCGTTGACTGGATCGGTTTGGACGGCTGGTCCACTATCATGGACATGGACGGTGAAACTTCTAGCTCTTGTGAAGACGGTTACTACTGTTCTTATGCTTGTCAAGCTGGTATGTCCAAGACCCAATGGCCTAGCGAACAACCAAGCGATGGTAAGTCCATCGGTGGTTTGCTATGTAAGAACGGTTACTTATACCGTACGAACCAAGATTCCAAATACTTGTGTGAATGGGGTCGTCAATCCTCTTACGCCGTTAACAACAAGGACTCTGCTATCTCCTTGTGTAGAACTGACTACCCGGGTTCTGAAAATATGGTTGTTCCAACTTTGGTCCAACCAAACTCTAAGAAGCCAATCTCCGTCGTTGACGAAGATTCTTACTACAAATGGCAAGGTAAATCCACCTCTTCTCAATACTACGTCAACAACGCCGGTGTTTCTGTTGAAGACGGTTGTATCTGGGGTACTGACGGTTCTGGTGTCGGTAACTGGGCCCCAGTTGTCTTGGGTGCTGGTTACGTCAATGGTATCACTTACCTGTCCATCATTCCTAACCCAAACAACAACGAGGCTCCAAACTACTCCATTAAGATTGAGGCTGCTGACGGCGCTTCTGTGAACGGTGCTTGTTCTTACATCGATGGTAGTTACACTGGTAGTGGCTCTGACGGTTGTACCGTTTCTGTCACTTCTGGTACTGCTAACTTCGTCTTCTACTAGATCTACAGTGTAGAAACAGATCAATTTTTTTTTTCCCAACGCATCTCACAGTTTTTATCCCATTTTATGGTTAAAAAGAGAGAAAAGATATACCCCTTCCCCCCATTTCATTCACTCGCTTTATTTCTATCCTCTTCTTTTTTGAATAACATCAATACCCTTTGCACCTTTATTCCTCAAAAAAAATCAAATTAAAGATTACTATTTGAGTTCTCTGTTTTCTATTTTTCCAGCCTGCATCATCCGTTCGTTATATCAATTGACGAATCCTTCTCTAAAAAAGATATTCAAAGAACTATTTGTGGATCATTTAGAGTCACACATATTGCTACTCTAATTAAACAAAACTACTCTTTTTTTTTGCACTATTCTTTAAACGTCATTTACATGTTTGGAATTCAAACATTGGTTCAATCATATTTTGATACCCCCGAACTCACATGCATCATTTTGCTGCACTGAATCAACTTAAAGTTCTTTGCCAATTTCCCTAAATTTTTTTCATTGATAGAATTTTGTCCTACAGATTATTTTCATATTTATGGGAGGTTCTCTTTTCCTCTTATAATGTACTTCACCATATCGTTTGGTTGATGTAAGGTTTTTTTATCTTTTATAAAAATGGTGGGTTGTATAATTATTTCTTATCAATTAAGGTTTTCTATTTAAAATTATTTCATCCTTTCTAAATTCGTGCTTCTTTGCTCTTCTTTATTCAACTACCGGTTCATGTTGAGATTCTTCCTCTGGTGGGGCAATAAATGTTCCGGCCAACGCTAGAGCAGGTTCGTCAATATTATGGTGTGCATAAGAAAGAACTCCCATACCACCAGCATCCAACAAGAAGTTTGGATTATCAACCAAGTATCTGTACTTTTCCATTGTTACATTAGGAACAGTCTCATCGTTATAAGTAGGTTTTGGTGGATCGAATGATGGTTCATATTTTTCTTCTAATCCATGTTTGATCCACAAGGATGCGAAATAACGTAATGCATGGCCATGTGCAAACACCAAGATATCACTTGGTACTCCGTCTTTCTGTTGTTGGCGATGTAGGTTTTGAATTCTGGAAATGACACGGGAAAGTCTACAACCGATTTGCTTGGTGCTTTCACCGTTTTCACAACCATCACGCCAGATGTTCCAAGGCCTTTCTTGATCCAAACCACGGGATTTTCTCAATTTGACAATTTCATGGGTCAACAGACCCTCGTAATCACCATATTCCCATTCTCTTAGATCGTTATCGACTACGATTCTGATCTTTGAACGTTGTTCTTCAGTAAGGGATTCCAAAATTAAATCAACAGTCTTTCTAGCACGTTGACGAGGAGAAGTGAAAATGTATGTGATATGGTTTGGGTCAATGAACTTGTTACCAAAGACGCATTTACCAGTTCTTCTCATCTGTTCAACACCATATGGAGTCAACGGAATATCAGTTAATCCGGTATATTGACCGGATTTTGACCATTCAGTTTGTCCATGACGGACGATAATACAACGGGGAGTAACTTTAGACATTGGTAATAAGTGTGGTCTGTCCTCTAACAGCTATCGATTAAGTTGCACACAGTGACTTCACAGGTACAATCCAGGGACCTTATAGATGGAACTTTATGACCACGTATTCCTTCCTTCTCTTTATATCTCATATTTTTTCCGAGCCTTGAAATGAAAATAGACGATGCTTGGCAGACAACATCAGTTGGTGTCCGTTGCTAAGAAAGAATACAAAAGAACCGGATACAGAAGTTTCAATGCTGGAAGCGTGAATTATATTTATACACATTATGTAACTTTACTAGTAGATCGATGCGATAGTGAATTGGTACATGTACATACCCGAGGCGGTATTAGAAAGTGAGAAGAAAATAAAAAAAGTGTCCGTTGATAGTGGAAACCGAAAGATAGAGATTGGGAGTTTTCACAGTGTTCAATCCTTCTTTGGTTCAAAATGGAATTGAATACCCCATAGCTCTTTCTTGATACCAAACATAGTTGCCAAGAACTTATTTTCAGGCAATTTGTAACTTTCGATCATGCTAAATCCCTTCTTGGCCAACGTTTTCTTTGTATAGTTTTCAAAAGAATATACGTCCACTAGCAATTTCATCGATTCTCCGTGTTTGAATTGCGGATGTTCTTTTTGATAGTTCTTGGTACGAATCAACGCCCAATCGATAAGGTCTTCCAAAATCCCACTCTTCAAATATACACGACGACAACCTATCGTAGAAACACCCATAACCAAAGCGTCCTTCTTACTCAATGGCTTGTTCTCCAAGACCGAAACAACAGCAATGGGCGTGTCACGGTACACAATGATCTCAGTGTTATCCAACAGGTTTTCATCCTGTGGTTCGCCACTTGCCAATTTCTTCAAATCAATGCCGTAGATGATTTGTCCATTGGTATCCAAGATCAACTTGGATTTCCTCTTAAACACCATTTCCGTAATCTTAGACAACAAAGTAATTATTGTAGACCCAGTGATGGCCCATACCAATACACATGTCACCATCTCTTTCTTGTTCATCAACATAAACTGATACAACCACCCAGTCACGTGATTAGCATGCCCTGGATAATTGGATTGCGTTGCCAAGTACAGCAACCCACATGAAATCACGGTCGATACTGTGAGTGGATGCCAGAACAAATGCCTATTTAGCAAGGCACATTGCTGTTTAATAAAATCAACAGCAAGATTCAATGAAGCATTAGCAAATTCAGGTTTTAAAGAAGTACCATAGATTGTGGGAGGAGCATCCTCATCAATAGGATCGTTCAAATGAGCATCAATTTGCTTTATACTGACCATTTTATAATCAGAAGATCACGCCTTGTCAGATGTACTACTACCAAACAATATAAAACAAATATCTATTGGATAGTATAGTGTGAGAGAAGTCTTTTGTATTTTCAATCCTAATAGGTAAGTGCAATATACATATATATATATATATATATATATAAAATATGCACTGTCTATTCGTTAAAAGCGAAGTTATGTTTGATTTTCTTGAGAAAATCAATATATCCAGAAATCGAATTTTTCAACATTTCGAATACACATGGACTACATATCATACACATGGACTTGCCAATCAATTACTAAGTACTTGGGTGTGGATTTCTGTGGGCTGTACCTGCTCTTTTTTATGCAGTTGGTTTCGGCTTGTACAATTAGTGCATCTGTGTGTGAATGTACTGTGTATGTATTGTGTATGTATTTTCACCGTTTTACATCTCGACGATATAGCCATATATTACCTTTCATTAATTCCATTTAGTAAACGTGGAATTAATCACATCCCAGGAGCGCAAGAATTGAGGAAACACGGTGTGTGTGTGTGTGTGTGCGTATGCTGCAATGCATATTGTTCTTTCTTTTTTTTCAGTCACGTGCCTAAGAAGCGTAATTAAGATCGGGTGTTAGATCTTCATAGCGGGATTGGCCCGCTTCTTGAGTCGACTGTCGCAGACTCATTCACAAGAGTTTTGGATATACTCGTATGCGAATGCAATCATGTTCATGTATGATTGTGCAGATATAGTCTCATTCACGCCGTGCACATGGCCTTCCGTGACAGAGTTAGTAGTTGAAAACCTGTAACGGTAGATATTCTTGGTTAGATTCCAATACTTGGCAGTATCTGTATTCCCCGTAGTGATCGATGGGGAAACGACGGCTTTGGCACCTGGGTACGTGATATCTTCGAGGATATGTCTAATGGTACCGGCAAAAGTACCCCAAGCTTCGTTACCATATGTAGGCGATACAGGTGCCGGTTCAAGGCATTCTGATGTGTCAAACTCAAAACTTCCGAGGCCATTGGCGTCTTCGATGACAGTTTCGCCCTTATAGGTTAAGCCAACTCCGTATTTCTTGGCGATAGTCTCCACTTGGTCCATGATTTTTTGTTCAGTGTCGTGGCAATTGGATCCGATGTTGATTCTATGGTTAATGTATAGTGTAGATAGTTCTGGCAAGGCGTTGATTTTGAATCCGCTATGGAAAATATCAGCTGCCTGCGTAGTCTTTATCAACCATTTGAATTTGTCATTACCACTGACCCAATCTACCACATGGTCCCTTGCATACTTGCTGTGCTCGTAATGACGGATTGCATTTCTGGGGAGACCGATATCGTCAGTGTCAGTGTGTTCTACCATACAGTACAAATGTTTCAAGAACGGATTTTCCAAATGGAGGGACGGTTTGAATGGATTCGTCTCTACACTATGGATCAAATCAGCCATTATACCAATACCAGTGTTTTCAGGAGGCACCGAAGAATGTCCTCCCTTTGTGTTCAACTGAATTATGCTGCTTAATGAACCCTTTTCACCAACTGCCGGTAAAGCGAAATAGGTGTCACCAATTTTCTCTACCGAACTTCCACCCTCATCTACAATGGCATATATCCCGTCAGTGCCATATTTGTCCATAAGGTGCTCGTTTATGGTCTGGGCACCATATCCGCCACCAACTTCTTCGTCAAATCCAAATGCCAAGATCACAGTACGCTTTGGTTGGAATCCGCCCTTAATTAATAATTCCACTGATTCAAAAACCGAATTGACCAAAGCTTTGCAATCAGCAACACCTCTACCGAAAAGATTCTCGCCATCAAACGTACCATTGTATGGTGGATACCCCCATTGATCTATGGTTTCTGCATTGACAGGCACGACATCTTGATGTCCTGCTAAAACTAAAGGCTTTAAACTAGCATCTTTCCCCTCCCAAACGTAAACCAAATTGTATTTGTATTTAGTTTCATCAAGTTTCAAAGTCTTATGCACTGCAGGGTACGTCTTACGGAAATAGTCATGTAACACTGTGAAGTTTTCATATACCTTAGGAAATTCAATAGGATCTAGATGAGAATCATACGATTCAGTAGGAATTCTAACGGATCCTAATAGTTTCTCAACGGCATCGCTACGATATTCGACATCGTGTGTGATCATTTCCAAGGTCGAGTTATCATTGATGTATGAAGGCGGTTTCAAATTTGGTGCGTTTGGACACAATGGTTCACTTGCAGTCTGATTATCTTTCAAGGTCCTTGACCATCTGGATAAATGCAAACCACATAAAAACAACAAAACTGTCACCACAGCCAAGGCCTTTAGCCTTAAATTAGAAATATGAACGTCACGATTCTCCTTAATACCCATTGTTTACTCGATAAAAACCAGTCGCTCTTTCTACGATACCGTTTACAACGTCAAAGCTTCAAATTCTGAGTCTTCTCTCTCTTTGCTGTAATAATAGCACAAACCTCATTAAGGATATTTAATTTATACTAGCTGTACATAAATATATCTGGTCGAAACTCAAAGGTTCTGCATTGCCAAAAGGGTTATATAAAAGAGGACGTGGGGTATAATATAATAGAATATAATAGTCTTGATTAGTTTGTAAAATATAACGTACAGAGCCAGCCATACAGAGTTCTTGAATATTTTAAAGCTTGGTGTTTCTCCTGCTGCTTAGTCGATATCATAGTTTGCATCGTATCCTTATCTATTATCCATACATAGTGATAGAGGCCGAGGGAAAAAGCAACAAACTAGCTTCTTGGAACCACTTGGTTGCATAAATGACATTTAAGAATGGTCTTGGCAGTGAAAAAAAAAAAAGCACAAACAAACGCAGAAGTTGCTTCTGGTTTCAGGTAGAGAGACCTTTCAAACCTTTGACGGAGGTTTCTGTGTCGACAGTTGTATTTGACTCATCACCGACACCGTTGTACTTCTTCAATTTTTCAATGGTCAATGAACCCAAATCTGACCCTGTAGTCAAGATAGCTCTAGGAACGGATTCAGTTTCCTTGAAGTTCGTGTCGTATTTATCGGAAACAGTCTTGTAGGCAGTTGAATATGTTTCCTTTGCCGTGGAAATGGCTTGTTCATAACCATCCTTAGCTGGCTTCACCAGATTATCATACCTGGCAACAAATTTCTCTTTAGTAGGCTCCAATACATCCTTGGTAGTGTTTCCCAACTCCTTGAAATGGGGCAAGTCAACAGATTTCCCACTAGAAGATGGATGCGTCTCATCCTTGATTAAAGACAAGGGTCTCAAAATCAATTCTTTCACTGTATAGTTCACCACATTAGCAGTATAGTCTACTACGAAATATGCCACCCATACACCTAACTTCCCATGGTCATGGTATTCTTCAACGAACGTATCAATACCTTCTCTGAACACCAAGGTGTTGATGAATTCGTCCAACTTCTTGACAATGGCAACTGATCTGTTGAACGATCTTTTCACGAACGTTGGGGTCTTTGGAGACTCGATGACTTTGATCCTGAACTGGAACAAAATTAGGGAAATGGTAGAAATTATATTTGACACCAAAGACAAGCTCAACAAGGCATTAAGCCACTTTATCAACGTCGGATACTTGTTCAAATGATTGATAGTAGCATACTGTGTAGCAAATTTATCAGTAGATGGTTTATCAACAACAAGTCTAACTGAAGAAGAGGAGCGGGACCTTTGCTTTTTAACTGGGCCTGTCATTTTTAAAGGATCTTTGTACTGTATTTGGTTCTAATGGATAAAAACGATAGATTTCCCTGGTTTACAACAACTGCACAACTCTATTTCGCCTTTAAAAGTACTTTGCAGTTCTACAAACTTAATAAACTGATATAAATATATATTTATATGTAATAGGTTCGTATCCCTTTGAAACTCAAAGCAATGCCTTTTATTTATAGTCAGTCTCTAAAACATTATCACAAGTTTTCCTTAATTTGAATTCAATGCAGAAAAAGAGGCAGAGATAGAAACCAAAACGAAACTGAAGGATACAGTGGGCTAACGTAGTTGGTGTTTCAACTGCGATTAACATTGCCATGTTAATCCGGAAGGAATATGTAGATCAGATATGTTTCTAGATCCACGGATTATTTCGTGCCTTGCCAGTAGTCTTGTCACCATTCCTTGCTATTACCCAAAAAGTAAGCAATAAACAGACTTGCTCCCTATGTACTTTCATTCGTAATCTGCTCGTAGTTCTTTTTGCTATACACTTTTGCTGTCTTTAGGGCTCTTAGTTGTGCCTTTTCAGCCCATTTTTCTTACTGGTAACGGGGCCTTCAGGGGTTCAGACCGTTAGACCGTTACTTCCGTTTGACTTTGACACCACATGATGTGCATGTCCAGACCTTATGGCCATATATTTCCACCTGCTTAAAATAAGAACAGGTGGAAAACCGCGCACAAATTGTATGCATGCCAGGCACCGTCCGTATCTGGAACATGCGTTGAGTAGATTGATGCAAGGCCACAGCTTAGGGTGATGTTTAGATAGAGAGTAAATACTTTTGATAACCACTGCTTACTATATATCGGTGGATGTGAAAAAAAAAATCTCTTTCAGGATTGCTCGCATTCTGGAGGTTGGACTTTCTTCAGAGCATCTTTATTAGCGAAGTCGTCCTCTTCTTCCTCTTCTTCACCGTCCTGATCGTCAAATTCATCGTCGTCTTCTTCTTGTTCATCGCCGTATTCTAATTCTAGTGCTGCACCGGTGAACCAATCCACTGCCCTTGGAATCAACTTGTCCTTGATCTCTTCACCGATAGCATAATCTACAGCCAATCTACTCTCAAGTTCAGCGATTTCTTCTTCGTCAAGATCGTCTTCTTCTTCGGGATCCAGAGACTTTGGTGGGTCAAAGAAGTTGAAGAACGATTCCACTGGTGTCAGCTTTTCAATGGTACGAATTTGTTTAGTAGTCTTGTTCTTTTGTTTTCGTCTTTTCACTTCGACTGTAACGTTATGGTCATTATCGACCCAGTTAATGGTTTCACCCTCTGCATGGTCATAGATGAAGTCGCCAGAGTAACCCAATTCGGACTGGTAGTAGTATGTCTTTGTTAAAGTTTCGTTAGTGAAGAATTCGTTCTCTTTATCGAAGGTGAAAATCAATTGGAAGCCTGGTTTACCCTCAGTTAGATACTCTAGAGTGATGTTCGTCAAGTATGTCAATACATCACAGTCAGCTTCTGTCACGTTTTGAGAAACCATTGGTAAGTTCTCCATGGCTGTCAACCAGAAACAAGGGACACCAACGATCTCTTCCTCACCTTCCTCCGGTTCCTGGTCATGCTCTTCTTCTTCATGCTCATCTTCACCATCCAAAGATCCCCCGCGTTTGATTTCTTCTTCAGTGGCTTCCTTATCACCTGTGATCAACTCGTAACGGTGTTCGTGTAATGGTTTGTATTTCTGCAGATATTTTTGTTCAAGTTCCAACATTTCAAGCTGGAAATTCTTCTCCAATTCGAACAAATCGGACTGAATAGCCTTTAAGGCTAAGATCCTATTGTTCACAGCTTTTGGGAGTCTTTCGAAAGCTTCTTCATCGCCTTCTTCCTCTTCCTCTTCTTCTTCTTCTTCACCCTCATCTTCTTCGTCTATGTTCAAGAACTCCAACTTTTCATTGATCCGGGATAAAGATGGACTCTCGTTGTATTCGCTATCGTCATCCTGATCTTGATCCTGGTCAGACTGCTGCTGTTGCTTCTTCCTTAAATATGAATCCTTAAGCACGCTAGCTGGTGTGTTATGAGGCGTTGGTGCATTATCGATCTTACTCGACCTCGATGTCTTGATAGGGTTGGACATTTTTATGATGTGATCCTTACTATTTTGCCAAATACACTCAAATGTATACAGCTAATGTAGTTCAAATATCCTGCTGCAACACTCCAAGTATCACAAATAGCCCACTACCTCTACGATCAGATGTTCCAAGCTGTTACGTTTCCTACTGAAAGAAAATTTTCTGGCTAAAAAATGCTCTTCTTATATATTCCTTACATATTAAAATAGATCACGGAAGCATGCAAATACTGCAACCGTATGCCAATTCAAAGGACTAAATCGTACCAATTCCTGGTAAAAAAACTCGGAATAAAGCACTCCTGATATCAACGGTACATTATATAATGAATCTTGAGCTGTAAAATACTCTGAAGTAATCCTGATCCCCTCTTCTTTCTCTCAATAGTCGCTTTCTTTGGATATCAGAATTTCAGTTTTATAAAGAATGCAATAAAATTAGAAAAAGCAGCAGGGAATTCTTTTCAAACAAGAACCAACTACCCAATTAACGGTCTGCTCTGCTCATTATAGAATACGATTTACCATTACCTGTTCGAGTTTAAGGTCAGCAGTTTACAAAACTATAATAAGTTTCAATTTTAACATGGTTCGTGCTATTATTGCCCCATCTATTCTAGCCAGTGATTTCACTAAATTAGGTTGTGAATGTCACAATGTGATTAACTCTGGTGCCGATTGGTTACACATCGATATTATGGATGGTCACTTCGTTCCTAATATGTCATTGGGACAACCGGTTGTCGAATCGCTACGTAAAGTTATCGGAAAGTACAACGATCCAGACACCAAGTTACCAAGAGCATTCTTCGATTGTCATATGATGGTTAGTGAACCTGAAAGATGGGTCGAAGATTTTGCTAGGATCGGTTGCGATCAGTTCACATTCCATTACGAGGCTACAAAGGACCCGGTAGCGTTGGTTAAGCTAATTAAGAAGCATGGTATGAAGGCTGCCTGTTCTGTGAAGCCAGGTACCCCTGTGGATGTGTTGTACGAGTTGGCACCATCCCTGGATATGGCTCTTGTAATGACTGTCGAACCGGGTTTCGGTGGCCAAAAATTCATGGCCGATATGATGAGCAAAGTGAAGGACTTGAGAACTAGATTTCCTAATTTGAACATTCAAGTCGATGGTGGTCTTGGTAAACAGAATGTCGAACTTGCTGCCGAGGCAGGTGCCAATGTCATTGTTGCCGGTACCTCTGTGTTCCGCGCGCACGACCCAGCAGATGTCATTGGATTTATGAAAACCAAGGTCAATGATGCATTAGTGACCAAAGGTTTATACGAAAAGTAGTAAGTACCTAAGTACATATACGCACTCTTTTTTATGTCAGAATAATATTTAATGAACGATCCGTTTAAGATCTATCCTAGTATACAAAATGTTTATATAGACAATGCAAACCCCATTTAACGATTTTTAAGACTCTCTACAAGAAATACTGACCACCTAGAGTTGTACCAGAACCTGTCTGAAGGGATAAACCTTGAGATTGAATATCTTCCAACACCGTGGAAATAGCCTCTCTCATCTTTTCCAATTGTCCTTTCTTGGTTTCCTTCTCCTTCTTCACAACAGGCGCATCAATCTGCATACCACCGTTTTCCTCACTTTGAGATTGTAGATCAACTAATAGTTTTCTTTGTTCCACGTATTTCAAGTTACGTTCGATCTTCTTTGCTCTTTTCTTCGAAAGAGTCTTGGTCGTAAGAGCACCAGAGGTCGAATGCTCGCCTTTGTAAAGATCCAATGGTATACTCTTCAACTGACCAGATTTAGATGTTCCTGAAGATCTTGCTGGTGCCAATAAACCCTTCTTTTCCATAGCATCTCTCTTGGCAGCACGTTGATGAACCTTACGGTTCAAGTTAACCTTTTGCTTTGGCCTGTTAATGGAGTTCTTAGATGGCATCTCGAATTTTAGTACTGTGATTAACCGTTAACTTGTAGTTCCAGGAATACTAGCCAGTACTAAGAGTAACAAGTAACAAGATAGCTAGCACAGGTGAATAGTAACGGGGGATCAAGTACATGGTATGGAGATGCATTAACTTTTCAACAGATTCGCGATGAGATGAGATGAAAAATTTTAGAAAAGAAACGGCAGTACAAAATAGATACGGTATTAGTTAATGAAAAATGCTAAGATTTAAGCCAAGACATGCCGACATTGGTACTGGAGAGCACCATCTATGGAAGGGGTAAGAATAGGTGGTGATAAAGGCCACGGTGCTCATTACATTTCGGCTAACTGCTCACTTTATGTATACCAGCGTTATTTCATGGTAATGAAAGTGACATAGTTACCCGGATATTTAAATACGACCCACCCTTAGAATGGACCAATACATGAAAAAAACACACGGTAGTTGGAACCATGACAATAGAGAAAGGATAGAAACTATATACTTGTGTTCACAAGGATTAGGAGGCTAGTTTAAGTTCAACCGTTGGAGTTTTGTCTTGCCTTTCAGCGATAATTTTCTAGTTTGAATATATCGATTCTTGATTGAACAATTCGTATCAATATTCAAGTTTTATCGACAGTAAAGACTTAAAAAGAAAACACCAAATGACTAGTGATGCCGATGATGTGCTAGAGTTTTTAGACTCTTTACCAGCCAGTACTGCTAATAACACTAAGGGAAAGGGTAAGGTTAGTGGGAACGGCGGCCAGGATGAGGATATTATGGAATTCTTAGACGAATTGGAAAATAGTAACCTGGATATTAAGAAGAAACCGTCCAAAAAGGACAAGCCACAATCCTCTAAGAAGCAAGAGAAAGAGAAACCGGAGGAGAAGCCAGAATCGAACGAGAAACCTGTAGAAGAGACAGCCAGTAAAGAGAAACCGAGTGAACAGAAAGGAAAAGAAGAACATGTGGCAGAAGAAGGTGAAGAGGCAGTTCAGGACCCACTGGCGTCAATTTCCAATTGGTGGTCATCTAGCGGTTCTGCTACAGTATCCAGTTTCTGGAACAAGACCACAGAACAAGCCAATCAATTGAAAGAGAAGATAGCTACTCAAGAGGGCAACTTGAAAATAAACGACATAGGGGCCAGATTAACGGCATTGCAGGGGTCTCATGTCATTTCTGGGCTTACTTCACAATTGACTAAGATTGTCATTGGTGAAACGGATGAAGTGATCAGAATTCATTTGGTTCATGATTTACACAATTTGAACGAGGAAACGATTACGTATCAGGTGGAAGACCAATTCGAAAGATTACTATCGCAACAGGTGCAAGGTGGAATAAGAATATTTGCTGATGAATGGGATCACGGCAGGAAAGTGGATGATAACGTTAACTTGAACCTTTTCCAAGGTAAAGCCGTTGACGGTGAAAAATTATGCTTGGCCAACCTTGACAATGCAATCAAGACGTGGGAGACTGCTAAGAAACAATCGAGAAGAACCAGTAACCCAGTGAGTAAAGTAAGCGATCTTTTTGTCAGCATTCTGGCCTGCGAGGTTACTGGGAAAGACGGATCATCCGAAGCCGATTCTAACACTGTTTTGATCGACGCATCGAGACAAAACAACTTCCATTTCATTGTCATCTTGAAAGACATAAGTAATGATATCTTGCTAATAGTGAGATCCCAAGGTTACCCCTCCAAATGGGCCAAATGGTTACAATCCGATGCACTAAGCGATGAGGAATCCACAGAAAAAATCGACCCAAGTGATTGGGTGAAACCATGGATATCCGAAGGTCTTGATCTAACTTTCGGTATTCTTGCCCAACAATACGTCATAAGCAGAATGAATTTGTGAAGTGTCTTTTACATACATATTTTAAAACCCTAATTACTGTTATTAATCATCATTATTATACTCCCATATCAGTTTTTTGGTAACCATTTCTCTTTCAACGATTGAACCGTCGTGCCTAATACAGCTTTTTCCCAGTCAACCCATAAGCTCGTCTGTTTATTCCAAGACCCATTCTCGACACATTTCTGCAATGGTGACCCAAATAGTGGATCCTCAGCAGCTTTTTTCAAAAGAGATTCCGTCTTAGGAATCTGTTCCATTAAGTCGGGCTTATCAATTTTTGCCAAATATTCCAATTGATCTCTAGTAGGGAATTTCTGGCATATTTCAATGTTGATTTTGTTCTTGTGGTTCGATTTTAATGCCGTTAGAAGATTTTGAGCATGAGATGATTCTAATTTGTGTGTGAATAATGTCACTACGCGAGGTTGAAATTGGATGGTTTTAAACATAGACATGATGAATTGAAGATACTGATTGTCAATGTCCCCCTCTATAAAAAATTCGAACTTTTACTCAGTTAAATACTTCAGTCTAATTAAGTCAGGTCACCCCAGTAATTGTTGCTGCCTTTATATACGCAATACTAAATTAAGACATCTTTGAAATATGTACATTTTGGAAATCATACTATTATCCCTCAAATACGCATGGCAGGGAAACAAAATCCCGGAAAATCCAGCAATCAATACTATGATACGGAGTCATGACGTCCCTACTTAGTATCCGGATTGGCAGCACCTTTCACCTACTTGGAAACAGAATCATCAAGCTAACCATTTGTGCCTTGTCTGTGCAATGACTATGCGGTCCTGTAGCAAAGGTAGTCATCCTATAGTTACCCTGCCTCAACGTTACCATACATTTTTTTTCTTCAATTCGTTTCAGCTAGCTCAACATCAAATGGAATTGCAATGAACTGCCAAAAAGATGAATCGTTGGACGCTTTAACGGCCTATTTATCCTTCAAGTGATACCCAGAACTATCACAATCAGTGTTGAATTTTACAATTCATTATAATCTTTTTTTTTTTTTTCACTTGCTCATTGAAAGAATCAGAGTCTCAAATTACAAATGTCCTCTTCGTCTCCGAATAGCGACAGAGCAAGTTCAGTAGGAGTTACTGAACCAGTGGCTTCCGATGTGGAAGAAAATCGTCCTAAGTCCAAGCTATCAGAAGGTGAAGCAGATTTATATTTGGACCAATACAATTTCACAACTACAGCTGCCATTGTTGGCTCAGTAGACCGCAAGATATTCGTACTATTGCGCGATGGCCGTATGTTCTTCGGTGTACTAAGGACGTTTGATCAATATGCCAACTTAATACTACAGCATACGGTGGAAAGAATATATATCGAGGGTGAGAATAAATATGGTGAATGTGACAGAGGAGTTTTCATGATAAGAGGTGAAAACGTTGTTATGTTGGGCGAAGTAGACATCGATAAGGAGGATGCACCATTGGAATCGATGGAACGTGTTCCATTTGAGGAAGCTGAAAGCTATAAGGAGAAAATGGACGAGGTGAAATACAAGGAGAACACTGCTAAGGGTAAGAGACTAGCGCAGCTTGGTTTAACTACCGATTTCAATAAAGGTGATTTGTATTAAGTATAAGATTATAATTAGTTTAAAAGACAAGCAAAAAAAAATCGTAAAACATACAATTCGAAACTAAACTAAACTAAACTAAATCATTACACAAACTGGAGATCGTGTGGTTTTGAAGGGTATTTATCTTTTGATACTCAATTATATATCACATAGAGATATATATATTCACTTATATATGGTTCGGTACTGTACTATTCATAATAAGTAAAATGCATAGATAGCGCGGCATGGCATTCCAAAAAAAAAAAAAAAAAAATTAATGGGACAATAATCCCCATTTGACATAAAATAGAACCATTATAACGGTCAAAATTAATTCTTAACTAACGGATCAACTCATTTGCCAGCGAGCGTCGTTAATTCTTGATCGTATGTCTTTTGAAATTTGTTATAATTACTGATTTCCAACCTCCCCAGTTGTGATATTAATGATTCGTCCGGCGTATCATTAATTCTTAGCGATCGACTCACTTGCCACATATGTGACAAGGGTGTTTGTGTTGAACAGAGTCCGTAACATCCATGCAACTGGATAGACCAATCCACCAGTGACGAGATTTCCTTTGGTGTCACGGCTTTCACCATCCCAATTTCTTCTCTTGCCGCTTTTACACCTTCGTAATCACATTTGATTGCCGCGTTGAAACAAAGCAGCTTACAGGTTTCAATCTTAATCCTCCAATGAGCAAGATCAAATTTGAAATACTCACTCTTCTGTAATTTGGAACCAAACACTTTCCTTTCAGCAGCTCTCTTATTGGAAAGTCTCAAGGATTCTTGTCCCATACCACAAAGTTTTAAGCATTGAAATAATTTTGTAACAGAGGATTTCATTTGTAAAATTTGATAACCTTCACCTCTTTCACCAATAATATTTAACGGTACTTTACAATCTTTAAATTGTACTTCATAAAATTTACCAATCGCTTCATTTGTTTCTATAGGTTCAATTCTTGTTGAATTTGGTGGTAAATCATTCCTGTTAACAAGGCATAATGTATGTTTTCTATAAATGTTGCCCTCATCAAATTCAGTGACACATAAAACTAACCAAATATCTGAGTCTCCTGCATCTTTGATAAACCATTTAGTACCGTTAAGTGTCATAGTAGCCTCCTCTTCGTTTAGATCATCCCCTTCAATTTTACAGGTGGTTTGAACGTTCAACGCATCAGAACCAGACACATCTCTTTCACTTACCATCAAACACGATTTCATATTATTAGAAACTAACTCATCTATCACTTGTACCCACAAATCATGGTTCGAACAACCATTTCTCAACAAAACTTGTATAGTTCCTAAATCGATCAAATCATCCAAATGGAACAAATAACTGGCAATGACAGATCTTCCAGCAAGGAAAGCGATCATAGCAAATTCAACCATACTCACCACTTCCCAATTATCGTTGAAACTATGGTCGTACCCACGTTGATCCATTGGAACAAACATTTTATGCAACTGGTATGCCTCCAATTTCTTCCTTAAATTAATAATGACTGGGCACGTCTCTAAATCGCTTTCATGCTCAAATAGGGTACTCTCTTGCAAATACACCGTATCTAATGGCAAACATTCAAACTCAACAAATTTCCGCAACTTCTTGAACCGATCCATCTGCCTCTCATCAAATTTATCCCTAACACTGGCAGGTATATAGTTTGTGATGGGATCAACATCTTCTAAAGCAGGTTTCTTATATGTCCGCGGTCTATCACTGACATTAGGCATCTCTCCTGTTTTTAAACTCAAACCGAAATAAACGTCCCACTAATCTAAACTATCTAAATATATCAATAGATAGGTAACTTGTGTTGCTCTTAACCGCCCAGTATCTAATATAAAATATGTTAAACTGTCTTGACAATACAGTGGATGTCACTAATTATTATAAAGGGAAACTGAGAAAGAGTTTACGATTTTCGTCTGCTATTTATTTGTCAACGACAGAAAATAAGATGATGAGGAAATCACATAATAAGAGGAAGAAAAGACACAAGAACCACAGACTTCACTGTCGGCTGACACTGACACAAAAACATACTATCTAAATTTGAAGGCTAGAACTCCCTAATTCTATGTATGCTTGTATGTGCTTTGAAATTGAAATTAATAGCAATTAGTTTTTAGTATGGTATCTGAAGCGATCAATATCTACCTATCTATCCCCCATTTCAAAGATTCGGTGTCACTATCTCAGTCACAACGGTAGAACTCACATTCACTAAGGTCTGTAAAACGGGCCTAGTTCATTTGATGGAATAGAGCGTTAATAGTGAGCCATTACACACTATCAGCAAGATGTCACGGCACAAAGGGTAAGTAACGTTGTGCGTTGGTTGTTGAGAGAGGGAAGGGGTGTATATGTGACAAATCATTCGTTTGTAGCATTACTTAAGGTTGTTCAGTAGACTCGTTATATTGGTGTATAGAAATCGGAACCAAATGTCACTAACAAATCAGAAAAGTAACTAATTGCTGCTGACTTCCGATAGAAAAAGACGTTTTAAAGTTTCTTTCTTTCACGATAACTGTTGCTCCCCTAATCAGGTTAGCCTGTTAATCCATTCTATTCCGAAGTTTGCACACTTGAAAGACGTCTCTATCTACGGTATGTAAGGTATGTTTACATAATCCAGTAACGCAGAGGAAACGGATCACTCCTTGGCTGTGGTGCAGTAGCAATAACGATCTATGCAGATTTCTGGGTCATCCAGAACTTTGGCTCCCCTTTCGTAGTTGTCTATAGTATCTGTTTGCGATGAATGTTTCACGGTATTTCTCTGATATCTGTTTGTCTACAATGAAAATTCCTATTTGCTGGCATTTGTTTGCTTTTGTCGCGCGACAGGCTGCCATTTACAATAAACAGATATACATACATGACAGCTACCAGGTACCGTGAACGGTGTTTTCAGGGCTTTAGAATGAGATCATAGTATTTATGACGGTTAGTGTTATTGATTGTATGTCGTGCATATTCTATGAGGGCATTTCTGGTGATGATTTTCTTTGCTTCTAAGGGACCGGACATATTATGGTTTTTTTTTTTTGGAAATGTGTCACAGTACATCGCATCGACGTTGCCTTGTGAAGTTTCCAACAGATGCAGATTGGGATAAGCGTTTCTCACTGTTGGAAGCAATTGAAATGTATAAACTTACGTCCCCTAAAATTTTAGGTATTAGACCTGATTTAACAACTCAAGGGTTTGTTTCAAAGGATGTTCGGTCAATGTCACACACATACCACTTTATAGAGTTGAATGATCAAGCATCAGATGAAAAAACTGCAGGTTGCAAGAGCAAGAACATAGAAGTATCCAGGTAATGAGTTATACCGAGTATAGCATGTACACTGATGACAGTAGCAGTGATGAAGAAGATCAGATAAACGTAGTTGAAAGTGAAGCTACTTCTTTAGAAGATGATGCTTTCGACGTAGACAGCTTTTTCATGGAAGCTAAACATTCGTTATCAATCCCTAGTGTTGAAAACGAATCTCGATGCTTTGAAGCAGATGAAGGTAATAGAAGAGCATCTTTGTTTTCTGTTACAACTGGAAGAAATGGAATTGAAGTGATCGAAGAATCGGAATCAGCACCTGATATTTCAACAGTGCCATTTCAAGAGTTTGCAGTTCGTTACGTCAATAAGTATTTGGTGACGGATTTGCTTTATAAGAAAAGCATTCCAACTTGGGATCATTCTTGTCACGTCAACGAGATGAAAGCTTTACCGGAACAGATTAGAGCCATGTTAAAAGTGAAAAATCTCAAACTTGGGCCCTTGATGAGGTTGTTGGTGATCAAGTCAATACATGAGAGGATCGAATACTATCGTGACAGACTTCCAATCGATATTTTAACAGAAGAAAAAGATGAGATATTAGCTGGTCTTATGGCCAGGGATTTCAATGACGATGAAATTTGGACCAACACTTTAAAATGTATCTTGGAGGCAGGTTTTGTAGCAAAGACAGAGATTTCCCCATACAACCCTAACCGCATGTCGTTTGAAGAGAAACTAGATACGCTGAAAGATGAAAATTTGGTGCAAGAGGGTGACGCTTCCGATGGTACATTCATCTGTCCCAGAATAACCTTCAACATTTCAAATATGAAAAGGCATAATGGCTATTACAGAGCTTCCAATATAAAGAGGCACAAAATCGACGAGCTATTAGTATTTGATCCAATGGTAAAACAAAGAATGAATGCCAAATTACGGTCTTACAATAGTAGGAATGGGGGCCAAATACCTAAATTTACTAAACTGGAGTTTGAGCAGAATATCAACTTAAATCATCCTTTGATTCCCCATCTACGAAATTTGAGAAACCCAAGACATAGAAAACACATCGCTGGCGAGCAGAATGCATGTCTCCTATTCAATATAGACCAATACCAAACATTAGAAGAGGAGTGGATAGACTCTAAGAAAAATCTTCCGATTACGGGTATTGGCGGAAAATCTGAATATTCCCATTTCCATGCTCCAACTTCACACTCAAGATTCAGGCGACTTTCTTCCATAACTGGATCCTACTATTTGGGATATGATCAAAAGCTATTTTGTCATGATAGTTATCGGCAATGGGTTTTCAAGAGCGTTCATTTCAAGAGAATTGCTGCTTACATGTATGCCCAAGAACTTTCAACTCAGAAGAAGATAAAAGAAGAGAAAAACTGGCCATGCATTGTATATGACTTGAACATTCTTAATTTACCTTTCAAAGCCGCGGGGAAGGACTTCATACAGACCTGGTTATGTACACCGCAAGATGAAACCGATGAAGGCTTCGTATACCTTCCTGGTTTGAAAGAACAGTACCAGGCTATGGTCATTGAAAAACTGTCACAAGAAGAATACCTTCGGATACAGTCTCTAAAGCGGGATTTAGGAGAACCGGAAGATGATGTTCCTCACAAAATAGTATTGAACTTTGACTTCTGATTCTTTTCAAAAGCTCCAGTACAGCCGCTTCTACTCAAGCAGTAGTTAGCAATCTCCTCCATATATATACCGTGGAAGTGTATTATTTAATCCTATACCACTTTATAATCACATGACCTTGTTTTTTTTTTTCATTCAAGCTTTGATTTCTTTTACTGTTCTGTCAAGATTGAAGTAGACTTCGGTTTAAGAAAATTTTGAGCTCATCGCATCTCATCGCATAGTTTACAGTGCTAGCAGCATTAAGCTTGGAATGCCAGTAAAACTACCACAATTACAACATACTATCTTGCAATCGTGCAGAATCAATGTCACAATTTTTTGAATATAAAGACACTATAAAAGAGGGTGATTTGGTGCTTGCATGGTTGTCCAGGGACAATTTGAAGCCAATCACCGTGAAAGCTGGCGAGGTTTTCAACACTCGTTATGGTGCTTTCTCACATTCAGATATGATTGGAAAACCATTTGGTTCTCAAATTGCTATTAGAACGAAGGGAAGTAATAGATTTGGTTTCATTCACGTTCTGCAGCCGACCCCGGAACTATGGTCTATCTCTTTACCTCACAGAACCCAGATTGTTTATACACCAGATTCCTCCTATATCATGCAGCGGATGGAGTGCAATCCTAGATCTAGGGTCATTGAAGCAGGTACGGGGTCAGGTTCCTTTTCTCATGCGTTTGCCAGATCTGCAGGTCATTTATTCTCATATGAGTTCCACGAAGTAAGATACGAACAAGCGAAGCAGGAATTTAAAGAACATGGACTATTGGAAGCTGGAAACACTACCATAACGCATAGAGATGTTTGTAAAGATGGATTTGAAATTAAAAACGGTGACACCACATCGCATGAATTCAGAGGTCCAGAGGAAACGAAGGTGGAGTTGAATGCTGACTGCATATTTTTAGATCTTCCAGCACCATGGGATGCCATACCCAATTTGACTTCCGTTATCTCAAAGGAAAAGAAGGTAAATCTCTGCTGCTTCTCCCCATGCATCGAACAAGTGGATAAGACCTTAGAAGCGCTAGAAGAGGAAGGATGGCAAGACGTTCAAACGGTTGAAATTCAAGGGAGACAATATGAGGCAAGAAGACAAATGGTTCGTAGGTTGGACGATGCTATAGAGAGGTTAAGAGACGTCAAGAGAAGAAAACATGAAGGCGTGGAGAAACGTCAGAAAAATGTCGAACAAACGAGCAATAACGGTTCGTCTGTTGAAGCCACAGAGTCGGATAAGGACCTGAAGCACACAGAAAAGACCCATTTCAATCCATTTGGTAAAGGGTCTCGTGTAAAGGAAGGTGATTCAAACTTCGAATGGACTCAAGTTTCTAAAGTTGAATTGGAGATCAAATCTCACACATCATTTTTGACTTTTGCTTCAAAAATCATAGACAGAACGAGAGATGAAGAACAAACAAAGGCATACCTAGCGACCTTCAAAGACGAGGGCAGTAAATTGAGCAAAAGGGAACAACGTAGGCTGAAAGCTCAAGCGAATAAAGATATCCAAAAGGAATAATCCGAAGTATATAAGCACACATATATAGATATGTATGAACTCTCTGTATCAATCAGACAAAGTCTCCAAAGATATCTCTCCTACGCTGGGCCCACAACGGCATATCTCTTCTAATCTTATCTTGTGCTTCAATATCGAGATCAGCGATTATGAGCTGGGGATCATGCGTGGTTAGATCTGCAGCAGACAAAATCCTACCCCACGGATCAATAATCATAGAATGACCCCAAGAGATTCTTTTTACTGCTGATTCATCAGATGGTTTCTCATCAGCATAGACATCATGTTCACCTTGTTGAGCTGGCATAACCACAAAACTTTGAGTATCAATCGCTCTTGCTCTACCCAACAGCTCCCAATGGGCTTCGCCTGTCTTCATAGTGAAAGCACTGGGGAAGCATAGAATTTGCGCCCCTTTAGAGCGTAATTTCAAAGAAAGTTCAGGGAACCTTATATCGTAACAGATACAACTTCCTAATTTTCCTACTGGAGTATTAATTATGCTTGGAATTTCGGAACCAGGCTGAACGCTGTTAGATTCCTTCAAAATCGGACCATTAGGGACATCAACATCGAAGAGATGCAATTTTTGATACTTCTGTAGAATTTCACCGTTTGAATTGATGTATAGAAGAACATTCTTAACTCTGGAATCCCCATTTTTGGTATTTACTTCAGAAGGAGGCATATGAATACCAATGGAAATATCAATTGGCTTTCCTGCTGCCTTCGTCAATTGACATATTGCACTTTGTAGTTCAGAAATAAATTCTGGCGTTTGTGAAGCCAATTTTTTAGAATGTTCTGCGTTTCTGCTTAAGTAGTCAGTTGCTTCTGGAAAGAATAGGACTTTAACGTCTTGATCCAAAGCTTTTTTAATCAATGATTTCACAACTTCTAGATTCTGCTTCAAATTTGAGGAGGAGCACAGCTGACCAATACCAATTCTTGCTACGTTCATAATGGAAGAGGATCTGATAGGTGCTCGCGGCTGATTTCTTTATTGGACCTACCTTTAAGATAGAGTATTTTTAATGTTATCTCGTATTTTGGTATCTAGTATAATCTAAAATCGATTGCATATACACAACCCTTAAAAAGATACGACCGTTTCTGACAGATAAAGACAGCAAGACCTGAGTCTGCTAACGGAATACATATCAAATGTGTGCTCTTAACCCTTTATATCTGCAAGTGGAAATAACTGGCACATCATTTGTTTGGTATTCTTAGGGTCACGTGAATTAGTAGGATTATCAACACTTCAAGTATTCGTAATGGTAAACGCTATTCATAAACTAACGAAATAATGATTATTTTGGCGTCTTCCCATCAGAAATAACAGTTAACAACCTCTATTCATCATAAAACTAAACAGATTAAGTGCCACAAATGTACGGCAATGAGGATAATTCACAGATGATGGATGATCCGTACTCGACACCTTTGCAACCCCAAACAATATTGTTGCGCGATGGGGAAACAGTATCCACGATGTATCCGATCCCTGCAAACCCAGACCTTCTTCCTATAGGGCTTGTAGAATTTCTACTCGATGAGTTCAACATGGAAATTGAGAATGGACAAAGCTTCCCATATTATGAGCCTCTATCACTTGATGAATTTAAAAAGAGCTGGTTTGACTGTCATGGTGTGTTATGTGTCATGGTTCTCGGTGAACTTCCGGAGTTAGATTACTCAGTACCAATTAACCGCTCTGAAGAAATAGATGAAGTATTAGGCCTGAAATATAGTGAAAGGTTTACGTCAACTTATATGAAAAGAAAGGAACGTCGTAATTTGAACCTCAGCATTCAATGGGAGAGACAGTGTCTTGGAATTTTTGATTTAAAACCTGCATATCCAGGCCGTTCTTCTCATGTCGCCACTGGCACATTCCTGGTAAATGCAGGTATTAGAGGGAAAGGTATTGGCAAAACTTTAGTGGATTGTTTTCTGAACTGGGCTCCTCAGCTTGGGTTTACATCGTGTTACTTTCCGTTGGTATACGGTACTAATGTAGGAATACGAAGAATATTTGAGTCATCTAACTTTAGGAGAATTGGAAAACTTCCAGAATCAGGTATTTTGAAAGGATTTGACTCTCCAGTAGACTCATTCATATATGGTAAAGAGTTTACTCATGTTAGTAAACACATGAACTCTTTACATTCATCAGTGGACGACACTATAAAAGCAAAATACGAAAGACTCATATATTATCTAGAGCACGGAGAATACCCCCCATCATGTAATAGAAATGAGAAGGCAAGATTACGGGTAATTGCTAAGAAGCATTCCCTTATTAACGGAAAGCTCCATTTCAAAGGAAAGGAAGTTGTGTATGATCCACAACGACAGTTGAGAATTGCATATGAAACTCACATGGTTGACCATCAGGGAATTAATAGAGTAACTTCAAAGCTAGCCGAGAAATACCATTGGAAAGGTATTAAACAAACAGTAATACAAGTTATCAACTCATGTTCGAACTGCCAAGAAAACACAAATAGGATGTCTGATGAAAGCGTTGTTATTGACACAAGAACCGATCCCAATGGCCAACCGCACACAATTGTTCATGCAGTTCCACAAGGTCATATATCTGAAAGTTTGGAGACATTAGAAGAATTGACACCGGCGGACTCCACCAATAAATCTCGGTTGAAAACATCATTTGTTCAAAGGATTAAATTTGGCAAAGATCCGGGCTCTGAGAGTGTCAAAAGAAAGCTGGTCACGAGCTCAGATGACTCGATGAATTCTTTTTCTAACTATGCTAATGAAGGTATCAAGAGCAGCAGTAGGAAGAAGTCGAGAAGTGGTGATCCAAGAGGCAGCGAACCAGGGACTGTCATATTGGAAGAAGAGACACCAAATAGCATGGTGGATGACGCGTTACTAAACCTAGAAGATAACGTGATGGCCGCAGTAGAGGCAGTTCGGAATGAGCAGCAACAAAAATCAAGTCCAGGTAGTGATAATATCAACGGGAACAGTAAGGATCCTCCTCATGGTGGCCCAAAAAATCATGGAACTCGTATTTCCTCGGAAGGAATCAACAGACAGGCCTATTATTAATGTCCAATAGACAATGTATGTAACTATATTCAAATTATTTATAGATCTCTCTTAACGACGTCGAAAACAACGGAATTGTCACTAACTATAACATCTCTCTTATAATGTTCCTTTATTGGGAATTCGCTGACAACTCTCACATTATGAACAGAATCACCGCTACCATGGTTCCCGGACGGTGAGAGAGTGAATTCGGATGATCCAATTTGCGATCCCTGAAGGGCATTGATAACCATATGCGGAGTTGAATCATGCTTTCTGAGATAGTTGAAAATATCCTCACTGTTATCAATTACAAATTCTTCTCCACTGGTATAATCTTTGATGTACTTTAATCTATCGACAGTTCTCCCAACAGTTGCCTTGTAAGAAAGCTCAGACTTGGAAACGTCAATATCTAACATTCTCACGCTACCAACCAAGTTCCAAGAAGCTTTGTCGACCAGTGAAATAATAGGATCTGCCACACCATAGGAGGCATTCTCGTAAAGAGAAATGATATTGTACTTCTCGAGGTTAACTACAGTATGTTCATCATTACCGTCATCGTAGAATGTAAGGTTAGATACAAATTCATTATGATAGGTATGTGAAAGCACATAAGGTTTGTCTTCTAAATAAAGAAGACTCGCCACTTCATTTTTGGTTGTAGCGTTAACGGCTTGGTGTAGATGGCTTGGATTTCTGTCAACGACATTAATATCAAACGTAGAGTCAAATATGTTGGATTTCAATTCCTTGTGGTTGATACTTGAAGCAGGGTTAGTCCATTGTTTGATGTTACCAGAAATGATCCAGTTCTCGCCTATAGTGCTCTTATATTTATCGTCCAAACTGGATACAATTTCCATTTGTAATTCCCAAGGTTTACCATCCTTCAAGAGTGGGATAAAAGGTGTAAGATCGACGAATAGACTTTCAAGGTCAAAGGCATCGATACCAACACAAGGTCTCCAAAGAGCAGGCGAGAACCCACCGGTGTAAATGACAGGAGTAGGAATTACCGTTGAAACTAAATAGTCATGTTCACCATCATATAAGAAGACTTTCAAAGCACGTAGGGGACCGTGACCCATGACTTCTCGCAAGCCATTTTTGAACTTGGATACATATTTGTCCAACACATTACCGTACCAGAACTCTTCAGCTGCGTTACCTGAGATGAAAACTTCCAAGATGGCATGCTCTAAGTCATCTTCATGGGCCGCGAAATCTTCAAGAGAACGTCTCCAACGTGGATTGGAATGAGAGGAAATTGGATAGTACAACAATGGCGTTCTTCTCTTCTTATCACCGACCAAAGGAAGAACCCTGCTTGGTGGAGCTGCGGCATAATGATAGAAGAAATCGGTAGCGGTTTCATCTGTCCCATGCTTCGCAGTATGTTCATAATAGTAGTGAAGCTTCAATTCCACGTTGAAGACACCAGTTTGTTTGTTTGTGACAATGTTGTCCAATTGGAAAATAAGTTCCAGAGGGTCATCGCTATCTTGGAACAATGAGATATATTGAGTTATATCTTTCGATGACTCACTGACAATGGTAGCCTCATCATAAGGTTCCACGGTAGAAGTCCTCCAAACAGTAACGTTGTTGATAAAAATGTGACCTAAACGATCGTGCTGTATCCCAGTAATATTTGTCGAGAGTTCCAAGATGATCTTATTATAAGGGGAACCAGTGTATGGCTTAAACGACGCCTGAGCTGGATGACCCCAAGAATCGCCAAACGAGTAGGATAAGAGGTGTTCAGTATGGACTGGATCATGAAGCGGTAATTGTTTAATCGTTATTTCAAATGACGTTTCAACGTCTGGATGAACGTCCAGCTGGTGATGATTACAAGAGAAGTTACCAAAGAATAACCCTTTATGATAACCGAATAAAAGAAGGGAAAGAGCCAAAAAGAAATGGAAAAACTTGACAAATCTAGTCTTCTTCCTCTTACCGTCGTTCCCACTCTCATTCTTTTCTACATCGTACTTCCAGTACCCTGTGTCCTTTTCAGCATCAATCGATTCTATGTAAGCAGGAGGTTCCCCTGCATCAGTAGACTTTGGTTTTTTATCCTCGCAAACCATTTGGTTCCATATATTCATCTCATTCCCCTTAGTACCCATATCTACCAACACTTCAATTGCTTGTCCTGGGTGCTACAAGGTGCGTCTCTTCCCTGTCTCCCCTCTGCAATATACATGGATAATTTACTTTCATGGCTATATAAGTTCTATAATAATAATAATATTAAATGGAAAATGTCAATATTGGATATGCACACAATATTTCACAGATGATGAAGAAAGGAAGGATCGGACAGAAAAGACAAGAGGGGACAATCACAGCCCGAAGGCAATAGCAAAGATTGAAGATGGTGCTAGGGTTCTTTACGCAACTTCGGAACATATTCACGCAATACTACTCATCATGGCAGCAGATTGTACTTTCTCGAAGAGCTTTCTTCCAATTGCTAGGGTACTTGGGAACATGCGCTATTTTCACAATGCTCGCACAAGCGCAATGAGGGGTCGAATGTCACACGACGACAAATTGGCTTTAAGACGGTGCACAAAATGCTGTGGTTCGTAGAACATTGTCCATTGAGCTACACCGTCCTCCCTCCACATACAAATCCCAAAGAGAATAGTGAAGAGAGCTTGGAAAAAACTAACGAACGTCCACGTGATAGTCACGTGGACACCATCATCCCCCCGGGTAACATTCCCGAAAAAAAGATTTGCATATTTGCACCGCATACATGCACCACACAAGGTTAGTACCGGGCAATGGCCTGATTCCCACCACTACCCCTCTCTCTGCATCAACAACTACGAAATAAATGCTCAAACCATATTCACGATCTTGCTTTTCGGTCTACTTCACGTCATAGCAGGCTACACCGACCAACAGACACAACAAAAACCAGAAAGTCTAATAATCTTGTTAAACTTGCAGGGGAATTGTAGATTTCACATACATACTCAAGTGATAAATGAAGAGAGGGTATTTAAGTAATGTACAATATAATTTATGCAATGTATTTACAAAGCCTCGTGTAGCAATAGCAACTGCGGGAAGAACCCTTGCTTAGCTGTGACACGGATCCTGGATAGTACTACAATTCCTTCGTTTTACTTCTACTGCTAGGCGCATCTTACTGGGAACTAATTTTTTCTGTATTTTTTCTTATCTCCTTTCTTGACAAATTTGATTTTTGATCGATATAATTATAACGATTATAATTCAAACTCAAAATCAAATTGAAATTAACCTTTCAGTTTGATTTAGTATTTTGTCTGGAAAACACTCTTTGACAGGAAGAGAAAAGGAGTGAGTGAAGGGTACTTTAGTAAGGTGAGTAGGGCGATTAAGTGTGTCCAATTATGAGTAATAGTTTGAGACGGTCCAGTGCGTCATCTTCTTCGTCGCAGGGGAAACCAGGACGAAATGGCAGTGGGAATGGATCGTATTCTCAAATCAATTCCAGTTTGCATGCCAGAGTGAAAGCTTTCCAAGAACAGAGACAGTTGAAACGGTCCGGTAGTATTCATTCTAACCAGTCACAGAATTCGGTTCAGATAGAGCAGATTGTGAATAAACCGTTGCCGCCTCTGCCACCGAAGACAATGGTTGAAGAGGCTGAGAATAGCCAGCAATTAGAACAACAACAACAACAACAACATAATATACAAATACAGCAAACACAACAGCAACAACAACGACAACCGATCCTAAAACAACAGGACCAGCATCTACAGCATCTACAGCATACGGAATTGTTAGCACAATCAGTTACGGAAAATGACCAGCATGATCAGCAGCAACAGCAGCAGGGGGGCCTGCTGCTGTCTCCTAAGACAGAACTTCCCGATATAGAGGAAAAGAAGGGACAGTTTGAGAAGCAGACACAAGAGGCTCTGGCGAATTTGAGTATACAGTCTGACGGTATGTCATCTGCTTCGGAATCTTCTGGTAGTGCCAGTAATAAGCAACAACAGGATCATGAACTCAATCCGATTAGAAAGGCTCCAAAACGTCCGCAAGGTGTTCCCAGTTGTACTGGCAGCGGCAATGCTGGTGCGCCAAGTCCAATTGGTGGCGTGGGAGGTTCTCAGGCAGCAGCAGGTACTTTCAGACCGCCTGCTGCTGCTGGGGGCGTTGTAATGCCAAATCAACCAAGGCTTTCACAAGGTCAGCCACATCTACAAAAGGCTAAACAGTCTTTGTCTGCAAGAAGAGGCTTGAAGCTTCCTACGGGCGGCATGTCCTTGAAGATGAAACCAACACATCAACAACAGCAGCTTGCTCCTCAACATACACATCAAGAATTTGCGGGCGCTCCCTCCAATTCTGCTTTGCCCTTGCAAGGAAAACGTTCGAATCCCGGATCTTTGATTAATGGTATTCAATCCACTTCTACTTCTTTGGCTAATAGTTCACATGATACACTTGGCACTGATCCTAAATCTAATCCTACTTCTAATTCTAACTCTGGTATCGGTGGATTGTTTGCTAATTTTTCCAAGTATGTCAATATTAAATCAGGATCTCTAAATTTCGCAGGTAAGCTGTCTTTATCCTCTAAAGGTGTAGACTTTAGCAACGGTTCCAGTTTCCGGATAAAGTTAGATGAACTAGAGTTTCTGGAAGAATTGGGTCATGGTAACTATGGTAACGTATCCAAAGTTTTACACAAGCCGACTCATATCATAATGGCCATGAAGGAAGTCAGATTGGAATTGGACGAATCAAAGTTTAGACAGATCTTAATGGAACTTGAAGTTTTGCATAATTGCCAGTCACCGTACATTGTGGATTTCTACGGTGCATTTTTCATTGAAGGTGCCGTTTATATGTGTATGGAATATATGGATGGTGGATCTCTAGATAAAACTTATGATGATGAACAAATAGGGGGGATTGACGAACCACAACTAGCAAGGATAACAAGCTCAGTAATACAAGGATTGAAGGAATTGAAAGACGTGCATAATATCATCCATCGTGATGTTAAACCAACTAATATCTTGTGTTCTGCAAGCCAGGGTACAATTAAACTATGCGATTTTGGTGTGTCAGGTAACCTCGTTGCCTCTTTAGCCAAGACAAATATCGGTTGTCAATCTTACATGGCCCCAGAAAGAATCAAATCACTGAATCCGGACAAATCAACGTATTCTGTCCAATCAGATATCTGGTCTTTGGGTCTATCGATATTGGAAATGGCATTGGGAGCTTATCCGTATCCGCCAGAAACGTTTGACAACATATTCTCACAGTTGAGTGCCATCGTCGACGGCCCACCTCCTAAACTTCCAGAGGGAAAGTTCTCAGCCGATGCTCAAAACTTTGTTTCCATGTGTTTGCAAAAAATCCCTGAACGTAGACCCACTTATGCCGCTCTATTAGAACATCCATGGTTGAAAAAATACGAAAACGTTGACGTAAGAATGAGTGAATACATAACGAATAGATTGAACAAAAAAAGGGAATTGCTAGAACAAACAGGCGAAGGTCCACCTAAGCACGTTCCTGCTTTGCATATGGGCGGATTGTAAGTTAAGCTTTGCCTCGCCTTCTTATCTTCCGGTTATTCCGTAATATAGAAGAAAACAAAGCGAACCACAGTTTAAAACCCACTAATCCAAAAATCAGCCTTGCTCCATTTATTTTCCAGCGCTTGTCATAATATTTCAGAACTACAAACCTGTTTACATGCCATTTATTTAGCGCAAAATTCATTACGTTTATTCCAATGCATCAATTACTACCGACAATACATTTATTGGACTGATATTATATACTGTGTAATTTGTATGAACCGCTATCATCTTTATGGTAGCATTTAATATTTTGAGAAAAATAGGTCCTACCATATTCTATCAATGATTATGATTCCATTAGGATCACTCAAATGTTGGTGAAAAATTCGTAGCGTCTTTAATGTCAAGCGCACCAACGCTTTTATCGACTTGTGTCAGGTTTTCCTGTTTGGCCGCATTTCGCTGAGAATGTTCCTTCGAGGATTTAAAGCCTCTCATGAAAAGTTATGAAATTGATGGAAAAAAAAAAAAATTGAACATATGCCAACCTAAAATGATTTATTTAGTACCGAGGTTTCTAAAGTATAAAAGCATTGAATTCAGACAAATAAACTTTTGGTAAGCTACTCAAGTTACCGTCAATAATAACAATTCTCAGTGTTAACTACTGGTAACCTGTATTAGTAATTACCAGGTAAGCGGAGAGATGATCTTCCGCAAAGTGGTACGAAATCCTACTGTTCAAAACATACAAATATACAGAAAGACTTTAGGTCATCAGATTCGTGACATTATCGAAAAGTTAACAAAGAAAATCGATCCTTTCGTCAAATTTATATTTCCAAACTTCATTGCATTCCATTACTTTTACATCATTGCATTTGCATTACTATGTTCTATTCTTATTTATCCCGTTAAGAACTTTGCATACATCGATATTTTGTTTCTAGCCACGGGGGCCGCAACCCAGGGTGGTTTAAACACAGTAGACTTAAATGAGCTGTCATTGTACCAACAAATTGTTCTGTATATTACTACCGCGCTAACTACCCCAATTTTCATTCATAGTGGCTTGGCATTTGTGCGGTTTTACTGGTTTGAACGATATTTTGATGGTATTCGTGATTGGTCCAAGAGAGATTTTGAGATGAGAAGGACCATGACACTGCGCCAAAGGGAACTGACCAAAAATAATACGATGGAAAATGCTTCTAGGAGTACTGGTCAAGGTCCTCTCAATTTTCTTACCAGAACTTTTACTCACGGAGATAGAGATGCTAGTAATTTTCAAGGTAGGCTTTTCAGAGGAGAAGTGGTCAAAAGAGACGAAGACAATAACGACGATAGCTCAGTCGATACAAGGCCACCGGAGGCCCATAGCGATCATACTGAGAAATTCATCGGTAGGCGGAAATCCAGAGATATCAATCCAGCTGATATGTACAGATCGATTGCCATGTTACAGAATAGGCATGAAAGTAATGATAACATAAAGGGACCAGCGCTTGTCATCAAAAGCCCAGCGGAACGGGAAAAAGAAATAGAAGAACAACGTAGATTACAAAAAGAGCGTGAGGAACAGCAAGGTCAATCTATTCAGTTTAAAGTGGAACCGCGCCCGACAAAGTCAACGAGGTCAACTTTTGAACCCTCGGGAATTAGGAAATCATTTACCCGAAGAAAGAGGCCTAGCTTCTTCAAAGGTTCCCAATCTGCCAGAATAATACGAGACAAGTTGAGAAGAAGATCCAAAGGTTCTGATGTCAACAATGTTGATGATGAGGAAGAAGAACAGGATGGGCATGATGCAGATATGGAAGGATCTTCTGAAGACGATAGTGTTATTGAATCTTCAGATGGACAGTCAGAGTCTATATCTGCTCCCAATTTTGACCATCACTCATCTGAGCCAACACTACAGAGTGGTGGTACAGTATCTGCACCTTCTTCTTTAGAGAGTAATGAAATCGAAGAAGAAGATGAGGAACTAAGCGATTTACCCACTGGTGTTTCTTATTATGGGCTGCATTCAGGAGGCGATCCTCGAAATAGGTTAAACAGGGTCATGAGTACAAATTATTTATCATATGAGCCTAAAATTGGAAGAAACTCAACTTTTGTTGGATTATCAGAATCGCAAAAAGTTGAATTAGGAGGGGTTGAATATAGGTCCACCAAGGTTTTATGTCTACTTTTGTCGATATATTATCTCGGTTTTAGTATTTTAGCTATGATCATATTCGCTGCGTGGATACAACCTATGAACAATTATAAAGAAATTGTTAGATCTCAAGGTGTTTCGCCAACATGGTGGGGGTTTTGGACTGGAATGAGTGCATTTGGTAATCTTGGATTAACATTGACTCCGAACTCCATGATATCATTTCACAAGTCAATATACACGTTAATTTGGATGATGTGGTTCATTGTTATTGGTAACACTGGATTTCCAATTTTTCTCCGTTTCGTTATTTGGATACTTTTCAAACTAAGTCCAGATCTGTCCTTGAGAAAAGATAGTCTAGGGTTTTTATTAGACCATCCTCGTAGATGTTTCACAATGCTATTTCCTAAAGCGGCTACATGGTGGCTTTTTCTGATTCTCATTGGAATGAATGCTATTGATTTGATATTATTCATCATTTTGGATTTGAATACAGATGTTGTAAAAGATCTAACTGCTGGATTCAAGGTACTTAACGGTTTATTTCAAGCTGTTAGCACAAGAACCGCAGGGTTTGCCGTGCTAGATCTAAGTCAATTGCATCCATCTGTACAGGTATCGTACATGTTAATGATGTATGTTTCTGTGATGCCCTTAGCTATTTCAATTAGAAGAACTAATGTCTACGAAGAGCAATCGCTTGGTGTTTACGGGAATGGAGAAAATCAAGAAGATGATGGGTCGGAAAAGAATACAAAAAGTTTCATTGGAGCACATTTACGTAGACAATTGTCTTTCGATCTATGGTATATGTTTTTGGGTCTCTTTATTATCTGTATCTGCGAAGGTGGGAAGATCCAAGATCCAAGCAAACCCAGTTTCACCGTTTTTCAATGTCTCTTCGAAGTTGTAAGTGCTTATGGTACCGTTGGATTGTCCCTTGGATACCCTGGCTCCAATCAATCGTTTTCAGGACAATTCACAACTATATCAAAACTAGTCATCATTGCAATGTTGATAAGAGGAAGACACAGAGGTTTGCCCTATACTTTGGATCGTGCCATCATCTTACCAAGTGCGAAATTGAAGGAAAATGATTTACTCCATGAGTTGACTCACTCTAGGAGACCCACAACTTTAGGATTGAATGGATCTACATCTCATGATAACAGAACCACCTCTGTCGCTGATTCGACATCTTCGATTGGTAACAAACATATAGACCGGTTCCGTGACCGTTCACGTTCCGTATGGCACGGTTTAACCTCTGCGTTTAGTATGGGTCATCAACCACGGCCACATAGAACCATGACGTCTAGATCGTTAGATGATACCATTACAACGGACCGCATGATGTCCACGCAAAGTAACCAATCTTTTAACAATGAATCACAACAACAAACATTTTCGGATGGTAACAACTATCCAATGCACAGCATGAACTCAAACCACCATTATGACAACAGATCTATGACCCCCAACCAATATCACGTGTTTAGAGATTCCTTTGATCTGAGATCGGGTATTACTGAGCACAAAGGTTTGGATGGTGTACATGCAAATACCGTGGAAGCATTCGACCATTCGAACTATAATTCCAACAGTAATAGCAACAGTAACAGCAATTCAAACAGCAAGAATACGGAAACTTCAAGCTCAGGACCAATCTTCAATCACATCAATTCCTCTACCTCATTGCATTCACCACATTCTACAGGTTCAATGCAATCTCTGAATAGCTCACCCAGATAGCAACGATGGTACAAAAGACCACATTCTACACCCTAAATTAAATATGCTATTAAATAGCATGAGTTATTCTATCACCTCTAATTTCCAGACTGACTGAAGAACAGAATTGAACACTCGTAAAATCATGGGTAAAACATAATAGGTAGACACATTATGGACTTTCTAGTAATCAAACCTTATTCATTGTGCTTTCTTTGTCCCAGAATGCGCGTTACTGCCGTATAGTATGCATTGCATCGAGATGATCTCATCACTGTTACCCTGATATCCGATGGAAAACGGTGACATCACCGTCGGAGGTATTGGAAGCCCTAACGAGTCATTATCAAGTCACATCAAACGAACAGTGGTGTACGGATTCTATGTCCATAATGTTTTTCTGCATGTCTGTAATTTTTGGGAAACATTTATCGATTTGTCTACAAATGTCCATCGAAAAGAAACAATTCCATCTAAAAAATTTTCCGCGGTTTGCCAAACTCATCTCATCGCATCTAGAGATCCTACAGCCAAACAACCGAGAGAAAATTTTTTTTCTTCACCTAGCCGCCCATCAAGAGTGATTTTGTATATAAGGAGGGGTACGAATCCCATTGAATTGTTATATCGTTTTCCTTTTAATGATACTTCTGAAGATCTGTCACAACTTTTTTTTACTTGTACTTTCTTGAAGTATTTTAGTTTCGGTGTATTTACTGTACTATTATACTCATTATTCTCTCAGTATATTTTAGAATAATCATTTTGTTTCTAAATTATCGTATTCCTTTTTCCATTCACCATTACTATATGTTCTGTTTTAAATACTTTTATTACTTAGTCTCTTCTTGTTCTCAGTAGTCAGCTAAAAAATAAACTTACAGCCGCCCCCCTTTCCTCTAAGTCCCACCTTTGAGAGAGATAGAGAGAGTGTTAATAGCAGAGAAAGTTCGTGTATCAGTCGTTGAAACTATTCGTTTTAGTATGTTCTTTTTTTTTGTTTTCTGTTTGGTTTTCTAAGTGGCTACTAAGCAATGCTTTAAGCTTCTATTCTATGACATTTTTTTTCTACTTCCTCTTATTCATCCAAGTTAAAAATCGGATTGTTAGTTTGCAATCGCAGTCTTTTCTTCAACAGCGAACGGCCAGCAAATGCGTTTTTGCAGGGTAACAACAATTTGACGTTATAATTACTGCATGAGATTCAAACTTGCGCCTTCACTCTTGTCGAATTTACGAGGCCTAAAACTTTGCGTAGCTCGAAGATAGCCTGAAAGTTACGAAGGTACCATAGAAAAAAGTAAAATTGGATGGATGCACGAAAAAGAAACAGATTGAAATTTGATTAATAGTCACTTTTAAGATTGACCAACGAATAAATGTTGGTTAAATTAGAGATTGGAAATAATCAATAGAAGAAGCTAGCGAAGTTTTTTGCTGAAAGTGTTTAAACAGCGTGGAAGTTCACACGAACATCAGGGCCTGATTTACTAACAGTTCTAATTTCAACAAAAAATTACGATCTAAGATTAGACATTAATTTTAAAGGAATAAAAACCACTTAATTGATTAATTTCTTACCTATAACTAAGAGAGGTAAAATTAGAGTCAATTATAAACTTAAACATCAATTGCCATTCATTTAGTGCGATTCTTTTCATTATTACACATAGTTAGAAAGGATCCAATCGGGTAAAAAACCTCATTGTTTTATTTTACTTTTAAGTCCCCCCCCGTTGCTGCTTTTAAAGAAGCAAAAGAAGTGAAAATAAATCCAATAGGTTAGTTCATCGTTTGAAACACCCTTTACGCTTAAGAAAATACAAACTTCCGTTATGTCTATTATCACTCCTACTGCTCCTATCACCCCTCCAATGGAGTCTACTGGTGATCGTATGATTACCTTGGAATTAAAGGATGGAACTACTTTACAAGGTTACTCCTTTGGTGCCGAAACCACTGCAGCCGGTGAATTGGTTTTCCAAACTGGTATGGTCGGTTACCCAGAGTCCATCACAGATCCTTCTTATGAGGGTCAGATTTTAGTTATCACTTTCCCATTGGTTGGTAACTACGGTGTCCCTGACCGTAAATTAATGGATGAATACGTGGAAGGATTACCACGTTATTTTGAATCCAACAGAATTCATGTTGCTGGTTTAGTCATTGCTCATTACACCGAAGAATATTCTCACTGGTTAGCTCAATCTTCTTTAGGTACTTGGTTGAAAGAGAGCAACGTTCCAGCTGTCTACGGTATTGATAGCAGAAGCTTGACCAAACATTTAAGAGAAGCTGGTTCCATGTTGGGTAGATTCGCTCTACAAAAGCCCGGGACCTCTTTCGAGGATGCCAACTCTGCTGAATGGATGTCTTACTTCGAAACTCCAGAATGGGTTGATCCAAATGTTGATAATTTAGTGGCAAAGGTTTCCCTAAAGGCTCCTAAGCTTTTCGTTCCAAACCACCCAGACATCGATCTTGTTCAAGGTCCTGACGGAAAAACTTTACGAATTGTTGCCGTTGATGTGGGTATGAAGTACAACCAAATCCGTTGTTTCGTCAAGCGTGGTGTTGAATTGTTGGTTGTTCCATGGGATTACGACTTCACCACCGAAGAATATGACGGTTTGTTCATCTCTAATGGTCCTGGTAATCCAGCCATTCTGCAGGAAGTGTCCGATAGATTGACTAAAGTTTTAGATGCGAAGAAGACCCCAGTCTTCGGTATCTGTTTGGGTCATCAATTACTAGCTCGTGCTTCTGGTGCCTCAACTTTGAAGATGAAGTTCGGTAACAGAGGTCACAATATTCCATGTACTTCGACTGTCTCTGGTAGATGTTATATCACTTCTCAAAACCATGGTTTCGCTGTAGATGAAACTAGTTTGACCAATGGCTGGAAATCATTGTTCACCAACGCTAACGATGGTTCCAATGAAGGGATTTATCACTCAGAGTTGCCTTACTTCTCCGTTCAATTCCATCCTGAATCTACTCCAGGTCCAAGAGACACTGAATTCTTGTTCGATGTCTTCATTCAATCTGTTCTAGATTTCAAGCAAACTGGTGTATTGAAGCAAGTTGAATTCCCAGGCGGTAACATTGAGGAGAACTTGGCTGCTCATCCTAGAGAAGATGTCAAGAAAGTTTTAGTCTTGGGTTCCGGTGGGTTATCTATTGGTCAAGCTGGTGAGTTTGATTATTCTGGTTCTCAAGCCATCAAGGCTTTAAAAGAAGAAGGTATCTACACGATCTTAATTAACCCTAATATCGCTACCATTCAAACCTCTAAGGGTCTAGCTGATAAAGTGTACTTCTTGCCTGTTACCGCTGAATTCGTTAGGAAAGTAATTTTACATGAACGCCCAGATGCCATTTACGTGACATTTGGTGGTCAAACTGCTTTGTCAGTCGGTATTGAAATGAAAGATGAATTCGAAACTTTGGGTGTCAAGGTCTTGGGTACTCCAATCGATACTGTCATCACCACTGAGGATCGTGAACTATTTGCTAATGCCATGGACGAAATTAATGAGAAATGTGCTAAGTCTGCTGCTGCTGCCACTGTTGCGGAAGCTCTAGAGGCTGTCAAGGATATCGGATTCCCCGTCATTGTTCGTGCAGCTTACGCTTTAGGTGGTCTAGGTTCCGGGTTTGCTTCGAATGAAAAAGAATTGGTCGACTTGTGTAACGTTGCCTTTGCTTCTTCCCCTCAAGTTTTGGTTGAAAGATCCATGAAAGGTTGGAAAGAAATCGAGTACGAAGTTGTTCGTGATGCTTTCGACAATTGTATCACTGTCTGTAATATGGAAAACTTTGATCCTCTAGGTATTCACACTGGTGATTCCATTGTCATTGCGCCATCCCAAACCCTATCAGACGAGGATTACAATATGTTAAGAACTACCGCAGTTAACGTCATTAGACATCTAGGTGTTGTTGGTGAATGTAACATCCAATATGCATTAAATCCAACTTCAAAAGAATACTGTATCATTGAAGTCAATGCTCGTCTATCTCGTTCCTCTGCCCTAGCTTCAAAGGCCACTGGTTACCCATTAGCTTATACCGCAGCTAAGTTGGGTTTAAACATTCCTTTATACGAAGTCAAGAACTCGGTCACTCGTTCTACCTGTGCTTGTTTCGAACCCTCTTTAGATTACTGTGTTGTTAAGATGCCAAGATGGGACTTGAAGAAGTTCACTCGTGTCTCAACTCTGCTTTCTTCCTCAATGAAATCTGTTGGTGAGGTCATGAGCATCGGTAGAACTTTCGAAGAGGCGATTCAAAAAGCTATCAGATCTACTGAATACTCTAATATTGGTTTCAGTGAAACTGATGATGAACTTGATATCGACTATGAGTTAAGTAATCCTTCTGATATGAGAATTTTTGCCATTGCTAATGCATTTGCTAAATTTGGTTATTCTATCGATCAAGTTTGGGAGAAAACCAATATTGATAAATGGTTCTTGAACAAACTATATAGCTTGATCAAATTTTCAGACAAGATCAGTTCTTATGGGTCCAAGGAGAACCTACCAGCGTTGGTTTTGAAGCAAGCCAAGCAATTAGGTTTCGAAGACAGACAAATTGCTAAATTTTTGAATTCGAATGAAGTTGCTATTCGTCGTCTAAGAAAAGAATACGGCATTATTCCATTTGTAAAGCAAATTGATACTGTTGCTGCGGAATTCCCAGCACACACAAACTATTTGTATCTAACATACAATGCAGCTGCTCACGATTTGGACTTCAATGACCACGGTGTTATGGTTTTGGGTTCGGGTGTTTACCGTATTGGTTCTTCTGTTGAGTTCGATTGGTGTGCTGTTACCGCTGTTAGAACTTTGCGTAAAAATAACTTCAAAACAATCATGGTTAATTACAACCCTGAAACAGTTTCTACCGATTATGATGAGGCTGACAGACTTTACTTCGAAACTATTAACTTAGAAAGAATTATGGATATTTACGAATTGGAAAGCTCTGCTGGTGTTGTTGTTTCTATGGGTGGTCAAACTTCCAACAATATTGCCATGTCTTTACACCGTGAAAATGTTAAGATCCTAGGTACTTCTCCAGAGATGATCGATTCTGCTGAAAACCGTTATAAGTTCTCACGTATGTTGGATCAAATCGATGTTGACCAACCTGCTTGGAAAGAATTGACTTCCATGGATGAGGCCGAGGATTTTGCTGAAAAAGTAAGCTATCCTGTTTTAGTCAGACCTTCCTACGTCTTATCAGGTGCCGCAATGAATACAGTCTATTCTAAGGATGACTTGGAATCTTATTTGAACCAGGCCGTGGAAGTTTCTCGTGAATATCCAGTTGTTATCACCAAATATATTGAAAATGCTAAGGAAATCGAAATGGACGCAGTTGCCTTAGACGGTGAATTGATTATGCATGTCGTTTCTGAGCATGTTGAAAACGCAGGTGTTCACTCTGGTGACGCTACACTAATTGTTCCTCCTCAAGATTTAGACCCTGAAACAGTTCGTAGAATCGTTGAAGCCACTGCCAAAATCGGTAGAGCATTGCAGATTACTGGTCCATATAACATTCAATTTATTGCTAAGAACAACGAAATTAAGGTTATTGAATGTAACGTTAGAGCATCTCGTTCGTTCCCATTCATCTCGAAAGTTGTTGGTGTTAACTTGATTGAAATGGCCACTAAGGCCATTATGGGCATTCCTGTAACCCCTTACCCAGTGGAGAAACTTCCTGATGACTACGTAGCAATCAAAGTTCCTCAATTCTCTTTCCCACGTTTGGCTGGTGCAGATCCAGTTCTCGGAGTTGAAATGGCCTCAACTGGTGAAGTTGCTGCTTTCGGCCATTCTAAATATGAAGCTTACTTGAAGTCCTTGTTGGCAACTGGCTTCAAATTACCAAAGAAAAACATTCTATTATCCATCGGTTCATACAAGGAAAAACAAGAATTGCTACCAGGAGTGAAGAAGTTATACAATATGGGTTACAAGTTGTTTGCCACTGCCGGTACCGCAGATTTCATTTCTGAACATGGAATTCCAGTTCAATACTTGGAAGTATTGAACGAAGAAGACGATGAAAAGTCCGAATATTCTTTGACACAACATCTAGCCAACAACAAGATTGATTTGTATATCAACCTACCATCTGCTAATAGGTTCCGTCGTCCTGCATCTTATGTTTCGAAGGGTTATAGAACTCGTCGTATGGCTGTTGATTTTTCTGTTCCATTAGTAACAAACGTCAAATGTGCCAAACTTTTGATTGAAGCCCTATCCAGAAATATGTCACTAGATGTTTCCGAACGTGATGCCCAAACTTCTCACAGAACTGTGACCATCCCTGGTTTGATAAACATCTCTGCTTATGTTCCAAATATCTCTAACGTTTTGTTAGGTCCAGCAGAGCTCAAGGAAGTAACCCGTCTTTCTGTTGAATCTGGTTTCACTTACTCACAGATTATGCCAAAGTCTTCTAGTGGACCAGTTATTACGGATGCTGCTTCTTTGAAGGTTGCCAACTCAGTTGTTAAAGACTCTGCTTACACAAACTTTGGTTTCACTGTTGCGGCTACTCCAAACAATATTGACACCGTCTCCGCTGTTGCTAACGAGGCTACCTCTTTGTTCTTGCCATATCGCGAGCTTTCAAACAACGTTCCAGCCGTTTCTGAGCACCTAAAACATTGGCCACTAGATAAACCAGTGATTGCTGAAGCCAAGACATCTGACTTAGCTTCGGTGATTTTGTTAGCCTCTTTGCAGAACAGATCTATTCATATTACTGCTGTTTCCAACAAAGAAGATTTGTCCTTGGTTATGGCTGTTAAGGAGAAACAATCCAACGTTACCTGTGATGTCAATATTCATTCCTTGTTCGTTTCTCAGGATGACTATCCAGAAGCTAAATTCCTCCCAACCAAAGAAGACCAAGAATTCTTCTGGTCCAACTTGGAATCAATTGATGCTTTCTCTATCGGTTCATTACCAACTGCTCTTGCTGCGGTTACTGGTAACGAAATTGTTACTGGTCTCGGTATTAAGGAAGCTCTACCATTGTTATTGTCTGCTGTTAATGATGGAAGGTTGACCATTGATGATATCGTTGAACGTTTGCATATCAATCCAGCTAAGATTTTCAGCATTCCTGAGCAAAACTCCGCTGTTGAAGTTGATTTGGACTTCACGTTCAGACATACCAAAAGATGGTCTCCTTATCAAAAAGGGGGATTGACTGGTGGTATTCAACGTGTGTTGATCAATGAAGAGACAATTGTTTTATCTGGTGACTTAGTCGCTACTGAAGCCAAGGGCCAACCAATCCTACCATCCAAGTTTACTCCAACTACTCCGGCAGTAGCAAAGGAAACTCCACTGGCTGCAGTCGGAACTCCAATTTTGGGGGCCATCTCTACATCAAGAAAGAGATTCTCTTTCTCTAATGAAAGAAGGCTATCCATCAATTCTATGGATGGTGATGATGAAGAAGCCATCTTGGATCAACCATTGGAACAAAGACTTATGTCCTCCAGACCACCTAAAGAGCTCTCCGCTCCAAGTGTTTTGATCAATTTGATCCGCACAAAGAATCCATTCTTGAGAAGAAACATTCTATCAGTTAACCAATTCAAGCGTTCTGATTTCCATGCTCTCTTCGCAGTTGCTCAAGAGCTCAGAGCTGGTGTTGAAAGGGAAGGTGTTTTGGACGTCATGAAGAGCCGTGTTTTGACTACAATGTTCTACGAACCATCAACCCGTACATCATCTTCATTCATTGCTGCTATGGAACGTTTAGGTGGTAGAACTGTCAACATTAACACTTCTGCATCTTCTGTTAAGAAGGGTGAAACATTGCAAGATACCATCAGAACATTAGCCTGTTACTCTGATGCAATTGTCTTGAGACATCCAGACGAAATGTCTGCCCACATTGCTGCCAAGTACTCACCTGTTCCTATCATCAACGGTGGTAACGGTTCTCGTGAACATCCAACTCAAGCCTTCTTGGATCTATTCACTATTCGTGAAGAATTGGGTACTGTCAACGGTATCACTGTTACCTTTATGGGTGACTTGAAGTTCGGTAGACCAGTTCACTCCTTGTGTCGTTTGCTACAACATTACCAAGTTAGAATTAACTTGATCGCTCCTAAGGAATTGAGGTTGCCTAATGCCTTGCGTAAAGAATTGCAAGATTCTGGCTTATTAGGTATTGAAAGTGAAACACTAACACCTGAAATCATTTCCAAATCCGATGTGTTGTACTGTACAAGAGTGCAACAAGAAAGGTTCGAAACCGAGGAAGATTACTTGAAGCTCAAGGACACTTACATTGTTGACAATAAGATCTTGTCTCATGCTAAACAACAGATGGTGGTCATGCACCCACTACCTCGTGTTAATGAGATTCGTGAAGAGGTTGACTACGATCATCGTGCAGCTTACTTCAGACAAATGAGATATGGTTTGTTTGTCAGAATGGCATTGTTAGCCATGGTTATGGGTGTTGAATTATAAAGGAGCTAAACAGATTCGCGTTCGGAACTTTTTTCAGAATCAATCCAAAATCAAACAAAATAATTTAAACATGGAAGTAAATCGTTCATTTTACTTTAAATTCATCAGAAGGAATTCCTTAAACTAAGAAAACTCTTTTTTTGTGGGGACTTGAAAAGAGATATTTAATCGGAGGAAGAAAACTGATGAAATATGACTAAACTACCTTCATCTGTACCATAGTAATACAAGGACTTTCATAGTAGGAAAATAACTTCCTTAAAATTACAAAGTGACTTTTATCTATTGCACTTTCTATTCTTTGAAATGCTCAAAATTTCAGATACAATTAGTATATTTTGACATATATATCATTTTGTCGTACATATATAGTTCAAAGGTTTATCCTTACATTCACATCTGCATCGTTTAATACATTAATATTTCGCATCGACTTTATTTTCATTCTATTGTTCTCTTTTGTTTGAACCTATTCAGCTGTCAGTCTCTAGGCAAAACCAGCAACATATTAGTAAAAATGATCACGTGACAGATATCAACGCTTTCCCTTCTCTGTCAGAATATCTCAAAATCTTAATATGAAAGACAGTTGTATTTTTTTGATTTGATTAAGTTCAAGTCATCTCCGATGATAGAATTGCCTTGAAATGTGGTACGTTGGGCTGAAATAAATGAAGTACCACTATATACAGATGCTCAGAACTACTTTTAAATACAGCATTTCTTCAATACGTTTATTTTGCAATAATCGGGTTCTCCAGAACGAATCAAGGGCTGTATCGGATCTTCTTTTTAACCTACCAACATACAATCCAGCGACACATCGAAAGAGCGGTAACAATTCTCCACATAAAAATCGTGATAAACACCGCCATAGAAACGGTAATAAAGATCAACGGAATAAAAAACTTGTTTTCAGATGGAATAGTGGAACAGAGAAACAGCAGGCAGCTGCCAACTCGGTGCTAGAGGAAATACTAGCAATAAATTCAAAGGGTAACATCAAGGCAATCAATCCAGAAACTAGCAAGCTAGAAGAAGCCAATATTAGGAACTTTTTGAAGGGCGTTAACCTTGAGATAAATGGGATAGCTATGGTGAGTATCGATAATGCTGCGTCCGGAGATGTTCGTCTACCCATTGTCAAAGAAGTGCCAACAAGACAGGCATTAAAGAATTATTCCGACAAACTATCTAAAATTAAAGAAGAAGAACTTATAAAATTGGGTGTCAATATAAAGAAAACTGGCCGTCGCTCTCCAGACTCGAAAGCGGATTCATCTTGGAAATCAATCAAGGTTTCATGGCAAATATCGGATTATGATTTGAAAAAACAGAAATGTAGTGAAATTGTTTCTAATTTGGAAAAAGGTAGCAAGATTGCTCTTTTCATTAATGATAAAGACTCTTCTAACTTGTCACCTATAGATGAGGAGGAATTAGAAGCGATGCAGGAATCTTCTATTTCTAAAAAGGAAATGAAAAGAAGGGAAGAGGTTTTGGAGAAGCTAAACGAAATAATCAGCGAATATTCATCACAGATTACACAAGAAGGTTTGATCAATCAAAGAATAATTATGAAAGTAACTCCAAATCTTGTAAATACTAATAATGGAGTTGATAAAAAAGCTCTCAAGGAGCAACGGAAACGGGAAAGGCAGGAAAAGCTGCAACGCAGAATTGAGAAGAAAAAAACCAGCGATTCCACCGAATAACCAGGAAATATCTCGGACGATAGACGTTATAATGGCATATGTATCTTGTAAATATTGATAATTAGCGTACATATATCGAAAAATTTCACGTAATTGTGATGTATTCTAATGAATCAATAATGCTCCGATTAGCGAAAGGTCATGTAAGTCACCGTAGCCAAATTGTGGAATGGAAACTAATAAGTCATCTAATGGGGACTCAGCCAAATTGGAGCCGAAATTAGACCAACCCTTTTTCTTTTGCTCGGGGTTAACGAATTCAAGGTGTTTTAAAGCGGTTATGAGCAAATGTTTGGATCTCCAAAGTTCAACTGTTCTCTTCATTTCTGACATAGAGACACTCCAGATAGCACCAGCGCCATTAAAACTGCCCGGAGAAGAAAGAAATAGCCTTTTCCGGGAGTGTGAGAAGTGAACACCCTTACCAAACTCAATAGAGGACTTGACAGTGTTAAGGTCAACTAATGTGTCAAGTTCCAATATTAACCAGACCTCTAGTGCAGAGTTGCCAGCATCTTTGAATATGTAGACCTTATTGAAGAGCAACTGTGATATTGCAATATAATCTACTTGATCATGAGTCCATACGTGCATTTCTGCACCAAAGAATCCATGTTCAGAGGATGCTATAATATCCCCCCATTTCCATGGGACGTCTTCGCTAGGAAAGATGATATCATCCTCTTTAATGTAAAACGATGGTGGAATTCCTGTATTTAATTGTTGTAAGTTGTATCCGTACACTAGTCCTAGGCTTTGAGCAGTCACAAATAAAAAACTGCCAGATGCTGCAGCGTTAGCCCCATAATGTTGAAATTTTAAAGATCTTGGTCCGTTTAAGACTATACTCCCGATATTATCTACAAATTCCACTTGATTTATTTTACCTGAAACCAAGTATGGGATGATATTCAATCCTGGAATAATTATCACCTTTCCTAGTTCGTTCTTATTACAATACTTGCAAGTCAAAATTAAATCTGGTATCTGGTCGTTGTCAAGATCAACTATGCAACTAACTTCTTGATAGCTAGACGAAGGATCCACGATAGTTATAATCTTCTCACCAAATAAGTAGATATGAATAAATTTTTTACCAGGCTCAGAAACAACAAGATAGTCATAATTCGATAATCTGAACTTATGAACTTTTGACCCATAAAGAGCAGTCATTTTTGAACTTTGCTTACCCTCAGATTCAAGTGTGGACATAGGAATGACATAAATGGACCCACTTACATCATCTAATGGTGCCCCGACTGCAATGCAGGGAACATCTTCCAAGAATTCTCCACTGACAATGCTGGTACCAAATAGCGACAACTTTTTTAATGGAGTCACATATTTATTATCACTGTTGGAGTCTTGAGTTGTAATAGATAAAGAGGATTTCTCACTGGATTGTTGGACGTTAAATTGTAATCCAATTCCATAAGTGAACTTTTGCAACTCTGCTAAGATATTCCACTCTCCTCCTCGCCAATGTTCTCTTAAAAGTTTCGGACCACCTGGACTCAACGAATACGCTACGTCCAAGGCATGAAACCTTTTGTTCTGTAATAAATAGAGTTCCGAGTGCAAGACACCAAGCATATCAAACATATGGCCAACGATGCTAACCCAATCACCTTCGATATTTTGCTGTGATAATAGGTCGAGAACGTCTTCCTTCAAGGGTAACTTAATTTGCGTAGATAAGTAATAATTCCACTCAATATTGTCTTGACCAAGTAACAAAGATAAGTGAACTAAATCGGCAGAACCCCGTAGATATCTCAAAGTATCTTCTATACTACCTCCGAACTCTAAGTTTGCCAAAATATTTACCACTCCATGGTCGGTATAATTCTGAAGACTGTTTATCTTATTTCCTACCGACACCCCTAATATAAACTGCTTTAACCCATGATCATCATTACCTGTGCCATACTTTTCTTGCCATAGCTGTACACCATCCTGCAAGAACACATCCCAATCTACTTCTAATTTATCAAACTGCAGAACAGACTCCAGAAACAAAGAACCAGCTTTGGTAAAGGAATCGTGATTAGGGATTGACCTAGCAACTTGCGTCAAATGAAACCCTACGCCAAATCCTAGAACAAATCGAACAGATAATATGACTAAAACAATTCCTAGCATGATTGTGAACTCTCTTATACAGTAATTGCACCTCAGATCAAAGGGTTCAAAACATGTTACTACCTCTACTCTTCCTTCTTTAATTTCATCTCTGCTCATCTCATCTCATCTCATCGCACTTTATTTATTTCAACAAAAATATCAAAACGGTAACCCTTTACAAAATAATCATAATATATATATGTCAGAATAATCATTAAAAGAACAAAGCAACCAAGACAAATTGACAGGTAAACCACACATTTCAGGACCGTCTACTGCATTTGTATGTTTTCTTTTGTACGACACTTTGATGAGTGGAACCTTGCTGCTATTACCTCAGGTGCTTCTCTTCCGAACTGGCTGATATATTTGTGTGGTATTTGTACAATAGTTGCCACAAGTATATCCATTATTTCACAATGCGGGCAGTTGTGGAATTATAGAATTCCTTCGCAGCAAAGGTTGATATTAAGGATCCAGATGATGGTACCTATATTTTCCATCTCATGTTTTGCTTCGATTTTACGACCAGAGATAGGCGCCATTTATATTGATCCGATTAGAGAAATTTATGAGGCATTGGTCATCTATCAGTTCTTTACGTATTTGACTTTACGACTAGGTGGTGAACGGAATATCATCATCAACATCGCGCCAATGTATCCACCGAGCAGGCATGCTATCCCATTCTTTGGGCGTTACCTACAAAGAATCGATCTTAGTGATCCTCACGATTTCGAGACGTTGAAGCGTGGTGTTTTACAATACGTTTGGTTCAAGCCAGTGTACTGTATCGGTATGGCAACGTTTGAAGCGTTCCAATGGAATACCGTCTGGTTAGTAATATGCTACAATATCAGTGTGACATGGTCTCTTTACTGTCTCGCGATGTTCTGGAAATGTTTGTACACAGAGCTTTCAGTATTCAAACCATGGCCGAAATTTATGTGTGTCAAGTTGATTATTTTCGCATCGTACTGGCAAAGTCTCATTATCAACGTTTTAACGATTATAGATGTCATTGATATACATGGTGACGACAAATATGTGGCATTTGAGATCGGTAATAGTGTACTTTGTGTTGAAATGATTGGATTTGCTATTGCACATTGGTATGCGTTTTCAAGTGACGAATACGGTCCGGACAAGTACCCAAACTCTGGAAGGTTGAAGATCCTCTATGCTTTGAAGGACTGGCTTGGTTTTAAAGATCTATGGTGGGATTTCAAGAGTGTAATAAATGGTGATTACAGAGATTACAGGAGCTTTGACTCGGTGGAATCAATGCTCGCGGACAGAGACACGCACTCAAGAACCAACAGATTGACTAGGGGATTAAGGTACACAAATCAGGGTATGTCATCTTACTGGGTCGGATCTAGTGGATATGGCAGCACCGAAACTGATAACGGGAACGATTTAGAATCGGCATGGACTGATATCACTGAAGGTTTGAATTTGCCAAGGTATATTCCAGAGGACAGCAATTATCCAGTGGTCTGGGACGCAACATCACATCGATATGATGCTAGAATTGATGATTTGAGGAAACAAATGAGGTCGAAGTAAATGTTTTTTAAGGGTGGGACTTTTGTATTGTACTTACTAGTGACAGGAAGAGAGGGCAGTCATGATTTTAGAACAAAGAGAAAACAGCAGCAATAGCGTTTAATTGTGGGAGAAATGACAAAATCTATATGGATATATGAAACGCTTAAATATACATACAATATCTACAGGGGATATATAGCAGTTAGAAATTGTGGAATAAAAGACCATGCTGCCAGATAAAAAGGAATAACAGGGGAAGAAGAAGGTAAAAGATTGGTGACTCTAAATATAAGCATGTCAAGTAAAACGAATACTAAGAGCACAACATTGTGGAATTGGGGAGGGGTAAGCGTTATACTTTGTGCGTGTTTGTAAGGGGGGGGGGGGGGTCATTAGATCATTCAAACGATATTTATAATGAGGGTTCTTGCTTTGTGAACAATAAATGTTTAGCAAATTCGTAAGAGGTCCAGGAGATAGCAGTTGCAGGGATATTAGAAATAACTCTTGGTTGTAAACCTCTCCAGAAACCTTTCCAACCGTAAGATTGCCATATGGCTTGAGCAGCTTTCTTGAAAGTATTTGCGGTTTTGAACGATTCCACATGGACGGTATCGCTCCCTCTAATCTGTAACACTGTCTTGATGCAATCTAAAGGCGTGGTAACAGCTGCACAAGTGGCACCGGCGATACCACCACACAAGCAATGGATCCAAGGGTTGTATGCATTAGTTGGGTTGAAGAACTTAGTACTGGATTCGTAAATCACGAAGTTCAAAGCTGCGAATGGGATATTCATAGCCAAAGTGGTTGGATAACTGTAAAAGAAAGCCATTGGACCTTCGTTCTTATAAATGTTGAAAGCCATTCTCCACATGGAAGAGTCACTACTCTTGGATTGCAATTGCAACCTCTGTTTGATTGTATCGAAGGGGTTCATTAATGCATCTGCGGCCACAGTGGCAGCAACACCACTGACGGCAGTTTTCAACGGCTGATGGGTATTGAAATCCTTAGCGTCGATCAACTGTTCTTTACAAAATTCATAAGTTGCAAAATATACTGCATGAGCAGGGCCTGCACCCATCACCATAGACTGCACACCTCTCCACAACGCAAGGGACCCCTCTGTAGAAGAGATTCTCGATATCTGTTGTAAAAGGGTACCCGCACCGGCACCACCACTGGCAGCACCGGCACCACCAGATGCCGACGCCGACGCCGCAGCCTTAATTTCCGATACTGCTTGCATTCTAGTCTTCAAAGCATCGATAGGAAACATGATCGAATGTTCCATGATACCTGCAAACGCTCCTGCAATCAATTGATATGATAGTGGTGCAGTATCTGGCAAAGCCTCATAATCAATCTCCTGAATACCTGGGTCAGACATGCTAAAATGATCACTCTCTTTCTCTTTTTCTATCAGACCAAAACTCAATCAAACCAAGAAAAAAAATAGCAGAGTGTTTCAAAACTAACAACTTCTTACCTGATTAAAAGGATTCGGTGGTGTATTAAGACAAATTCTGGGATTGTTGATGAACCAAATGCTGTCAAAACTCGGTCTCTTCTCTCTCTTTCTCTGTATCTATACTGATTGAAGAGTTTGAATTTTTCAAATTTTTCACAATTTAGGCTTTCACTCTATGTAAAGGAAACAAAAGCGCAATAAACTGGACCTGAAATCTGGGTGAAGAAGCAACGACTTAGCCGGAGGAAAAACGGTTCTTGCCTTGCTGAATGATACCGGATAACTATAAACTAATCTGAATATTCAGCTACTGTTATATAATTATCTAAAATTGGATACTGAACCCAGGAAGGGTATCAAGATATATTCTCCGTTTATACATCAATTTTTCATCATTACAATATATTCTCTTTCTCTAATGATGCAACGGAAAATTGACAAATGACCAATAAATGGGCGACTCATCTGGCACCAATCGAAAAGAAATACACGATGACTGACTTAATTAATTTAACCGGTACAGTACCCAGCCATGTGATACCTAAATTTGATGCCTTGGCTCGAATAAAGGAACTTAAGCCATACGAGTGAACAGGGCAGCTTTCGCTGCCCTGTTCACTACTAAATTGCCTGTTCAAATTGGCTTTGCCCTTTGGCAATGACAGATTCTATTTCTTTTTCTTCCTTTAACTACTGGCATATTGAGTTAAGAAACACCTGGGAATGATCTCCGGGTAACGCGGAAAAAAAACCCACCTCTTGCTGCACCCCTTTTTTCATTGTCCACACTGTGCTTTGCCCGATTTTGCGGGTGTCGCACGACGACGGAGTTTATTTCCGCCGTTTCAGGCAAGGGAAGAGCTGAAACGGCTGAGTGACGGGTGGCGGCCGGGTAAGGAAAGAAAATACACTGATTACATAATACCATCCACGTGACGTAGTCACGTGGATGGTATTATGTAATCTCAGAGTTGAATGTCCGAAAGCATTCTTTTTTTTTTTTCTTCCTTCCTTTTCCTTTTCCCCCGGGGTTTAAAAATTCCGTTCCGTCCCGACCGGCATTCATTATGCAACTAATCGTCTTTTAGATTATCAAAATGTCAAATGATTATTCCATTTCGACCGAACTACCGCCTCTCCACTTGCTTACGTACTGTTTTTGGGTTCCCTCATCTAATAGCTTCCTCAATCGGCTAGAAGTGCCAGTACTGGTCTTCAGAAGTCCATAGAAAGCCTCACTGTTACCCGGGGGGTTTGCGCATCTGTCGCTCTTTCACTTTTTTTTTTTTTATTCACTTCCATTCCACATCTTTCAACCGTTAGTGGTCTGAACTTGTTTCATTTCTTTATTCATAATTTCTTTCTTTCGTCCAGGTTCTGCATTTATTATATATATATATATATATGTATATAAATAAAGTTTGTACATTGCTTGTTTCGATGATTTGCGGACTAGTTGTCTTATGTCTGTTGCTCGAGGAGACTACCACCAACCAAGAAATATAATACCATGTCAGTGTGTCAAACGAATCCTTTGAACACTCTTGTTTCGAAGTCTGGTTATAGGTTCGGACAGCCGAATCAGCACCAACAGAGCATCGCACAGCAGCAGAGCAGACCAAGAAATAATGCACTAGACCACCAGTTCTCTCAGTTTACTGGTGCCTCGGGTCCCAGTTTCGCTCATCCACAGCATCAACAGCTGCCTATGGCAGCTGTTGTTGCTAACGCTACTACTGCAGCCAGTACTACTAGTAATACTGCTACAGCCTCTGATCACCATGTTTGGATCGATCAGTTCGCAAACATGCAGGTGCACGACAAGACCGAGTTCCCAACAGATTATAAACAGATGTATTCGCAGTACGAGGCGCGTGGCGCCTCGTACTCCATGGGTGCACCGGTGATGGTGTCCCATTCACAAATGTTCCCGCGTCATCAGCAATCTCTGATGGTGAACCAACTCGAGTCACAAGCGTATGCCAGTAGTAGCGCGAAGCTCGATGAACAATTTGCTGAACTGGAAAGACAAGTGCAAGACGATGAAAAAGAACAGCAACAGGACAAGGATGACGATTTCCATCTCAAAGAAACGTCTCCTCTAGACGAAGATCAACGCCAATTAAAAGAAGCAGCCCAATCCATTTACACAACTCTTTCAGATAAATCATCTACAACTAGTTCGAAATTTTCGAACTCCAAGTTCCTTGGACTCATGAGAAATATCAGCGATGGTGTAATAACTCTGAAAAAGAACCCAGATGAGGATAAATATACGGAATTATATTCTCCTTCTACCGGTGAAACTTTTGGCGAAGAGTATTTCCCAGTGCAGGATAGTGTTTTAGGCGACCCCTTGGACTCCATTGGTGACTTATCTAATATGAGTTCATCGGAAGCCGCTGCAAAAGTGTACCATAACTCCGTTTGAAAAAAAAAAAATAAAATGGTATTACTAAGTATGAGTGGAGGGGTATTTCTCTGTTGTCAGATCTACTGTTATTTTGTCGATACATATTGAGTTAGAGTTACTCTACACTCACGTGGAAAATCACCTGGCAGGATCACCATATTCTACTTACTTCCCAATATTAGATTAACTTAGCTAAAGCTTAGTTCCAAAAATAATCTTATTTAATGACTATAATGATACATTTCAATCTCTTTTGCTTGAGTTGATGATTCTGCCTTTCTTGTGCCGTAATCTTCCATATTGGTAGCAAGACCAGTCGCTATCGTGCCTATAGACCCATCAGCATCTTCTTCCTCTGTTGCTAGTAACCCAAGCCCGTTTTTAAACTCATTTACTAAGGACCAAATCGCACTTCCCGCATTGTCGTCACCTTTTGGCTTGCCCTCTGATTGATTTTCAGTTGCACTGGATCCCGAGTCGCCTAATCCTAACTTCGTTTCAACGGTCCCCTGAATAATTTGGTCAAATTGGTTGAGTAATGAAACGGATTTTGTCCATAACGAGCTTGATTTGTTATCAGCGGTTTCTGCGTTGTTACTTTCCCCATGGGATTCTGCAGGTAATGTCGTATTAGAGTTCTGACCTTGAACTTGATTCCCCACTAAACGGCTAACTTTTTTCTTCAACTGCTGAAGTTCTTCTGCATTCTGTTTTATTATCTTATCTTCAATCTTAATTTGCCTGAAAAGATCGTGAACTCGCCTTGTCCTTTCCAATATCTCTAGTTCCTTGTTCGCCAGTGATTGCAACAAAGATTCCATATCATTATCATCTTCAGAAACAGATGGCACTACTTTGGCGGTGTCGGTCGTAGTTGTAGGCAACTTCAATTTAGTAGCTGGACTTGCGCTAAATTCTGTGGTGGCTCCATCCGGGAGAAGTGATCCAATGCTACTTATGCTGGACCGCACAGATTTTTGTCCGTCATTTCGGTCAAGTTTTGATCGATATTTCCGTCCCAGCGGGGTATTCGATACAGACTCTGATGGTTTGCAATGCTGCTGATATGATTGACGTTGCTGCTGCTTAACTGTGTGCTCTGGAGACATTAATGGCATTATTAAAGACTTTCTTTTCCATGTGTTGCTTCTTCGTATTCCTAGCTCCTGATTGCCTCCCTTGCCATTTGTAGCAGCAGAAACCCCGTTACCATTGTTCTTTACGGTGACTTTACCGGACCCCAATGATACATCGTCCTCGTTCTCCTTCATATTGCCAGTGATATCGTCTTGATCTGAATTATCACCTTTCAACGGATGCGAGTCAAGTGTGCTAGTAGGATCAGCCTTGGTAGGCGTTAATTGCAACTGGATGTTCTTGTTTCTACCGGAACTCCCCACAGACTTGGGACTCATACCGCTGGATCCTTGGTTAAATGTAGGGGTAACGCTCCCTCTGTCCGTAACTTCATGATATATTTTACTCTTAGTATCAATATCGTTCTCTTTGTCTTGAAGGTCTATAAATTTCTCCAATACGTCTCTATCCATTGTTTATACCCAAACCGTACACATAAAGATCTAATTTGATTCAAGCCTAGCTTCTTACTACGGTCAGATCAGCCTTTTTACCCTTATCCTTAACTTGTACACTAAAATCAAGCCCCAAAGTTACTGATTGAAATGATAATTTCAGTCTTTCACAGAATTTCGTGTTGTTATGAAAATGAAACAGTGTAAACTTGAAGTTACCAGAAATAGTTCAGACGGCTGCAACTTTTTGCAGTGCGTAACAGCTTGAGGTTCCCAGCAGTGGCTTTATTACACCAGTTAGTGGAATCAAATACTTTGCATATCACATATCTGATTTATCACTTGCTAAGGAACTGGTATTGCGTATTTAGACGGTTACAAACACAAGAATGGCTCCATTCAAATTTGGAAAGAAACAGAAGAATCGGAAAGATGCTTCTGCATCTCCAAATACAACACCTAATTCTAACAGCACTATTGGTAACACTAGCTTTCAACAAGAATTGAGATCTCCTGGATCTAGTTCTACACCTACCAAACAGAACTATCCAAAACCAGCTGCAGATTCTGGGTTACTTGCGGCTCAACAACGCGTTATGGTCAGTCCTGTTGAGCAACGATCTACGTCCACTCAGAGTACCCTACAGCAGCAGGTGTTCACGCCATGGAATAGAATTAGACTAAAGCAGTCCCCTTTCCCCAGATATAGGCATGTTGCCAGCTCATATGCTACTGACAGTGGAGAATTGTTTGTAATCGGAGGTTTGCACGACCAATCGGTTTATGGAGATACATGGATAATCAAGTCACTGGACAACGCTACAAGTTTCAAGTCTATTACAGTTCCCATTGCAGATGCTACTCCACCTCCTAGAGTCGGTCATGCCTCCACACTGTGTGGGAACGCATTCGTGATTTTTGGTGGTGACACTCATAAAGTGAATGATGCCGGTTTGATGGACGATGACATATATTTGTTCAATATCAACTCTCACAAATGGACCATACCAACACCTCAAGGACCTAGACCACTTGGTAGATACGGTCACAAAATCAGTATAATTGCTGCGAACCAAATGAAAACCAAACTTTATGTGTTTGGTGGTCAGTTTGATGATACCTATTTTAATGATTTAGCAGAGTTTGACCTCTCATCTTTCCGGAGATCTGATTCTCACTGGGAATTTATTAAACCGGCAACTTTCATGCCACCACCCTTGGCTAACCACACGATGATCTCGTTTGATCATAAGTTGTGGGTATTTGGTGGTGATACTCCTCAAGGTTTAACTAACGAAGTCTTTATGTTTGATCCAGCTGCCAATGATTGGTGTGTAGTGCAGACTACAGGAAACATCCCACCGCCATTACAAGAGCATGCTGCTATCATATACCGCGATTTAATGTGTGTTTTTGGTGGGAAGGATGCGCAGGACAATTATTCAAACGCCGTGTATTTCTTAAACTTCAGGAGTCTAAAATGGTTCAAACTACCAACTTTTAATAATATGATTCCAAGAGCAAGATCCGGACACTCTCTCACTCTGTTATCAAATAATAAACTGCTAATCATGGGTGGTGACAAGTTTGATTATGCTGTTGGTAACAGCACCGATGTACGCACTTCTGATGTCGACATGGGAGCCGGTACCATTATTTACACTTTGGACCTAACAAACTTGAATGAGTTTTGTCCTGACATCTTTAAGATCGATGATGTTGATCACCTGGACAAATTTAGTACGCCATTATCGAAATCCAATGGAAGATTTGATGAATTGAAAAACAAACAAGCTTCAATTCTATCACCAGATGTACCAGAAACGGTGAACACAACTCCTGCAGTTAGAAAACGCTCTGAGTCCGGCGTCCTCGGACCTACTGCTCCTAAACCAAAATCACCAGTTCCACAACAAGATGCCAATACAGATCCTCCAAGAGTATTGTCCTTGCAGTCTCAGTTAAGTTCAGAGACGCAAAGTGACACTGATCCTGATGTTGGGTCTGTAGAAGTTGTTCAGTATAGAACTTCGCCGACAAAAGGTGATGTAAAAAAATACGCTGTTGGAACCAACTTGAGATCCTCATCGGACTATGAAAATTATTCACCATCTATCATGCATAACACAGGTGCTGAGCCTTCGCCTAAACCTAACTCCTTGTCAGATACGACGCACTTCGATAAATCCATAGATGTAATAACTGACGCTGATAAAAGCCCTGTCACTTTAAGTGAACCTGCTCGTATTGTTTCTGAAAAGAATGAAAACAACATTCTGAAAGAATTACTTGAAGAGTTGAAGCAATTGAAGGAGGATACTGTGACCAGTGCTACTAGTGCAAACAGCAGAATAATGGAATTGGAACTAGAAAATACAGAATTAAAGCAATTGAACCAATTAAGTCACTTGAATGACATGATTAAGCACCAAACAGAAGTAATTGCCAAGCTACAATCAGAAGTCGATAATAAGGAGAAATATGTGGATTTGGAATCAAAGTATATCGTATTATCTGAGAAATATGAGTCTCTCACGAAAGAACTCGATTCGAAGAAACAGTTCATCAATGAAAACATAAAAAAATGTAGTGAATCGTTGGACACTTTGCTCGATGGCATGAGACAGAAACAAAAAGCTCACGAAACAGTTGTAACCAGGCATAAAGAAACAATGACCGGTCTTGATCGCAAGTTAAGCGAAGTAATTCTTCAAAATAAAGAACTGACTACATCCAGGGACCAGTTGTTCACAGAATACTCCAAATTGAAGGATGAGCATGCCTCAAAACATGAAGAACTGACCAAGATGGAAAGAGAGTACAGGTCAGTTATTGACTCTGTTCACAATTCTGGGAATGCGATGGAAAAGCTGCAGAATGAAATTATCAAACTAAGACAAGAAAATTCAAGACTTAAATCGGATTTAGAGAATACGATTAACCAGGAAGCAGATGATTCGTCCGGTTCTTTGAATGATGCTCATTATCAATTAAAGATAAACGACCTTCGCGCAGAATTATTCATTATCAAACAGGAACGTGATTCGCTAAAAGACGATGTCATGACTCTCAAAAAGAAACTACTTCATTCTGAAGCAACACTATAGACTCTTAATAATATCAACCGTGTAAAATAGAATGTATTGTTTAGATATATATATTTTCAACTATTTTAATTTGTTTTATATTCATTACAAACAACTATTCACTGATACTCCGTGATATATATGTTTTATCTGCTATACTGTACATCAGTCGAAATTATGAAATGTCAATGCATGTTTTTGTCAATCGTGGGAACTGGATAAAATGACAGGTGGCGGACTACTTTGAGTTGTCATATGAATTTCGCTATCCAAAATGGAAGTCTGCAGAGTCTCACTCTGAAGAATGGAGCACTGAGATACTGGTGGCACTGCATCATCCGTCTCTAATATTGATCCTCTTGATATTTCTGTTTGAGCTGAAATGATTGAGGCCCGACTAGCTGGTACGGAAAACTTCGGCGGCAAATTCCAATATGGTATTCTGTGCTCTTTTACAGCTGGTTTCTTCGAATAAGAAGGCAACAAGGATGATGCGGGTCGCTTCTTCTCACAAGCTAAAATATCTGCTTCTTTTTCATTAAAGTTTGCCTTGTCCAGACGTATGACATCTGTGTTCCAGCCATAAAATTCGCGTAGGCTTGATGGAATCCTAAATCTCTCACAAAATTCAGTTACCGTTACGATATCATCCATGAGGCCCTTTATCACACGACAATTATGATTACTGATAGTTCATTCAATTATGAACGTTTTGGAAATTTATTTCGGCTTAAACGTGTGTTAGCCGCTGATAATCTGTCCAGTGAACTTAACCATGCCTGCTTTCTCCTATTGGTAAAACCATGACGGTACTTAATTCCGGGTAATAAAATTCTTCCTCAAAAAAAATACTCCGAACCACGTGATAGCCCCAAAAGAGGAAATGGTTGTATGAACAGCTTTTCAATTCTCAGCAATTCGGATGATTCTATTGAAATTAAAGCACTACGAGGTTTTTCTGTCGGGATTATTTTTCATTTCGAAGTAATCATTGTTGAACCCTTGAATTAAGTGCGAAATTATACACATGTAAAACAATATGACAAGGCAGTGACATTCTTGCGGTAAACGTACTTTGATTGTCTTTGGCTCAACAGCCAATGATTAGAACTTACTAGCAAAGATAACGTGAAAATGCTTTAGAACTGGTTTTTAGAAGAGAAACACGGGTTTCTTTTGTAAATGAACTCGGTTAATTCTTATTATCGAAAGCTGATGTCCAAAGTACGGTCTAGGGTCGTTCTTTGGCATGTACTATCTTCCTTTTTTTTTCTTTTTTTTTTTCCAAGTGTTCAATTTCTAAAGTCGGCTGAAGAAATATCGACTCAGGGAAAAGCTAGGATATGGAAGCAGACCATACAAAAATATCTAGAAATGATGAGTGTGGGTTTTTTTCTCTTGTGTTAAGCATGCGGAAGATTTTAGAATTTGGATCCCTTGTACAAAGCACTATTTGATATCTTGATGCAAGGTAAATTTATTTTCTCTATTTGTCTGAGTTAGGCTGAGCTTATTAGGGATAAGGTGCAGAGAAAGTATAAGAAGAGATTCATATCTAGCAAACATTTGGATAAGGTCGCCAATTGCTCACCGGAGTTCAGAAACCTGTTTTTTGGAATCCTACAATATAAAATTACAGTGTGTCTGTTAAACAAATTCATTGAATTTTTGACTTCAGAACCCCTACCTTTGGACTACCCATATTAAGATCACACGCTAAACCGAATTCTTTCCATCTAAGTGATGTATATTAAACATGTGTCTTTTCAGGATCTATCGCCGTCGTTGATAGACGATCAGGCACGGTCTTTGAAAGAATCCAATAAACCGATAACGTACAATAACCCGTTCATTCATGTTCCACCGCAGTTCAATCCATTATATAGTGATCCAAGTGTGCGAGAGGGTTCTCAGAGTGAGAGTGTTTCGAACGATAGTGGAGTGCACGATTTCAGCATGAAAAGGCCACAATTATCTACAGACCTGGGTTTCTGTTCTTCTCAACAAGACGTTGGACTAAGAAATATGCTAGGACCCACTTTATCGAATGACAATTCAGAGTATGGTTCTATGAATGGGCTCCGTAGAAGTAAGACCGGTATGTCTTCTGTCTCTAGTGCGAGTACCTCGTTGACCAGAGCTGCTACTTCGTCATCTGCTAAGTTACCACCTCCTCCAGCAGTGTCCATATTGAAGCGGGATTCACTTGATGATCTGCATCGTGAACATTCACCTGATGGGATTGACTTGACAGTAATTGATCCTCAAATGGAGAAAAGAATTGAAAAGGTAACCACGTCAAATACTCTGGAAAATGCAGGCAACAAATACGGATCGGGATACACTACGTCGGCATTTGCAAATTTAAACGAATTAGAGGATAAATTGATAAAGAAACAGGAGAAAAAAGCGGAACCAGAGAAAAGGAAGAAGTCTTACATGGATATGACAGATGAAGAATTAGCTCAGTTGGAAAAACAGCTTCGGTCTGGTGGGAGGGAAACCAATACAGATTTGAACAGTTTTGATTTCAGTCAACAGTATAAGCTATACATCGGAAACACCGTTGTTAAACCTTCTCCCAGTAGCAAGTCGTCCGGAGCTGGTGGAAAACCCTCTGATATGACATTAAATTATCCATCACGCCCATCAATAACACATAAGGCCATTTCAATTACAAAGGAACATACAGACTACAGGAAGCGTTATACGGATACGAATACTAGGACAGTTGTTTGTTTTTTGAACGGTAGGAGACATACTTGGGCAACTGTTGATTGGTTCATCAAAGAAGCTGCTAGAGATGGTGACCATTTGGTTGTTGCAACCAATCTACCAATGTATGAAGAGTTGATTAACATGTTGAAAAAGAATGAATCTTCCGAAACTGGAAGCACTAAAACAAAGTTGGAAGAATTCACGTTCGATGGTAAAATTAAAAACAAAACACCAAGTGCAGTTGTACAGTTACCATTCCGCCAAGTGGGTATGATAATCAACGAATTGGATCAACTTACAAGATATAAATGTGAAAATATGTTAAACTACTATGCAGCGAAATGTCAGGACAAGGTTATGAAAATAACTATAGAATTGGTGAAAGAACTGTCCGCAAAACCGCTTGTCACACATGTTATGGATCTTTACAGGCCAAATTTCCATGTTGTTTCCACAATTTCGACTAACTTAAGCATCAAGTTCAGGAATGGGAACGTTAAATTGCCCAATTTCCTTTATAGACATCTTTGGGTTCCTACTGTTATAATTCCCTTTGAGTTTATCGATCCATATCATCTTGGTGAAGCCAAGAAACCGATGCATAAGACTGTTTCGATTTCCACAAAAGATGATCAATTTGCATTCCTCGATAGATGTATCATCAAATCCCTGAACGATGTTTTGGGTACTAGCTCTAAGAATGACCACACACCTAGGGGCATTGAAGACGTTTATGAACATGGAAATGACGATATGGTTAGTATAGACAGTGAGGCAGATAAAGGAATTACAGACTATTTCCCCACGTCGCCCGAAGCGCAACGGAGGAAGCAACACATAGAAAGATTGGGATACGTTCCACCAGAGCCAACTAGGTTCAAGAATAACAGTTTTGGTCCAGTAGCTTCCAGAAACTCGACTATGAGTAGTAGACGGTCATCTAGAGTTTATTTTGCCGATGAGCCAGGAATGTATAAAGTGAAATCATTATTGGGAGGCGATGACGATTCTTCGAGCATAGTTAGAAGAGTCAAGAGCGAGAAACTGCCATCCGTCTCCAGCCCAAAACGGCCTTCTACATCATACTCGTATAGTGCAAAAGTACATCCGACCTCTACAACAAACGGGAAAGGAACAAATAGAAAATCCAATTCTGGACTGAAGACTGCTACAAGTGGAAAATCATCGATCTCATCAGCACACCAATTACATTCCGCTACAAATGGTTCAAGTGCAAGCGCTCAAACTCAAACCAAATCAAAATCAAAATCCAAGCTTGGTGGCATGTTCAGGAAAATGTTTGGCGTCAAGAGCAACGCTGCCTAACCAGAAATACAAACACAAACACTAAAAAAAAATTAATCACCTGTTGCGCCTTTTAACTCCATCTGCCTTGACAACATTCGAACCTTACTACTATTAATTACCAAGTCTACAAGCAGCAAGATGCAGACGGATAAAAAGATTGAATATCAACCAAAAATAACACGAGTAAATAGATACATATCGTCAGTATTTTTCAACATAGAAAAGACGCGGCCTCCATCCCATATTCGAACGTATCCAATCAAGAAATCGTAAGACCAGAAAAATGCAGCCCATAGCCTTTCTTGAAGAAAGGAAACATTTAGAAAGAAAGATTATTACTCTAAGATAAAATCCTTCTGGACACTGGTGAGTGCATGGACTCTGAACGTAAACACACGTTACTTATTCAATCTCACGTCACTATCTCCTTTTTGTGACTGGATTATCCCCATGTTTGGATGGAAAAGGGAAACATGATATGAGGTGTCTGGGTGGTGTCCTTGGTGATTATATAATAAACAAGGGTTGTGTGTTACCCGGTTTTGTTTCCAGTAGCAGAAACTGGGAGAAGGTAGCAAGAGAAGGATACGGAAACAAGTGCAACCGGTACTGGAAGCTGTGCTAAGGATTGTTTAATGTAATGGTAATTCCTGTTCCATCACAAATTTGATTTTGGTATCAAAGACATGGATTGTTATCTATTCCCCTGTTGGGGTATCCCTGATTCACCCCCTGATTTTATATAGTGTTATACAATGAATATTTGGAATATTTGGAGATCACATACAGATATATCTATATATAAGCACAAGCTCTTCTCTGATTCTTGTCCTTTTTCCAGTATATTTCCAGCCCGCAACATTCGATATTCGAACACAATAGTTTGACACCAACTAAACATCAAACTGTAAGCATATTGCAATGACTATCTTTTCAAATCTATTCGGAGCAAACCAACAACAGCAACAACAACAGGAGACTATGTCCAAGGACATGTCTCAGAACTTGCCTCAGACTATGTCACAAAACACAAATCAGACAGAAACAAGTGGTTTAACTAGACAAAAGACTAATGAGTCAGAGGAAGGTGACCATATTGATTTATTCGCAAACGTACGGGATATTCCCGTCGCTGCTTGGCATATTCGTGGTAGAAATAAGTACTACAACGATGAGGAATATAGGAAATTGGTAGAAGAAGCTAACACTATCATGTTTTCTAGTATAATGTGAAGAATATTAATTGTTCTTTTCGTTATACTTACCTAATGAAACCTCAACCAATGAATTTCTGGTAAACATTACCATCAGGTGTGATTGGTTATTGGTTATTTTTGCATATTCTTATAATATTTCTAGCTGACTTTTATAAGTAACTAATGAATGAATGGATGAATGAATTTTTGATTCCACGACTAGAATTCAGTGGAAATTGTAAACCTTATTTGGTTATTACATAGTGCCTCGAAGTGAGTCATTAGCTTACTGTGTCCAGTGTCGGTTTCTCTCGTCTAAGCTAACTTAATCATCTCCAATGATTTGCATTGGAATCTTTCCTCCAGTCGGATGTATCATTATGTACGGATATATCCGAAAAACGTACAAACTGAACATCAAATGGTTTAAACAACTTAAAGATGCTTAACAATTGAGTTAAACTATTCCTTTCCTTTGTTGTTCTAATCAATAGCCTTCGAGAGCCCAGCGATTTACCGTATTTGTAAAACTCCTGCTAGTAACTGACAATGGCTCCCAATTTTTACCGTGAGGTTGACTTGGTCAAAGAACAAGTGATACCACCCATGTCCGAAGTGGTTCTGTCATCAAACGCGAAGGAAGCTGCACCACAAAATATTGAATCTAAGAAACTATCATACGAGTTACAAGATTTACTGGGAGAGAATAAATTGGCCTATGGCATTTCGTTGAGGACTCCGGAGCCATTGATCAATTTCTTTGGCGCAGTACGTGGTAAATTGAGCAATGGTTTGGAATTTGTAGAAAATAAAATTGATCGTTCGTCTCAGGCTTACTATGACAAAGAGAGAAAAGTCACATCTGCTATTGCTGATCTTCATAGTGATCCTAAGGAACAACTTTTACCTGGATTTACCTACATTCTAGTGGCTTCAATGTCCGGATCCATCCTAACAAGGAATAGAAACATTTTCTTAAGAGGGGTCACACCAGTAGTATTCGGTATTTCATGCTTCTCATACGTCCTTCCAACAACTTACCGCAATACTAAACGTTTGGCATACGACATCGAGAAACGGAACTTCCCTGTCTTTGTTAGTAGACAAGATAAGCTATACAATGCCACTATGAAGGCAGCTTGTAATACTGCGTATTACACTAAAAATGTTGCTGCCACGGTCAAAAGAGGCTATGAGAGAACAAACAAAGCTATTAAGGAATGGACTGGTTTGAACGTTTGATTTCTAGCATTGATTCTTTTTCCCTTGGTTGCTCCAATCAACAGTAACAAGGAAATAGTAATATCTTTGCAATAACCTCACCTATTGAGTAGAATTCAACTATTCGATAAATCGTTACATATACTACATATTCTTATACCATCGTAGCCATTCTGGGGTTACATTACTTATTATAAATGACATATTCATGATCTTCTAGATTTATATCCAAGTCGAAAATGCTTTTCACGCACCAATTCCATTCAACAACAAAAACTTTCTTATTCTTGTCAGCATCTTTAACGCACTTATTGAATTTTTTAGCCATTGACGCTTTACTAGCTATGAGAACATAGTTAGGGCTTTTCTTTTTGCTCTTGTTTTCAACTAGATCCTCCAATTGAAATTTCTTCCCAATAGCATTTACTTCTTCCATGCTATGGCATTTTAGAATACTTGAAATCAATTTGTATCCCCCCGGAATATCATCAGAAATATTCACATGAGTAAATCCATGTCTGGCAAACACTTTTGTCGGTAGCTTGGTTCTTTCTAAAACCTTAGAATCAATATCGGGGATGAAGTATTTACTCATTTCGAGCTCTACGGGTTTCTCTTTATTGATGTTTGTTAGAATATTGGTAATGAACATAGGCGTTAAGGCATATTTCAATGGTTTGAAACTAAAGCTTTTCAAGAATTTGGCAGTTCTGGCCTTCTTTGGAGCTATGATGGTATTAGTGAAAGATTCAATCTCTGGAGTTATTATCACTCCAATTTTGCTCAAAATTAAAATGTCTAAATTAGATAAATTCTCATGGCAGTTGGTTAACACTGCCTTTATCTTGTATGGTTTATGCGATATATTCAAGTAAGAAACCATTTCGTCTGCCTTTGAATCTAGAGCTTTCTGCTTCTTTATCTCCTGAATCGCCTCCGGGAGTAATTCTGGGGATCTTTTACGTTTATTGATCTTCTGGAACTCGTTTAATGACTCTATATCCTCGTGTAATTTTTCTGCCGCTTTTGCCTTCGCTCTTCTCCTGGTGTCACTCATTGGGGTTAATGGCTGAGATGGGTTTTCGAGGCTCTCAGCAGCAGATAAAGATGATAACTCCCTTGATGTTATTGGTGTAGCAATACTGCCTTTATCATTTTTTGATTCTATAGTTCCATTCTCTTGATGTACAGACATTTCCGGTGATTCCACAGGTGTACTTTCTTTTGCCTCTTCTTGTAACTCTTTAGGAAATTTAGTTAATGATGTATCATTATTAGAAGATTTGGGAACCTGCGTCACATCTCCTTGCTCATCTTCTGGAGCATTGGTTAATGACACGTCGTGGTTAGATGATTTAGAGGTTTGAGTCAAATGTTCTTCCGCTGCTGGTGTGGTAGGCATTGAAATGGGATGTTCTTTGTTCAGCTGTTGAGAATCTCTTAATTCCTCTTCTGGAGGTTCCTGACTTGGTTTTTCATCCAAATCCGATTGGTTTTCGATATGATCCATCAACGACATTTGACCCAATGATCGTGACAAACCTCCATTAACTGGAAACTGCTGAAATTCCTCTAGTTGTGGATCCAGTTTTTGTCCACTTTTATAGCACTGTTCCAACCATAAATGATTTGCTGCGGTGCAACACGCCCATGCACGCGCAGCTTCGAATTTTTTTCCAGAGGCAATCGGTGAAATCAAATGCGTATTCTTTTTCGTCAACTCCGTGCTACAGATACCGCCCAAGGCTTCCACCAGCAGCTGGATGTAATATCTTTGCTCTCCATAATAATTCGTATAGGTTGCTTTGAGTTCATTATTTGAAAAGATAGGTTTCTTCAATGGTGATAACAAGAGTTTGGACATTGGATGTATAAATTTATGCATTTGCCATACGTAAAACAACCAAGGAATGTTAGCACATACTATTCTACATTCGTTTGCATTTTTTACACCTTCCGTGTTTGCCGAATAGCCTATATAAAGATCGGCTTGAGATTTTTTCAACTGACTAGGGCCAGCTACTAATGTAATTTGGGCACCTAAGCATTTTTTGATCCAATTTAATAGGAATTTATAACTGGTACCAGGTAGGGCTAAATCGTCTCCCAGTATTATCTTTTTTCCCAGCTGGAACCCTGGTATTACCTTCCAATCATCAATACTGTTCAATGTTCTATCCCAGAGCTTTTGACTTTTCTCTTTCAATGCAAGATCATCTTCATTAACGTTGATCAAATATTCATCTTCCTTGATGTACTCTAGGCCACATAGACAGTCCACCAGCCAATTTGGCATCAGGTATATCACTGTATACTTATGAAACTTCTGCATGGCCTTGATGGCAACATCATTCTTGTCCCACGTTATGATATGTGTAGCTTTCGTAGACAAATAATCCATGCATGTACCACCAAAAACGGACACTATAGCGCAGTACAATTGATATTCAACAACGTTAAGACTATGTTTAGAAACATAAATGTAACAATCTTTCAAGAAATGCATTGGATCAGGTGAATAGCAGGTAGTTCTCATAAGCCTCTTGAATTGTAAACAGTGGTCAATCCATTTGGGATCCACGACTGGGATCAAGAAATCAAAAGCTGCTGTACGGTAAAAACTAAAATCAATTGATTTCGATATTATGCAATGTATTTGTTCTGAAAATTGAGATAAAAACTGCCCTTTGTCCACATATGAAGTATTATTGGTTTCATCCTGTGATAAGTCATAAACTACGCATTCCAATGCACCATTCTTTTTCGTAGTGTTAATGATATCATCAAGAGCATCCTTAGATAGCTCACTCGATTTAACAACCAAAATTCTTAGATTACTAAAGATCGACGATTCTGACATTGCTGTAGCTTTTCAGATACGTGGATACGGCCTAATATGTTGTCTTGATAGTGAATGTTGAGTTTGTCTATGATCTTTTCAAGATCCTCGTTGTAATTAAAACCATATATATGTAAAACGTAAATATGTCTTCTGTTATTATTTTTCAAATGATCAATTTTCATGTTACGCGTTATAACGGCGATCATCGGAATTGAGGCAAACGCAGCGAAAGAGGAAAGAGGACCATTTGACTCAACACCTGCCTTCAATTGCATCGAAGTGTCTTTCGCAGCCAATCAATGGTTTTCGAACCTGTAGAGAGTATCTGGTAAATGCAATTTAAACTATCTCTCTAGCACAGGACTTTGTCCGGACACTATAAAGAACAAATCATCATTAATCCCAACGTATTACGGGCGTGTGGCGTAGTTGGTAGCGCGCTCCCTTAGCATGGGAGAGGTCTTCGGTTCGACTCCGGACTCGTCCATTTTCTTTTTTTCATTTCAGCATTGAGTTGATTCCATAAGAAAAACAAAATGTGTCAAGACAGAATTTAACCGCTCAACCTTCCTACATTAAACAAACACGACATAAGGTATAATAGGTTTTAGTCTTTCATATACCATTCCTAATGAAGATCGTTGGTCATTATAATGTCTTACATGTACCGAAAACCGTTAGAGTTGTTGTACTTGACGTTTTAGAAACTGAAAAAGCATGCAACAGAGTATCGCATTATGAGGATAAAACAACAATTGCTAGAAGAGAAATTGAAGATGTTTTCGACCAAATAATAGTTGAATTTTCCGATGTTCAAACTTTTAACTTTGATCTGAAAAATATGAACTATCCGCTATGGTTTTATGATAGGATCTTCTTCGAAGTAACCCGTAAAGAACCAATCCAGTATTTTGTTTCTGAAAGACCATCAGATATATCAGAAAGGATCCAGTTTCCTTTACAAAGTGAACCTTTTCAATCGGTATTACAAGAAAATCAAACAACTCGGAATTTCACAGTTGACATGGATGATGTGGAGTACGGGGAAAACTATAAGTTGATGTTGTTGAAAATTCTTGAGTTGGAAGAAGTTGACTTGACTAATGACGACGAAATTAGTGATATTCTCTCAAAATTCAATAGCATACAAGAATATCTACAAGAGGTTAAGCAATGAAACGCTTAGAGATGATTAGGTACACGGATTGCCGATCATTTTGCGTTATTGAAGGGTATTCGGTGTTACGGTTCGTGCTTCTATAGAAACTAAAACATACCTTTCATTTGGCATGTTAGTCTGAGGAAACAACTTTGAAAGGAACGGTGGAAAGTAGTTTACAAGATGCGAGCTTCAAGATACAGTGAAATCATATCTCATCATTATGCCGAAATGCTCCCGAAATCTATGACATTGTGGAGTTACGAGTGGCATACAACTTAATTCAGTTTAATGCACGTGGGAAACATAATAGGCAAACTTTTGCTGCATGGACAAAAAAAAGGAACTTTCCGTCTTCGCTCTCAAATTAATACCAATCAGGCATCCCGTGAAGGCATCAATGGCAAGCACAAAAAAAGAGCCCAAATAAAAGTTTGTTGGACAACGAATTAGCAACGTTTTTCACTGATATCTTAGTCCTTTCATCGTGCGCTCTCTTTCTCCTTCCCTTTTTTATTAAATTGACATAGCAGTATTTTTCGAGCTTATTTCTCTTCTTTTTTTGGGCTTTTTTGTTCATTTCAACAGAGCGTGTCAAGAAGACTTTAAGTAACAAAGTCACAACGGCTAGAAACTGTAGCACAAAGAAGGTCACGTCAAACAAAAACAAAAAAAATAATGAAGGAAAATAAAGCAACTACGAACAGAAAACGATGCACCTTAGGATTGTTCTGTATGCCTGAGTGCGTGTGGTAATGATTTTGGCAGAGGATTTCAAGTAAGTTATGAGACGGGTGCTTATAGGGGGATTGGGGGATTACAGGAATTGTCATAATAATTGAAGCACAAGTAGAATACAGAATTGAGAAAAAAATTCACGGGAAATGATTCATTTCTTTGTTCTGTTGTTTGTTACCTGAGAGTATTATTTTGAAGAACACAGTTGCAGAGACGTAAAAGAAGAAAAACAAAAATTCACATTGTGTTTTGAAATTAATATAAGTATAAGGTAGTTTTATTCAGGTTTGTTCTTAGCAAGAAGGAAAAGTAGAAGTAGGTGTTGGGAACGTTTCAGTCCGTGACTTGGAACCTCTTTCAGTGCTTTTCCATTAAAAGCTTGACTTTAATATTGTACATCACGACTGTGCAGGAAATCCGGTCGAAACAGTTGGGATGAAATTTGGTAAACACCTTGAAGGGAGACAGTTAGAACTTCCGGAGTATAATGGACATTTCATCAATTACAAGGCTCTAAAGAAGTTGATTAAGCAACTATCTGTTCCAGCAGTTTCATCTTATACAAATTCAAATGATTATATGACATTGGATGAAACGGATGAGTCGATACGGTACCAAAGTTTACAAGAGAATAAAGCATCTTTCTTCTTCAAATTGGAAAGAGAATTGGAAAAAGTCAACGAGTTCTATCTCGAGAAGGAAGCTGATCTACGTATGAAGTTCGATCTTCTAAATTCCAGATACTATGAATACAAATCGAAAGGAAAGTTGACTTCGAAGAAATCTATTGCGTATAGGACTATAAGAGATGGTATTAAGAAGTTTGAAAGAGATTTGGCACAATTAGAACAATTTGTAGAGTTAAACAGAACAGGTTTCTCTAAGGTACTAAAGAAATGGGATAAAAGATCGCACTCGCATGCGAAAGATTTTTATCTCGCAACAGTTGTCTCTGTACAGCCAGTTTTTACCAGAAATGAAGTATCCAAATGGAATGATGCAGTGTCCTCATTATTAATCGAACTTGACGAACTAAGTGATAATGATGATGTCACTGGACCCAATTTCTATGGACCTGCAGGACAGATTTCCCGGACGATATCACGTAACTCAGAAAGTGGTCCCTCAATGTCAAATATCATTGCTCCGAAGCCTGAAACACGTACATCAGTCAGTTCAGATAAATCAACTTTTCTCATTAACTTCTCACAAGGAGCATCAAGTAATGCACATCATTATTCAACTTCCAGTTCAACAGCTGGTTTGTTTGATATAGAGTTGGAAATTGAATCATGGTATATGGAAGTGTTGAGCATCAGCAAATTGAAAGATGTTGAACCAAGAAAAACACATATCAGAACTTTCGTCGAAACTAAAGTACAATCCTTTGTAGACTCACATCTATCTGCTACTCGCATTGATAAAAATCTGGTTATAAGAGACAGCATCACAAAGATTTTCAACTTACTATTGGCTAGCAGCATTGACGATGAATCCTTAGAAGTGTTCTGGAAATATGGGAATGAATACATTGATCTTACATATAGTGATCCAGATGATGATCTAGTTTTTGCTAGGCATAATATGTTTCACGAAGCGGCTCTGTGTCCTCATCAACCGCGTACGTTTGTTCTTTTGGCAGCACTTTATCAATATCAAAACTCCATTATACAGCAAGAGGCATTTCGTAAGTTACTAAACGCTCAGGACATTCATGGTAGGATGCCACTGCATTATGCCTGTGAACTCGGCAAAACAAATTTCGTGTCTCTATTGATAAACACGGAACTCATAGATAATATTGATCTTTTGGATAATACATCTAAAACTCCTTTGGTTCTTTCTATTATTAATAATCACATTGAAGTCACAAAAATACTTATCGCACAAGGTAACGTCAATTTATCCCCATCTTTGTGTGAAGGCACTAAGCCGCAATTCCATCCACTTAATGTGGCTTGTTCAAACAAAAATTATGAAGCAGCTAAAGTTATTCTAGAAAAGGGTGACATAAATTTATCTAGATTAAGAGATTCCCAAGGTTTATGTCCTTTGCATATTGTGGCAAAAATGGGCGGTGGATCAGAATTGATAAAACTTTTGGTTTCTTATGGTGCGGATCCAGATGAGATTGATGGGTTCAACAAATGGCCACCAATTTTCTACGCAATTCAAGAAGGACACGCCACCACCGTCCAAGTATTATTAGAACTAGGTGCAGACGTGTTCATGAAAGATCAACAAAACCTCTCGCAAGTTTTCTATGCATTATGGGAAGGACATCTTTCTGTATTGAATGTACTTTTAAGCTATGCTGGAAACCGCAAACGTTATAGCGCCTTCCCAGATAGACCACTCGCTGGAAGTTTGAGACCATCAGATCCCGGGGAACTTTTTTCTGACGATCAACTGTCCCTGAATGATTCATTAAAGGATATTCCAGATTTCACCTTACCACCACCAATTATCCCTCTAAGAAAGTATGGTCACAATTTTTTGGAAAGAAAGATTTTTGTAAAACTCTCTTTCAAGCCAGGAAAGGAATCAATCACGCTCAACAAGGACGACGAAATGATGTTATCCTCACCTGGACGCATCACTCTTACTTCTAGTGTATCGAATATCATTCCAAGAAATATTATTTTGCCTATTCAAGAAGAGGACGAAAAAGACATTGTATTCCAGATAGATTCCCTAGATACTTTCGATATCGATATTGAAATATACCCTTCTTTCGGAACAAGACTCATAGCAAAAACATATGCTCTTTCTGATGTTTTCCACAAAGCTTATGAAAGTACTTGTAACAACCATCATTTAACTTTGCCCTTATTCGACACCAGATTGAGAAATGTTGGTAAATTCGATGTTGACTTTGAAGTAATCTTCCCATACGGAGGAAAATCTTTGGAAGTCACTAAATATGAAACTTATTGGAAGTCCACAAGTGGTGGTGGAGCTAACAATAATAATACGTCGTTGTCCACATCTTTGCAATCCATTGTAACTGCATCATCTTTAAATGGAAAGTATTGTACCATTGGTGTTATACAGTTAAACGATGGTACTTTGATTGCAAGTACTAGTTTAATCTGTCATGCTGGGGATGTGCCGTTACTATTTAACGATATGAACGCAAAACAGCTAAACAGCATGCTTGATCAGCAGATATCTGATATTCCAGCCAATATAACCTCCAGGCTAACATTGAAAACTCTTTTGAGAGACAGATATGTCTTATTTGAGGATCTATTAAATAATGTCGACCCACAAATTCAGCTCAACATAAAGGTTTTGTTCCCAACAGAATCTGAGATACAATCTATACCAATGAAAGTTTCTCCTAGATACAATTTGAATTGTTTCATAGAAACAGTCTTATCTACTACGTTTGAACATGTAAGGAAACTTCGTCAAATGGGATCGACGAGATCAATAGTATTCTCTTCAACAAATCCAAGAGTTTGCTCTATCTTGAATTGGAAGCAACCTAATTTCCCTGTGTTGTTCGATATGAATGTTATTTCCGAGAATAGTGATGGTGATTTGGTGAAAATTACATCTAATGACCTAGCGTCCATGGCACTCGATACTAAAGACATTATTTATGGTGACCCAGGTACCATGTCCATAAAGGATGCTGTTATTTTTGCTAACAACAATAACTTGTTGGGAATGATCCTTCCTATAAATTTGTTGGATATAACCCTACAGTTGGTTGATCAAGTTCTTGGCCATGGTTTATTTTTGATTGGTTCTACCAATGGAACAATCAGTGAACATGAACAACGTGACCTTGGTATTAATGGTATTCAATATAAGGAAGAATTGGTCATCCATGAAAACTCCGAAACTGCTGATAGGGAAGCCAATTTTATTTAATCTTGCATTTTGTTTTTTTAGAATCTTCTACACATCAATCGTTATAAGCTCAATTTAATGACTGTTTCAGGTATATAAGCATACATTAACTACCAGCCCCTTCGAATTGGATAAATCATTCAACCTTTGACAAAAAGTAATCCTTCACTTTTGCGTCAACACAGATTTTATCTATGGACAAGTCATCGTTGTCGGTTTCTCCTTCCCATAATGCATGATACTTGTTGACCAACGTGACAGCAACATCGCCGTGACCTTCTGCCAAAGCATGGAACAAAGGAGACCATCCGTTTTTATCCTTTATATTAACAGGAGAGTTTTTATCGCATAATATCGACACAATTCCCACTGAACCGGAAGCTGCAGCTCTATGCAAAGGCAATTGACCAAGGCCATCTTTAATTCTCACTGAAGCTCCTCTTTCCACTAAAAGTTGAACCACATTTAAATGCTTCTTAGAGCAAGCTAAATGTAAAGCAGTGATCCCATTATTAGCCTGTAGATCAAGGTTTGGTTCAACAGTATGATTAAGTAACTTTTCAAGAATAGTAACGCTACCGATAGAACTAGCAATGTGTACCGGAGACCAACCAGATTCATCCAAAATAGTGTCCAAATCAATTTTCTTCATATAGGACAACAATATATCAATTATGTTGTCTTGCTGGAATGATACTGCCCAGTGCAAAGGATATCGGCCATCATCATCTTTAACCTTCACTGCGCCCGGAAACTCACTTAATATCTGTTGAACCTTTTCGGTATCTCCGTTCATACACGCAGCATGTAACAAAAAGTCAGCACCCATAGTTTGAATTGTTTATTGTGCTTTCAATGTTTTACAAATACACTGATCCCAGGACAGCTCTTGTATGGTTCTGACCAACCAACGCTTGTATGAAATAAGCTGTCTTTAAGTTGAAACCCTTTTTAAAGGGTTTTTACCTCATATCAAAGAAATAAGAAACGGCAGTGGAAAGACTTGGTACACCTGGACGAAATCTGGGTACACATTTGGAAAGCTGACAGGTTTTAAGTACTAAATAGGATACTTATGGGTCTCAGATAACATTCAACTTCCCGGTGCCTGGCTATACCACCATGAGCAGAGGCTAGAGTGTTGATGTTTTATCACGTGATCCGTGCATTGTGACAAACATATTTTCGGGGATGTCGCCCCTTCTCAGATGTTAAGTGGCAAAGTGAGAAATGAGCAACTCAGTTCGTTGTTTGAAATTGCTTAAAGGGAAAGGGTTCAAGCAAAGGAACTAGGAGGTTACGACAATCGCAGCAGTAATATTATATATATAACCGCACATTGCCCTTTTCTGATTGGCTGTAAATTTGAAACAAAAGCTGTGTTTTTACCCCCCGCAAAGTTATTATAATTTAATCAAAAGAACGCAATGAACAGATATCCAGGTGATTTTGGTAAGTTTGCCAGATCTGTACAAAGACAATTGGCTCGTGCACAACAATCAGGTGGTAAATATCCTTCCGGACAGCCTCCTCGTGGTGCCTTTGGGGCTTTAGGTGGTTTATTTTTGTTGATTGGTGGTGGATTTTTGGCTAACGAAGCTCTTTTCAACGTTGATGGTGGTCACCGTGCCATTGTTTATTCACGTATCAACGGTGTTCAACCGAGAATTTACCCAGAAGGTACTCATTTTATCATTCCATGGGTTGAAAACCCGGTCGTCTACGATGTGCGTGCCAAGCCAAGAAATGTATCGTCATTGACCGGTACTAAGGATTTACAGATGGTTAACATCACCTGTAGAGTGCTATCCAGACCTAACGTAGAGAATTTACCAATGATTTACCGTACTCTCGGTGTTGATTACGATGAAAGAGTGCTTCCCAGTATCGTGAATGAAGTTTTGAAGGCGGTGGTTGCCCAATTTAATGCTTCTCAATTGATTACCCAAAGAGAACGTGTCTCTAGATTGATTAGGGAAAACTTGGTGCGTCGTGCTAAGCATTTCAATATCATGTTGGATGATGTCTCCATCACTTACATGACTTTCTCTCCGGAATTCACAAACTCTGTTGAAGCCAAACAAATTGCTCAACAAGACGCTCAAAAGGCTGCTTTCGTCGTGGATAAGGCCACTCAAGAAAAGCAAGGTATGATCGTTAAGGCACAAGGTGAGGCCAAATCTGCTGAATTGATTGGTGAAGCCATCAAGAAAAGTAAAGATTACGTGGAATTGAAGAGATTAGATACTGCTAGAGAAATTGCTTCTATCTTATCCAGATCTCCAAACAAGGTTATTCTAGATAATGAAGCTCTTCTATTGAATACAGTGACCGATTCTAGATCAAAGAACTAGAGGAGCAAAACTGAAACAATAAATTAACACCAATTCTTCACATTCAACGAGTTAGGTATCTTATTTATCTCGTATGTATCTTGTTTATAGTAAAAGTCAAAATTCAAAACAATATGACGACGAGTTGTAATCCCTATGTAAAAATCCAAACAGAGATGTTTTCAGAATATATGTTAAAAACTGGGGGATATACAAAGGAGCAATCATTGTGTTTCATATAGATGTCGTGCACATTTCATGTCTAGGTTTATGATGCAAAAGTTGATATAAGTTGAGGCAAGTTTCGGACCTGCCTGACTTGAAGTAAATATGTTTAAAATAGCGTCTTAAGAGCAAAGTATCTCAAGGAATGTAGTCGCAGAAGAGTATAGGGAGGAGTGGGTATCTTGGATCATGTTAAATTTAAAACTCTTCTGCTAATTGCTTCGACTGGAAATTCAACTTGGTAGGATTGCTCTTTGCCTGGAACAACTTCGATCTGTGATCGTTCAACTTCTGGGAACATGGAGAGAGCAAATCATCGGTAGGAGAAGCAAACTTGTTCTTCATTTCTGAAAGCTGGTGTGGTGATGGTTTCTTAAACATGGCCTTGTGCAAACTTGTACTCGCAGTTTGAGAATCCTGTTTCTGATGTAATGGTTGAAATTGGCCGGCAGTCATTATTCTTTGAGCTACTTTGAACTAGGCTTGTATCTGTTTGATCTTATTTAGTACCTGGCTCCTGAATAGCAGTTTTATAGGTTGTCGTGATGAACACTGTAATGTGGTTTCTACACATGTAGCATTGCATTTCTATGACTTTATATCACTATTTCAATGTTTACGTTTCTCCTAATTGGGAAATCTAAGTAGTGTATTCTTTGTGTCGGTCACATGACAGTTTTGAGTCACGTGAACATTGGAAAATGTATACCGTAATTTAATCATTAAGAACTACCTGTTGTTCAATGAATCTAGGATACTTTTCTAGGTATATTGTGGTTCCTCACCGAATCCCGAATCCAAGTGTTGTCACCTTCCCCATTTCTATCCACATGATAGTCACGTTTATCTACCGTTTTCGGAAATTCTCTATTTAGAATCGAAAAAAATCGTGTCGAAACCTTGGAAAAGTACAGAATACAAAGAGATCTGTCTAATGATCGAAGCATATGTCCTCAGGTAAGTGTTTACGCGAGATCAATAAAGTTCAGAAGCAAATTAGTAGGATTTACTAGGAATTGACATAGTATCTTAGTGTTTTAAGTGAGAAAATCTGATTAATATGCAAGCTTTTAAGAAGAAATTACAGCAATTAGTGTATTCTTTTAGTACCGAAGATCGGTATGCGGATTACGATGAAGAAGCTGCCAATCCAGATGTTGCTGCTGGAGTAGAACGGTCGATAACTGAATCTAACCATGGTTCCCAAATCCAATTGGCGGATTATGTGGATGGGTCGAACCCCAGTGGCAACGAGGGTATCAATGAAGCACTTTTGGCATGGAGACATATCGATAATTGGACGTCACAACATAATCCTGATTTGGCAGCAACGTTGAGTGACCCATGCACAAGACACGACATCAACAATGCTGAGAAGGATTTAGATATTATTTTCCCCGCTTCAGTAAGGGCATCTCTAAGGTTGCATGATGGTCAAGAAGATCTAGTGTCGATGACAGGCACTGGGGGTTTGTTCTTTGGGCTACAGTTGATGGGACTAGATGAAATCGTTCAAATGACAAGAACGTGGAGAAATGTGGCTGAAAATTTGGAACGTAAGAACCATGAGTTACAAATTAAGATGGATAAACATCAAGAGCTGAATGGCACCACTGTTGATTTGCCAAACCAACAAAAAGGATACGGTAAATTAGAAAACCAAGATTACAAAGCTATGGATCCAAATCTTCAAAGGAATATTTCACAAAACTATAAGAAGCAGTTCAAGCTACCAGATATCCCAGACCAACATTCTGTTCCGCCATTGGCCATTCAACAAGTCTATGCTAACTCAGGGTGGATTCCATTGGTAACGGATAATGCAGGGAACCACATCGGTATCGATTTGGCACCGGGACCAAAGGGTAAATACGGTCAAGTTATCCTTTTCGGAAGAGAATTCGATACTAAATTTGTTGTTGCAAGCAATTGGGGTGATTTCTTGTTAAGTTTTGCCAATGATTTAGAACTTGGTAATTGGTTATTGATCGATGAAGGTAACGACCAGTTTGCTGGTGAAGGTGAACTTGTGTTTAGAGACAAAAAGAGTAATGGCCCAGTTCGAGATTACTTAGAAGTTTTGGTAATGAGATCAAGAATGAAGTGGAACTCCTTTACCGAAAGAAAGCTGCCCGAAGAACCTAAAAGAACTGTTTCATCATCTCAAGGGTCTCAAAATACTGTAGAACCTGCAGAACAACAGGAAACAGCTTTGACTGTTGATGAAACTTTGGATGAGAAGAACGACACTTCCTTATCTGTAGACAATACTGGCACAAAACAGGAAGTTAAGGATCCTGAAACGACAGGTACAAAGACAGGATCTAGCGCTAAAGCGGAAGACAATCTACCAAAGACTTCAAATCCAGATGAAGTGATGGCAGATGGTGCTGACACACAGGAGACAAGCAAACACGAACAAAACGAAAGCACTAATGCTGTAGAAAACACCGAAACCAGTCAAGAAGGTGCAGTTGAAACTTCAGAAAAGCCTGAGGAAAAGCCCAAGAAGCAATCGAAGAAAGCATCCAAGAAAAAGGGTAAGAAGGATGAAAAAAAGGACACTGATAGTAAAACAAAAGAGCCAGAAGTGGAGGAAGAAACCGAGTCCCACTTGGCTAATTCGGTTGAGAAGTTAAAGGACGATTTCGAAAACGTAGCTCTTTGATCTCTTAACAAGACTAATGTCCCAAATCTTCAATTTCATACCTTCCAAAATATATTCCACAATTTTCTAAGATGGTGTTATTTTCTCAATATAAATCGGATATTATTAACTAGTAGTAATGGTAAAATTATGTCCAATTAGATGTTCTATATATTCTGTTTATGTCTTTACCAAATGATATGCTGTACAGTAGTTTCAGATTCCCATTTTATATCAAATCTCTTGAAAATAATATACGTGATCAAATTAATTATCATAAACCATGCACATTCAGACAAGTGTCTTTTCGTTCCAGTCACCTTACCTATTGGATTACCCCAGAATGGTTCAGGTGCCATTGTGATGAAAAGCCTCCAAAATATAAATGGCAAGATGTAGTATCGAGGTTCAAACAAGGGAGAAGGAACCACCGTCATAAATGTGCACATAATCAAGGCAGTCCACGAAATATGTGTCAATTGAATTGGTAAATCGATTGGGTTTTTAATTTCAATAGGCAATATAGGGTGGAATATCATCGTGCTAGGTCTCATTACTTCAAGGTAGACATACGCGGAGAAATGATAAATTGGAGCCATCACACAATACTTGAACAAACTACTTCTTCCGATCAGTTTTTTGAATAGGTAAAAGGTGATATGACGATTATCAGCTAGAAGGAATGGATGTACCACTGTGAAGTACCGTATTATCAACATAATCCCCAATAACTCCAATAGATACTTTACAGGGTTCATGACAAACCTGATCAAGTACGATAGAGTGACTTGCTTTGAAAACCATACCGGTACGCTAAAGAAAGCAATAAACATCAAGCAATAGAAAAATTGTACGATGTGCAATCCTGCAACATGGTTACTTTTATCGCCTAATGTAATTGATCGATTGTATAATAAAAATGCAAGGAATAAACCAAAGTTGATGGCATAGGGAAGTACCAAAGATTTGAAGTTTTCCAGTGTATGAAGCACAAGCTTCAAATAATTGTTGAAATTCAACGTATTGAAGTTTTTCTCAATCATAGCACGACGTTCCACAACAAGAATCATAATTAAAACGTTCCATACAATATTAGTCTGTCTAAAGAGGCAACTGATCAATCCACACAGGGCGCTCATCCAAATGCTAGCTGTTTCTCCGAACGGTAACACCAATGCCAAGTTCAATGACTCGACGATGAAAATGGTAGACCATATATCCGTATAATACAAAAAGTAATAACTAGCCATCAAAGGGAAACACATTAATGTTACAGGCCAGAACCCCAATGCATTGAATAAATATAGCGGGCGTAATACCACCCAAGGCCATACAATTACACCCCCAATAAGATTCGTCAAGCGTAGCACAGTTAATGTAGACCAATTAGTTATAAATCTGGTCGCATGATATTGCAGCCATCCCAACAAATATAGGCCTGGAGGAGTAGTGATTTTCCCATTCCAAGAGTACCATTTTCCTCTAAGATATCTTAACGTTTGGTCAACATGGAACTTCTCATCAATGAACACATAAGGAAGTCCAGTAGTGTTCAATGTATATGCCAAATAACAGAATAGTGCAGTTGCGATGGGCCAAATTATTACGTTCGCATAAATCCCAACCACTACTTCTCTCTCCACATCCCTGGAAAACTCCACTACCACAGCATTCTTCTCTTCAGTTTCTGATACGCTCATTATGGCAGCGTCACTCGGGTATCGTTTGCTAGCTGTTGGACAAGAATATTTCCCAACTGTTTCTCCATCTTGTATTTGTGATGATATCATACTGAGTTTAAAGGTTTTTTCTTCGTAACTTGTATAATTCTTTTCACTTTTAGATATCAACGGAATCGCTCAGACAGAGGACAGAGAGTTCAGTGTCAAATAATCCTGCACTCCACTCCAGGGTCCATATATGCGATCTAGGATAGTATTATATGGATTGTCGAGATAAATGCTTCTTTACTTCCTGGTTGTAGCTCCATTATGGATGCTAAGCGGGTTAGTTCGGGCTGAAGTGTGGCCATCGTTTTCGGACGAGATGATATATGCGATCAGATCGCAGAGAGACTTGATGCAGAACATCTCAATTGACCAAGTACCATTACCAGGACTGGCATTGAAAAATTCGTTGCCAGGTTCGATCACTTCCAATGAAACTGAATCGCTAACGACAATTTTATCGCTATTACATCACGGTATTCAATCATTTCGGGTTGATCTAACGTTCAATTCCTCTGCCGGAGAATGGTTTTTGGAAGGTACTAACATAAGATTCGTCAAAATGTTGAACACGGTGAATTTATTTGTGATGGCTACCAATACAAACTTGGATGCTAACATTTTGACTATTCTACTGCGCTTTGATAACGATACTTTAAGAAACTCCAATGCCATCAAAGAGGCTAATTTTACAGCGATACTAGAAGAAGGGTTAAGTCCCGGATATGTGTATTCTATTGCAGATCTTGAACGTGATCGTGAATTAAATCAGACGTTGAGTATTAACGGATACTCTGATACGGGTTGGGTTGGTTTGAGCAGATTCCTATTCGATGTTAAAAAGCGGGTCGTATTTGGGTTCTTGAATGGAGCTGAGTTGTTCTCAGAAGACGACCAAGACAATTTAGTATTCCCTCCAGAAACATTTCATTACGTTACAGCCAACAATATTACATGTCCTTTGAATACTGTCGAAGATATCATGAGAGTGTCTCAAATACAATGGAGATTTCTTGAAGGTAATTTCAGCTACGAAAACTACCTTCATTATCTCGAATGTGGGTACTCATTGATCCTTACGAATCCGATCGACACGAGAAATGATAGTTCCCAGGGAACGTCGTTACAAAGGCATCTTTCAAGTTTACTACTATGGTCATGGAATGCAACAGCTCCGGATGATAAACTCGATGAAAGTGAGGACAGCGATGATTCCGAATCAAGCTCTACTTCACAATACGTAGCCTACCGTTGTGGGGCATTCAGCTATAACGACTATGAAGATTTGGATCCATTTAAGATAGGTAACTGCTACAGAAATTTGCCCTATTTATGTCGTTTCAGTGATAGAGCTTACTTTTGGAACATATCAGAAGATACTGGAACCTATTTCGAATCGGACGATAAGGACATGTGCCCCACAGGATACAAGTTTGGAGTACCGAGGACACCTTTGCAACAAAGATCATTACGAATACACTTAAATGATATGGACATTGATAACTTAGATTTTTGGATCGATATTAATTCGATCTCTGTGAGCAATTGTTGGATTACAGGTGGTCCGTATGCTTCTTGTCCTTATCAAAAATACGGTTCTCGAAGAAATTATATTGCCATGACTGTTCCTACTTCAGCGATAGCATTGGTATTACTTCTTGTCATTTTTTACTTCAATTGGGTTCACGTTCCCATTCAGGACAATAGGAACAACTGGAAAAGAATCATTAACGCATATTCAAAGGAAGAGGTCGAAGGTGTTCCATCTTGAAAGGTTTGAATTTCTGAAATACTCTAAATTAAACAACGTACAACTATATAAGCTACACCAAAACTAGCTATTCTAACCGCTCAGCGGTACGATGGTATCCTAGCCGGATTAGCATACCTGATAACTTTACGTATTAACCTTTTCCTCTTAAATTGATCATCTACCAGATAATCCCCTTCTATTCTCGTCATTTCTAATCCTCTCTCAGTGGCCCATTGTTCCACGTTGGTGTCGGTAGTCCATTCGGAGTTTGAGTCAAACGTCCATGTCGGAGGTGGCTTTAAGTCGTCCATACTGTGCGCTCCTGGCGGTGGTTTTTGAGATTTTCTATACGGATCAGATTTGTCAAAGACCTGTGTGGAGTACATATAGGGTGACCATTCTTGCTCCGTGATACCTTGCATTTGGATCTCAAATACCTCTACCCACCTTGTCTCCACAGGTTCATCCAATAGAATGTCATAACGTTCCGTTCTCCTGAGAGCTTCTTTCCCCTTATCCAGTTGTTCTTTCTTCAACAATCCAAATACTGTAGGACGAACTCGGGGATGTATGATGGTCATAATAGACCATGCCAGCAAGCTCGCCATGAGACCCCAATTAATAAACGGAGTTATTATCCACAATAAGAATAAGACCACAAAACAGGAGAGGAAAACAACTGTTGAATATTGCTCATTCTTGAAACCTGCAGTACCGTACATGAACTTTTCCATCTTATCAATAACAGACACTAACGTGCTCATTAAATTCTGTAAATCTCTTAAATTGACGACGAACTCCATACTTTGACGTACCGTATTTGCCTTTCGCAAATCATTGATATCAATATCTTCGTAATTAAACTCATGAATAGAATCGCGCAACTGTAGCTTAGACGTATTACCTCCAGTGGTGATACTTTTGATAAGGGATTTACCATACGATCTCTTGGAAAGGTAGATGCCTCTATGTAACGGATGTCTATGCAAGTATCCAGGAATCATTAAGCCAAACATAAGGTACAGTATAGGTAATATTACAAGAAGCATTGGATTAAAACAAATTTGGGTAAATGCAATCAATGCAAGGAGTGTTCCAGAAGGATTTCTCCAAGTTAACAATCTTATCAATATATCCTGCAGTTCGAATATTGCGCCCAATCTCGAGGTTAAAGCTCGAACATTCTTATTCATAATTGTGACACTCACAGTTTGTGAGTGTCTGCGTCCTGGTTCAGCAACTCTTTGGCTGAACTGTTCCCTCTCTGGAAGTTCATCAGGAAGGATGCTTAATATGAGCCTGTCAATGACCATATCAATGAAATGTTCCCTTGTTTCTTCAACGGTATCCTTTGCTTGCTTTCTCAGAGACGTCTTGACATTCGGTTTCTCCCGCTCCTCTTCAGAAGAAGCGGATCTGATCTCATACTCCTGTCTAAAATTCTCATCCTTCCAGAAACTATCATTACTCTCGAGATCTGTTTCGTTGTTGATATACTCTTGAAAATCATCGTCAATTGTCTTCGTATCATCTTCTCTCATCGTCTTGAACCTTTCCCAGGTAGCATCAAATAAAGAGGTCGCTATTCCTTGCACCAAGTCCTTATTCGATAGCAACTTTTCCCTGTCCCCTGGAGGAACAGCATTGTCTATCGATGCAAATACATTCTCGTACTTCTTCACAAGATAGTTTCCTAACAAAGATCTTTTGCTGACACGTTTTGCATCGTGTCCGAATTCCATGACCAGTACTTTCAGCTTCTGATCTTAATGTTTCCTGTCCCTAAAACTTGCATCCGTTTATCTGAGTAATAGCTAGTATAAGGCAAGATGCCATCTTTTTGACGTTTTTTGACATTTGAACCTTTAAAATCGATGTTGAGAAAAGCACAATGACACAATACACCTACGACAAGCAGTAATTGTACAGGGTATAGTTGCTGTTGTGAACCAAGCGTTTGAGAGGCTGGCTTACAGAACTGTCCGGATCAGTGTTTCTTCTTGATACTTATCGTTAAACTGAGTTTTGGGGGATCGTATGTACAATAACATCATTAGTTTATTAAATTATTATTTTATATTATAGTTATTTCAAAGCAGACATTGTAAAAGCCACGGAGGCGAAGAGGAAATTGGGACGCTATCTAAGCATGCAGTTTAAGCTTATTCCTTCTTCATGCTCAATGATCTCTGAACCGTATATGCCGTTAGACGGAGTTTCTCTCATATCTTCGCATGTATTCTCCCAAATAGAATAAAATCTGACAGTCTCATCATCTGAAGCTACACAAATCTTTTTAGCATCAGGTGAAGTTGCTGCAGTCAATGCACGTAATTGGGTTGGTTGTTTGATTCGTATTATCTCTTCCATGGAGGGATAGCTGTACATTATGATGAAAACTGGAAGTTCTTGATTGGTGAATCCGAATGTCACCAATAGTTGTTTTTGTCCTTTGGACCATATTATGGACGTTATTTGGCCTGGTGTCTTGAATTCTCTGAGCAATGTTCCGCTTTTCGAATGCCAAAACCTTAGATGTCTATCGTAACTTCCTCCTCCGGTAACAAATAACGCTTTCGACCAAGGACAAAAGGCCATAGCTTTCACAGCAGAGGCGTGCTTTAATTTAAACTGTAATTCAGGTTCCTCATCGAGATCATTTTCGTTATATTTGCATATGGTACAACAATTGTCATTGCCTCCTAAGGCTATTTGATTAGTTTCTTCACAAATTTTGATACCACATATTTGTTGTGAATGTACGTGTAAAGACCACGATTCTCCTATTTTATGGGTTTGTATCACTTTCTCAGAGTTCAGTTCCGCTGAAGTTCCATTGATCTTGGCTCGCAAAGTATCTGTTCGCCTCAATGATCGTGCAATGACTATAAGTTCGGTCTTGATATTAAACTTGTATACGACACCAACTTCTGTACCTACAATAAATTGATTCCCATCTTTGAACCATTGGCAGCAGCATATTCCACTATGACATTTCACTGTAATTTCAATCAAAGGCTTTGGAGGTCCGCTGCCTATGTTGTTCTCCACACTTTCCTGACTAAATATGAAGATCTTGCCCCGCTTGGTTCCGACGAGTAAAAAATCTTTGGAGCTAAAGGAAATGCATTGAACAGTGTCTGAGGTCTTTTCAAGATAATCTCTTCTGAGAACGTGGATGGCACCTACTTGATCTGACCATAGAAATACAGCCGTATCAAGGGCAACAGCGACATTATTAGTGGCATGAGACCAATCCACAAGATTGGAATAAAAATCTTTCCGCAAATGTGGGGCCTCAAGGACTCTAAATGGGACCCTTGATTCTGCTCTCTTGCTGATTCTCTGTTTCTCAACATCTTTGTTATTGAGCCATGACGATAACTGAGCGTTTGCATATTTCAGCGCTTCTGGTGGTGGTAGAATTGAAATTAATGGATCCACAGATAACGATGGAATAGTCAACGATGGTATCATGTGAGAAAATTGGAGAACCCTATTGTAATCTGGGAACCCTAGTGCATCAGCCATATATTTCCTATGCTGTTTGGTATGCCTGGATACTTTTTTCTTACTCTTCTTCTCACCTGAATCTAGGATAGAAGATATTTCTTGTGTCAATAAGGTGTTCACGGGCAAGTCATGGCCCATGAAGAATTCAGGAGATGGGCTTCTGGATTGCAACAGCGGATCAACCAATTGTTCAAGACTAGTCAGAAAATTTTGCAATTGTGAAGACGAGTAATAACTCTTTTTGGATGTGGTTTTAGGAATAAACCGATCGTTCCCATTGCCGCCAATATTTTTAGTAGAACTGAACGACAGTTTAGGTTTATGTGACAAAGAACCCAGAAAATTCACACCAAAATCGTCCCTGAGTTTAGTTTCACGGGTCTTGTTTATCATTGGAGCAACAAATCAATGGAAGGCACCCAATTTACCTCTCTGTGTTGTCTCTTTTTGTTTTCTTTTAAATGTGGTTTGTTTAAGCTTTAATCCTTTAAACTCGATGATTTTAAAGATAAGTAGCGACAGAATAATGATGAAAGCAGAAATGTTATAGATAGCAATAGCGATTTTATGAAACGGATGGTCGTACCACGGTACGTTCAAATAGCTCGAAAGAGACCGTGATAGTGTAAGCCAGTAGAGGATCTGAACAGATCCGGTGTCTTTAGCTGGGACAATCAAAAGAATGTGTCAAAAAACTCATTACATAGATTTGCATATGTAGTCTATGACAGCGCACTGTGTCACAAGGTTTATATACTTGTGACATCTTTCGGATGAGATGCGTACAAAAGTCTTGCCTTGGCATTGTGTACAGAGAAGTATTGCGAAGACGGTTCGGTAGCGAAGAGTAATGTTTTGTGGGTATTTATGTCAGGATGACGCAGTTCATGTAGATGAAGTACATTCATGCATCTGTTTCTGTACTGAAGCAAGTGGGTTGGAGTGCAGCTAGTATTAGGTTCGGAGAAGTAAAGGAATTTAGTGTCCTCTTTTATGGATTTAATTGGCTTGTGGTATAAACTTTAACCTTAAATACCTTTAATCGAGAAATAAAGATCAATTTTGAACAAAACCAATGTGATATGGCAGTATATATTATTTGACTGTCAGTTGTGGTCCATGCCATGATTTGCGCCATATAGGCTGATATATATTTGAATAAAGGGGCTATATCCTTCTGGGAATTATCTCCTGTTTCGTCCTTTCAACAGTTTTTGTTTATATATTTGATCTCATCTCGATTTCCCTTTAAAATAAACCACCAGAACAGTTAATTCAAACTAAAACAATACAAAGGACAGCTCTTTAACAACTCCACAGTGCCTGAAAACCATATACACTGCATTAGGGAAGTTACTATGTTGACTAGAAACCCTATTGTCCCCGAAAATCATGTTTCTAATCCGATTGTGGATTATGAATTCAACCAAGATCAATCATGCCTCATAGTATCGACACCAAAAAGCTTCGATATATACAACGTACATCCGTTGAAACGTATCATGAGTCAAGAGATGCCCGATGCTGGTACCATCAGAATGTTGCATCGCACAAACTACATTGCATTTGTTAGTACAAAGAAAGAGTTACTTCATATTTGGGATGACGTTAAGAAACAAGATATCACAAGAGTTAAGCTCGATGCTGCTGTTAAGGACTTGTTTCTTTCAAGGGAGTTTATAGTAGTATCACAGGGCGATGTGATATCCATTTTCAAGTTTGGTAACCCCTGGAATAAGATTACTGAAGACATTAAGTTCGGAGGAGTGTGCGAGTTTGCCAATGGATTGTTGGTGTACTCCAATGAGTTCAATCTGGGTCAGATCCACGTAACTAGATTGCAGACCGATGCAGAGCAGGTTGTTGGAAAAGGTGTCCTAGTGAAGGCCCATGCCAATCCAGTGAAAATGGTAAGATTAAATAGGAAAGGAGACATGGTTGCCACTTGTTCGCAGGATGGAACGCTAATTAGAGTTTTCCAAACGGACAATGGAGTCTTGGTTCGAGAGTTTAGAAGAGGACTGGACAGAACTAGTATTATAGATATGCGTTGGTCACCAGATGGATCAAAATTAGCTGTTGTCAGTGACAAATGGACGTTACACGTTTTTGAAGTGTTCAATGACGCCGAGAACAAGAGACACGTACTTAAGGATTGGATCAATATAAAGTACTTCCAAAGCGAGTGGAGCATTTGCAATTTTAAATTGAAGGTCAGTAAAGGATCCAATGACTGCAAAATCGCATGGATATCAGATACAGGTCTCGTTATAGTATGGCCCAATAGAAGGTTGGCAGATACTTTTAAATTGAACTACAACGATGACGAGCATGTATGGTGGCTCCAACTAAACCAAAGAAACGAAATACCCTTATAAAAGAAGAATTAAGTTTCTTGCCATTTCTTACTATTTACAAAACGGATATACATACGTAAGATAGCGTGTAGTTAATGCGATTATTGAGTCCTTCAAAGCTTTTCTATTAGTAATCTATTATCTTCCACTAACGCCCCATGGAAATTGTTTCTGAACAGACATGCATCTCTAACATTATTGAAATGAATGAACGTTAACCTGGTATTCCTTTCATAGTTCACAAAGACTTGGAAGCTGTGATGTATATCGTACCACCAAAACTTTCTAAAGACGGTGAGGTGGTCCCAGTTTTCTGGTAAATTCCAGACTAAAAGCGATCTATGTTCTATTGTCTGTAGACGTGACCAGTTCACGGACAAATCTTTAGGTACAGGATTCTTAACTTCATCAAAATAAGCTTTCCCTGATTTACTGGCATTAACCAAGTTTCTATAGTATCTAGCATAATCTTGCTGCAAGGAATCCACGTCTGTTGCCTTGAATTTAACGGCTCTGTCATCTAAAAGACTCAACCGCGATGCCATCAAATATTCTTTCATTATATGATTAGTCGGGAATCTCAATATATAACGATCGAGAAACGTGAAGAACTTGGGATCTCTATACTTGAACACGTCAAAAGAGTTCATCAATACCTTTGATTTTGCCTTATCACTGATCATCGATACCAACGATTGAAAATCATCTTTTGTAAGAGACGGATTGTACGTCCTATAAACGAGGAACTTTGTATCCGGAGCGAGCCGTTGTACATCTGGTTTCACAGGCGCTGGATTGTTCTTAACAGTGGCGAAGACCTCCTTCATGAGTTGGGACTTAGTCGTGCCATTCTTCCAAAGTACTTGCGCAGCCCTCATTATACGTAATTAAAAAACGGCAGTTTCGACGCCAGATAACACCTCCACCGCCGGTACTATTAAATCAGAAAGAGCGATTCAAATACTGCTACCAGTGGGCTATAGAAGCAGCTTTCCCTTGATCAATTGTAGCTCTTCTTCAAGGAAAGTTGTAGATGAATCGATGTTAAGAGTTGCATTCGGCGTATCCGGGTAACTATGAGATCATTCCTTTCAATACCCCCCAATGCAGCTAATATTGGGAGACCGCATGCCATATCTCTGCATTACCATATCTTTTGTTCACCCGTGCTGATCTCGTCAACTAGCCATACTCAACCAGGATGATGTCCTACTACCACCTCTTTATTTGTCCTGTTGTACCTTATTCCCTATGTTAAATCATCAACAGTTAAGAATTTTCCATACGAAATCAGAACTTTCTCTTCTGTTAACTACTTTTCAGAAGACGCTTTCAAGAAGAGAAAAAGGTTTCAAAACCTCATAGAGATTGACGTCTGGCGATCAGTATCAATGGGGGCGTTCCAGCTTTTTACTGGTTTGCCCTCGTTTCGAACATGGTTCTTGCCTTTTACCAGAACCATCCGGGTACTGTCCCAACTATGGACTCAATACTCTGTCTAATTTTTGGCAGCCTTTTTTTAAAGAAAATTTTACCAATGGTATCACCATTGGTAATCAACCTTATCCCATCTTCTCCTACATCTAGTTAATGCTTCTTTTCTAGATAGGGTGTTTGGGCTCTTTTCAGGATCATGAATGTGAGTTAGTGCTAGCACATATTCTTTAGATGACTATGAGACGAAGACTCTCATTGTTCATTCAATGCTAAATATCAAAACTATGTAAACTGTAGCATCGGTGTTTTTCTTCCAAGTAAGACCTGCAATGCACACAGGCCTTGGCTAACTGGCGTTCCTGCCGATATTTCACTAATTGTGGTTTTCGTGAATTTTTTCCGAGATCTCTCGAGCTGCATTTCCAGTAATTTGGAAATTCGATTTCTTCAGATCTATTGATAACTCTTCGACAATCAGAAACCGTGATTTACAGGTCCAACATCAAGTCCCAAGCATTGATCCCGGGGTAGTTCTTTGCGATATAGTACCGAGCATCACGGTGTGTCTTTTTTCCCTCTTATTTCTGGTGTTTATTGGCCTGGGTTTAGAGGCTTCGTTGAATTAGTTTTATTTTAACGTGTTAGTGAATCATAAAAGAGACACGATTAGTTAACTGCTCTGCTGATACCCATTGTTTTAGTACAAAAGCCGTTACTGTTCGTATTTGGATTCGTTTCTGATCCTTCCATTCGTTTTCATACTTTATCTGCCAAGAAATATTATCATGGCTACTAGTACCACTGGATCTTCTTCTACGTCGAGTTCCACTTCGACATCGACATCCACTTCGAAAAGTTCAAAATGTACTGGTTCAAGCCAGCATTGTGAAAAGCCATCTGATTCGACTAATACTACTGCAGTGGTAGTAGCGGTCGTAGTTCCGGTAGTAGTGGTTGGACTGGTATTGATATTCATTTTGTACAAAGTATACAAGAGAAACAAGAAGGAAGAACTGGAGGACAATGATCCAGACTTTGATGGTGACGCGGAATTCTTACCGGATTTTGGACAAGAGTTTGAGATGGAACGCAACGTCGATCCTTCTGGGATGAGAATACCCTCATCAGCTACTCGTGCATTTTCGGTACAACCAAATCCTTTCAACGATGAGACCAAATCGTTCGCTTATTCTCAGAGCGCAACAAATCCATTCCAACTGCCAACTGTGACCGATGATTCCGAAACGTTAAGGAATTTTGCCAAGACTTTCCAGAATAGTGATTTTGATGGGTACAAACTTGCGACGCGTTCTGCTTCTCAAATATCTATCTCGAGACCCACGTCAGCGGCAGGTGGGTCTGTCCCTAATAATGGGAACATTCAACTGTCGAATTTGTCAAAGTTCTCCACAGTTTCGAATGGTAATAACTCTAACGGTGATGATAAGATTTTGAAGTACAGTGAAATTGTACAGGATTCCGGTAGTCCTGCAGACGAGGACGATGACGATGACGAAGAGGACTCAAAGGATAGCGACCTATACAGTGAGCCTAGCCCTGTTAAATATTCCAGAGGAAACGTAACACAATCTTATATTCATCAAGACCAAGAAGGGTTCCAACCAGAAGTTTCAATGCAGGAGTCCGAACGCACATCAGAGGGAATTCAATTACAGAAAAAGCCGTTCTTGGAAAATGAAGATGATGTCTACATTCAACGTGATGAAGAAGACTCCGATGAAGATGTGGCTAGAATGAAATCGATATATCAGGTTTATTTGGATAGAAACGGTACTGTGAAAACCATTAGAGAAGGAAATCCGGTGCCCGAAGGGTTCCAACCGGTTGCAGAGTTACCGAAGGATGCATCAAACATAATTACTGAGAGCTCCAACTCCAATGAGCCTACGAATCCATCCAATATACCTGAAAATTATCAAGCCCAACCGCAACATGAGTATTACCAGAATGGCTATTCTCTTCAGCCGGAAGCCCCACAGTACCCAGAGGAAAATTATGGTAGAGGTACTCAAGCTGATGGCAATACCCAATCACAAGATACAGCAGCGTTTGAAAATCCTAACTCGAACGCACCAAACCAATATTCAGACCCTGCGCCAAGGGTAGCGTCATCAATTTATGACACCCAGTCTCAGTATCATAATGACCATCAACAAAATCAATACTACTACAATCATCAGTATTACGGACAGAATCAGTACGATGGAAGTTTCCCAACATATCACAACCAAATACAGCATAATCTCCCCCCTCCTAATATGGAAAGCATCGAAGAGCTCCCACGACCATCTAATTTACCATTTAGCGGTTCCTCTCATTCGTTAACGTCATTTAAATCAAAAACCACCCTTAAGTCACCAGCAGCAGCAGCTATGACACCACAAAATAACCATAACTACAATCCAATCGACCATCCAGAACTTTATTTCCACCAAACAAACGGATCAGATTTGGGATTATCCTCAGATCAAGCCTCCAGCAATACAACACCATCACAAATTAACTCTGCAGGAAGCAAGGTATTACCTCATCATTTGAGACAATCCGTGGTGATGACAAATCCAAACGAGTTGTCTCAAAATAACCTTTTCAAGCCAGCTGGATCATTCTCTCGTGCTGTAGCGGATTCAAGATCCAACAGTTTGATGTCAAATACTAACACTTATCAACAACAGTTACAAGACACTTATATTAAATCGAGAGTAAGCGGTATTCTTGACGACACCGACGTTATGCATCCACCAAGCATGGGGACTATTCTACCGCACTCCGGATCGCAAGAAGATCTAAGAAAGCAGTTGGGCTCATCACACAATTACAATGTCATGTAAAGGGAGCATTATTTCCCTTTGTTTTACCATTCTGTTTTTTTAGACCTCTTTTGGAGTCTTGTTGAATACAATCCTTACGTGTTTATATGCATTATCCGGCATATCCATATACATTGGAACCGAGCTCGAAGCAAAAGATTGTAATTAGAATACTTTTTCTTATGATACATATATACCACTACTACTTACTTTCCTTTCAAATTTGTAAAATAATAGTTTTTGCCCTTTTTCCTACTTCCGAAGGCAAGTATAGCAGGATCAATCTAGGCATCGTCAAAATCATCGACCGCGTTTCTATAACGTAGTACAGTCTTCTTGATCTTGGATGAATCTGTCCATGTAACGTAATCCTCCAAATTCCTTGTTACCAAATATGCTGGATCTGTAATCAAGTTAGGTCCTACTCTAACATGACCTTGTTCAATGAATTGAACGGCATCCTTGAGTGTCTGTGCCATCTTTAATCTATGCATTATTACAGGCAATCTACGACGACAGAAAGCCGAGACTGTAACTTTATTCTCTAGTGCTGATATCTTGGATTTTGTTGAAAGAATGCCCATATGATATAGTTTCTCTAGCAAGAGCTGCTCGTGCTTGATACGGAAGGGATCTGTAGGTTGTAAAAGCGATAGCTTATGTGCCAAACGACGCACATCACCACATATTCTGTTATATTTATGATAATCCTCACGGTTCTGGATATGGTACGTACGCATCACCTGCGTATCTCTGTGGTTCTGGTCCTGTTTCCATTCGTAGAAATCGACCTTCTTGAGAAGCTTCTGCTCATGATGTTTCAATGCTCTTACCATACTGTATTACCTAGTGTATCTGCTTGGAGTATCCTATCCTTATATTGGCTATGAGACCACCAAATGACTTGCTGAACGCTCTTGAAACCACTTCAGCCTGCTATATCATTCAGTAATTGAGATGAGATGACGATGCGTAGGCGATGAGCTTGAAATTTTTCAAAAAGAAAGGGCAAAGATCAACAAGTCACGTGATGCACAGGATAATATAAGCACAAGGTATTTACTCCTGTGTTTCGACGAAGAGCAGTCTCCACATCCCATTTCGACCCAGGAGTGGCCTAGATGGTCACCAATCGAGAGTAACAGCCTAAGTATATCTTATTTAACAATCGTCAAAGCAATTAAAGTTACCCTCCCATACTATCTCACTATTAAAATTTTGATTCCAAGTGAAAAATTGGTTGAAAGACGCATAGAGATGAGTGCTGGAAGAACAGATTGATATAGACGCATTTGATCTAATATACCCAGTCATATAGCGGCTGCAAAGTGGGCTAGACTATTTCCAGGATATACACAATTACCATGACATTTGTTTCCAGAAGACTCTTTTCTGTGTCGGCTCTTCTGCGCTCACATATTGGTTCTTCTCCGGTGTATTTGACACCGGAGACCAAGTTGGTGGTGGAATCAATGAAACTGCCAAAGATCATCAGAAAGGGTAACAAATCTCTTAAGTTATCTCAGAACGTAACTGTATCGGGTCCTTTGGGGAAGATTGATATGGAAATCCCAGATTTCGTGGAGATAAAGCAGGATGGATCTTCGGGAAAAATCGAAGTTGCAGTGAAGGATTCTACCGACAAGACGCAAAGATCCATGTGGGGGACGGTAAGATCTCATATAAATAATCATATCACAGGCGTGAATGAGAGCCATATGGCTGTTCTGAAGTTCGTTGGTACCGGTTACAGAGCTCAATTGGAGGAAAATAACACCTTTGTCAACGTCAAAGTCGGTGCGTCGGTAAGACAAGGCCTACCTATCCCAGAGGGAATCATAGTTAAGTCTCCGGTACCCACGTCGTTGATCGTGGAAGGTGTCAACAAGCAACAAGTGCTACTCTTCGCTGCCAACTTGAGAAAATTCCATCCTCCAGAACCATATAAGGGTAAAGGTATCTACGTTAACAATGAAACTATCAAGATCAAGGATAAGAAGATCAAATGATGACGATAGAATGATGATTATAATTATTATAATATTAAATAACATGTAAATACAGAAGCATAAACATACACTTCCAATAACCGTCAAGGGCACACTTAATTTGTGTTAAATCAGTGAGAGAACTACGTGCCGTTTTAATCACGTGATCTATAGGTAACTTTATCGATTCAAAAAATTTTCAATATCGAAACAGCTTTAACAATTATACAGAGATGGAAACAGGTTTCAATAGAGTCTTTAAACTACATTTTAAATCCTTTACAGTTTCTCCAGCATTGCCAAGAGGTTATCTGGATTGACACATTTGTTATCAATCGACCAGTCTTTGAAAATTGGGGAATAATGGCATTTATTGGCAGTCCTTCGTCGAAGATTTGGACAAGACTTTTCTCACAAAGTGGAGTATCGAACGGTGCCAAGTTAGTCGCACCATCCGTGGCAAGCAGCATTCATCTAGATCCTGTAGATATTAAACATTCTCCAGAAAATGCGCTAAAGAGAAGAAGATTACCTCTACGTTGTGGTGCTTTGAGTAAAAAAGTAGGGATGATGCCGTATTTCGAGAAAGAGACTGGTAAACGTATAGCAGCTACTGTACTTCAGTTGGACAATAACGAAGTTATACTACACAGAACTCCAGCTGAAAACAATTACTGGGCTTGCCAAATTGGTTATGGTAACAAGTCGCCGGAGAATGTTACCAGACAAATGTTGGGACATTTCGCTGCACATGTTGTGAATCCAAAGGAAAAAGTTACCGAGTTTAGAGTCAAGGACGAATCTGGACTACTACCAGTGGGTTCTTTAATCAAACCTTCGTGGTTCAAGCCTGGCCAATACGTTGATTTAAGATCAATCAGCAAAGGTAAGGGTTTCCAAGGTGTAATGAAACGTTATGGATTCAAAGGTTTGAAGGCATCCCACGGTGTTTCCGTATCTCACAGATCTGGTGGTTCTTACGGTCAAAATCAAACACCTGGTCGTGTGTTGCCTGGGAAAAAGATGCCTGGTCATATGGGTGTCGACACTGTAACAATTCAAAACGTGCAAGTGCTGGACGTCAACGACGAAACAGGTACTGTCTTGGTGAAGGGCTCTGTCGCAGGTCCAAATGGTGCATTCGTTAAGATCCAAGATGCTATCAAAAAGCCAACCCCAGTATAAAAAACTGTGATTAAGAAATTGAATCTTTTCAGTCGTTTAGACACCGTCCCGAAATCATTTGGAAAGCATGCCTTTCTACGGTTATTATTAACAATCTATACCTGTATATACACCAATTATAAAATAGTAACTGCTGCAACGTTGAGTGTCCTTTTCAACCAGATATTTAATGGCTTTCATACGTTGATACTGGATCCTGGGTATATGTCGGAGAGAATTGATTACAATTTTTTTCTCTATGTGGGAAGATATACGGCCTGCTATGTATATATTTGCCTTGCTTGACAAGTGTTAGTTTCAGCTTTCATTGGATCCGCAGAAACTTTTTCGTTTCTTGACCATGCTGTACATTTCTGTAAGGTGTTATCTTTACTCATCATCATCCAATTCCGATGGTTTCAATAACCCACCGATCTTGGAAGCTCTTTCTCTTTCAAGTTTATGTTGTTCCGCGAGAGCTTGTTCTTTGTCCTCTGCGAACAAATAATCGGTTGGATCTCCACCGAACTCCTTGATCTGGACCAAGAAATCTCTAATAGTACCAGTGAAATGCTTTGGATCATGATATTGTTTGAGTAGCGCTTGAATGAAGTTCATAACCTGTTCACCACTCAAATGAGGGAATGCATTGCTTAACATGGTTGCTAGATAGTTAGCCAAGTAAGCTTGATTAGAAGTGACTGCAGGAGCTTCATCTTCCTTGTATAATGGTACAGCTATTCTATTTTCTTCTACTCTGGCAATCAAATTCATTAAAAGATGAGCTTGCTTGCTGAATCCAGATTTGTGATCTGAATCAGTGAGGACATAGAAGGTTTCGCTAAGGAATGTGAAGTAATAGTTCTTGTAGAAATCGTTAGAGAATTCAGACGGACTAGCGGAATCAACGTTTTGAATAAGGTCTAAAGCAATTTGTAACCCATTTACCTCAACATCTCTGTTGTTGTGTTTGAACGCCCAACATATGGCATCAACGAAAAGTTTGAAAGCCGGTGGTGGTAGTTGAGATATCGCTACGAAACACTTGGAGTTGATGGCCCTCAATAATTTATAAAACTCCACACGATGTTCCGGATATTCCGTGAAATCTTTATTGATCATGTCTAATGTAGCTTCAAAGACACTCTGTAAAATCAAAATGACACCGCTGATCATCATAGGCCCAACTTTGTTGACAAGTGTGGTCATACAACTTAAAATCTCAGCGTCACGGGCATCTGGTACGGTAATGTAGTAATCCCGTAACACAGAGTCAAACAGTGCTGATGCCAAGTCATTTACGATGTAGTCTAAATCCTTTGCACTGGAAATGTATAATTCCATTAATTTTAGAATTTCTTTCTTGATTGTTCTTAAACCTCTTACCTTTGGAGTCTTAGTAGCAATAATCCCATCGCTGGCTACTTGTGTTGAAATACATCTAGACACAGCTGAGCACAATGACATCATTGGTGTGAAGTTACGACTCAACTGCGGAGCAAAGTCATTACCCATAGCGGAACAAACGGCAACGTTTGTCTTTAGAATATTGGTAACGATTTTCACAGTTTCAGGGTCCGACAAAATATCCAGATGAGTAGATGATTGCTGAATTATAGCGTCCCATGCCATGTTAGGGAGTTGCATCAAATCTGCTAGTAATCTTTGTTTTTCTCCTGGGTTTCTTTCATCAGAAATAATTAAACCGCAAGCCTTGTAAAATGTGTGTACTTGCTGAGGTTGAAGATCGGAGGTGTGGTCTTGAATGTTTCTAATTATTGCCTGGATGAAAGGTTCACTTTCGTTTGGCTGTTGAACGACAAAGTGACGTTTACATCTCTGTACAATCTTGATGAAGGTGTCACAGGCCATATCTTGAACACCCTCATGGGTTTCATGCATAAATTCAAATAGTTTTAGAATGACTGTCTTCAAGAACTTCCAATGAGCTTTTAAGAAACGTGGGTACTGACCGACAACGTACATAATGTTCGATGCAACAACAGCCTTGTTGTCCTTACCGCGCTTTTTATCAGTCAAGGCTAAAAGATCTTTAATGATTGTAACGACAAATTTTTTCTCAGTTTCCTCGTCCATAGTACCAGAAATAGAACCAATAGCCCAACACAATGTGTTGATGTTGTGCCATGACCATTCAGAGCCATCAAGTTGCTTTGCCAATTTATTCAACATGATGTCTTCAGTATCAAGAACATCTAAATGCGTCAAGTAAACAAGTACTTCCCTTTCGGACTTATATAACTGAATTGTGTCCGACTCCTTAACAAACTCTCTGACGATTTCACCTTCATCGTTTTCCACAATAAGAACTTCCTCTGGTCTAACCATCGATTCTATTATAACCCATCTTAACTGAGAACAGATGTTATCGTAAATGTGTTTCTTTAACGGGAACCTTTTCAAGAATTCCGGGTGAGGAGCACCATTGCTCCCTGAGAACATATTCGATCCTTGAGATAGTTTCAATAGGACGTTATTCTGATTTTGAGGGATTTGTTGCACCTCTTGGTACAAGGCCGAAACCAAATTATTCCAGTAGTCCAAAGTCGTTTTGAACAATTCTCTTTCGTCAATCTTCGAAAGTTCAATCAAATATTGATGCGCAGTAATTAATAGTTCCCTCAAGGATTCATCATCTTCTAATATTGAACGGTGTCTGGCCAAATAGGTAGTCAAGAACATGGCAAAATCTTGCAAAAATGATTGATCGTTGCCATTAGCAGTAGCATATGTGTTCTTCAAGTCAGCATTCACCGGTATAACGTTAACAGCAATTTGTTGCAAAGCATTTTGGAAAAACATTACAGTTAACGAAGCAATCTTTGGGTCATTTGCTGGAATATCAAGTTGAGAAACTTCAGTCAAACATTTCAAAGTAATAGCTCTGGTGTCAGCAGAGACTAAAAATTTCGTACTCAACAATTGCAAAATATCAGTGTTGTAGATGTAACGGTATGGGATCCAATGCAAGTATCTCAAAAGAGATTGCAAAGTGGCCACCATAAGGGATGGAGAAGATGCGGTTTCCAAAATTTCGTAACATAGATTGAAAATCTGTTCAAATTGTTGATCCATAGATTGTTTTAAATGTAGTGCTTTAGCTTGCGTCATTTGCTCTGCAGAGAAATCAAAGACTTCCTCACTTAATAACTTTAGCATTACCATGTTGTTTTCACATACGTTTACACTAGCTTGGGAACTGAGAACCAACTCCGGGATGAAGTCTGGCCAGTTTTCTGGCCAGTCCTGCTTAAGAATTTGAACCAAGGTTAAATCAGACTTATGAATCAAATTCTTCTGAGTTTGGAAAACCTGATCATCTTGACACATTGAAATAATCATTCCAACGATGAAATTACGAATTCCAAGTCTATGCTCCTGAGGTAACATCTTCCATTTCGTCGTAATTAACTTATCCAAAATGGAAAGCCCAATGAACTTCGTTTGCGGATTATTTGAATACTGCAAGATTTTATCAGCCCTTTGCCAAGCATCTGGATGGTCCTTCAATTTAGTAAGAACCTCTTGTGCCTCCTTTTGAGACGCACCAGAGCCCTTGAAAAAGGTATCCACCACTTGATCTAGGAGCTGGATGTCTAAGTCCCGAGAAAAGTCTAAAACAGCCTCCATATTGATTTAGAAAGAAGAACGTGTGTGTGGATCTCTTTTTACTATTTTCCTATGAGTACAGTGCAGTAGTATCCTTCTTATGAAAAGACCCTGATTAATTAAATGCAATGTCTTGTTCCTTTAGTCTGCTGTATAAATTCCACCAAGATTCGAATTCACAGCTGCAATTTCCGAAATAAATAATAAAGAAAGAAAAAAAAATACACCGGACTATAGTTTTCTTATTTAGCACTGAACAGTAACGGTTGAATCTAGTACGAACAAAAGTGACTCGATAGCACGCTGCCAGATCTAAAATTTATCTAACAAATACATGTTAACATTCTGTTTACTTTAGACCCCAAACCCTATCAATTGAAGGTTTTGGCTTTAGTAAAACTGCTTCTTTCGAAAAATCAATAATGGTAGGGTAACTAAATTCGTGCCTTGTGATGGCTTTAGGCGTGGCGCCCAAACATACACGTGATCTGAAATCTTTTCCTTTAGTTAATCAAAAAAGGTACTCTTCTGTGGGTATACAAGTCTATATATGTAACAAATGATGGAACATAAATTAAGATTAGGTACTCATTGATCTAAGATGATGATGAGGATGAGTCGGTTGTTCCTGGTTTGGTAGATGTGTCTTTGATCAGAGTTCGAGATGTATTTTCTTTTGAGCTACTTTCATCTTCTTCAAACCAGTGATTGTTGCGACGGCCTGGCGACCACATAAACTCTGATTCCTGGGTATTTAAAACAGGTGACTTAAACTCAAGCTCGAAATCTTCAGTGGATCCGTTTGGATAAGAGGATATTGGCACCATTATTTTAGGTAGTTGTATCTTGCCTCTACGGTTCAGTAAAAATTTCCATCTTGCGACAACCATTAGCATGGTATCGTAGTTTCTCTCGTTCCGGATCAGTTTATCAACTTTGTTCATGTCGTATAAATTTTTCACATAATCATCGATCCCAAGACATTCAGTCTTGTTATATGTAGTGTACAATGGAACTGTTTCCATCAGCTGATTGAACTGCACGGCGTTGTATCTCTTATTTCCCAGCTGAATTTCATGGACAAATCTGTTATAATCTAGTCGTCTGGCGTTCACTTTTTGATAGTCTATAGAGGAAAGTTCTTTGCTGAGTCCGAAGTGATCAATTTCAACATCATATGGATCGTTTGGGTTTACTTTCATGTATTTAGACACCAAACTCTTAACAGTAAGTCTTCCCTCCCAAATTTTAAACGAGAGGGGTCCATCAAACGAGTGCATGAATTTTGGTAAGTACGCGACATCAAATTGCCCTACACCATCAGGATCAATTTCCCTCCATGCCACTTTGAATTTCCTCACTTCTTCTTGGCTTGCTGGTGAGTGCTTATTTTCCTCTCTATGATAGACGTAGCTGAACTTTTCTACGATTAAGGAAACGAACATATTAACGAAAATGTACATGGAAATTATATTCCAGGACATTAGTAAAGCATACGCGAAAGCTTTTGAACCACAATCAGTATAGCTTCCATCAGCTTCAGAGTAACAAAATGGTTCTTCTATTGTCAAATCATTCATGATATAGTTCCAACCTTCACCGAAACTGCATCTAAACAATAAAATCAAAGATTTCGTCACCGTTCTACAATTAATGTTCCCCGTGGTATTAGGACCTAATTTTGTTACTCCAAATACTTGATTTAAGGCAATAGCATACACAAGGAACAAAATGAACCATGTATAAACCAATGAGAAAATAGATGGTAAACTCGCAGTAGCTGTGTTCATTAATTCATTCAAAGTATCATTCTGAGGAATCACTAAAAGGAAGATTCCCAACTGGAAAACATCACGCGCATTGGAAATACCCACCACGACATGATCGACAATGAGTTCATATATATTAGTTGCAAATGCAAACATCACAACGACACAACGAAATATATTCCAACGTTTTCTTGCATATAGCCGCATTGATTTCCCGTATATATGCATGACTTCTTGAATGAGTAAAAATGATGTGGTAACCATAAATTGAATATTTTGATTCGTTGGCAGTTTCCCATAAGGTTGATCCTTGGACATTAAAAGTGTTAAAATATGCAAATACAACATGAACTGCATCAAGACTGAGAAGTAGAAATTTCGCTTCTCCACTGCCCACAAGTAACAAATTCTCCTGACTGCATTCATCTTGAAAACGTTTGGCATCGGATCAGGGCACACTTGTGACAGCAATCTCTTTACTTCGAGCCATGATTTCTCTGCCAGAGTTAAATATGCCGTACCTTTCATTCTTGCATTGTTTCCTACAATAAATGAAACAAAGATATTCAAGATGAAAACCATGCTGAGGAAATTGAATAAAATCAAGAAGATTCCACTATATGGCGATGCAAATAACTCTGCGGGAGTTCCTACACCAGTGCTACTCATCATATTTTGCAATAAGTCTGTCCAACCTTCAAGAGATACAATTTCGTACATCGATCTAAAAGCACTTGAGAACGAATTGAGGTGCAATATGGGATCAGCATATGTACGGGGCATTAAAATGTCCCAGTGGAACACTTGATTTGTGAATTCATTGTAGCATTCTCCATAGGACAAATCACCATCATTGCAGACCCCAAGTCTACCACGGAATACATTAAGACCCCATACTGTATATGGAAACAAAATACTAAACGCAACTGCGCAGGCACCAAAAATATACGTCAGGCCATCAAACATGACCTGTTTGAAGGTCATTCTTGCCATACTACTAATTGTCAAAAATCTAAGTGCTCTTAAAGCACTGACAGCTTTGATAATTCTTGCCAATTCCCCGTTTCCTAATAACCACGCAAAAAAATCGATCCATAGTGCAATTAATACGACTAAATCTATCCTGTTCCAAGGATTCAGGCAATAAGCGTTAGGTGTGTAAATGAACCCATCTGCAATAGTTTTTACCAAAAATTCTATTGTGAACAATGGAACAAAGACCGGTTCAAAATAAGTAGTCCAATTCCATTTTTTGTTGTGATTCATGCGATATAACGGTGTAACATAGCATGAATAAATAACCATCAACAAGGTAGCAACAAACGTCACAAACACAAAAATGTCTTTCTCAATATTATAGAAGAATCTCTTTTGACCGACTTTATTGGTAGTATCATCAAAAAAAACTCTATTGTTAGTCCTCTTCCCGTAACTAGGAGGTACAAGTCTTTGGCAAAATCGTCTAAGAGCATGATTTGGTGGAAATATGAAGTACGTGTTATTGAAGTTCGGATGCTGCTTCAAAAATCTAAGCTTTTCCTCTTCCCAATCGTTCAGTTTCAATGTGTATTTCCTGTTCGATGGGGTTGTATCATCAGACTGAACAAAAACCACCTTCGGATCTTTAAAAAAAGGATTCGTTTTGTAAAAGTTAAGTGCCTTTAATCTCCATAGAATTCTGTTCCAAAATGACGATTTGACGTTCCTATCGGCAAACTGATGATCCTTATCTTCTGAAAGATCCATATTGAATCCTTCGTAATTCTGAGCAATACTCAGAATAGCAGTACCTCTGAATAAAAATTGCCTGAAGTCCTCAGAATCATCAATTTGCGGTTTACGCAAAAATTTTCTTCTGATACGCTCAAGCAAAGGTACCACGGAAAACTCTCTGATTCTTTCCGGATAAGTGACCTTTAAGTAATGTTTAATTTGCAGCAAACGTTTATCCTCTTCTTCAATATCAAAACTTGCCGCTATTACAGCAACGAATACGTTAAGAACAACAAAATTTGAGAGAATGAACCATAGAATAAGTAGAACTGAACCAAACAATGCCGAAAATAAAGTAGGAGAATCTCTTTGGAGTGCGTAAAGTGAATCTGTCCAATTTTCAGTTGATGCGATTTTAATAAGGGTCAGAAAGGCGTTAGGTAAAGAGTAGAATCCAAATGGAGTGTCTTCCATATCATCGGCATCTAGAGTTCCATCGAAGTATAGCAACACGATTAATGATGCCAAGAACACGAATAGGAAGTAAAAGGCAGATAAATTCCATATAACTATTGCGTTTTTCAATACCTTTTTCCATAAATTTCTCGTCACACTGAACAGTATGACAACTCTATAGAATCTTGAAATTGGGAAGAACAATAGCCATGCAGAAGTCTGTCCCAAAGATATACGCAAGCTATTGAACGAAAGAACAGCGCAAATGATTGAAATAATAAAATCATAAACATAATTAGGCTTCGCTAAAAATTTCCATGGAGTTTTACAGTATAAAATTAGCCGTAATATTGTTTCAACCACAAGAATACAAGAAACGATTTGGTTAACGCTGAATATATCCTGAGCTGATTGATCGGAACTGTGACTCTTCATTGAAGCAAGTGCACAAATACTGGTAAAAATTGCAAGAACAAAAAACCATTCCAATTTTTCGTAAAGCCTAATTCCTCGTTCTGCCCATGCAGGTGATTTTGTTGTGTCTGATTTACTTTTGATTAGATGTGCCAATCTTTTCACATTAAACACAAGGTAATTATCTTGAGTGGAAAATTTATCTATGGTATACTTCTCATGAACAACTTCAAAGGACGAATAAAGGACAGCAATTAAAAGGTTGACCATCCAGACCGTGAGACATAGTATGCTAACAATAAAAAATAAGCAGGCTGCCATATTATCTGTATCCATCGTGAAGTACATTAGATCAGTAAAGGTATTAGCACTCATTATCACGAAAACTAATTCCATAGAATTAACAATATTGTCAAAGCTGATTCTTCCATTGTACGGATTTGCATTCGAAATGCACTTGGAGTTGGCTGGACACAAGAATCCCTTAGCTAATGGTCCTTCACTATTATCCGCAAACACATACTTCATTGGCTCAAGTGTTTCCGCATTTAAATATCCTCCACAAAACTGCATGTCATACTGATAATAATCAGATGGATCATTTGGATTGAACCACACGCACTGCCTCTTCAAAGATCCTTTGAATGTTTGCACACCTAGAATTCCAAAGAAAACCCAGAAATATAGAAGCATAAAACCGACATTTAGAAGTTCTGGTATTCCGTATTTCAAGGCTCTTAAGATAGAAACTAAACCAGAGTCCAAATCCACAAGTTTGAGAATTCTGAATGCCATTAAAGACCTGAATAATCTCAACCCGTGTACATCATCATAATCGTTAATACTTAAGCCATATGCAAGCCAAGCAGAAATCGTCGACAACAATTCAAGTCTTCCCCAACTACTTCTAGTAAATGCTCTAGGTATATCGACGGGAGATTTAACATTTCTAAAGTCTGCAACAGTGACAGAACTTTTGAGAGCCGCTGACTTTTTTTCGTCTATGGTTTCTTGGAATAGTGCTCTGATTGGTATAATGCTGTGAATAAATTTTGAAGAGTAATGAGTCTCCAAGAATCTATAAAATTTCCTTATTCCAGTTACATCCCAAAATGAAACATAGTTCTTTCCTATTGCATTCATTAAATCAGAATCGTTCCAGAATCCAAAAGCAATGACCTTGGCAATGAGTTCAAAAGTGAAGAAGCTGTTGAATATCAAAGTGGCAACGTAAGAAAAAACTGACGATGGAGCACTGAAATCCTTTTCGCCTGATGCTGTGCTGCCGAAAAATACACTATGGGCTAGAAATATAGTATAGAGAGTTAGGACAAGCATAGAGAAAGCTTTGTACCATGTTTTCAGAAGAATTGAGGCACATTTCAATCTCCAACGGTTGTCTGGTGAAATAAACCCTAAGGATTTCCCGTACAATTGAAGATGCCTCTCTATAGTTCTATCTATTCCGGGATCGTCATCTTCTTCATCATTAATAGTATTGTCATACGTATCTGTCGGAGCAGAACCTACGTCGTCATGATTTCGAGTGTGATTTGAATGAATCGAACCAGTCGATGTCTGATAGGATGAATGATAACCGAAAGCATTCACTGAGGGTGTATCAGTTCCAATAGGAATACTTTGAAGTTCATAATCATCAGTAAATAGATCAGAGCTATGATCCCTGGCAACAGGAGCGGTTTCGTGGATGGATGACCTTCTTGATCCACGTGTGCTTCGACTTCTTTCTGAGTGGCCGTCTGATGTAGGTTTCCGTAACCATTGGGAAGTGTCCCCACCTAGAATGTTCTTCACATCGTCTTGTAAATGTTTGAAATCTTGTAAATCATCGTCAGTAATAGATAGCATGTTTGAACCACCACTTATCGAATTAGCATTTAATAAGCTATCAGTTGATGGATCTTGGTTAAATGATCGTAACGATTCTTCTTCTATTATAAGCCCTTTTTTGTCATCGTCGTCATCTGCAGCGGAAAATGTCATAACCGGCGGTTGCAAACGCGATATTCGATCTAAATTCGGTGCATTAGCCTCATCAGATGCAGTATCTGAGTTTATTGGTAGGTCAAGGAAGGATGCACCAACAGAATTCCTTCTGGACCTCGATCGAGAACGAGAACTTCCCCCCTCCATTAAAATAAAATTAATACAACCGTCGAGTAATGAAGAAAGCTACAGGATGAACTTACGTTTATAACCAACGTGATACTCGAACTTGAGGCTATATCAGGAATTCAAGACTGGCGTTGGGCACTCTGTGTTTCTTCTTTTGTAATCATCTCTCGTGATACCAGCTTCAGAATATCATTAAAGTTTAAATATCCATGTCAATAATTAGAAACAAACTAGATCAAAGCTTTCAGCTGAAATAGCAAGCTGTGGAATGAATTACGAAGTACGGTAATCACATACCTTAAAATAGTTATATAGCAGGTGCAGTGAAACTGCAAGGACGTTCATGGATCGACGGACTTATGTATATTGGCCTGCAGGACTCTTACGGCAATGCAAATCGGCCGATGAGCCCTTAGTGGTGATAGTTTTGAAGACCTCAAGTTCAGATCCTTTAGTCATCGCTGTCATAGAGGCGTCAAAGTACAGGCCTGTGGAAAAGCCTTATAGCGAGTTTGGGAGGATTTACTCGGGAAATGTCAACTCAATTGAAACAGCTGAGCAATGGAGAGCTGAATATACAACTATTTGTTTCGATCCACCTAAGGTAAAAATGATGCAATTTTACTCGTTAGAGCCGATATCACTAATATTACAGAACCCATTCGAAGATTTCGGTGTAGAAACAACAGATAATAGCGCTATTCATGATGGTACATCGGTTTTTAACATCAGAAAGAAGTGGGAATCGAGATTGCGGGAGAATATCGATCATCTCAATTTATACTATCAACATCTCGAAGTGTTCTATAAGAGATATGCAATATACAAGAACAAATCAACGTTGAATATTTCGATAACAGATTTGAAATTGCGGATGCGTGCAACTTCTGTTTACAGAGGTATTAGATGTTTAGCTTTTTATGGTGCCGCCTTGATAAGAATTGTTGCAGGATTTGTGTCGTATGTTTTAAATTGGAGGGTATTGCCATTGGTAAAGTTATTCGCAACTGCTCAGCAGATTGACCTTAGATGCCAGCAACTTTGTTATATTCCAGTACAATATCTAAGGATTAATAAAAATGTCAAATTGACTGATCTAGACCTTCGAACAGATGAAAATGGTAGCATAGATGAAAATGATAAGAGTTCGGGTTTCACTAAACGTCGTAAAAGCCACCTTGTGCTACCGAAAGCACTTCCCTGCGAAACCTATCCTGATTATATTCGACTTTACAATACTCTTTGGCTCATCATAAACGATGTTTCGTTTGGTGCCACACTAGGAACTGTGTTATATGAAAACCGTATTACATTGGCCCAAAATATCAGTACAACTTTAAAGTATTTACTTTATGAGCTTCCCATGCAGGTGACGTTGATTTTAGAACAAAACCCACTGGGTATCAAACTTAATGATGAGCTTTCCAGGTTTTTAAGCTCTCTTTTTTTGTTAATCATCGAATTCACTTATACCGGATGGATTCGCTCGTGCATTGAACCAGAAACTATACGACAGGGAATAACAGTAATGTCTCATATCAGTGCTGTCATAGGGTTCACTTTCACTTTGGCCCTGGCTGTTGACTTCCTGTGGATCATGACGCTGCATATCTCATTATTTTACATGATTAGTGTCAAACTTTATCATGTTCATATCTATGTGTTGAAGAGTTTATTCTACCTGTTTTATGGGAAGAAGCAAAATGTGTTACGTAGAAGAGTTGATGATATGTACTTCGAATTAGATCAGCTATTGATGGGAACTTTAATATTCACGGTGTTAATCTTCTTGTTGCCAACGTTATTTTCATTCTATTTGGTATACACAGTGTTCAGATTTGTTGACCTTACAGTGAAAGTGTTGCTTGAACTAAGTTTGGCCCTTATCAACCATTTCCCTTTATTTGCATTGCTTTTACGGATAAAAGATGCTAAAAGGTTACCTGGTGGTATCAAGTTCAAAGTATATGATGATCACTTATTAATATCGAATAATCCAATCAGCTTTTTCATGACCTTTGAACCATTCACAAACGTCATGAAATCCATTCAAAGACAGATGTTCTCGGTTGAGACTTTGAAGATGGTGAGTCAGGGATCAGTTCTTAATGTACGAAGAGATGAACTCTATCGTGTTTTGTACCATAATCTACCGAGACATCCAATTGATATCGATTTACTATGGAAAAAGTTAAAGATGGTAATGGAACAAGATACGATATAAACCCCTCTCACAACCACAATTAATGGCACAGATTGCATAGTTTGAATCTTACTTGAATATTCGTATTTAATAAAAACATAGTTGAAATTCGTTAAATTCTTGGGTCTATTTGAACTGACTGATATAATTTATATACAAGGTATTTTTATATGATGGAAATGTTAATTGCAAGTCCCTTTAAGTGGGATAAAAGGATAGGCTGGGCTCATTTTGATCACTTTCTCTTCTTGGTCTTTTTACCGTCACCAGAGGCCTCTCTCTTCTTAGTTGGAGCACCCTTACCTCTACGCTTTCTTAGTTCAAGCATAGTCAATCTATATTGTTCTTCTTCATCAACGAAGTTCATGCCTGGATATAGTTTCTTCAATTGCTTGAATCTGATAAAATCTGGGTTACCATAATAATTCGCAATAGCAGGTCCTTTAAGCCTCTGTGCTAGGATCTTAGACCCAGTTCTGGCATTTGTTGGATTGAAATTTTGATCAAAAACTTTGGCTGATATCTCAGCAAGCTTCAGTAGCCTAGATTTGGGTACAGACATTTCTCAAAATATGAAAATATGAGTGATAACTGATGGAACAACCCGCAAACTAGTTCGCTGAGAGTTAAAGCACACCTAAGACCTATTTATTGGTACTTTCACTTACTACTTCTGCAGCAGGTTTCTATTTTATGCAAGCTCAGTTTTTTTTCGAATGTTCCAATGTTCAAATTTTCATTATCAGGAAATTATCACCATGATGAGGATAAGAGCGATGAGAGATGCGAGAAGGGTCACATTGCCATACTGGGTACTGAAGCACCATTGAAGGGGAAATATTCAGTTGGCACGTTCAATCAATTAAATAATATTCAATTCTTTGTATAATTATCGGGTACTAGCCTGGATCAATAATGATATTAAAATTATACACGATGTGGAGTTTTAAAAACTAGTAAAAATAGTTAAAAATATGAGCGGATGGTTGAGAGTTGTTGCATGAAGCTATAATAATAACAATGATAGTATGCTAAGCATTGAATCTATATTATAGAATGATGAATTAAACAAAAAAAAAGGTGGAATAACTTCCAGGAATTCAGTTAAAGAATTCTTGAAGTTTAGTTCCATTCTTCTTCTTGAGCTTGACCTTCTTCAGCCCATTCAGCAGCTTCGGTTTGTTCTTCAGTAGCGTCAACGGCTTCTTCAGTTTGTTCACCGGAAGCAACAGCTTCTTCTTCAGCAGTTTGTTGTTCGATTTCTTCTGGGTTTCTGTAGAAGTACAAATCTGGCATGATAGCCCATGGTTGAGTTCTGTCTGGTAGAGCACCTCTCAATCTTAGGACTTCTCTAGCCAACAAGTACCAGATCAAACCGATGGAGTGCTTACCTCTGTTGTTACATGGGATAGCAACATCAACGTATTCGGATGGGGAGTCCAAATCGGTCAAAGCGATGACTGGGATGTTAACGTAAGAAGATTCCTTGATAGCTTGAGCATCGGATCTTGGGTCAGTAACGATAACCAATCTTGGTTCCTTGAAAGATCTGGTGATGTAGTTAGTGAAAGAACCTGGGGTAAATCTACCAGCAATTGGAGTAGCACCGGTGTGAGCAGCGTACTTCAAGACAGCTCTTTGACCATAAGTTCTGGAAGAGATAGCAACAACATCTTCTGGGTTTGGAATGGCAGCAATGATTCTGGCAGCCAAAACAATCTTTTCCCAGGTCTTACCAACGTTGATAACGTTGACACCATCTGGTCTAGCCTTGTAGACGTATGGTTCTTGGTGAACCTGTTAATAATTAAAAAATAACCATGCAAACGTTTCGTTCGCAAAAGTTAAAAATATATTGTTAGTAAAGAGAGAGCTTTTTCCCAACCGCAACATGCGACAGGATACACTTTTCGAAGTGCAGATATTACCATATGATAGAGGAGATGTTCGTGTACTTTTTTATTATTATTTTAGTTCCCTAGAAATGGCAGGCCATTTCAATTGTTGTTCTTTTAACAGATTCAGTTAAAACCATATCCTCTCGTACTTCAGTCTGATATCCTTGTTCGAAGGGAATCAGAATTGAAATAACGAGGGGAAATAGAATGTTTAACGTACGTATATCCTCTATGCTGTTAGGTAAAGAGCAACAAATATAAATATTTGCATATTCTTTCTTGTGAGTGAAGCCATTATCCTTGACATCAGCACTCATTTAGTTAGTAGCACCGTGCCAAATATTCAACATCCATGATTAACCTGCGGAGAGGCCTAACCAATGTTATTGATTTAAAACACGAGCAAAAACAAGGTACAAGCATAAGTACAGAAGTATCATGACAGCTAATCTTGCTGTGATACAATATTCTCTTTTTTGTAACAGTTCTTTCTAATTGATGCATTTCTGGTATTGAACAAACACCACTCCTCTTATCGAATACGTATTATCCAAACCGAAGTTCGTATCCATATTTCGTAAATTTCTCAACATACTTGGACGTTCTTAGCACCCAAGTGGACTCTGGCAGCCAACAACAATTGGGCGTCTTCTGAGGTCAAGTCGAAGGTAGATGGCAAAGACATTGTTTGATATATTCTTGTTCTCTTGGAGCTATCAATTGTGAATCGTAACCTGTCCTATCTAACGTATTATTGTTGATGAGATGAACAAGTATATAATGATGCATGAAATATTAAAGTGAGATATTGTCCAATGTTCCGATCTTCCAATGCATCAAGCAAGTGAAATTTCAGAGGAGCGGTTCGAGTTAGAAAGGACTGAACCTGCCCCATCCCTGCCTAGGAAAACACTCGACTAAGCCTAGCTCCTGCGCGGACTCCGCCCTTGCTGTGCGTCCGTCCAGCCAATCTCCGTTAGCATCCATCTCGTTTAAAAAATCTGGCTCGTGAAAGGGAAAAGACATCGATTTTATACCACGTGCTATTTCCTAATGTGGAAAATATACATTTCATCCAGTGTTAAACTTAATATAACTGGTGTATGGGTGTCTGTGCCACAGTCCTGTGCACGTGATTATATACCATCCTTTTCATCTCATTTCATTTGATATGTTACCCTACCAGAGCTTCCTGTCGGCCGGAATTCAAAATTCCGTTACAGCCGATCCTTGGCACTGCCAGTTATTGTATGCCTAATGGCCATCACTTCGACCAAGACAATGCACAGCCCGAATGCTTGGTTCGTTGATCCGATAAAAATCTGATTAGTGGCTGCTGTCAGTTGCTTGCCGTTTTAGGGCACTATCACACCCTGAAATCTGATACTAAAGTGTATCGAAATATTACGTAAAACAGACATTGCAAAAAGGCATCGCATGCGATACCTTTACGCAGTGTCCTTCCATGATTCAAATACACCCATAATATATTATCTTATTGCCACCACGCTAATCACACGTTCGTAACCACGTTGGTGCTGCACCCCTCGTGCCTTGAATCAGTGTGTGTGTGCATATTTGGTAAGCTTAAATAAGATTTTGACCTTCCGAATCTTCACCTTCGCCATATATAATAATCTTTATAACAAATGCATTTGAAAATACTGGAAAATCACAGCCTTATTAGAGAACAGAATTGTACTAAGAGAAGAAGGATATTGAACCACTGATTCTTTGGTGCATCTATATGGTTGTGAAGGTGCCCTCATATCTATGGAATAAGTCCAATTGAAGTTGTTGTTCCGTTGTTTTTTTTGTACGTGAGAATGAGAAGCTGGTTGTTTGAATTCTGACACTGGCTTGAATCTCATTCCCCTAGTTTTGACGTGGGAACAGAAAAACCAATAAGGTTGCGGTTGGTACGACGGTCGGGGCTTGCTGTGTTGATAATATCGATAGTTATTATCTTGTTGTTCATACCGTTGATTAACTATTTGAAACTTAGGCCATTTTTCTTTAAATTGGAGCATAGGTTAAGGCATCATACTTTTAAGAGAGTTTCATGGATCCATAGATCCAGAATATACCATAACGAAGCATTGCAAATCACTGCCTTTTGGGGTGTGATAACGTTTGCGTTTGTGTTATACGATTGCAACAATGATCTTGTACTTATTACGAAACGTTTGGGTAGGATTCCTGTATCGTTGATGCCAGCGCTTTTGTTTTTAACGACAAGGCCTTCACCTTTGCCGCATGTTTTATATCTCGCATTGCTACCCTTGCATAAATGGATTTCAAGAATTGTTGTCTTCCAGTCGCTTCTGCATACTATACTTTATACGGTTTATTACGCCAGGATTGGTGCACTTGCCAAGTTGAAGAAATTGGCTAACATTTGGGGCATCTTGGCTATGCTTCTTTTCATTATGATTGCTGTAACTTCGTTACCTAGGATTAGAAGAGTGAATTTCCAATTATTCTATTTTGTACATTATGCAGCTACTTGGCTCTCTGTTGTGATGTTGCAATACCATGCTAGGCCTAATATGAATATGATTTCCACTTTTAATATTATCCTACTCCTAGGACAAATCATTTATCGATTATGGAACACTAGGTTATCAACTATTTCAGTGATTCCAGTGTCACCTGCCATTAGTGTGGTTGAGTTCCCATTAGCAGATCTTTCTAAGAAACCCATATTGCCCTCCGGCCATGTCCGTATGAATAACTATCATAATTTTTGGTTGAAACGTTGGTTTTATCACCTAATACCACTCCAACACCCTTTCACAATTGCATCGTTACCGAACGAATCGATGGTCAGGTTAATTGTAAGAACTGGGAAGTTCCCGTTGAAAACCAACTCAAAATACTACATCACTGGTGCGTTAGAACCCAAGGTGGATTTCATGTCGAAAAGTGGTTCAAGGGATAATAATAGGCTACTTCCGTTCCAAAGTGCAACTCCAATGTTGTTACTCTCGCCACTTTCTTTCAACATTAATGCAAAAAGAGTGTTTATGGTTGTCGGGGGGAGTGCTATCTCCTTTGGATTGCCCATGTTACGTATCTTAAACTTTAACGGTGTTACTGTTAAACTTATTTGGGTCACAAGAGATCATCGAGATATGAAGATTTTAAACGTTTTTAAGAATAATTATAATGGCCTTGAGATCTTCGTCACTGGTACATTGGGAGCTGAACAGGATTTGCAGATCGATTATGTAGATTATGGACCGGATCCATTAGGCCTTCCACATCCTGAACTGCAAGAACCAGTACCGCAGGCACTTCCTTCTTCTTCAGATTATAACCCAGAAACGACTTTGACAAGCTCCAGCTATCCCAAATACGGTTCCATTTCTACAGATAAGTCCGCATTCTCATCTGATTTAGACCATTCCCAGAAGCACAATGAGGATGAGTTTGATTTTACCAACGTTTACAGTGCTACGAACACTTTGAAGAGAAAGAAATCTGAGCCCAAGTTATTTGGTCCACCTTCACCATTCCATAAAGATGAGGCATTCCGTAAACCAAAGGTTATTATCCCACCCAACGATGAGAATTATAAAAGTGATGTAGAAAGTCTAGAGGATGATGATATGAAACTGACAATCCCAGCAGGAGTTAAATTAGTGTTTGGAAGACCCCAACTTTCAAATTTGGACTATCAGTGGTGCTTACAGAAAGAATGTTCCCTTCCATCGGAAGTCGACGACTGTTGTGTTATGAACTCGGATGTTAACATAACTCATGTTGATGACCTTGCTAATGTGTGGGTTGTCGCTGCTGGTCCCAAGGGTTTAGTCGAAAGTACAAAGAGATGGGCTACCGATGGAGGTTTGCATTTCCATGAAGAAAGTTTCAGTGTTTGATGGAATTTTGAGGTTAGTTAAGTTATTAATGGATGTGATGCAGTAAAATTATATATTAATGTTTAAGAAGGTAAACTAATGATGGAAGCCTTTCAGCCTATGATGTGTGTATACATACTATTACATATAGTTCATATCATCAGAACCAAAATGCATAAAATGAGTTGATGAATATGATGCGAGTGAAACGCCAAAAAATATGGAAAGCGTGAGAAGAAATGAAATCATGATAGATGATTGTTTGAAAACGGTTTTTTAATCAACCTTCATTTCGGTTAGACCTAACTCTTCGTTCTGTTCTGGAGTTCTTTCATAATCTTCGATAGTCATATTTGGATCTGGATCTGGCGCATAAACGTTTTGGATATATGAACCAGCCAATGGATCTTCCATGTGTACGGTAAATTTGACCTTACCAGCTAAAGCATCTTGAAGTCTTCCGAAGAACGAAACCCAACGTTGCTTGGTAGGTTCATCCATAGAATCAGAGGTTTGAGTAAAGACACGAGATTCCAATTCTTCGTACACCTGTCTTAACAAACCTTCCAAAGTGGTAAATCTACCACCCAAAGTACCTTCTTGGATATCTAGACTTAATTCGGGGATGCTCATCTTACAGTTTTCACCCTTCAAGATATCTCTTGATAAATCATCTGGTTCATCACAGTATAAAGTAATTTTTCTACCCTTTTCTGGAATAGCACCACCCGTCTTAACTTCGTTCGATTTGTAACCACAATGGTCGCAGATGGATGACATGATGATAACTTCTTTGAAATGAGGAATATTCACACGTTTCATATGAGTATCGCATTGTTGCAAACAGTTTGGACAAGAAGCTCTGAAAGTCTGAACTTCGTTAGAGAAATTCTCGATATCAGTAGCGTCTGATAGGAATCCCTGGGCGGCAGCTCCTTCCTTTTTGGCTACAGAAGGGTTTCTTTCACGTTCTGCTTCTATTCTCTCACGTTCTTCCTTACGTCTTTCTTCTAGTTGATCCCTAGTAATCAACCCGATCTGAACATTTTGTTCATCGGATCTCGTATATTCAGCATGAGACCACTTATGAGCAGCTTCCCCAGGCTTATATTCGATCCATGAGTTCCCTGTTGGATCATCTATAACGAAAGTTATGGGCAAAGTACCATCTTTGCATGCGATTGTGTCCTTTACTTTGTCAATAAATGCCTGGATCTGGTCGTATAATGGCTTGTCGATCTTCTCTCTTAAAGGCTGATCACTTTCCAAATCATCCACCATTTCACTTAGTAGACCTTCTACAGTAGTGAGCTGTCCACGTTTCCCTGGGATTTCAAGATCTAATTCCACGAACTTACAGCTAGCAGTCTCAGACTTGATGACTTGTCTGTTGAAATCGTCCTTCTCTTCCACTTTCAACATGTATTTAGAACCCTTCTCTTGGATCTCAGAAGCAGGCTGGATCTCACAATTCTTGAAACCACAGTGTTCACAGGCGAAAGACATAAGAACTACTTCTCTAAAGTAAGGAATCCTCGTCAACAATAATCTGGTAGTACCCATTTTATGACAGTTCATACATAAGGATGGAATTTCCTGTACTGGATGACCCATAGCATCAAAGGCACCGGTTTGAACTAACCCAGTATCATCTGCCTGGTTTTCTCCGTTTTGAGTTGTACCCTGTTGCCCCTCATTGGCATGTTCAGCGTCTTCTACAATCTCACCAACTGGTTTAAATAAGTCTTCTGGCATGTTGTTCAAAAAGCGTGAATTATTAAATTTAGTCTCCAATATGGGCAATTTATTGATTCTCACACTCAAACCTAACAAATGATAAAATGTGACACTTTCCACTAGTAAAGCAACAAATGCAACAACGTGAATTGACCTTAAATGTACGATTTCACACCGAAGTTGTGAGATGAGGCAAGTTTATATGCTTTAAAACTGGAAAATTTTCCAAAACGTCTAGCTTAGTATAGAAAAAGAAAGCTTTTAGCCTGAAATCTTGACAAAAAATCAGTTTTCACTGTAAAAGAAGAGATGAGATAGGATTTAAGGAACGTTTCGTTCCGTTGTATGGTGGAAGAAGGTACTGGATGGTGCTAGCCTTCGTGCGGTTTGGGTCTGAGTTGAAACCGGAAAGATATTTGCCTTTTGTCCCGTTGAATTTTGATTCGTGGAACGGTTTTTCACTGGTTAATTCGAGATTGCACTGGAACATTGAGGAAGGAACCTAAAACTGAACTGATACAATATGCCTCGTGATCCGTTGATCGGTATTGTTGGAAAGCCATCTAGTGGTAAATCTACCACTCTCAATTCTTTGACTGATGCTTCTGCGCAAGTCGGAGCATTCCCCTTTACTACAATTGAACCGAATAGAGCTACTGGATACTTGCAAGTGAACTGTGCCTGCAGTAGGGTAGGGTTGCAAAAGTTGTGTAAACCGAATTATGGATGGTGTGAGAACGGTCTTAGACACATTCCTATCATGCTCTTGGATGTGGCAGGGCTTGTGCCAGGTGCGCATAGTGGTCGAGGTTTAGGAAATAAGTTTTTAGATGATTTGAGACATGCAGATGCTTTGATTCATGTTGTCGACGTGAGTGGAACGACTGACGCGGAGGGGAAGAACACCCGAGGGTACGATCCATTGCAGGACATTGTGTGGTTACAGGATGAAATTAGGTTGTGGATTGAGGGGAATTTGCATAAGAGATGGGGGTCCATCGTCCGAAAACATACTGCGACCAAGTCCAGTGCTGTAGATACGTTGCAGCAGCAGTTCGGTGGGTACGGTTCACATGCGCCAATGATTCAAAGAGCTTTAGGTAGAATTCCTGGCTTACCACCTTTGGAACAATGGGATAATGAATGGATCACTGAAGTTGTTAAGTCGTTCATGCAAGAGAAGTTCCCCACTGTGTTGGCTTTGAACAAGATGGATCATCCAGATGCGGATAAAAACGTTAGTAAGATTATGTTGAAATACCCTGACGTTAAATGTGTCCTAACAAGTGCCATCACCGAAGTTTTCCTCCGTAAATTGAAGAAACAAGGGTTCATACGTTACGAAGAAGGCACAGAATTTGTTGATACGTTTGAAGATGACGATACGTTAAAACCGTTAGATGAGAAACTGATACAGAGAATTGAAGTTATACGAGACCTTGTACTATACAGATTCGGTTCTACAGGTGTCGTTCAAGTATTACAGGCAGCTGCAAGTACTTTAAATTTGATCCCGGTGTACACGGTACGCAACATCCATACCTTCGCTGGTGGGAACGGTGAAAATGTGTTCCGCGATTGTTTTCTGGTCAAGAAGGGGACTACGGTAGGGAAAGTTGCTACTTACATTATGGGTGACGTCACTGTAGCTGCTATTGAAACTGTTGGTGGTATCAGGGTCAGTGAAGATGATAAGGTGGACGAAGGTGTTAACGATATCTTGACATTCAAACTTGCACCAAAGAGTAAGTAAGTACAGGAAAACCAAAAAAAATAGTAATAGAAACAATAATAAATAGATACAATCTATTACGGATTACAGCAGCCCAGTATTCTTCTGGGATATAGACCTAAAACGTTTAACAATAGCTAAAAATAATAATGAAAGAATTGCATACTAGTAGTTATATTAGAATTGTAATAAACTCGAACTAAATTAAGGTTAATTTTTGAGGCCTGACCTCAAAACTACTACTGGACTTTACCGAGTCGTTCGTAGCTGTTATAATGTTGGCTTTGATTTTTTTTCATTTTACAAGCTTATTAGTCGAAGTTAAACCATACTTAGTCATTCTTCGTCGTAATCATCATAATCATCGTAAAAGCATCATTTCAAATGTTGTGGAATATTAATTGTGAAATGGGGAGAGGGGATGGGTAGTCAAATAATAAAGGTTTTAAAAGGAAACAAAAATTAAAGTTTTTCGTATGAGTTTAGGGGAGGGATGGTACATCTTGTTTGTTTGTCTCTATCTCACTCTATAAAGTGCACATGAGTGTGGGTGTAGTCATTTAATTTAATGTTTTCCTTTTTTCCTTTTTATAATGCTATGGTGCGTGTGTGGGCATGAAATTGTATAAAGGTTTAGTTTCTGTTAATCATTAATCAAACTGAAACCTTTTCCAATTGATCATCACTTGGCTTAGAAGAAATAGAATTGGCCGTGGAACCTGTCATAGCAGCAACTTCTTCCGTTTGGTCAACTCTTTCGATATAAGATTTCAAATGAGGAGAGGATAAATCTCTGTGGAACTTCTCGTGACCGACAAATACCAAGACAAAAGTGAAGATGACACTGGAACCAGTCAAGATAGCCATAACTTTAGAGTAATCCTTGTTTGTTACTTCACCTGCGGAGTTCCATTCGATTGGGTACAAATCAGCCAAATCGTTTTCGATAACGACCGAAGCGGCAGAAGCCAAGTTACCTAATTGATAGGCAAGACCAGAGACCAAAGCTCTAGCTTCTGGAGGAGATAATTCGGAAAGATGGATTGGAAGAACACCCCAGACACCAAGAATGGAGAACCAAAGCATGAACCCTGCACCCAACACAGCAGAACTTGTCTTCAACATGAAAGCTGGATAAGTGAAACAACCGGCCATGATAAGGGCCAAGAGCAAACCTACTCTTCTACCGGTGATTTCCATTAGTTGACCAAAGAACATACCACCAGCGATGGAACCCAAACATACAACAACAATGGCAACGGTAACAGCGTCTTCAGAGAAACGCAATTGAGCACGTAACATGGTTGGGAACAAATCTTGAGAGGCATGGGTCAAGTAGTTTGGACCAACAAGCAAGAGAATCAAGTAACCGAACAATAACCAGTATTTAGAAACAGTTTTCTTAACGTTAGCGAATTTTTGTTTGAAAGACAATTTTGGCAATGGTTGACCACCGTTCTTGGCAATGGCATCGTCTCTCATCAATTGTCTAGCCTTTAACACCTTAGTGAAATATTTAGTCTCAGGCCAAACCAATCTCCATAAGATCAACACAGCTGGTAACCAGATAGAGAACCAGAATTGAACCTTCCAGTAGTTTTCACCGTTAACGTTCAAGAAAGCTCTGTAAAAGATGATGGCAAAGATGAAACCCATAGCATATGCGGTAAAGAAAAGACCTGATAGGAAGGATCTTGCCTTCACTGGGGCATCTTCAATGGCAGTGGCAGAGGCACAAGCGTAGATACCACCCATAGCGATACCAGAAATCCATCTAACACCCAAGAACTGAGTGTAAGTCTTGGCCCATGGGGTACAAAGTTGACAGATTAAGAATAAACCCAAACAAGTGATGTAAGGCCATTTTCTCGAATAGTTATCGGTCCAGATACCGAAGATGATGGCACCAGCAGATCTAACGAAAAGAACCAACGAAAGACCCCAAGAGATATCCTTAGTTTCTTTGCCGTACAAAGTAGCCAATGGAGCCGTAGAAACGGACACTGCAAAGAACGCCCAAGCGGCACATAACCAAGCCGCATACCCCATAAAGAAATAGTTCCAGTTGTGTAAAGTCATCTTTCTCAACTCTGGGATCGGATTGATATTTTCCATCGATACCCTATGAAGCTCGGTCAAAGTGGTAAATCTAGTGATCGCATAGTGACGAATGTTTTTCCAAGTGAAATCTGGGGTTTCGTCTTCCTCCATAAGAATCGACACTTCATCGTCCTGCCACACCTCGTTACCGTTTTCATCGACATATCTGTCCTTTCTTGACACATACGATGCAACACGTGACAAAACTGAACCAGGATGGGAAATGGCTCTAGCAATCTCATTGGTATTGGTTTGCGTATGGTCGAAATCCGCTACATCCGGCATATAATCGTTTGTTTGATCATTATCATTAGATTTCATAGAGTCAGACTCTGGTGTAATATTGTTGTTATTCATGGTTGAAATCTGTTTTGGTTTTGGTTACTCCAGATCATACAAGACATACATTACAATAATAATAAGACACAACCACAACAAGATTGGAAGAACGTTGATTGTCGAAAAAAAGACGCCAAACCAGTTACTTTTATATATCAAGAAACGCAGGTGTGGTACATCCAGCGGGCTCATACTGAATTAGAGTTATTTTAGTGAGAGATAGTAAAAAGGTACCGGAGATGAGGTTAGTGAAAAAAAAAAAAAAAAGTTTCACAGATCATCACAATAACTAAATCAAAACCACTACCTGGATAACCGGAACACTGGAAAATACTCGCCCCTCGTCACTCAACAGAGAAGAACTGGAGAGCGTTTCAGGAAGGAAGGAAAGAAGGAAAGAAACCAGATGGAATAGCCAAAGTAACCGGCACAGAAGCATGACGTTTAAGGTAAGTGTTTGAGAGAGTATCATCATCTCAGTTACGGAATTTGGATATATCCGCCTATCCAGTCGCCAATTCGCAGGGACAATAAGCAAATGCCCCATATCTAAAAGTAGCTTAAAAGTCGCATAGAGGAGGCAAAAGGGCATGAAGAACCCTTCGTAAGGTTGGCGGATGCAGCATGTGGTAGAAGCAAACGGGTATTGCCATTATCCTATCTCCGGAAATTCGCTGTAATTAGGCAAGTCCGTTGCTCCAGAGGAGGAAACACACCCCAGACTCCGAGAATCGCAGGATGTGTGGTTTATCGAGTTGTTTGATGGTCAGAAGTACTGGAGAGAAGAGAAGAGAGATTGTTGTTCCACGCTTCGAGGAGGGAAAATCTTTTCTTTTCCTTCCAGGGTTCTGCGGGCAGTGTGTGGAGAACGGCTAATATTTAGCCGTTTCGGCACGTATAGTGTAGGTTGTTGGAGCGTGGGGGTGGTGGAAAAGCCACTGCGAAACGCTTCACTCCACGCTTCACCGGATAATATATGTGGTGTTCGTTTCCCGGGACAACAGGTTTGCCAATCAGTTTCTGCTGTTTTTGCACTCTGCATGAGGGAAAAAATAACTCCGGAGCGTGGGTTAGTACCGGGAAGTGGGGTTAGATTCGACAGTATGGGCGATCGCAATGGTGGGGGGCGTAACTATTCACCTACTCTTTTTCCCACTCTCTTCCCAACCTCCAACCCCCCACGCTTCATTCCCTGAAAATCCAGAGAGGAGGGCGGTTTTGACCAGGGTAACGCCCCTGGTGGATCTGTGGTGTTACCCTAACTCACTGTGTATGTTTTTCCTCTAAACTCTCAAAAAAAGAACACTGTGCTGCGTCGCTGTAACGTGCATTCTTGCAGTACTAACAGCATAACGAGGCGACAACGGTGCGACAACGACGGAATACAACGTTTTGGGGCCCACCTGGAAGTATATGGGTCGGTCATCCCTGATTTCAGCCATTCCATCTCCTCTTTTACCCCAATGGCCGAAGCATCTGTGATCCCCTTTTATATGAGGGCCGACGTATTGTTTCAGCTCATCAGGCAATTCATGGTTCGACGTTTACCGTTACTTGCATAGATGGGTATACCAACAAGAGAACCCACGGTATGCAATCTGCATACCGTGGGTTGCCCACTCCCACAAATATAACCACCAAAAAAATCTGATCAGTGCCACGTGATGCATATATATTTCCCGAGTAGGGTAACCTAAAGCGAGAAATGATGCTCAGTCACGTGATGAGTGCCCTGAAAGCAGCATTATATCAGAGCACTAACCAAATTATAGATTCACGCCGCCATAGTATCAGAATACTACCAACGACATCGAACAACTGTGTACGATAATAAGATCTACACTGCCTGCTTCCAAAATCTTATCTCCTCTTCTCTGCACATCTTATCAGTATGAGTAGTATAAACAGTATAAACATTCTTCAGACAGAAACTACATGAACGGCTGAGCACATGGATCCTGATCTCATCGTAATCAGAAACCTTTCCTGGATAAGAATTTCTTTATCTATCTCCCATCTGTCTTCTAGCAGATTCGTCAAAGGGTCATTTCTACAGGCAGTAGAAGTAAACCCAGCTTTATCTCTGTTTTGTATATTAAATCGATCGCTATTTGATAAGAAAGGCTTTTTAGTCCAGTGACGTTCTACGAAAATATGGTCGCTAGTCATCATTGAAAGACTCAAATGGTACCTATTACCCGGATTCTCGCGTGGAAAACGTGTTGCGTTCGAAAGTGCCGTATGTTTTCCCGAAGTGCCATTCTCGAGGCATCGCCGGTTCCTGAATATAGAATATTCCCTACAGCCCTTTCTTTGTTGCGCCGCATAAGTAATTTTTCCGGTGCAAAGGTTTGGAAGTAAATTCTAGTCTTTGCTTTTTTCCATTTAGTACCCGTTTCTTTTCGAAGTGTTTTGGCTTTTCTTATCCATCCTTTCGCTGTTTGTCTTTCGCCTCGTGATATCAGGTTCTTCCCAGGGCCTGACTGCTGTTCATTATGTTATAGTCATACCCTCAATCGTTTCAGATTGATGACCCTTGCTGATAAGCCTTTCAACCGTGAAGTTTTCCCTGGTATATCAGTCCCCGCTCTGTTTACATATTGGTTTTAGTTCTTTTTTTTTTTTTATTACTTTTAGCATTATCGTCTAATCTCTCCAACCAACATCTATGCATCGCCCAGTATTCATTTGATAACCATACACAATTACTGCGTACGTCGGAATCTCAACCTTCAATTCGTTCCCGTCAAAAGCCAGGTGATGGCGGAGAGTTTAGTTTAGGTGAGGAAAAAGTTGGTTGGTCGCAGATCCTCTCTGTATTTAAACAACAGGGTCTTTCGATTCATTCTTTCCTTTCTATTAATGTTCTTCTTACAATTGTAGTATTAGTAGTGATAATAGCATCAGCAACCAGTAAATCTCACATAGATTAAATCAATTATGGCTGAAAAGGTTTACTTGGACGCACAGTTGTCCAGAGTTGACACAGACGAAGATATCGAAAAGCAACAATTGTTTGGTGATGATAACATAGTAATCGAGAGATCTTCGCAATTATTTTACGATGGTCAATCTGATAGCAAGGTTCATGGTATAACTTCTGGTCATGGTTCGGATGTTAAGAACGTTGTTACTCATACGTCAGAATTCGATGGTAAACATGATGGTATCAGATTGAAGAAAGCTCTAGAGGCTAGACATGTTTCTATGATTGCTATTGGTGGTTCCCTTGGTACTGGTCTTCTTATCGGTACAGGGTCTTCTCTTGCACTTGCAGGACCAGCTGCCATCCTTATCGCTTATGCGTTTGTCGGATTGTTGGTGTTTTTCGTTATGTCTTGTCTTGGTGAAATGGCAGCTTATATCCCTCTAGATGGGTTTACCTCATATTCTACTAGATACGCAGACCCTGCCTTGGGTTTCGCAGTCGGTTACGCATACTTGTTCAAATACTGGATTATCGTTCCTAACCAATTGACCGCTGGTGCTCTTGTCATTCAGTACTGGGTCGATCGTGACAAGGTGAACCCCGGTGTATGGATCACTATTTTATTGGTCGCTATCATTACAATCAATTTCTTGGGTGTTAGATTCTTTGGTGAAATCGAATACTATATCTCTGCAGTGAAGATTACCGTCATGCTGGGTCTTATCATTTTGTTGTTGGTTCTTGCATGTGGTGGTGGTCCAAACCATGAGGTGTTGGGTTTCAAATATTGGAAAAATCCAGGTGCATTCAAAGAATACTCTACTGCCATCACTGGTGCTAAGGGTAGATTCGTGTCGTTCGCTTCGGTTTTCGTGCTAGCCCTTTTCGCTTATTTGGGTACTGAACTATGTGGTATCGTTGTCTCTGAATGTAAGAACCCAAGAAAAGCGGTTCCAAAGGCTATCAAATTGACCATGTACCGTATTATCGTTTTCTACTTGATTTCCATCTTCTTGCTTGGTATGTGCGTGCCATTCAATGATCCATTGTTAATTAGCGCTAAGAGTGCCAAGACATCTGCATCTGCATCGCCATTTGTCGTTGCCATTGTTAACGCAGGTATCCCAGTTTTGCCCCACATCATGAATGCTTGTATTTTGATCTTTGTGTTTTCTGCTGCCAACTCTGATCTTTACGTGGCTTCTAGATCCCTTTACGGTTTGGCAATTGATAACAAGGCTCCAAGAATCTTTGCTAAGACAAACAAACAAGGTGTGCCATACTGGTCATTACTGGTAGGTGTCTTATTTGCATTATTAGCATACATGAACGTTTCTTCCGGTAGTTCTGAAGTTTTCACATATTTCGTCAATTGTGTGTCTATCTTTGGTCTACTAAGTTGGATCTCAATCTTGATCACATATATCAGATTCGACAAAGCTTTCAGGGTTCAAGGTATCGATAAATCAACCTTGGCTTACCAATCGCCTTTGCAACCATATGGAGCTTGGTTCTCCTTATTCTTTTGCATTTTGATCGGTTTGATCAAAAACTTCCCTGCATTCTTAGGTGACACCTTCGACTACAAGTCATTCATCACTGGTTACATTGGTATCCCAACTTACATCATCTCATACATCGGTTACAAATTGTGGTACAAGACCAAGATCATCCCATCCGAAGAAGTTGATCTCGTCTCATTCAAAGAAGCAGTCGATTTGGAAGAAGAAGAAGGTAAAATGTTAGATGAGGAAAGAGCTGCACATCTTGCAGCACACGGAAAGGATCTCAAATGGTGCTACGAAAAGATCTTCGGCTGGGTCATGTGAGGCGGTTCCTGTTTCCTCCCCCCATAAGTATCAGGTAATACAAATCAAATTTGCATATACATTAATAAAAAGAAGCGAATAAAGACTCCTTAATCATATCCGGTTGATACAGGTTCGGCTGTATTCTCCTCGTGTCGCTTAGTTTACATTTCTTTCCCAAGTTTAATTCAATTTCTTCAACAAAGATTTAGAGAGTATACTTGCGCCGTCATCATACTGGCTGCCTTTCCGTTTCATCAATAAATATATGTATTCTCTAATTAATTTTATGCTCATAATATATCGGTTGCACGAGATGGTCATTCCGATGGTTTCAGACTCTAGTTAAAAGAAGAAGCTAGATGCTGATAATATTGATTTCGGATGTTACTGATTGAATATTTTGAGCTATTATAATAATATCAACAAAGAAAATTTTAACGTGGGTTGATTCTTAGGTTTAAAAAGACCCATCGTATATCTCACCAAATATCGGTACCGTATTCGAAGGATAAGGACTAACGACTTAATCTCTAACTTGTGGTAACTAAATTTAGTCCTTTATCTACAATTTCTCTATAGAGCATTCAACAAAGATTGTGGTTTTTATCTATCAAGTATTATTCCATTACTATTAATGTACTTATAAAATTCTGTATATGAAGAGTATCAAGAAAACTGTGACTTCTCCACATCAGTATAGTAAAGCCAACAAAGGGGATACCTTTGCAGTTGTAGCAACTATTGGCGTAAACGTTTCAAATGGGGTAAAAGAAAGAAATAAAGAGTATATCGTTCATATATATCATTTAGAAATCAAATCACTAAAATTCGATTAGTTCTTAGCGTTGGTAGCAGCAGTCAATTGAGCTTGCTTAACCAAGTTAGATGGAGCATCCATAGTTGGCAACATAACTTCGATCAATCTGATTCTGGTGTTGTCTTGGAACTTTTCGTCAGTGGTCAACTTGTTCCATTCACCAGTGGTGGAAACTCTGACAGCTTCGTAGTCCTTGGCACCGAAAGTTGGCAATAATTCCAAGTGTTGCCAGTTTTGGATACAGTTGTATTGAGCGGTTTCACCGTGAATCAATCTTTCAATGGTGTAACCGTCGTTGTTCAATACGAACAAGTATGGCTTCAAGCCCCATCTGATCATGGTGGAGATTTCTTGAACAGTCAATTGCAAAGAACCGTCACCAATGAATAAGATAACTCTCTTCTTTGGATCAATTTCTTCGGCAGCGAAGGCAGCACCCAAGGTAGCACCAGTGGTGAAACCAATGGAACCCCATAAAACTTGAGAGATACCGTATGTGTTGTTTGGGAAATGAGTTTGGTTGATACCGAAGGCAGAGGTACCGGTTTCAGTGATAACAACATCACCTTCTCTCAAGAATTCACCGACTTGAGTCCAGACCCATTCTTGCTTCAATGGAGTGGAGTCAGCGACAGCTTCGTTGTGTTCTGGTTCAGATGGAACTGGAACTGGCTTGTAACCCTTAGCAGCATCGGCAACCTTAGTCAACAATTTTTGTAAAGCGAACTTCATTTGGACACCTGGGAAGGTAGCGCTTCTGATCTTGGTGTAGTCAGAGTGGAATTCGACAATGTTCTTGGTCTTGTAAGAGTAAGAGAAAGAACCAGTGTTGAAATCGGACAATAGAGCACCGACCGATAGAACCAAGTCAGCAGATTCAACGGCTTCCTTGACAGCTGGAGAAGATAGGGTACCGACGTAGACACCACCGAATCTTGGGTGCTTTTCGTCAATGGAACCCTTACCCATTGGGGTAACGAAGGCTGGGAATTGAGTCAAGTCGATCAACTTCTTGGTCTCAGCCTTGGCATCGTGTCTGGAACAACAAGCATCAGCCAAGATAACTGGGTTCTTAGCTTCCTTGATCAGTTGCAAGACGTTTTCGATGACTTCTTCTTCGGCTTCTGGGTCATTTGGCTTCAAGCTCAAATCAATTGGAGTGTCCAACAAAGAAGCTGGGACAGTCAAGTCGACCAAGTTAGCTGGCAAACCCAAGTAGACTGGTCTTTGGGAAACGTAAGTGGTTCTGATACATCTGTCGATTTCAGCTGGGGCAGTGTTGATATCGGTGATCATAGCAGTGGTTTCAGAAATGTTGGAGGACATTCTGTGGAAAACAGTGAAGTCACCGTTACCCAAGGTGTGGTGCAACAACAATTGCTTAGCTTGAGAAGAGACGGATGGAACACCGACAACGTGCAAGACACCAACGTGTTCAGCGTAAGAACCGGCAATACCGTTCAAAGCAGACAATTCACCGACACCGAAGGTGGTGATGATACAGGACATACCCTTTAATCTGGCGTAACCATCAGCAGCGTAAGCAGCGTTCAATTCGTTGGCATTACCAGCCCATCTCATACCTGGGACTTCGTAGATATTGTCCAATAGGGACAAGTTGAAATCACCTGGTAGACCAAAGATGGTTTGAACTTCGACTTGCTTTAATCTTTCGAACAAGTAACGACCTAATGTAATTTCAGACATTGTAATTTAAGTTGGTTTTGAGTTGTAGTTTTATCCTTAATATTAATAGTTAATACTATAATATGTTTGGCTTTAGTGGATGGTTTTTGAGGTAATCAAAAGTATATAATTAAGATTATGATTAAGACATGATGGGAAACTCTAGCCATTACAGATAATCATGCCCATGTATTTATACTTTATCTGAGTTAACTAAAAAAAATAGAAAGGTCATATTCACCACCCAGCCAGCCCTGCCTCTCACCTCACTCTCCCCCCTTAATGGATAATTGACACAAGTGGTACTACTATTCCAACCTTAAGATATTCATGGGCCAATACTACGTATACACCTTAAAAGGTTGAATCTTTTCACAAATATTGCATAATCTATCCCATGGTTCTACATAGCAAATACAGAATATGCAAAATACAGGACACGCACAAGGGCCAGCAATGGTTAGCTAATTTGAATAATTTCCAATACCATGAAATTATCCCACCTTTTACCTTGGTTGACTCTCATTTCCGATTTTCTATACCACAGAAACCGCACCACACGCCCATTTCCCATTTCATCTATTCACTTTCACTACATCTAAAATCTTCCTCTTCCTCTCCCCATGACACTCGTTGTATGGGTACCAAAAGGTAAAAAGAGCTCACATTAGGAAAGGAATAGGACGATGTAGAAGAGACTTACTTACTCGTTGCCCATGGAATTGGGCATTGGCATCGCCAATGCCATTCAACAAGTCGCAATGGAACAGACCGAATTTACTGGAAGCGCAATCCTGTAAAAAGAAATACCTCAGCTGAATTCCAGTTTACACGAATCCCTCACAGAGATAGAGTTGTATTTGTCTGGGATACGGCTTGGAGGATGTCTGCTTTGGCTGTTGTTAAAAATCGCATCAACTGATCCGAGGAATCATCAGTGGGAACGACGTGCATGGAAAAGAAACGTGCTGAGAGTGATGGGCTTAGTTGCCGTTATTTGCATTTTGAAATGCATATAACGGTGTATCTTCCCTCTAGTTGCATATCTGGAATATCTGACGATTTTCGGAGAATTTTGGAGAAAAAGAAACTTTTCGGAAAAACTAGGAGGCTGCACCAGAGATAAGCAGAGAGAAGACGTTGCTATATATTACCCGGGACAATATATGCATTCTAGGTCATGTGACTGGAAGCTTCCCTCTCTGGTTGTCATGTCGGAGTTTGCGCTCAATTCGTCGTTTATACAGGAATCTATTTTGTACATAGTGGATTCTCTTAATCTACGCCGAGATTGTTGAAACCGGACCTGGATTTGGCCCTCATTCTTTCTATACGTGCCTTTAATTGGTTCGTAACTTCTGCAGCTCGTTTCCACGATTCCTCTTGCAACATATGGTTGTTCAAGTTTAGGGAATTGACACGTCTAGGTAGATCGTCGCTACTTTCACTAGGCGATCTGACCCTTTGAGGAGTCGTAGCATTTTTAGTAGATCTCAGAGGTGATAAGGTAGTTGCTGTTAATCTTCCTCTGCTAATGGACGAGGATATGGGTGAATCTGTTGACATGGTATCGGAAGTACCGCCCGTCAGTTTACTCTCTAACTCCTTGATCTTTAAATTCTTAGCGTTCAATTGATCCTTCGAATCCTGCAATTGCCTTTGTAAATTGGAAACGTATGTCTCAGACTCGTTCAAGAGTTTATTTACTTTGGAAAGTTGTAAATTGGATTGATTTAAGTTGGATAAGAGATCGTTGCGCTCCCTTAGCCATTCTTGTCTCTCTTGTCTTAATTTGTTCACTTCATCGTTTAAATGTGACATTCTGTTGGATATGTTTGTCTGTGGTGTGAAATTGCCAGAGAGGCTTGTGTTGGAACTGGTATTAGATTTGGGTTGTGTTGAGGAAGGCAGATCCGTATGGTTCATCATTTGATGAGTAGTTAGAGACCTTGAAGTCAACCTGGACGACTTCGTGTTGCCATTCAAGGCAGAGTTACGTGCCGGTTTCAATGGAGAAGTGGCCAGTCGTTTTGAAGGGATCGTTGAAGACAAGGGTTGGGATCGTACTACTGGTGCCGCTGATCTTAATTGGGTTTGCGGTTGGGTTTGGTGTGGAGGTGGAACCGTTGCCGCCTTGATCTCCACTTTATCAACAAGTTCAAGGATCTTCTTCCTTTTCAAGTTATCGAGCTTGTCCAAATATGTTGATAGTTCTCTTTCATCGAATATCTTAATTAAGATAGCAATACACTTGAAACCCTCATTTCTTGTTGCCTGTTGATTGTCGTTTACAATGGGCTGCAAAGAATTGAGTATCGCTGGCAAATTGGAGAATACCGACGTTCTATGAAGAGTTTCAGTCGGTGTCCAATTGGATAGCAACTCGAAAAGAAATTTCGAGCATACAATTTTTACCTGTGGTACTTTGTTCTTCATGTGTTGTAACACAGACTCGAGACATAGCTCTAATTTATAGTACTTTGAAAGGTTCAGGAGAGCATTGAAAATAGAATCTGCGACGTTTGGTTTTTTCTCCTTTGATCTAGTTAGGAGAGCGTTTAAAGTTTCCAATGCGAATGGGTTATATTCTGATCTTAATGCGGATATTAGTATATCTAAACTGCTGGTAGATATTTGTACTGCTTGTAGGTTTGCATCGGAAGTGATAGTCGAGCAAAATTTGTGAATGATTTCAGAATGATCTTCATTTGATGCTGACAATTTTTTAACCTTGGTTAAAGTCTGATCGTGGAACTCTTCTAAAGCTTCCACTCTATCCTTCCATTTGCTAGACGCCAAACTCTGATAGAAATTATTCGGTAGCTTATCTAATATAGTTTGTACGGGGAACATATCATATGGATCGATTGATTGGTTATCCAGAGCAGCGGCAGACTGGCCGTTATTACCTGCCATTGCTAGATCTCCGTCATGATCCAAGGGTAAATCAGTTGAATTGTTATCACTCTGAGCCGGGACTGCCCATATAAACTGAGACGGTGTTGAAGAAGGCGGTATAGTGCCCTGGTACGATTCAAACAGTTTATCCAGGTCCTTCTGTTGTATGGGCTTCAACTTCCCCAATAGAAGCTCTTGAAGTACAGGTTTATTAAACCATGTATATAGTTGTAAAATCAACTGCATTGACTCATTCCTCACAGATTTATCCGCATGTGAGCAAAGTTTAGGTAAAACTTCCACTAGACCCTGTAACGATTGCATCTTCTCCTGTTGAGAAACGTTCACGAACCCAAACTGCTCTATCAACTTTACATGAACCATTAACGCTGCAGTCAACAGCTTCGGTAATTTTTTGGTCCAAATCGGCGTCAGACAATTGATTGCATTTACGATATTATCATCCAATGACACGACAAGCGAAACGCAGGCCAATGAAGCCTCTTTCGTCGCTGATTTCGAGGAAGTCATACCTTTCTCCACCAGAGCTGGAACCCAGCCCTGAACCAATTGACCCGGCTGACACAAATCTCTGATCTGGGGTACGTCGATCATAAATTTCAACAAACTGTACAAGGCCTTAACGGCAGATTCTTGTGCAACAACATTGGAATCCAATACGTACCCCGTGAAAATCTCAGGTTTCTTCCAATACTTATTAACGCCACTCTCTGCAACTCTAGCAACGGACAGTTTATTGAATGTGCTTTCTAGCTCATTATATCCATGCTGTCTTGCCTTCCAAAGCTTATGAACAAGTCTCTCATCTAGTGACAGAGTCTGAAAAGACGCCGAATCATCCGTAGCGTTATCCATGGGAGATATACACACGCGATACAGCTGGCAGCACCCTGTGTTGACTCACTGACCGTCTATTTTATTCATGTTGTCTCGTCTGTTTGTTTGTTTACTGGTTGATTTTGATTGTTTTTGTTTACAGAAACGATTGATTTCAAGTCATGTGATATATCACGTGACTTTGTTGATATGCTTTGGATCGGGTTTGCAGAAACCTGAATAATGGGAGGGTAGGATCTATTATACACGTACACGCCCCTCCAATCACTCAATCGGCGCTGATGCGTGTTGGTTGAACATTATACAGTCAATTCAAGCCATTCAAAACACCGTTACACGAGTGTTGGCGCTTCCACCTGCTTACAAATGGACGGGTTCTAGCTGATTCCAGCTCTCGATTCCTGATTAGCAAGCAAAAATTTGTCAAAAACTCGATATTTAACCAACATTATTATATAAAGGAAGTAAGATACATTTAAAGGTTATTTAGTTGTCTCTTCGATTGATTATCGGATAATCTGATAACTTTCTATCCTCATCAAATAAGGTACAATTTATCTTTACTATCCCCTCCAATTTCATATATAATGGTCGCTCAACTTACTTCCGCATCCGAATTCGAAAAGGCTTTGACTGACGACAAGTTGGTCGTCGTCGACTTCTTTGCCACCTGGTGTGGTCCATGCAAGATGATTGCCCCAATGTTGGAAAAGTTCGCTAAGGAATACGAGGGTAAAGCTACCTTCTTGAAGGTTGACGTTGATGAGTTGCCAGATGTTGCAAAGAACAACGATGTCAGTGCTATGCCAACCCTAGTTTTCTTCAAGTCCGGTAAGGAAATTTCTAGAGTCCTAGGTGCTAACTTGGCTGCTATCAAGCAAACCATTGCTGCTAACGTGTAAAATTTTTTGTACACTGCTTATAATATACATTTTACTATATATATATCAGAATAAATTCTTTACATTTCTATTCTTTGATCATGGTTTCTATCTCCTTCTCAGTGTGCCCCAGGATGTATAGGACGTCTATCATTGTATCACTGTTTAACTTACATGGGGCTTGTTCTTGGACCTTTGGCTTGGCGTTCCATGCGATTCCGAACCCAGCTGCGGCCATTGCGTTCAAATCATTACCACCATCTCCGACCATGACGGTGGATTCGATCGGAGAATTGTACTGTTCTGCAAGAGCCACCAACGTCTTGGCCTTGCGCACTCCGTCAACTATATCGCCGAGTGCTTCACCGTTCAATTGTTCAGTACCGTCATCCGACACTTCCACACCCAGAGTATTAGCCAATGCAAAATCGAAGTTTAACTTTTCCTTAATGTAGTTAGCAAACGGGATGAACCCACCACTTAACACTGCCAATTTACAACCTTGGGACTTCAACGCCCTCGATAGCTCTGGGACACCCTTGGTGACTCTTAATCTAGGTTTAATTTCATCGTATAAGTGTCTCGTTTGAATTCCCTTCAATAATTTCACACGTTCTCTCAAAGATTGACAGAAATCGATCTCATTATTCATGGCACGGTCCGTGATCAATTTCACTTGAGGTTCCACATCCGCGTATGCGGCAATCATCTCGATGACTTCTTGGTAAATCAAGGTTGAATCCATGTCAAAAACAAACAATTGCTTGTTCTTTCTGAACTCATTGTCCAATTGCACGATGAGGTCTACACCAGAGAACAACGGTTCCACTGTGGAAACGGCACGTTTCAACTCATCTAACCCACCGTCCGCAACTTTCACATAAATATCAACACTCTTGCCTTTGCATAGCCATCTGATACCCTGAGTACCTTTCTCGCTGTTTAATTCGACTTCCTTGCTCGAGGCCTTCAGCTGTTGAATCAGCTCTTGTTCGACTTTCGTCACAGAGATGTTCTCGCAATCAGCACGGTGCGCTATACAAGTAACCACACAGTCAACAACTGACATATTCGTTATTTCTGATTTACCCAGCAGCCCCTAGTAGATACCAAATAAGACACAGAACCCTATTTCAATTCAAATCGTTCTCATTGGCACTTACTTCCATCGATGATTCATTTCGAAAGTTCAAAAAGTTCGCTCGAAAGCTTTTACTTGAACAAACATCGAAATTTTTCACCTGGAAACACACATTTCCCACACACAGAGGGCATTAACGTTGATCATTAGCATCTACCTGTAGACTCTTGAGTTGCTTGAATCACCGCTAGACATATTTTCTGTTAAATCTGTTCTAGCTTCCGTTATTCGTCGCTCCTGAATCGAGACTTATTGACATATTATTCAATTCAAAGAAATAAAGTCACCTCCAAGTCATGTCGTCCAAGCTAAGAATTTTGGTGCCAGTGAAGCGTGTTGTGGATCATGCCATCAGACCTCGTGTCAACAAGCAGTTTACCAACGTTGAGACCAAGAACTTGAAGTTCTCTATCAATCCGTTTGACGATATTGCAGTGGAAGAATCTGTGAAATTGAAGGAAACTCATCCTGATGCCGTCGAATCAATCCATGCCGTTTCCGTTGGCCCACTGAAGGCCCAAGATGTGTTGAGGACAGCTTTAGCCAAAGGTTGTGATTCTTCAACTTTGGTTGAGCATGATTCTACCGAATTGGAGCCATTGGTGATCAGCAAGGTGTTGAAGAAAATTGTTGAAGACAAGAATGCTAACTTGGTTGTGCTCGGAAAGCAAGCCATCGATGATGATAGCAACAACACTGGTCAAATGCTCGCTGGTTTGTTGAACTGGCCACAAGCTACCAACGCTTGTAAAGTAGAATTGTTAGAAGACGGCGCCAGTGTCAGAGTCACCAAGGAAATCGACGGTGGTGAAGAAATCGTGGTCGCAAAATTACCTATGATCATCACCACTGATCTACGTTTGAATACGCCAAGATACGCTACGTTACCAAATTTGATGAAAGCCAAGAAGAAGCCTTTGGAGAAGTTGAAGTTGAAGAAAGATTTTGAAGGGATCAATTTGGACCCCCAATTGAAACTGCTAAAGGTCGAAGAACCTCCAGTCAAGAGTGCTGGTATCAAGGTTTCCTCTGTCGATGAATTGGTCTCAAAGCTAAAGGAAGCCAAACTGGTTTGAACACTACTTCTGGCTTGATTTGAAACATTCGACTTATATAATATTATGAATGATATGTGGTTATTGTATAAAATGTTAACACGTTGTATAAGTTAATATAAGAGTACGAACAATTTCTCAGTTTGCATTATCCTTGTCAGGGGTCCCAAGTTTCCTCATGTCTCGTCTCTTTGGTGCCAAATGTTCGAGTAGTCCCTTTGGTTTCGATGCAAGATACGTCTCCTGGTACCATTTATCGAACGTCTCTTTGCTCTCTTGTCGTTGCCGTATCAATTCCTCGATATCGCTATTAAACTGTATTACTTGCTGCAATTCAGCAGTGTCTGTATCCGGCAGCAACTGAAGGCTGGGCAAAGTTAGCTTCTTCCTCCCCTTGGGCCATTTCTCCGACGATTCAACTCCATGGTATAATACCACTTTCCTTAACTTTGAATCCATTACTTATGATTTGCCTGGTGATGGTGGCGAATAATCTCCAACTATACAATCTGATCTCACCGAAGGCTACTCAACCTGCTATGATACTATTGAAGTCGTCTGATATACTCTCTCTGTACCCTCTGTTCATCAGTTTGTTGCAAACAATATTTAAAACTTGATTCATTCATTTAACTTCATTCTATGGTTGATATTAATTTCAATTAGACACATAATGCCACATGTAGCGACACACAATGAGCGATACCAGTGAAACAATATGTTCCATGTGTCAATTGTTCTACGTGAACAAATGGGTGCTCGGTACAGGTGGTGGTATCGGCATTAAACAGGACAACATCGCATACATATCACCAAGTGGCATTGAGAAAGAACTGTTGGAACCTGAACAAATTGTTAAATACAATATACAGGACGATACTTATCAATGTGGTGCGCCTGGATTGAAACCCTCTGCGTGCACACCGTTATTCCTGGAGCTATTCAAGACGCTGGGTGCCTCGTGCGTCATACACACGCACTCTATCAATGCGGTGCTTTGTTCAATGATATATGAGAAGGAGTTTACCATCAAGGACATTGAACAAATCAAGGCGATACCCAAAGGTGACGGTACCAATTTGAGGAACGTTGATACCCTACGTATTCCAATCATCGATAACGCTCCAGAAGAACAGGATCTCATGCCAGCGTTGAAGCAAATGATTAAGGATTATCCAAATGCATGTGCGGTACTGGTGAAAAGACATGGACTCTTCGTTTGGGGCCCCACGCCAAAGAAAGCCAAGATATACATCGAGTCCATCGATTACCTCTTTGAAGTAGCTCTCAAAATGAAAGAACTCGGTCAATGAAAGGGAGACCAGCAGCTGTGTATAACATTATTTATATTTCATCTGTTAGCCCATCGCTCACTCCAAATGTCTATTTCTTCTTTAAACGGTAACTTATTCTTACACGCTGGGAACTTCTGAAGTTTTGCCAGTTCTTTTTCTTCTGGTATATCATCTATCAGCCCACATAATACCACTTCACTACTCCGTATAATGCATATCTTGCTGTCCTTTAAAAGAATCATGTTTCCCGCATGATCAAACCCTTTCATTTCACCATAGTATGTGTCTCCATCGACATTGACCAACATCACCTTCTTGTCCAAATAATCTTTCAATAGAGCACTCATTGTCCATTCACTGTTCTAGCAAACAAGGGGGCAGTTATGTGGATATCTTCGCTCCGATGGATCGTTATCTTTTCTTCGTTACTATTATAATTTGAAAGTAATGTTTTCTATTTGAAGATTCTCTATTATCAATAACAACAACATCTTCAACAAAGAAGAATCACACATCATAACAGAAGTATACAGGCTTCTACAGCAGTTATCTAGAGTTGTGTTGTGGCTAATATTGTTAGAAGCTCCGAATCACGGTTGAAATGGCGGAAGAGAATGAAAGTGAGACCGATTACGGGTCTTCTCCCTTTAAAAAGATTCCAGACGCCGACAAACAGATCTTAGAATGGACTAGTCGTCTAGAGTTGGAGACTGTGCAGTTGCGGGACACGTCTGAGAGTCTATTCAAGATTATCAAGGAGAACGTGGATGAATTGAGCCATTCGCGAAAGTTATTCCAAGCAGAACTTGACAGTAGAAAAGGTATGGTTTCTATGCACAATGAAAGGAATATCTACTTAGTATAAGGGCATTTACTTAGTTCTATCTACGTGGATTGGTCGTTGATTGATACCCTTTAGGAATGATTCTTTGTAAGAGTCACTACGGTCAGTTTTTACTAACTAGGAAAATAACGGATGAGACTCCGAGAAGTCGCCGTTATTTCTGTGTGTATTTAGATGGTAATCAAGAAACGGGAACGGAGATTGTCTCTGAAGTAAAGTCTCGTTTGGATCAATTAAAGGCATCAAGCGGTGAAAGTTTGCAACTTTTAGCGGATAATATTACGAAGCAGATGGATAAACGACATCGAGAATGGATGGACAGATTTACCATGAATGAAAATGTCATGTTCAATGTCGTGCAACAAATGCAAGACCTCACGGATGCCATCCAGACGTTGCATGAAGATATGAGGTTAGCTAGCAAGAGGCAGGCGTTGCTTGAGAAAAGATTGAGACATGAATCTATCGCTACGCCTGAATCTCAACACCTAAATCAAAACCAGACACAACGACTCAGGGTATTAATCCCCTGGGAAGAAGTTCAAGAGTGCGAAATGAAATGATTGACCACATTTCTGTCGGCATCGATGGCAATGGTAAGATTTGTTTTGCCGAACGCGGTGTTCGGGTCAATGAAGTTTTTATAATATAGTTCATAACAAGGCATATATCTATCAACAAACGCCTTCACTTGCGCATCAGTCATTCCTTCGCCCTGAGATGCTAGCATAGCATGCTCTTGTTGTAACCTCCACCTATATACATTGTTGGTGTCGTCAGTTGCGAACTTGATACCGACAGTATCCAATGACTCATTATTCCATAGCAATTGTCCGTACTCTTTCAACGAACGGTTCACTTGTTTCAGATGTAACAACTGGTGGTTCAACAGTATAGGTGACGAATTTTTCCTTTCCAATTCTGTTTCTGTAATGGCTTGGAACCCAAGGAACCATCCCTCGATGATCACACAGTCCAATGGCAATTCAATATCAATACTGCCAATCCTGTCTCCTTCTCCGTTAAATCTAGACTTGTCATATACGGGCAACTGGATCTTTTTACCATCATGCACTTTGTCTTCATCATTTGCAAGCTCTTTCAATGTCTCTTGCAATGCTTTCAAGTCATGAGTGCCCGGTAACCCCCTTCCATGTAGTAATTTATTCTCTGGGAATGCTGACTGTAACTTCAATTGGTCCTCATGGGTCAGATAAAAATCGTCAATGGATGTCAATGCTGCTCTCACGCCCTTCTTCTTCAACGAACGAAACAATATCTCACTATTATACGACTTACCAGACCCTTGTGGCCCGGAAACCAACACAAACAAAGGACCTTTCCTGTCACCTTGAACTTTCCGTTGTTCCAATTTCTGTTCAACAAACTCCACGCTTAACTCTGCAACGTTCATTTCTATTGCAATCTCTCTTCAAACCCAGCAATCCAATACCATACGGTGGTTTCAGTCTCCAATGGTTGCAGATCTTGCCGGTAGCTGTGTTTGCCTTTAAAGGTTTCGTCTTCAAATTGTTCTCTTAGGCAAGAATTTCGGCGATAATCAATTCATACCTTTAAAGGTTTGATGACTCTCATGAACAAAGCCTTTGAACACACCAAAAAAAGAAGAGAAAAGATACCATACTCCACACCGTTGTGACTTCAAAGAGGGGTATACTGGATTGGTATATATACGGGTAGATACTTAGACCAGTTACCAGTGCTACTTAGGTGTTAAGTAGAGAGAACAAGACAGTTGAAATATCCTACACGACACTGGAGATTTGGAGAAATAAAGTACTAGCTCAGAATGAACAAGCTTCACTCTTTGTTACGGTTACAGCAGGTTAGTCTGACCAGGTATAGAACTGTTAGCAAACCTAAGGCTCCTCCTGGTGGTAGAGGGACGTTTGGCGGGATATTGGTTTCACAATCGCTTTTAGCTTCTTTGCAGACAATTCCGGTAGATTTCAACCCGAGTTCGTTGCATTGTTATTTCCTTATCGGAGGTAACCCAGACCATGATATCGATTACGATGTAGAATCATTACGTTCTGGTAAGAATTTCATTCATAAACAGGTAAAGGCGTACCAGTTTGACAAACTGATATTCATTTCGACGATCTTGTTCTACAGACAACCGGACCCTGATAAGCTACATGCGTTGAATAGACTTGGCAAGTTGCCCAAGTTACCAGATTTCAAGAAATTCCGTGAATCGACACAGTTGTTCGAGAACCAGGTGATGGGCAAGCTGCCCAATTTCAAACGTGTATCAACAGTATTTCAAGGCTCTGATGCCGAGACCAAGAAGCTCCGTGATCGATTCGAAACAGGTACCGTTGATTACCGGTTCCCGGACAACTTCTTTGTTAATGAGTCAGATTCAGATGAGTTGGATTATTACTTACGTGTGCGTGAGAATATACCTGCAAGTGGAGTTCCTGGTTTCTCCCCAAACGCAGATATAAGCCCGGAGAATGATGTTCGTTTTAACTATGTCGCATTTGCGTATCTTTCTGACTCGTACGTTCTATTATCATTGCCATTTTTCCATAATCTTCCAATGTATTCACACAAGTTCAGTGTGTCTTTGGATCATACTATCCATTTCCATCAACTCCCCAAGGTAAACGACTGGATGTTTGCCAAATTGTTCAATCCCAGGTCTCATCATGATAAGCATCTGATCTTAGGGCATTATTACGAGAGAAAGTCCAGGGAATTGGTTGCCACTATCTCACAGGAAGGTTTGGTTGCGTACCCAGAGAAACAGACGATATTGGCCTTATTTAAAGGTGAATCTAAATTATGAATCCGTCTATTACTGTTCATTTTTATTTGTCATTAGAACCGTACGTATTGTTGCTTGTATATTTATTATATATATAGGAAGGTAGGGGCGAACAGAATTAACTTGAACTTTTCCGACTTAGAACATACCGTCAATTTCACCGTCTTCGTTGACTTCAACGTTCATGAAACCACAATGGGTTGGTAGACCTGGAATAGTTTGGATTTCAGCAGCCAAAGCGTATAGATAACCAGCACCGATAGAAGCTCTAACGTCTCTAATTGGGAACTTGAATCCAGTTGGAACACCCTTCAAATTTGCATCGTGAGACAATGAGTATTGAGTCTTGGCAATACAGATCGGTAAGTTGTTGAAGCCTTGTTTAGTGTATAGATCAATCTTGGCTTGAGCTTCTGGTAAAAATTCAACTTCACCTGCACCGTACATTTCTTTAGCAATGGCAGAGATCTTATCTTCCACGGATTGACCTTCCACTTCATACAAGAATTTGAAGTCCTCGTTAGATTGATTGTTAGCCGTGTTGATGATACCTTCGGCCAAGTCAACTGCACCCTTACCACCTTCTTCCCAGTGGTTGGATACAATAGCATCAACAGCACCGGCTTTAATTGATTCTTCTCTGATGACTTCATGTTCGTTGTCAGTGTCTGAGGACATCTTGTTGATGGCAACAACAACTGGTAAATTGTACGCTCTTGCGTTAGAGATATGCTTAGCCAAATTAGCGCAACCCTTTCTCAATAATTCTACATCTTCATTCAAGTATTCTGATGGCAATGGGGCACCAGCCTTAACTTCTGGACCACCACCGTGAACCTTTAAAGCTCTTACAGTGGCCACGATGACCACAACATCAGGCACCAATCCACTGGATCTACACTTAATGTTAATAAATCTTTCACCACCCATGGTGAAATCGAAACCTGCCTCGGTAACGACATAACCCTTTTGAGTTTTCTTCACGTCTTCTGGTAAGTCAGTTGGAACACCAGCCAACTTCAATGCCATTTTATCCGCTAAGACTGAGTTAGCACCGATGGAAATGTTGGCGAATGGACCAGCGTGTACAAACACTGGGGTACCTTCCAAAGTTTGCATAATATTTGGCTTTATAGCATCCTTTAATAGAGCTGTCATGGCACCAGCACATCCAATATCTTCACAAGTGATTGGTTCACCGGATTTGGAAGCAGCAATGACTATTCTACCTAGCCTTTCTCTCATATCTTCCAAAGAGTTGGCAAGGGCAAGAACAGCCATACATTCTGATGCAACTGAGATATCGAAACCGGTATATCTGGTGTGGCCACGTTCTGTTGGGGCTTGGCCGACAGTAATTCCTCTCAAGAATCTGTCATTACAGTCCACAACACGTCGCCAGGTGATAGTTTCAGGGTCTATATCTAATCTTGCAAATCTGGCACTTTCCTCTGCAGACAATTCGTTTGGATCTGTCTTGTTGATTCCAAGCTTCTTTAGTCTTCTTAACATGGTTGGAGTGAACTTTCTGACACCCTTCTTTGCTGGCACCAATCTCTTATACAAAGCTGCATTTGATTGAGTAGATTCATGGAACATTCTGGTATCAATAGCTGCTGCCAACAAATTGTTAGCCATTGAAATAGCATGAATATCACCAGTGACATGCAAGTTGAATTCATCCATTGGAATTACTTGTGAGTAACCACCACCAGCGGCACCACCTTTGATACCGAAAGTTGGACCCATAGACGGTTGACGAACATTAGCGAAAACTTTCTTCTTCAAATGAGCACCTAGAGCTTGAGCCAAACCAACTGTCGTAGTAGATTTACCTTCACCCAATGGAGTAGGTGTGATACCTGTGACAAGAATGTATTTACCGTTTTCCCTGTTTTTCAATCTGTTTAGTAGATCTAACTTGACCTTCGCCTTTGTATCACCGTAAGGTTCCAATTCTGAGGGTAGAATACCAGATTCTGCAGCAATTTGTGTGATTGGTTTTGGTACTTGAGCTCTAGAAATTTCGAAATCAGATGGGACTGGTTTCAAAAGATTTAACTTCAATGGTTCGAAATCGTTACCAGAGTTCAACTGTTTGTCCAAATATCTCTTGGCACTTTCAAAAGTGTTTTGCATCAACATAGCCACAGTCATTGGACCAACACCACCTGGAACAGGGGTGATCAACTTAACGTATGGTTCCGCAGCAGCAAATTCGACATCACCGACATTCCTATAACCGGATTTCCTGGTTTCATCTTTCACGAAATTGGTTCCAACGTCGATTACCACTGCTCCACGCTTGTTATTAGCGAACCATTCACCTCTGATGAATTCAGGTTGTCCAATGGCCACTACAACAATATCTGCTCTACTGATAAACTCTCTCAAATCCTTAGATTTAGAGTGTAGAATAGTCACAGTAGCATCTAAAGAGGTTAGCAAAGTAGCCACTGGAGAACCAACGATATCGGATCTACCAATGACAACTGCTTCAGAGCCAGCAATAGTAACTCCAGATCTTTTCAACAGTTCAATGATACCTCTTGGAGTACAAGGTTGGAAATAAGGAGTACCATTACGCTTGTTCAATTCACCGATATTGACGGGACCGAATCCATCCACGTCTTTACAAGCGGAGACACGTGACGTGATTTTATCCTCGTTTAAATGTGCAGGAAGAGGTAGCTGAACCAAGATCCCGTGCACTGAATCATCGCTATTTTCATCGTCGATCTGACCGAGCAATTCCACTTCGGTGACAGTTTCATCCAAATGGATAAATTTAACATCGATTCCAGCATCTTTAGCAGCCTTTAACTTCATCTTAACATAAGTGTTCGAATCAGGTCTGTTTCCAACTTGGAAAATGGTCAAAGTGGGACGGAAAACTGCATATTTCTCCTTTAAACTAGAGATTTCATCCTTAATCTCATCGCGAATGCCATTGGCAATAGCTTTACCGTCGATGATAGCCATAATTTCCGAATAATGTATGGGTATAGAACCTTGCGTGATGATGCTTCTCGAAAACTTTAAACTGGATTAGAGTTGGATTCTCGAAACAAAAATAGATCACCTCTTGCTGTATATATATATATAGTCAGCCCAGCGATGAATATAACCCCGACACTGACCAATTGAGCTATCAAGCAATTGATGAACACGATAAAGAGACCTGAATGTGAAAGGTAGGGCCATTCCAATGGTTTCTGCATCGTTTAGGTACCATTTGATTCCATTTTCATTTTTCACAGTTCAACAAGTCAAAAAAGGATATTCATGTCACGTGACATGCATGAGAGATACGTTCCAACACCTTGGAACGGTAAGGACGAGCAGTATATGGCTTGTATGTCACTTGAATGCAAGCAAAATACAAGTTACGTATCAAGGGTCTTCTTGTTCACTAGCGGAATGTTTGTATAAGTACCTATGAATCAACTCATATGTATGGCTTCATGTATCTGACTCTGACGCGCGTCACGCGTCAGAGTCAAATCTTCTCTTTCGGACCAAATGATTCCCTCAGAAATTGCTGTACGATACCGGCATTCGGCATTGTTTTTTTGACTGGGAAAACGTATCACGTGAATATCACGTGAATAAAGGCTGTTTCCTGAATTCTGAGTCTCTGTAGTTAAGACACTTGTGATAGAATGATTACTTTCAGGTTGGAAAGATGAAAGAGTGATAGAATGGTTCATTCAAATGCTACATACTCCGATGTACCACCAATACAGTTAGTGATATATTATATGGGACAGTGTTTTCAAAGCGCACAACTGAGTCTTTTACCCAATAACAGCACATTTCCAGACTCACATCACGTGACTGAATTGTCACATTCACTCATTTATATATAACGGGAAAATGAATTGAATGGGAATTGAACTGAACAGTAACAGCAGGTGACAATTTAACTACACTGTACATATTATGTCTCCATTATTGTGATATATAACCCAATCTTATAATTTATCTACCCCACAATTTCGTCATGGCAGGTACAGGACTTCCAGAACCCTGGGTTATCAAGTTTAGTAGATCGAAGAAACGTGAATACTTCTTCAACCCGGAGACTAAGGAATCGGTTTGGGAGGCACCGTCAGGTACAGATGAGGACCAATCAAAGAAATACTTAGAGGAGAACCCATTGAGGGTCAGAGCTTTGCATCTCTTGATTAAGCACAAGGATTCTAGAAGACCAGCGTCTCATAGAAATGAAAATATTACCATTACTAAGGATGAGGCTAAAGAAGAATTAGAAACTTATATCAAGAGATTGAATGGTGGTGAACCATTCGAATCATTGGCTAAAGAGAGAAGTGATTGTTCATCAGCGAAAAGAGGTGGTGATTTGGGGTTCTTCGGTCATGGAGAAATGCAACCTTCTTTCGAGAAGGCTGCGTTTGCTTTGAAAATCGATCAAGTCAGTGATATTGTAGAATCTGACAGTGGTCTTCATATCATCAAAAGAGTTGCCTGAACAGGACTCTTCACCATAAATCGGGTTTATAGTTTTCTGTAACAGCTTCATCTAACCCATAATTCGATTGCCAGTAGTTAAACCCGCCTTTCAATACCCATATTTGGAACCTGTTCAACTGAGATTCTGGTATCGACCGTAAAAATAGCATAGCAGAGCTAGGACCTCTCTGTTGTGATTGTGCGCAATGGAAAACGCAGTTAATAATTTCTGATGCACCATCAGCTCCGATTTCAGCTTTATCAAGTAATTCTTGTCTCAATGTATCTACGTAATTCAGATCCGATTTAAGCCTTCTGTAAGGGTAGTTCCAGGATCCCTTGATATGTCCACCTATATGGTCTGAACCTCGAACATCAATGACTTGGAATGGTTGTCCTAGAGATGTGTGTCCTTGTTTAATCCACTGGTATAGGTCTATTGCGTCTAGATATTTCAATGAAGATATGGAATGCGATTGCATGATGAACTTACGTTGCAAAAAAAGCTTCAATCAACTGAGGATCCAGTAAAAAAGTGTCTATTTCGAGGACCGTGATTCGCTGCTATTTGAATTAACCTTTCTATTCTCCTTCTTTTCTTTGATCGTTCACTTAGTTAAATGAGTGGTTAAAGTTAAAATGTCAACGAAATAGGGCATATAAAAGAGAGAGAGAGAGAAATGTATGTAAGTATACAACGGGTACAGGATACATATATGCGAACGAAGTAGAAATGATATCAAATAATAAAAAGTAAAACAACAAGTATATGAGGCGTTTCAATCGGTAGTTGGTGACCTTTCCCTGTCCCCTTCCTCTTCGTCGTCATCTTCATCTGAAAACAAATGATTCGGCGATTCAGAACTACCTCTATGCAGTTCAGGATCACTATCACTAGTTGGAGATTCAACCTCTTCACCAGTGTAGTCTTTCGCGAATTGAGTTACTGGGGATCTACCCGAAATCCTTTTACTTCTTCTAACGCTTTCATGACCCATGGGTCCAATAAGTTTTGAATACAACTTCTTTCCAAGTGTCTTTTTAAGAAGCATTTCTCTAACTTCGAAATACAAGTCCTTTGATGCGACGTTGACAGATTCTTGGTTCTTCTTGAAATACGATCTGAAATCTTGAATATGTTTCTTGAATTCCAATTCGTTCTTCTTCAACCAAGATACGTTCAACTCCTGTCTCGTGGCACCTCTTGCGAAATTTCTCATCAAGTACTTGTCATAGTCTCTGATGATCTTGGTGATAATATCACTGGTAGAAACACCTTCGGTACGTTGGGTAGTTAAAAACTTACCCATTGCTTTAATTGGTCTGTAGATATCGTCATTATCAGCACTAGCGTATGGTAGATCGTCATGTGCCACATAATCGATCTTGTGTTCTTCTAAAAATTTCGGCGTCACAGTCCATGGGGCATCCGGTATCACTTCATCAACCCATCTACAATGTGTCAACGTCTCGCATCTCTGCTTATCGGTAAGGACAGTCAACCCTTTCAACTTGTGCGTCACTTTATCGCTTGGAACACCACAAATCAACGTCACGTTGGGGAACGACTTCTTACACTGTTCCAATTGTTTCATATGACCCAAATGGAAAAGATCAAACACACCATCCGCATATATACGAATCGGACGATCTGTTGGTGGTAAATTGAACTTGAAGCCCTTAGGTCTAAACTTTCTATACTCAACAGGTAGCTCTTCATCCAACTCCTTTTCCCTGGCCTTGAAATCATTTGTTTCAGAGTGTGGTCTTTTCCGCAAAGGACCTTCCGATTCCTCAGTCTCTGCATCTTCGCTGGTTGTTGTTGTTGTTTCAGATACAATCGATGCTGCTGCATCTGGTGCAGTATCGTTACTTTCTACTCGTTCATCGTCACTTACTGTCATCTCATCGTGGGACCTTTTCTTTCCCAATTTGAACAGGTTAGTGAAAGAAGCACCTGTACTAGAAAGACGTTCTTTCAAGGAAGGAGCACGAGTAAGCGGAGCCATTGTGTGATATTAGTCTAGTATGCTAAAGAAAATGTCTGTTAGAAGGTTACCAGTGCGTGCTTGCTATTCTCATTGAACGAAAGGTGTCTAAATTCAATAAACCCTAACACTAAAAACACTCAATTATAAATTCAATTGTTTCAAAGTTACCAAATTACAATTCAAAACCGTGTTACCACTACCAATTCAACCATAATCAACCATCAGTCAAACCGTGAGCATGTCAAAACTCTGAGTTGAAGACCTAAACTTATGTCTATTCGATGCTTAATTTCTGTGAAACTTTTTTGTTCTTTGGACGCATTGTGGTAGGTCAAGTGGGACCATTATTTTTCACATGGGAGAAGTATAAACATACCACGTGATATAAACAAAGGCCGGGTAAATAATATTATTTATTCACAGTAACAAATATATAAACAGCTAATGGGCGGTTAAACGGTGGTTAAAACTCTGGCAGTAACATGTGACAAAGCAGAGTGCGGCAACCACCTCTACAAGTCAAAGTGTATTTCAGCTGATGTGGGACGCCAAGTATGAGTAGTATTTGCACCAGATGAATTATGTGGGATTTACTGGGGAGAAGAAGAAGGTTGGTTCATAAGTTGGAGTCACGTGACGTATACAGTCACGTGACATAAATATTCATTTAACCACAGAAGTTAGATGAACTGCCATCAGGCGCCTGGCAATCACCTTTGCAACCAATTATACACCTGCTGCTCGAGCAACACAAACGGATTAGAGCTCTTGATGACTCCTTCATGTAACCACACAGAGTATGCACCCATTGTGTTAGCCATTACCACATCGGTGAATAACCTGTCACCCACCACTGCGACCTCGGATGGATCTTCACATACCTTGCTTTTCTTGAAGTAGGCCATGATTTCGACATGGCATCCTGGTTTCTTAATCGAATGCAAGAGCACTGGTACGCCAGTGCTCTTCTCCAGTGTCTTCGCCTGAATGTGTCCAATATCATCGTTCGTGCCTGCACTGTTACTGACGATTAGCAACTTTTTCCCCGGGTACAACTGTTTCAATTTATCCCATTGTTCTTGATATTCAGGCCATACTTTGTCGTCATGTGGTTTTGCGAAACAGTTGTCCTTATCAAGGACTATGGCTTTGATGTGACTCGGTAAAGGTAATTGTATCTCATTGAAATTCGCATACTTTATACTGGGAATGCATAGTTTAGGATCTTTGAACAATCTGGCTACGTTCAAAGTAGCGCTTAAATTGAACCCTACAACCATTTCCCAAGGGCTGATGCAACAGAATGGTATGAGGTCGGTCAGTTAGCCTTATTACAGCAGAATTGAACCACCATCCATCGCTAACGCCTATAAATGCCTTGAAAAAAAATTTGTATAATATCAAAAAAGTTGCGAAATGAAGTTTCCACTTCCGAAAGAGTTAACATTAGTAAGTTTACAGATGGGCCTGAGCACTCAATCAGACCAAATAAAGGATCTCTTTTATTGTAGAGCATAGATGTCTTCTAACCAGGGAATTTCTACGGCGTCTGCGCCAATTCGGAGAGCGCAGGGCCCGTCTACATCAAATCGTGGAAGGAAAAGAGGAAATGGCAACCAGAATCATCATGCCACCACCAGCGGTAGCACTGGAAATAGCAGTTCGGTGCATCCAGATTGGAATCCTGTAACTGGCAGCTCAAATAAATGGGCTGGCATTAACGGCAATGAGAAATCTATGGGGACTGGCAATGGGACAGATGATGATGACTCAAGCAACGTGTGTCTGATATGTGCCGAAAAATTGCATATCATTGCCCTATCACCGTGCAACCATCCTACTTGTCACAAGTGTTGTTTAAGACAAAGAGCGTTGTACGAAAAGAAACAGTGTTTGTTCTGTAGAAGTGAAGTTGAGGATATCATCTTCACGGATAAGATAAAAGAAACTTATGAGCATTTGGATAAGAAGGCCAAATTGGAATTCAAGAACGAGAAATTGGGGATACGGTTTACCAGCAAAAATGTTATGAATGATGCTATGAATCTTTTGAAATACGTCTCACCGTTTGGAGATGCCAATAAAGATTTTGGATCGTTTAAGAAGTTGAACGAATTCTTGAGACAAGAACATAATAAGACAATATGTATGATTTGTGCTGGGCATAAAAAAGCGTTCCCCGGCGAGTTAAAAGTTATGACTGTTAAGCAATTAAAGATACACGAAAGTCGTGGCGACCCTAAGGATGGATTTAAAGGCCATCCTATGTGTGGATTTTGCTCTGGTAAAAGGTTCTACTCTGACGATGAGCTTTATAAGCACATGAAACTTTCCCATGAAAGATGTCATATCTGTGATCAACTAGACCCATCACAACCGCAATATTTCAAAAACTATGAGGACTTATTCGAACATTTCAAATCAGCCCATTACGTATGCACGGTACCGTCCTGCCTCGATGCCAAATTTGTCGTCTTCAGTGATGAGTTGGACTTAAGAGCACATATCATCAAAGAACATCCTCATCTTGCAGGTGATAGCAGAAGAGCTATGACGTTGATAGATAATACCTCAAAGAAGTTCAGATCACAAATTACTACGTTCTCCAATCCAACAAGAATTATAGATGCACAGAATGAGGAATCAAATTCTGCAAACTCAAGAGATGTCAAAAGGAGGAGAATGGAACAAAGAGCAAGACATTACCTTGGGAACTCTGAACCAGACTTCCAGTCCTTCTTAATCATCAATGACCTATTTAACAAAAACGAAATTTCTGCTCAAGAGCTTCAATCCAAATATGAAGACTTGTTTAAGCAACACGCGGATGATATACAATTACTAATTTACGATTTATCGGAGTTATATCATTCAACTTCGGATAAACACAAAAGATTGCGTGCTATATACGAAGGCATTATGAAGAAGAAAGAGAATGCAGGGAAATTCAAACCTCTCGTCGCCGATTCATCATCTTCGGTTAACGTAGTTTATGGTAAATGGGGTAAAAAGAGTTCTTCTGGTGTTGGCGGGTCGAACGTGAAGTTCACGTCTCTACCAGCTGTATCCGAACCTATATTCTCCTCCAAAGCCTCGTATACTAATTTGCGGAAAAATGGCTCTTCTTCACCGTCCTCTCCAGTTATTAGGAGCGGTTTGACTTCCAATTCATCGTCATCAACTTCTTTAAACTATGCGAAGAAGAATCAATCACCGCCAGGTTCTTCAACCGTTGTAGTGAATTCACAACCGAATGTGACAGCTATCAAATCACCTAATCCAACCAGCTTCCCCAAGTTACAAGCTACTAAGAAAAAATTTGTTGCACCTCCAGTGAAACAGACTACCATACCAAACCCATCCACTTGGGGTAAGCCTCAAAACGACAACGATTCTATCAACTTGGATTCGTTAGACAATGCATTACCAGCTAGTGGTAGTAAGAAAAAGAGCAAACAAAAACAACTACTGTTCCATATTGGCATATAGATTTAACCCCGTTATATACAGCAGATTGTTTTAATAATACAAGAAAGCTCGCTGAAACATTTAGATATTCTTCTAAGCTTTATCTAACAGGTATCGTCAGCTGTCTCGGACACCTTTGCCTGCATAATGGACACTCCTGTCTTTCTAACGTCCATTCCATGATACAATCCCAGCAGAAAAGGTGACCACACGGAGTCGCGCTGGGATCCAGCATATAGTTAAGACATAAAACACACTTACGTGAATCCTCTTTGATGAAAGGTAGGACTTCTAGATCGCTAAGATCTTTTGAGGTGTGTTTTTTAGCTAATGCACTTAAACTCTTGTGGCTCTTCCCATCATCTGTTCCAATTCTGTCAGCGATGTATTCTGCAATCTGCGGTAAAAGCTTAGAAGCTAATTGCATACCAAGTATAAAACCAAGAATCTTGTAGTTTTGCGATGACTTCTTCTTGAATTCTACCTCATTCTTGTTCATTTCATGGCCAACCACATATCTCATTCCAAATATTCTCTTTGAGATATCATAATACTGTCCGCTCAAGTAGAATATAATTAAGTGCAAATTCAAAGTGGAATCCAAGATGTCCCTGAAACTCTTGCCATTGAATACTTTCAAGAAACCAGATCCCCTCTCATTGAGCTTATACTTGTAGAATACTTTCGATAATATCCACGGTACCCCACAATAACTGATAGCGAAACCAATCCTTCGCAGGAGTCTCGCAACACCTTTTCCTCGCCTATCAACATACGCCAAATCAACGTACTCTTCTCCAAGCGTTCTCCTATACCTTAGTGTTGTAATTGACAAGTATATCAACTTGCTGAGGATCATTATCTCACTAACATACCTGTTAGTGAACTGTTGTCCCTTAACTTTCCGTAGTACATCCTGGATCTTTTGTAACAGCAAGTTTTCCACAGTATCATCCTTTTGATGCGCCTGAACTATACTAGGTGCATCAGCAAATGGGAACTTCATGTCTGGTGCCATTGCTTGTCTCTCGTCAGTTTGTGTTCTTATTCGTTTTTGAAGATGTTAGATGGTTGAAATTGATCAATTGGAGAAATGAAGTTTTATTTGATTAATCATAGGGTTCGAAACCAGAGATAACTAAACCCGATCTAACATACAGTTGTTTGGGCTGGTACCGATAGTTCAATTCTGTGAATTTATTCTTTTTGTAATTCAATAAAGATATCAACGCTATGAATAAAGTTTGGGATAGAATTGTTGGCAGTGATAGTGCCGATGCTCAAAGTGTATTGAAAGAAAGATGTTCATCTCCGAAGGACGTGACGGATTTGTTGCACGTTATTCAAAACTGGACCTCAGAGATACATAACAATGGCGAGGAAACACGATGCTGGAAGTGTGTGCCGATGCTTGCCGGTTATGTGAAGGATTGGGGTCAATTGGAGTTTCTTTGCAGAAGAATACTTTTAAGAAGTAGCATACAAGAGATACGGCCATTACTTCTTGTAACGATGAAATCGTTGATGTCCAACCATTCAGATAATACGGAGCAGAAGTGTGGGAATATACTACAACAATTGTTAATTGAAGCCGAGGAAGATTCTGGCAATGTTTCTTTACGTTTGCTTGTAGATGCTATGTCTTTGGTGTTCCCTATCTGCCTTGGCGTTTGTAGAGACATGTTTCTTTCGACAGATTTCCAGGACATATTGACTAGGAATTTGAATTCTTCAGCGGATGATGAACATCTTGTAAACGGGGCTCTTCGTCTCTTGGCTGTTTCCTGTATTGACGAAGCAGTCAGAAGATTCATTGCAGAGCATTACCTTAAGACGTTACAACAATCATTTAAGGTCGAGAAGTATAAAGTACTGACTGCGTTGGTTTTGATCAAGATCTGGTCATTCACTAAGATAGAAAAGGAAACTCTTAACTCTTGCATCAACCTTTTCATCGACTCGCTTTCGAATGGCGAAAATATCGAGATTAATACTGAAGCTTTAGCTTACTTGACATTGAAGCCCTCTGTCAGAGTCTTGCTACGAGGTAACGGTGATGTATGTTTGAAAATAATCGAGCTGATCAAGTCACAGGACACTACACCGACTGATCTATACGGACTCTTGATTATATTAGCAAACGTAAGTGAGCACCCGTCACAGAATGAGGATACAGTCGATAAATTAAAAGCTTCATTGAAAACCAACCAAGAAAAGAATGACGAGCCGACATTGGAAAATGTTAAGGACATAGAAGAGTTTAACCGTGATTATATTATCGATTTAGACTTGATCGGTTCTTTAAAATCGATAAAACTATCCACCTCATCTTACAATCAAGCCATAAGAATCATATATAATGTGACAAGAGATAAAACACAGATATCAGAATGTGTGAAACAGGGTGCTGGATTGATGCTCTTGGTATTTTTAGCACAAAAAAGGAACCTTTCTAAAGATGAATGGTATCTTCTATCGATAAGAGCACTATCGAAAACACTCATCTATGTGAATCCAGAGACTGCGTTCAGCAAATATTCACCGTTGAGCGCAGCACCGTTCTTATTTGAAAATTTACCTTTACCAAATGACAACGCTTTATCGGAACTTCAATTCACACAATTAGATACTTACGAAGCATTATTAGCGTTGACAAATTTGGCTACTATAAACCAGGGAGTAGATCTCGGCAAAATCATCTTGAGTAATGCTCAGTATTGGGATAGTATAGAGAATCTCTTATTGGATTCATCGGTCAGAATTCAAAGATCGACATTAGAACTTATTTCCAATTTAATGTCCAATCCAATGGCTATCTCTGCAAAGTTCTTCTGCTTTGAAAACCCTAAGAGTGCACAGAATTTCGAAATACTGGTCAAGCTTCTCGAACTTCACGATATACAATCTCAGAGAGCCGTTGCTGCCATATTTGCCAATATTGCAAGCACCGTTCCGTTCATTTGCAAAGAACTATCTGAGAAGCGAAACCTTATCGAAACAGCAATAAGAGTCTTTAAAACACAAAACACGGATACAGACCTCAGGATAAGATTACTCGTACTCTTGTCATCTATCTTCAACGCCAATGCGCATGCTGTCGCATGTGTCAAGAATGATGAAGAATTTGTAAAAGAATTGCAAAAATATCGTAATACTCCATCTCAAAAAGATCCATTAACACCAGAATTATCGAAAGAAATACTTTCTCTAATCAATTGATATATAGAACAATCAACAAGGTATAGCAGTATGCGATTTGTACATCCTTTTATATCTCATCTCAGCCTATATTTGTCAACGGGAATGAGGCTGGATAGACTGCTCAAAATGTAAAAAAAGCCTATAGCCCGATTTAACCAAACACTTTTAAATACTTAAACCAACGATCAAAGAAAAAGCTACATAAAGGACCTGAGCTAACCATACTGTCTATAACCATCAACTTGCTTAAATACTAAACCGAAAGACAGCTTACATATTATGACAGCTGAAGAGGTCGATAAGGAATCAGATCCTGCAATAGAAGATGTTAAATCGGATTATGACGCAATTGAACTTGGGAATGAGAATGAGAATGAGAATGAGGTTGTATCATTGGATTCAATGAAGGCAGTTATATCCAGGGCTTCTAGCGAGCTTAAGCACGAAAATGATCAAGGTGAGGAGCGTGATTTGGGTAGTGTTGAGAAAGATCCGATTCTTGAGAGGTATCATGCAGCGTGCAAACAAGGTGATATGAAAACTCTACGCGAAATGGTGGAATCGAAAGTGATTGATTTATCGAATGATTATGACCCCAAGGAACGTGTATCTGGACTACATTGGGCATGTATTAACAACAGATTGTCTGCAGTTAAGTATCTAGCTGGTGCAGGTGCAGAAGTAAATTTTAAAGGCGGCGAACTTGACGCGACGCCTCTACATTGGGCATCCAAGTCCGGTTTAGTGTACATTGTGGATGAGCTCTTGAAAGCCGGTGCAGATCCTAATATTACCGATAGCCAGGGCTACAATTTACTTCATACAAGCGTTTTCTCATCCAATATCATGTTAGTGATATATGTCCTTTTTTTCGTCGTTGATGGGAAAGAGGATGTGGATCAACCAGATCCGCACCAAAGAACTGCATTGCAGTGGGCCACTTACCAGGCAGATGCGTTGACTGTGGAAAATCTACTTAAGTTTAACGCAGATGTCAAGAACGCAGATGATGCTGGTTTTACTGCTTTACATTGGGGTACTGTGAAGGGAAGTATTCCTGTTATGGATCTCTTGATTAAACATGGATCAGATTTCTTCCAGACTACCAACGATGGTAAAAACTGCTTCACAATAGGGAAAGAATTGTATTCTATTGGCAGCCTTGAAGCATCTTTGTACAAGAATGGATTCGATAAAAATGGATTCCCTTTGCCCCAATATTTTTCTGCTAGTACTGGGAAAATGCTAACATTCTTCTTGCCATGGGTTTTGATTCCATTAGTGTTTTACATCTTTTCTAAAATAACTTTCTTCATTGCGCTCTTGATCAATACAATAGTATTGGTTATTTCTGGCTTAGTTCTATCAAGACTCGTTGTTCCATCGTACCTTCTTTCCAAGAGACACCCTATACTTAACTCACCTTTACTAGCGGGTATCTTGTCTGGTACAATAGCTATAGCCTTCTTCATTTGGTTTACGAAAATATCGATATTGACATTTACGGAGAAACCTGTCGGTAACATTATCATGCTAGGCTTCTTCATCGGGTTAATCACTCTATTTATTGGTCTTATGAAGTCAGATCCTGGGTACATTCCTGGAACTGTAGACCATGACAAAGTTAGAGAGACCATTAAAGAGCTATTATCATTGGGAAAATTTGATGCCAAACACTTCTGTGTTCATACTTGGATCAGAATCCCTCTTAGATCGAAATATGACAGAGATTCTGCCTGTCTAATATCGGCATTTGATCATTTTTGTCCATGGGTTTACAACCAAATTGGTTTATTGAATCACAAGTTGTTTTACATGTTTGTAGTGCTGTTGGAAATATCAGTATGGTGGTTCTTACCTCTCATGATGGAATATTTTGATGAATTGGAAGACTATTTAGAGAATAGAAAGGGTAAACATTTTGGAGATTGCCATTTTCTAGGAGACGAAGATCTATGTTTCGGGTTACATCATGATACATTCAATTTTCTTTTACTGTGTTGGGTTATATTCCAAGCCTTTTGGGTACTGTGTTTGATAGCAGTTCAAACTGTACAGATGTTGAAGGGCGTTACGGATTACGAATTTGTTCAAATAAATAAGAAGCTAAAATCTAACGGAACTACCACGGAAGATATCTTCAGCTCAACCCCACCAGAACTTATGAGTGAAGAATTGATTGCTGAGCTAGATGCTCCCGCATTGGATCCAAGACAAGTACCTCAAAGGACGTGCTTCACAGTTTGCTGTACTTTGCTAGGTCTTGACAAATTGGTGACAATGATAAAATCAGTACTCCGTCTGAAGTCAGATGAACCTTCTTCTCGTTCATCCCACCTCAGTGCACTAGCACGTATCCCTACCGATTACGGGTGGAAGCAGAATTTGAAAGATTTCTGGCTACTACCTGATACTTCATCACCATTATGGAGGAGAATATTGCTACCTCCAAAGGACAGTCATGCACTATTAAATGGAATGGAAGTGGACTATTACACTCTATATACATTACCAAATGCTACCGAAGAGCTTGTATGAATGAAGACAATCCATTACCGTATATATTGTACATATTTGTATCCTCATCCATGCCTTGTAAGTAGTTGTCAGAATGTTGAATTTGCTATTACCCGGAAATCGCGTTAACATCTCTTCGAGAGATCCACAAAGTATATTTACATATCATGCGAAGCTCTTAACATTTGAAGAGAGGAAGCAATTGAAGGAGTCCTCATTGATACCACTCACTGACGTCAGCGCTATTAGAAACAAGGATACAAAGCCTATAAGCAATATCTGCTTCACAACTCTATCTAAACTTAGAGATTATGGGTGTTTCTGGACTACTTCCGCAGTTAAAGCCGATACAGAATCCCGTGAGCTTGGCTCGTTATCAAGGCGAGACGTTGGCAATTGACGGGTATGCATGGTTACATAGGTCAGCACACTCATGCGCTATGGAACTTGCCATGGACCAGCCTACTGACAAATATTTACAATTTTTCATCAAGAGAATTTCAATGTTAAGGCATTTCAAGATTACTCCATTCTTTGTATTCGATGGTGATTCTATTCAAGTGAAGAAAGAGACTGAGCTGAAGAGGGCAGAGAAACGGAAAGAGAATAGGGAGAAAGCACATGCATTGTTCGAAGCTGGAGATAGGAGGTTGGCTTACGATTATTTCCAAAAATGCGTTAGCATCACCCCGGATATGGCTAAATGTGTCATTGAGTATCTGCAAATGAATTCGATACCGTATGTCGTTGCACCTTATGAAGCAGATGCCCAGATGGTGTATTTGGAAAAACAGGGGTTAGTCCAGGGGATCATTTCGGAGGACTCTGATTTATTAGTTTTTGGATGCACAAGATTAATTACGAAGTTAAATGATAATGCTGAGTGCATAGAGATTGATAGACGTAACTTTGAGAGGTTGAATGAGGGCAAATTCCCATTAAGCAAATTGACCGAAGATCAATTGAGATCCTTGGTATGTCTAAGTGGATGTGATTATACATCTGGAATCCCAAAAGTAGGTCTTGTCACAGCAATGAAATATGTGGTGAAGAACCGAACCATGGAGCAAATGATCATGGCAATTAAGAGGGAGGGGAAGCTTAGTGTACCACACACCTTTTGGGAAGAGTATCAATATGCGAATTTTGCATTTCAATTCCAACGGGTTTGGTGTCCACTGAACGAAAGACTAGTGACATTGAATGCTATACCAAACGAACTACTGAATAACGAAAAGTTATTCAATTGCATAGGCCATGCGATCCATAAGGAATGGAAGATCAAAGATGTGATTTTTGATTTTGAAGACGTAGACCACCATTTGCATAAACGGATCAGTCTTGGAGAACTGAATCCGTACGATTTCAATAAACCTTTAGTTAACAGAGAGCATAAATTACGTTTGAAGTCACAATCTGTCGTAATGACAATTGATAAGTTTTGTACCGCAAAGACCACAGCAGGTAGTAGTGCGAACAGCAAATCTATGAATGCGTTCATAGCACGTAAGAGCCAATCACTAAACAACGGATCAGGCATCATGAGTAAATTGGAGACAGCACTAAAGAGGAGAAAACTTAGCGGTCCTGCCAACGAACACTCGACGAAGAAAGTTGTAAATAGTCAATTCTTCGCTGCTAAGCGGGAACCAAAAGCGGTGCCTAAAGTGGAGCCAAAGCCTGAACCAGGCCTTGCATATTCTGCAGCTTTCCACTCTGACACATTTTCTGATGTGATGTTGTTAGACTCGGATGAAGAGTCGGAGACTCAGACTGGAGAGCAGCAGAAAAAAGAGCCGTCTCAGAAACTGAGTCAGGAAGACGTCGAGACAGAAGTACCCAGCAGTCTGGTACCCAGCTCTGAACCAGACTCATCGTTCAATGAAAAGGAGAAGAAGGACGCTCTGTCAATGGCAGAAGAAGAATCTGAAGTCTTGAGCGAAGTTGAAGAAAAGGAGAAAACAGAGGAAGAAGACTTACAAAAGAAACAGGACAATCAAATACTAGCAGCATTGAGAAACAAATTCTTGCATACCGGAGGGTTAACAGAGAATATCGAGACCTCGAAGAACAGACCAAAGGAAAGAGTTCCATTGAAAAACGTAACTAACATTATGAGAGTTACTTCTACCAAGACAAAAATACCCGAAATATCTTCCCAACCAATACCCAAGCCAATACCCACACCAAGACCTGCACGTAGAACCATGTCTGGAGCCATGACTGCGATGCAATCATCAGTAGCTAGGAGTGAATCCAGTGGATTCAGTTCCGGATCCACTTCTAGCACAATATCGTTATCCCAATTTGCATACTCGAGGAAATAGAAAATGGGAAATAAGAAAATAGGAAATAGTAACGCTCCACCGGTTTCCCTAACGCCTACATACTG